>NC_141909.1:69389952-70014952 GCF_057802395.1 Ceratotherium simum simum | reverse complement strand
GCCCCGTTGAAATTCTCGAGGCACAATCTAAGCACAAGCTCGTGCCGGTGTCCTTGATCAAACCTCAGTGTCTTTAAATATCTCTCCAAGTCGTGCCTCGTACATATCCAAAAGCTTTTGCTACTGTTAAATCTCCTGTGTCAACTTCCTGGGATTTTCAGGGAAAAGAATAATTTAGGTAATACAGGTACCTTCAATTCAAGCTTCAATTCAAACATCGTCAAGCTATGTTGATTGAATGCCTATTAAGGAGGAAAAATGGAAAGTGGGAAGCAGAGAGGAAAAAGGAGAAGGAGGAGAAACAGAAGCACAAGCAGAATAAGGAGGAGTAGAAAGAGGAGGGGGAAGAGGCCGAGGGAAGAACAGAAGCAGAGGGAGAGAGAGAGGGAGAAGGAGAACACGAAGAACGAGAAATCAGAGTGACGCTGTATTCAGCTTCACTGAGCAGCATTACCATGAATGTCCTCCCCATCACCCTCAGACACTTGCCTGTCACCCCCCACCCTCCACTCCTGGGGTGATACCCCCTAGGCACACTCACTTATGCATAGGAGAAGGTACAGTATTTCCAAAACTTTCACCATTTGGTCCCAAAGTAGCCAACTATCAGAGTGGTTTTAACCAAGGATCTAGTTACTTCCTCTCCAGGAAATGTGCAAAGTGTCCTATTTATAAATTACTGTGATGATACAGCAAGAGACATTTTGCTTCTAGATTTTATTTTGGTTTTGATCATGTTGAATTTTGATAACTTTGTCATCAAGCATAATTAAGAAAATAATGTAATTATGGAGTACATAGCACAGGTGAAATGTAATTATTTGGACTCCCAGGAAATGAGCTCTTACAAGCAAAGTAGCAACTTGAAGGAGGATCAGGAAACCATGCATCATCCTCCTCTTATGTAGTGTGATGCCATCTGTACTGAGCTGAATCCAAGCAAGCAGCCAGCCAGCCAAGAGGCTAAATGCAGGAACAATGGATTGCAACCCCAAGAACATCTGGTCCCTTGGATAGCCAAGGTAATTCCATAAATGGTTAGAGCACGTGGGCCTTCAGAGAAAACATAGAAAATTAAAAGTTAAATATTTTCTCCTGCCAGCTGAACTTCCCTACTTTGGCCTTCTGTCACAAGAAAATACAAAGCAGAGCCCTCAACAATGGGAATAGTTTTACAGACTATTTGTGTCCCCCCCAAATTCATATGTTGAAACCTAATACATAGTGTGATGGTATTTGGGGGTGGGGCCTTTGGGAGGTGATTAGGTCATAAAGGCAGAGCCCTCACCAGTGGGATTAGTGCCCTTATAAAAGAGGCGCTAGACAGCTCCCTTGCCCCTTCCTCCATGTGAGGACACAGCCATGTGAAAACCCGGAAGCAGGTGCTCACCAGACACAATGTCTGCTGGCACCTTGGTTTTGGACCTCCCAGCCTCCAGAACTGTGAGAAATAAATGTTTGTTATTTAAGTTACCCAGTCTATGGCATTTTGTTATAGCAGCCCGAACAGATTAAGAGTACTTAGGGAAGTAAAGTTCTCTAGTAGACAATGTATAATTTGTGGAACTAGCACAATGCCTGGCACAAAGTCGGTGTTCAATTAAACAAGGGAATTGACCTGTTAATTCTGGACCAACCTGGGACTGGACTGGGGGCTGACGCCAATCTAGAGCAGACCCAGAGATTACAAATAGTTCTGAGTTTTTCCTCCCCTAAAGCTAGGGAATTTTAGAAGCTGGTTCAGAGACCCAGTCCTCAGGGGATAGCCCAAAAGTAGGTGGCTGGACAAAGATGGGAAGGGTGGGATCCCAGACGTGTTTGCTATCAGATAAAATGAACATTTGTGCCAAAATTTTAAGAAGTAACTTGCTTCACTGTATGAAGACAGCAGAAGTACAAGGGATGTGGAAAAAGAACAAGCAAAATGCCGGGCATCTTTGGAGCATTTATTGAAGGCTCCTCATATGTGATGCAAATGAGTTTTCTTTTGGATTTTGAGCTTAGTTTCACCTAAAAAGGAAAACGCCTTTTTATTCAGCTTGTTTGCATTTTTTTTAACTTACTTTGTAAATATTTTATGATATTTAAAACAGTATATAATGAGGACTCTTGCAGCAGAAAATTATTAATAATACTTGGCACTTAATGGCACTTTTCATCATTAAATCTCTTTGTAGACATGAATTAAGGGAAAGATACTTCATCCTTTTAAAGTTGCTGTTAGGCTCCTGTCATTGCATGTCATGAATATCAGTTGCAATGGAAAGAGAAATATGTAGACTCCAAAATACAGATTGGTGAAAGGTTTGCTTTGATAGGTAAAAACCAGCCTTTACATGCTTTCCGTTGTACCTTGTCCCTTCGATTAGATTTGTAAATAACTTTTATCCGTGGCTCTATCTTAAAATCTCCTTTTTCTTTGATTACAACTACTGAGATGTTGTATTAAAAAACAAATATTTTATCAAGTATTTTGAATTATTCAAATGTAAAACCTTCATGAATAAAAAGGCACCAAAAGTACTCATGTTTGTGGAGAAATAGTTCAGTTGGCAAAGTCAGAGCAGCCCCCTGCTGTTCTTCCCTGGAAAATGGAGGTTCATTTGGCAAGCGAGACGATCCTTTGATCTTCTTCCTTCGTCCCTCTAAAGGCACAAACTTGTGTTCACGTTCAGGGCCAAACTTACAGCCTTATTTCAATGGTGGTCTTCCTCCAGAAATCTCTCCCCATTTGCTTCTGATGTCTGGAATTTTTAAGATAATCCTCTTATTTCATAATTTGAGGCAAAAATCTTGCTTCCTATTTCTCATATAGAATAACTGCCAGCAGGCCTGGAGCCTCAACCTCTTTCTTCATTTCCATCCTCGCCTATATTTGTTACCACACAAAGATGGAGATCTTCTACCTGATGCGTATAAAATAAAGCCAATTGTTGCAGCATCAGCTTTGGGGGAAAAAACGGCTTTATTGCTAGATCTATCTACAAGGAGGTAGAAAGTGTATGCTTTCAGATCTGTCTCCCCGATCCAGGGCTTGGGGCAAAATTTATGGGACGAAGGGCAGGGTGGGCAAGTGGAGATAGATGATTGGAGGTAAGGAGAAGTGAGGTAACTGATGATCTGCACAGGCTTAGTCAAGCTTCATGGCTCTTCACAGGACACATGTTCACAAAATGGTGGTGTTAGTATGATCTGAGGGTAGAGTTTTCAGCCCCTTGATGTCACAAAGATCACTTATTGGGCATTTGCACAGGCCCAGTTGATGGGTTGCTGGTCTCAACCAGCCTGAACTGGCCAGGGGGAACTCTGAGTTCCTGAAAGACAACTCTTAATTACTCTGTTGATAAGATGGGGTCAGTTGAACTGGTCCTCATAGGCCCATGGTTACACATTTACCTCCCTCACTTCCGTCTTGGAGACTCGCTCCTGTCTCACCCAAGCTCATTCTTCCATCAATACTTGTGCTTTCCTTTCATTCTTCCAACAGTCAACTTCTTCTTTAAGTTTAACTTCTCCCTCCCTACTGATTCCTTGCAGGAATTCTTTAAATGCAAACCATATCTGGTGTATGCATCCCCTATAGGTACTAGTTTGTTCTTCTCTTTGTGTTGGGCTCCCTACAAGAGTAGCCTTCTACATGAGTGGCCTACATCATTGTCTCCACTTTCTCTCCTCCCATTCATTCTTGAGATGATATAAACTGCTTTCTGCTCTCACAACTCCGTGAAATGTGGCCTTGTCGCCCTGCGAGAGAAACAAATGATCATCTAATTGCCAACTCCATTAGATGCCTTCCACTCAACAACCCCTCCCTGGGCTCCTTCAATATCATTCTCTCCTGGTTCTCCACATACATGTTGAATGCTCCTTTTCAGTCTTTGTCAGGGTTCTCATCTCCCTAAATGTTAGTATTTCCAAGGATTCTGCCCCATGAGTTCTAATTGCTGCCTTCACTCTCTCTAAGGACTTCATCAGTCCAAGGTTTCAACTACCATCTGCAACCACAAGTTCAACATGTTATACCCTTCTGCTCTGTTTCTCAACACTCTGTTTCCTCTGCCGGGGAAGTCATTCATTCTTGGTCAGTCTGAAGAATTCCTTATCAATCTTCAAGATCCAATTCAAGGAGAATTCTCAAATGCCCTTTCTTTCTTCTCTCCAGCCCCACCTCCCCCTCACCCTGACAGAATTAGTTGCTCCTTCCTCAGCACTCCCATGGCATGCTACATGTATTTGTGTGGGTGTGTGAATGAATATGCATGTGTGTGTTTGTGTGTGTTTAATATGTCTATACCTCAAGATTTGTGAAGGAAAGGGATTCAGCTTAATTATCTTTGCATTCTCAGCACATAGAACAGTTGCAATAAGTCAGACCAAGAAGACTGTTTCATACTAGAGGATGGGAGAGAATAGCAATGTGGTTTGGTTCGAGGTTACTTTTCCTTGGTTTTACTCCCAAGGTAGCTAATCAACAATGCAAAGGTTATAAATCAGACAAGGATGCTCAAAGTCAATGTAGCTCCCCATTGCTTCTCTTTGTATCTCACAGAGATATGCCCAAATTTTGGTGCTATTGGCAGGCCACACAAAGTGAGACATCTGCCGTGTCAGAGAAGCTGAGAACTGTGAATTTGCTTTCTTTTATGTCCACAGCCATGTTAGCACCAAGAAATATCTTTTTCCACTACATGAGAAAATAATTTTGGAACTCAACTGAGTGAGCAAAATCCAGCTTAATAGCCAGGTTCCTAGCCTCAAAATGCTTGCCATGCCAGTATTAAGTCAAACTTCCCTTATCTATATTTGTATTTCAGGACCTAGGAGTTTTCTAGTATGCCCATTTATCAGTTTTCCATGATCAGGCAAGCCCAGGGCTGTATGAGTTTCATAAATATTGAATGAATTAGTTAGCAAATGAGTGAAGGACCACCTGATTGAAGTCGTGCACTGACTGTGTAATCCACTGCCTAGTCACCCATTGACAGTGGAGGTAACTCAGACAACTGGATATGAGTAGAAGAAGCTTCTCATCAGAGATTAGTCGAGGTAAGCAGTTATTTGAGATAAGCCGGGGACACGAGCCTAAGAAGACTGATTGAGCTTTAGGAATGGTGTCTACTTTCTCAAGCTCTCACCGTAATTCTGATATTAATTCTGTTTTCAGACTGCTTCCCATTCAGCTGGATAAGGCCAATCCAACTGTGGTAATGTGAACGATGATTTATCATGATTTCATTAAGAAACCCCCTCATGAAGGATTTAAGAAGAGAGTGGATAAATATACGTGTGTATGTATGTACGTATGTTCATTCAGAGAAACTCAATATTCTTTCTGTTTAAATTGAGCTTTGTGTCCTGAGAATTCTATTTTATATAGTATCATTTTTTTCATACAAAATAGCGGCATAGCTACTGATAACTTCAGCAAGGATTTAATAACAACTTGGTCAAATCTCTCTAGAGATAAAGAGAAATACAATTACCTAAAAAACGTTTAATGAAGAACCTTCTATGAGGCAAGGACTATGAAAGACTGGTCTTTGGATTCAAGGAACTTCCAAATGTGTAGATAAAGCAAAATATATACACATGAAACATTAGGGAAGAGTACATTTAATCATATGTTAAATTATGTGATTCAGATGAAATGCTATAGAAGAAGCCAGCATCGGCCAGCATTTTATTGGAGGAACAGCAAGTCCTTTGAAGTCAGACAGTTCTGGGTTTAAGTTAACTGCCTCTTCCAGTTAACTCTAACCGTAGGTAGGGCTTAACTCATCTCTCTAAGCCTAAGTTTCCTTAAATGTAGGGGTAATTTATCTATTCTATTGACTTGCTGGTTCTGCACCCTTCAGTTTTCTTCCACAGGGTGTTGGCATCTATCGGAGTAGGTGAGGCAATACGAATACATAAATATTTAGTTTGTTTATCATGATTATGACCAATCAGAGAAAGATGCACATCATCTCTTCCCAAGAGGTGTTTGTACACTCAGGTTCAGTCCAACTCCTATAAGCAAAATCCAAAGTCACCCTCTTCAAGATCTGCTGCTTGTCTGTAATCAAACTCCTCCCAAACCTGTCCTTCAACCTTTCCCAATGGTGCAGCAAATGTGGTTTCACATTATTGCCCTTTGATTACTATTTATTTTTAACTTACAAGTATAAAATTATGACCATGGTGTGAAGCCAAGCATATCAAGACAGGGGAAGTGTTTCCCAGGAGGAAGAAGTAGTAAGTTCAAAGCTCTGAGGCAGAAATTGGTGGGACATGTTCAAGGGAGAGAAAAAAGGCCAGAATATCTGGGACATAGAGGGCGAGGGAGACAGTGATGGGGGTGTGAGAGGCAGGCAGCAATCAGATCAAGCAGACAAGTTATGAAATATGGATTTCTTCTAAGAACAATGCAAAGCCATGGGGGGTTTAAGCATTGGAGTGATATGAATAGATGGATGATTCAAGGCTCATTCTCACTGTTGGATCTTTATTAGGAAGCAAGAGTCAAAACATACAGACCAGTCAGGAGACTATTTCCATACGCTGGGCTGGAGGTGATGGTGTTCAGGCTAAGATTATGGCAACGGACTTTGAGCAAAATGGAAGGACTCGAGATATATTAAATATACATTTCCAAAAAACGTGACACATTTAAGGAACAGAAAGTCCAGTGTCACTGGGAAGTGAGCAAGGAGAAGAGTGATGGGGGGTGAGGTCTGAGAGGTAAGCAGGAATCATATCAAAGAGACCAAGTTAGGAAACTTGCTGTCATATCTGGCAGAACCTGTCATCAAATTGGATATGGGAGGGAAAGGCAAAGACATGAACCAAAGGTGACTCATTTCCAAGTCTGTGGCCAGAGCAGTTCAGTAGCTGGTGGTATCATTTACTGAGAAGAGGACGTCCTGGGGAAGAACAGATTTTGGGAGGTGGAATCCAGAGTTCCATTTTAGACGTGCTAGATAATAATAGTAACAACCTTGTATGATTGTTGGACTAATTTAATGACCAAATGCATATAAAGCCCTTTAACAATGAGCCTTGTACATAGTAAGAACTCAAAAATTATTGACTGGTACTTTCACTATCAACATCATTATTAATATAACTATCTTCATCAACTAAAAAGCTTACTAAAAGGCAGCCCCATTTTTCCACGACTTCACTATCCTATCATATATGGACACCAACAGTGCATGATGCATTTTGTAGAAAATGTTGGATTGGCTTCTCTCCCTTATGAACATGCAATCAATTACTTTGCGAATGGAAAGGAAGTGAAGCAGAGGTAAATGAAATTTACAAAACGCTTATGCATCTGATTTGTTTTTTTTCATGAAGATTAAGGGTTTTTCACAGATGGATTACATTCTTTCCATCATTAGTTAAGCCTATCTTAGTGAAAATTCTACTCAGAAAAATATCTGAAAAAAGCAGATCAATTTGACTATGCAAAGAGCTTTACTCCATATAAAATCAGAGTATCTGTTTGAAAGGAGTTAGAGGTAGAAGAGAACTGGGAATTTCCTTCCTCCTTCCACATCTGCCCCCACATGGCCCCCCCAACACCTCCGGATGATAAACAGTCACCCTCTTGACACATCCATATGCTGAGAAAGGAGGAGCAACATAGAAAATAATTGCCACACAGGACACATAACTTTCACTTGCCCTCGGGACATAAAATGCACCAGGACACCTTCTGTGAGTTGGCTGAGGGGAAGCAATTATTTAGACCCACACTCTTTATCAACATCCCTGAAGCAGAAAGCAAAATGAATAACCAGTAAATAGTTATTCCTTCCAGACAACGTGCCTCTAAAAATAAAAGCTAGAAAGGACAAACACCTATCTCACATGTGGTCCTGGATGTGTCTGGGCAGTGGGTAGACAAATGTGGATGTAGTGGGCCATTCTTACCAAGAGTCAGGAAGACAGGATATGCTGGGGAAATGTTGTGCAACTTTCTTAAGGCCAATGGCTCTTCAGAATGGCTGAGTGCCACGTGGGACATCTCAGCTGTCCCTCTGGATGACGGTCAGCTCACAGAAGTCACTAGATGTATTTTTCAATATGATTCTGATCCCTCCAAAACCTTAGGTTTTCATGTAGTTCACACTGGCTGATCATTTGTCTGCCCTGCAAGAAGCTAAATTTATCATTTTTAATTGACGCGAAAACTCTGAATTCAGTCAAAGCCAAATGTAAGAAGGGCTGAGAGTCATGGAAAACGGTACCAAGAAAAGGTCTGCTCCCCAAAAGGGCATTTTGCTCTTAAGGAAGCACAGATGAGGCAGACATATTTGGGAACATTTGTTTCTTTATATGAAAATGCCTTATTTTCCACATCATCTGTACATCATGTGAAGTGACATTTCCTCTGGTAATCATGCATTTTCTTTTAGCAGCAGAGGAAATGTTCGTGTGAAAGGCACACGATCGTCAGCGCATGAAGCAGAACTTTTCAGGAAGCTTAGTCCAGGACCCCCAGAGTCCAAATTTGTTTCCTGAAGGTCACATGATTTTCTTCATCAGATGATAATGTGTATCCTTAGTATAGGAATCTATAAGTTGAATGTTAAAAGATCCAAAGCACAAGTACTGAACATTTAAAACTAGGGTGTCAAAGTAACCATCAACAAAAGAAAACAGGCTGCAATCCATCCACAATGCCCTGCACATCTTAGCAACAATAAGACAATAAGGGGGAAGGGGTGATTTACGTATTTAATATACATGATTTGAATATGCACATGAGAACAGACTCAAAGACATAAGGTTGAGTACAGCAAGACAAAGTTGAGTGCAAGCAAAGAAAGTGCATTTAGAAGTCATTGTTCCTCTCTTTTTTTAATTAGAGAAAAAGTTATTCATATTAGAGTATTAAACTGGGTCAAGTCTTTTTTCGGGGAGCTAACTACACCAATCCTCTTAATTATAATCGCACCAATCCGGTGTGATAATATCTCCAGAATGCCTGCTTATGCATTGTTTGGTTGAGAAGAATGTATTCTGTATGCTTCAGTGTGCTGAACTATAGGTTAATTTAAGGCTGTAAATAGTTTCATGCTCATATTATCACTTTTAAGAAAGAAACAGACCAAATAGGCCTTCTGCCTCCAACGTCCTACGGTGGTAGCTCCCAAAGATTTGTGAACATAACTCTCCTTTTAAGTTCCAAAACTTTATCCAGGGATCCTCCTTTTTGGCAAGATGGACTCTGTGACAGCAAATGGCACCAGGAGTCAAAGAAAAGAGAGACACAAACAGTGGCCATGACATTTCCTATTGGCTCTCCCTGGCCCACCACCGTCACTGTTCAGGGTGCAACTCAGAACCTGGGTGCATGAAAGGAAATCAGACAATTCCAGAATCTCCCAGGGACTGAATGTTGCAATTTTCTCAAAGATCTTTTAGTCCACAGGGCCAGTGCCAGGGTAGACAGAGGCAAAGGATGTGCACGATACATGAGCATTGGTACCATCATGGACTCTGCCCAATGTAAACTATGGCCCAACGAGAGTGCTATCTTTACCCACTTGGGGGGAATAGGACCCTGTACACCTGTTCTATCCCCCAGAGGTGCAGGGAGACAGGGAGTTGCTGTGTTGTTTTATAACCAAAGTCACATGTTTCTAGGCCATGTGCTTGCTCTGTCCTATTTATGAACTCCAACGATACTGTCAAATGCACTTGGTAGAAGGGGGATTAGCAGAGTGGAGCTGACACACTCAGTTCCAGAACCAGAAAGACTTTGACAGACTCCTCTAGTCCATCTGTCTGCTTTTAGGAGGGGCTGTGGGACGTCACCTGCATTAAAATAGGGAGAGTAGTTCCAGGACATGGCTGGTGGCTTTTAACCTGTGTGTTCACTGTTTTCAATGATGAGAACTCACTGTGCACAAAGTCCTGCTCTGTCACTGGAGGTGACCATTGTTAATGCTGGCTTCACCTGGGTGATCCCTGTGAAGAGTCCCTTCTTGATTGTATTTGTATCAAGCCACCAAGATCTTGAATAACCGGTTTCAGAGGAGAACATGATTCCTGAATCAGCTCCTATATATTTGTTTTGGGTGTTATAAGAGCAACTGAAGGGAAATGTGTGTTGAACCAGGTGGCTTTGATCTGCTCAACTTCCTAGAATTGAGGGAATTGCTTGGCTTAAATCATCTGGTGTCAGCAAAGTGGGGAGTCTTCACGAAACTAGTCTTTGGGATACTGGGTTTTAATGACTGAGCTAAAATGTCACTTTCAAAAGTGGATGTTTCAAATCCATATGGCTTTTGTGGCAGTTCACATCCCTGTTAAAAGTTAGAGTTAAAACAGGATCCCATTTGCAGACCAACAAGGGGCAGAAGGGAGCCAGCTGCCAAGGGAGAGATTCAACCTGCTTGCCAGTTGGAGTGGCCATAGGAAGCAAAGAGCCCTGACAGAGACTGTATTCCAGGCAAGCTGACAGACCTCTTCAGTGAGGCACCACCATGCTTCACTTGATCTAGCTCAGATCATCAGGGTGAACCTGAAAATCTATCAAGAGAGGGACCAGACTCTCCCAAGAAGCCTGAAGGGACTAGGAATACACAAGATCCTCCCTACTTGGGTCCTTAGAGCTATGACTAAGGAGAAGAGAGGAGACAGGGTGATGTGGAGAGATTATTCCAGAAACTATGTCTGAAATGGTGTCGTAGGACATTGCTGTGAAGCATTATTGGAGCTATTGGATATCAATGTCTAGACTAAGAGGGATAAGGTCAGGGAGCCCTTTATGCACAGGTGCTGCCTAGCTTGGCTGCTTTCAGTAAGGAGGGCAGAACATACCAATAAGCCAAAGGCCCCTGTGCTAAATGTCTGTTTTCCTACTCTCTATTGCACAGCCATGCAAAGACCTAAAAGTCACTACCAAACCATAGCAAAAAGACACAAGAAAATTCAATTATTCTGCTTTCCTCCCCAGCTCTAATTCTAGCCTGAAGACTATTTTTCTGTTCCTTGAAGCAGTGAAAATCGTTAGGCCAGAAAGTGTCTACCTGCTATGCCTTACACATTTTACTCTTGCACAGGTCAAACCTTTGAGCGTCTGTAGCTAGTGAGGTAGATCTGGGTGCCTGGACCTTTATTAAAGGGTTGGACCCAGACTTTGGATGTATGTGACAAGCCACAAAGCAATTCTGGAACATCTGGGGATGTAAAGAACCCCTGAGAAACTAGGGCAGAACAACTGAACCCCTGTGTTGAAGTGTGTTCGCTGGGAGCTTCAGACCCGTTTGTGTCCCACTGGGCAAATCCATTAGAGAACAGCCCTTGGCCAGGACTGAGGGGTGTGAAGAAGTGCCCCAAGGGATGTGTATCCCAGGGCACCAAGAATGCCGAGCAGTAAGGTACCTCATGGATTGTTTTAACCAAGCTAGAACAGACTATGCCCTGGAATGCCCAGGAAAGTTCCTCATTGAATTCAATCAGAAAACATGGAGCACAGGTGAGCTTCACTCTACTAAGTCAAGTGTGATTTTATCGCACTTACTGATTTCCAGTGTGATTCATTTGTCTCAGCAATTGGACATCTGTGTCCACAAAATGGAGGGCGTCCAGCCAAGTGTGGGAATGTTCTGATGAAGTTCGGAATTTGTGTGCAACATTTTCCATGCTTGGCTGAATTACTGGTAGAAAGTGAGATGCTGCCTAATGAAAAACATCCAGAAAGAAGCATAGGATACATTTTCTTGGGCTTGCTAGTGACTAAAAAGTTTACCTTTGCCTATTATCGTGGCTGAAAAGATAAAGAGATGACATTGCATAGGTTGTATTAGCACCTTGCTTTTGAATTGCTTTTTTATCTTAACCCTTCCAGAGCCTCTTTTTCTACTTCCTCCTTTTGCCTTTCCAACTTTCTGGTGAGCAAGGAAGACTGGTATTACATCAGTTTCAATAGAGGGAGATCACACACAAATAGGTTAAAAGACTTGCTTTAGAGTTCCATAACTCCAATTGAGCTGTGTGTCAGAGGGATCCTGGCAGGAAATGGGGCTAATTTAAAGATAATTTGATAAAGGGAATTATTACAGAGTCATGGGTAGGGAAGTCACTGGGGATCGTGCAAGAGGCTGGGGCTGGAAAAGGCCAGAAGGGATGAGAAGAAGTAGCAATACCCAAGAGGCCCCGAATCGGAGGGTGAACTTCAGTCAAGGGATGCAGCCAGCCCAAAGCAAGCCTGTATGGGAGAACCAGGGGCATAAACACCCATCCCAACTCCCCTGCACACCCCCTCTGGCCTGCTGCTTGTGTCCTTGTCCCTCCCCACCCCCAATCACTGGCCAAACCCATCTGAAAGCTGGAAAGCAAGAGAGCCTGTCAGTGGAGCCCAAAGAGTGGAGGCTTCAGGGAGCGCTCCTGGGAAGGGAGGCTCTACAAAAGATGGTCCGTAGAGTCAGTCTCAGAAAAAGCCAAGCCTTCTGGTTGCTAGTTCCAAGGTCCCTCAGCACCTCATCTGTCATTCATTGTTGTTTCCCAGATAACTAAGGACTGGTGTCTTATTACCAGGGTTTTAACCACCCACACTGGTGACTGAGTAACTACATTCCCCGGAGTAAGCCTGGCAAAGGTGAGCTTCTGCTTTCAGGTACTTCAATGTAATTCAGAAAGCATGTCTGATTCCTGTGAGATGAGCTACATACTGGGTAAATTCTTATGAGAGATGCATCAGTTAATACAATGCTGCACTTTCTTACTGTTCTCTGAAACACTTTCTATGTCTGGCCTCATCTCCAACACACAGACACACACACACACACACACACACACACACACACACATGCACGCACAGAAGCACACAGAGGCACAAGCACTCAACAGCTCACACAGGAAGATGGAAATGAAGAACAGCTTGGGTTTCTGGCTCAGATGCCACAAAGTTAATTTTAGTTGGAAAACTCCTTGACAGACTTCCAGGAAAATACCACCCCAAACAGCAGAGCTCCTGTTAACATCTGTCTGCTGTTTGCTCAGTGATATCCAATGCCAGTCTCTAAGTCCAAATCCTCAAAGCTTCCTCTGAAATTAGTCACCTTGATGAGACTCATGATGACATAAAAGCAGCTGTTACTGAAAGCAATTGCTACGTGTTTGGTGGTGGTGGTCGTAGTCGGGGACCAAATAAGTAAATGTAAGTACACATGTATGGATGGTATGGATGGATGAATGGATGGGTAGAGGAATGGATACATAGGTGGATGGATATATGGGTGGGTAGATAGATGAGTGGATGGGTGGATGGGTGGATGGGTGAGTGGGTGGGTAGGTAGATGAATGGTATTAGCTGGAAGGTGGAAGAATTAATGAGGGGGAAGGATCTACTTAACTCTCTCCTCACTATTCTCGGTGAAAATAGGCCTCTAAATCCTGAGGCAAAGGGGTCTTTGCCTGAAATCACTGCATTCAGATAGGGAATATATTATAGAATATATATATAAGTATATATACATATGCCTGTATTAAGAACATATGCTTTGGAGTCAGAGTCTTGGATTTGAATCCTGAGCCAACTTCCACTTACTAGCTGTGGGACCTTCTTTGTGCCTCTGCAATGCAAACTGACCCTCTGCAAGGAACTGTCCCTCCCACTGCGTAGTCGGTGTGCTCTTCTGCTAGTGGTACAGGAATGCAGCGGTAGTGACAATTACCTTAGGGCATTACAGGGATAAAGATCTCCCCATAACCCGCAAGTCATAGCCTTCTCTGAAAATCAACCTTTTCACTGAAAAATGAAATCATGCCTGGGCACGAATTTCTCCAAAAAAGATACTGAAGTAGGAATTTCACTCAAATATCTGTGACCAGATTAGTTAGAAAATAAAATAATGTTTAAAAGAATTTTATAATTTATGAATGATGCATATAGGAGGCAGCAAGCTCCCTGAGAAACAGGCAGTTAGAAACCCAACTCAGGCATTTACTATCTGTACAATCTTAGGCAATTTACTTAACCTTTCTATTGCAGGTGGTATAAACTGGTGTCAGTCTGGCCAAAACTGTCCAGCAGATGTGATTCCTTTGGATCGCACATTGTTTTGAACACTCGTGAAGGAAGATTTTAAAGTTGGGAGATTACACCAAAAGATTAGATTTCTAACTTTGTTTGAAAAGTAAGAAGGTCTGACAACACTTGGCCCGTATTCCTACCTGGCACCCACTGGGTGGAGTGGAGTCAGGGCTGCCCCTTTACACTGGGCATGTTTTCTCCAGGTCTCTAGAGCCCTTACCACTCCCTATTGGCCACTGGCTACCTTCTCTCATGGGAGTACAGCTGGCTACTGAAGCTCTGAGAGTTGCAATCTCTGCTCTCACCTGTAAGAAGAGAAGTGGTGTCTAAGCTGAAGTTGCTGTGAAGGATAGATGCAATCAAGTGAAAGGCCCAACACATATCTGATACATCGTTGCCATGGATACAGATCACATCCCTTCTCCTCACTGGGCCTTTATTCTTCAACAAATGCTACATGTTCACTCTATGCCAGATAACGTGCTAAATGCTAAGGATAAAAGAGATAAATATGACACTCAGCCTGCCCTCAAAAGGCTTGCATTCCTCTAAAGGAAGATGGATCTGTAAACAAAGTATAACAGTGATCTGAGCAGTCTGCTCTGTCTTTCCAACCTGCAATGCTTTCTTCAGGGGATTCAAGAGAGTAAAGAAAACTTTGGAGAAATATATAAATGATTCCTTTACAAATACTACTAAAGTAACAAGTGATGCTCTAAGCCTGGAGTAAGGAAGTCTTCTTAGATGGTTTTCCAAATATGTTAATTTTACCAAATTAGACATGTTCTTATAAAGTTTGTTTACATTTTATGTTTGAATGGGCAATTGTAAGGTCTTATATTGCACGATTGGGGACCTTGAAGGAACACCTTGATTCTACTCTGGTGACTTCAGAGAGATGGAAATCAAATCTTGCTACCAAAGCTAGATGGAGGTGGTGAATGGAAAATGGAATCATAAAAGCCCGGAATACTAATTGTACCTCAATCTCTCTTTTAATATCAAGCAGCCCTGGAGTTGGGTTTGCAGAAATCTACCTCACTGCGCCATGTAAGCTAGAAACTCCCAGAGAGCTCCAGCCTGCTGTCTGGATATATGTGTGAAACATGCCGTGGAGTGCATTAACAAGACACATAATGACAACACGAGTGCTGAAGTCATAAGGTGCCTGGACCGCCCTATTTCTCTGTCCCACAGCTTTCTTCTGCTCACTCATCATCATACTCATGCTTTCATTCTTCTCAAAATCAGCTATTTAGTCAATTTTATCCCTTTTCTATAGGCTTCCGAGACCAGTTTGTCCATATGTACAATCGGCCCTAATAACAAAGAGAAGACATCTATATTCACCAGATTTCCAGAACATGAATGTTGAGCCTTAGATCTTATGTCTAAAAAATATATTCTTTCTTTGAAAAATCATTATGGTGTAGAAGGAAGAATATAGAGCTTTGAGGCCAGGCAGACCCAAGTCTAAATCTTTGTTCTCCCAGTTATTAGCTCAGTGACCTTGGACAAATGACTCAACCTCTCTGAGCAAAGTTTTCCCAAATGGTATATAGTTTGTGGTAAAGATAATGAATAAATTACATGAGACCACTAGAGGGCCTAACAGGTGGCAGGCACGTGTAAGGATGCTTGTCCATTATCATTCAAATAAAGTATTACTGGTTCTACATCATAATCGTAACAGTTAACCTTCGTATGCTGCCTAATGTGTGCAGGCAATCAGCTAGACGATTTCAATACATCTTACTCACTAATCTTTACAAGAAACTACCTACTATTTGAGAAACCTTTACTCAGAGAGATTAAGTAAGTGCTTTGTGTGAATTAATGTATTTGATTCTCACAACAACCTATTATTATTATTCCTATTTGATAAATGAAGAAACTAAAGCACAAAGAGGTCAAGTAACTGGCCCGAGGTCACAGATAGTGAGTGGTGGAAATGACGTTCAATCCCAGTCTGTTTCTGTAGTTGTACTCTTAACTGCCAGGTCATGAGCAAGGGAGCAGATAGCCGACTCAGGACTTCTCCTTCCTACACACACACACAGTGCTCTCAGATGAGTCTGAGTATAACTCAACCCAAAAAGTGTGAGCCAGTGCGGGGTGAGCCTAGGGGCATTATCGTCTGGGGCCCTGTGAAGTACCTCACCAGAACTACTGCAGAAGCTGCTCTATGACTTTATGCAGAACTGACAAAAACCTGGAGT
The DNA here is from genome assembly GCF_057802395.1 of Ceratotherium simum simum. Classification (NCBI taxonomy): domain Eukaryota; kingdom Metazoa; phylum Chordata; class Mammalia; order Perissodactyla; family Rhinocerotidae; genus Ceratotherium; species Ceratotherium simum. The sequence continues at coordinate 69,998,701 of NC_141909.1, read as the reverse complement.
ACCTCTAGAACTGAACAGACTTCATACATCCCAAGCCCTGAAATGGAAGGAATGTGTCCATACATATGTGGGGGTTTTTCCTTCGTTTTTCTACCCCTGCTCTTGATTTGCTTTATATTTGTTCACAGACATCTTAGGGGAACAAACTTTGAAATGGAAAAGCCAACCTTATAAATTGTGTTGCAATTCTATTGAACAATTGGTAATTCACCACACATTGGTAAGAAGGTGGCATGATGGCACTGGATGTCCTGGAGTCCCACTGGAACTTCAGGTGGAGTACAGCTTGTGAAGATGGTCTGCCCTGGGATACTGAGAGGCCAGAACACAGGGCGGAGGAGGAAGGAGATGTGGGAAGGAAAGAGCACAGGGAAATTGAAAACATCTCTTCTCATTGGTGATTGCTAATTTCAGTAGCATTTTAGCCCAAGCACGCCATCCCCTGATAGAAACAGGGCAGAGTCGTTTGTGCCAGGTGATCTGAAGAATTCTATAAATGTGCACCCACTCTTCCCACCCTGTTCCAAAAGATCTTTGAGCCTTCTAGGACTCCTGAGGTCGTGCGTGTTACAGCCAGCAGCTCATGCTCCCACTACCCTCCCTGCCCCCGGCTGATCTTGCATCTCCTGGTCCCTCTAGAGTGCTCTAGCCATTTGTTTGGGTGATTGCGTAAATTAGGCAGCACTTCCATTGGCTGGTTTGAGGGAGACTGAAAGCAAATGCTCCTGACCCATTCTCCCCCCAGCCTCCAGTCCTTCCTCGGGAACTGTCAACACAGGATTATTTGTGTGAAGCCTGTCTGAGGACATGTAGAGCTGCCGTCCTCACGAAATCATTACTGCAAATTTGCTTGCCCGCTTAGCTTCAGGAATTGAACTGGGATGGCAAGGCAGTGAGAAGAGGGAAAAGGGAACTCACTCACACAGGCCTGGCTTGCGGGGGCGCCTCAGCATGTATGAGAGAGCACAGTAAGGAAAGCCATGGGAAGGGGGTGAGAGGAGGTAGCAAGGTGGCCAGGGCCCTGGGGACACCTCTGCCCTCAGATCCAAGGAGAAAATGGGCCCATCCACCTTGGGCAGACTCTGGCTAACCTCCTGACACTCCTCAATAAATAACTGTTAAATAGGCTTGGGTTGAATTGACCTGTTATCATAATTTTAAGCACCACACCAGAAATAAGTTTAGTTTAGTTTTAGGAAGCAAGTTATATGTAACTTGAGAAGATATTGTTTCTTTGCTTTCTGCTCTGTAAGCGCAGAGATGTCACCCAAGATCTAAAAGTCTGACATCACAGGACTGGCTGGCGTTCTCTGGCGCTGGAGCAGGTTTCTCTAAAGCAGGGCTGTTTTTTGCCAGCTTTGTGTCTGGGCATGGACACAAGGACTTGAGAATGTGATTAATAATCAGTAGACAGTCTGCCTGTCAGGTGATTCTCTGTTCATGCCAGGAAGGAGCTGAGGAAAGAGGTGTGAGAGCCGCCCAGGGAAGCGGGATGTGAGCAGGGCCTGGGGCTCCTCCAAGGGGTGCCACGCCTGCCATCTGCTCTCAGAGCCCGGAGCTGCGCCAGCCACAGAGTGCTGGAACACTGTGCGAGCTCACAGAAGCAGCGCTGTCTAGGGTTATTTTCGTCCCCCATCCCCACCCCCACCACTTATTCTGACCTGCTTTTCAGGACTCAACCGGGAGGGTGTGCAGGAGCATCGGAGGAAGCTCTGTGGCTTGAGCCCTCATGGGGGACTCCTGGGGCCAGGTGAAGCCCGCAGAGTGCCCTCTGTCTGAAAGCCAAGCAGCCACAAGAGACCCTTTCCCCCTCTTTCACCCCAAGTCTGCTTTAACAAAGATTTCTAAATCTGGGATGCTCAAACTCGGATCACTGGCCCAACAACCTTGGCATCAGCGGGGAGCTTAATAGAAATACAGGAGCTCCGACCCCACCCAGATCTGCTGAATCAGAATGTACATTTTACAAGATCCTCCAATGATTCATATGCACATTACATTTGAGGACATCAGCTCTAGATGATCTTCTGATATAAACAAGACAAGTTCTTTTCATAAGATTTGAAGAACACCAGGAATACAAACCCACTGCCCCACGCTTTGTAACAAATTGTCTTTCTCATCTGTGTTGAAATGTCACAGAGATTCATCCTTTTCATCCCTCCTCTTTTGTCTAAGCAGTGACATTTTTATTAAAATCAAAACATTGCCTGAGAGAGAGAGTACGTGGGGTCTCTTACTTTTTAGTTAAAAAATTAAGAAATTCGTATTGAGCCCATATTCTGTGCCACACGTAGAATGGGATGCTAGGGACAAATGAGTTTTGTGTAAAGGAATTACTTTTCCCTGGAGACAAGAGTGCTGGGCATTCGGGGAACAGCAGGCTTCTTTCTGGAAGGAAGGATTATTCAAGAGACAGAAGAGAGGGCACTCCTAAGACAAGTGTGACCCTCCGCTCTCTTGATTTGACCCAACTTGCCTCTCAGAGCTCATCAAGTTGTTGAGTTGATGCTTCCATTTCCGTTCAAAATCATCTTTTGTCATTTCAACTTAATGGAAAAACCCAATGGCATTTTGAAGACAAATGTCCAGGTGCATATATATTTTTAGAAAGAAATGGACCACAGCACATCCATTCTGCAAAAAAGAAGCAAGCCATGGCTCTGCATATGGAAGCAGTGAGCAATACCAGAGATGAAAAGATTAAACTCTTTAATGAATGGGTGGTGGCCCCAACTTATTCATTCTCTCCCAGAGAAGACACAGCATCGAGTGTACTGCAAGTGCAGAATTAGCACCAACATCAAAGGCACTGGAAGGAAAAACAAAACCTCTCCCCAAATTTTCAAACTTGGCTGGGCACCTATGAATGAATGGCATCTATTTCAATTTCTAAAACCCAGGGAACATATGATGATTTGTTTGCATTTTTCTTTTATTTTATCAGTGGCCTAATAATAGGTCCTAATTATTACATCTTTGTGACCTAATAATAGTAATAATCACAGTTACTGAGTGCTACTCAGTGCTATTATAAGTGTTTTACAATTAAAGAATCCAGTCTCCACAGTGGCTTACATTGCTGCATGTGTTGTCAGCAGAGACACTGACTGCCTTTGTTCTGGATTATTTTTTTCAAGATGTTTGTCTGGCAAATAGCTTTGGAAGATGGATATAGTGTCTCCCTCCAGAGCAAGGAGCATGCCTGCTTACTGTCCAGTATATAAACATAATGTCTCCCTCTGAGGCAAACATGCTACTGCCCATCCTAAAGGATTCAGACTCCCTAAGTGCAGAGTTCTGTAACACAGTGCACTGTGTATACAAGTGTCACCTGGCCCTTTTTGTGTTGCCCTTTGGGAATTGGGGCTTGGGGAACCAGCACAAGAGAATGCTGATACTCTGGCTACTGCTTTTGCTGTGAGTCATAAAGTCCTTTGTCTCTGACCCAGGAGATTCATGCTTTCTGCTGGCGTCTGTGAAACTGTGGCGGGACAACTCATTAGATTGCAAGTAGGGTAAAATCTCAGACTCTTCCCAGTTCTTGACAGAAGTAATGTCTCGTTTAACCCTCTGAACAACCTTGGGAAGGTACTATTATTTCCACTATTTTACAAATAAGGAAACTGACTTGGTATATATTCTCCTAGGTCACATGTATTGACAGTTGTTATCACTAAAAAATATTGACATGTCTACCGGGATCCCAAGACTGAAATTCCATTCTGAGAGAGATCTTACTTTCTAGGAAGTGTTGTCTTTTCTATACCTTCTTTTTAAACACTGCAGATGCTGCAGAGATGGGCACTGTACAAGTATACTTTGTTTTATTGTGCTTCACTTTATTGTGCTTCACAGATACTGCATTTTTTACAAACTGAAGGTTTGTGGCAACCTTGTGCTGAGCAAGTCTATTCGTGCTATTTTTCCAACAGCATTTGCTCACTTCGTGTCTCTGTGTCATGTTTTGGTAATTCTAGCAGTATTTCAAACTTTTTCATGATTATTTTATTTGTTCTGGTGATCTGTCATCGGTGATCTTTAATGTTACTATTTTAATTGCTTTGGGTGCCATGAACCGCACCCATATAAGATGGTGACCTTAATTGATAAGTATTGTATGTGTTCTGACTGTTCCACCCACAGGCCATTTCCCCATCTCTCTCCCTCTCTGCCTATTCCCTGAGACACAACAATATTGAAATTAGGCCAATTAATAACCCTGCAATGGCCTCTAAGTGTTCAAGTGAAAGGAAGAGTCGCACGTCCCTAACTTTAAATCAAAAGTTAGAAAGGATTAAGCTTAGTGAGAAAGGCATGTTGAAAGCTAAGATAGGCCAAAAGCTAGGCATTTTGTGCCAAACAGTTAGCTGGGTTGTGAATGCAAAGGAAAAGTTCTTGAAGGAAGTTAAAAGTGCTACTTCAGTGAACACACAAATGATAAGAAAGCAAAATAGCTTTATTGCTGATACGCAGAAAGTCTTAGTGGTCTGGATAGAAGATCAAACCAGCCATAACTTTCCCTTAAGCCAAAGCCTAATCCAGACCAAGGTCCTAACTCTCTTCAATTCTGTGAAGGCTGAGAGAGGTGAGGAAGCTGCAGAAGAAAAGTTTAAAGCTGGCAGAGGTTGGTTCATGAAGAGGAGGAGGTTCTTTAAGGAAAGAAGCCATCTCTATAACATACAAGCGCAAGAGCAAGCAGCAATGCTGATGTAGAAGCTGCAGCAAGTTAATCCAGAAGATCCAGCTAAGATCATTAATGCAGGTGGCTACACTAGACAACAGCCTTTCAGTGTAGGTGAAACAGCCTTATATTGGAAGAAGATGCCATCTAGGACTTTCGTAGCTGGAGAGGAGAAGTCACTGCCTGGCTTCAAAGCTTCAAAGGACAGGCTGACCCTCTTGTTAGAGGCTAATGCAGCTGGGGACTTGAAGTTGAAGCCCATGCTTATTTACCATTCTGAAAACCCTAGGGCTGTGGAGAATTATTCTAAATTTACTCTGCCTGTGCTCTACAAATGGAACAACAAAGCCCAGATGACAGCATATCTGTTTACAACATGGGTTACTGAATATTTTAAGCCCACTGCTGGGACCTACTGCTCAGAAAAAAAGATTCCTTTCAAAATATTATTGCTCGTTGACAATGCATCTGGTCACCCAAGAGCTCTGAGGGAGATGTACAACAAGATTAATGTTGTTTTCATGCCTGCTAACATAGCATCCATTCTACAGCCCATGGAGCAAGGAGTAATTTTGATGTTCAAGTTTTATTTGTTAAGAAATACCTTTTGTAAGGCTACAGCTGCCATAGACAGTGACTCCTCTGATGGATCTGGGCAAAGTCAATTGAAAACCTTCTGGAAAGGATTCACCATTCTAGATGCCATTAAGAACATTCATGACTCGAGGAGAGGAGGGAGTCAAGATGGCGGCGTAGGCAGACTCTGAACTCACCTCCTCCCGTGGACACAGCCAATTTACAACTACTCGTGGAAAAATTACCCCTGAGACAGAGCTGAAAACTGGATAAGAGGAACTCCTGCAACAACGGACAATCCTAACTGGGGTGGAAGAGGCAGAGACTCCTTCCGAGACTAAAAACGCCGCTTTCACAAGCCGCCAGCTTCACGGCCGCCGAGCAGCTCACAGGCACGCAGCCTCCCTGGAGGCGGGGCCCTGAGCCGAGGAGAGCTCTCGCTGTGGGCATTGTGTGGACCCAGCACAATCGAGACCAGCGGCATAATATCTGACTGTGCCTGCTACTAAAGCATTGGGTAGCATCCCCAGAAAACCCGGCTCACAAAGAAACTAAAACTGGCTCTAAAGGGCCCGCGCACAAACTCACCCTGCTCCAGAAAGCATCCTAAAATCACCAGAAAGAAAGGTGCACACTGCTTTGGTGACAAGAGACTCACCCTAATAGGCCCTGAGTGCATCTCGGTGAGGGGTGAGACCTCTCCAGGGACTGGGACATTGGCGGCGGCCATTGTTGTGGCCTGGTGTGAGCGTGCTGACACAGACGCCATTGAGTTTTCCCTGAGACCTGCAGCCCAGGGTCTGCTCCAGCCGCTAGAGCACCGATTTAATCCAGCTCAGCCAGGGCAGGCAGCCCACCAGAGACTGGCCCCACTCTAACAACAAACCCTCAGGCAACGTGTGGGCCTGCATAGATTGGTGACTGGATTTTCTGCAGCCTGGCAACTGAGCTGACTTGAGTGGGGCAGGGTGTGCACAAGGAGCCGGTGGAGAGTGTGGGGTGGTGGCGGGAGTGTGTGGGGCTCCTCAGGAGAGACTGGGTCCGCTTGGGAGGTCGAGGCGCCACACGGGGCAGGACTGTGTTGACTGTGTGTGTGTGGACCTGTGGGCGGCAGGGCTTGTCAGCTGCAGAAGACTTGTGCTTCTCAAAGACCCACATAGGAGGTTTGCCCCACCTTCCAAAGCCTGAAACAATTGGGTGCTCCTGTGCCTGAGGCCAGCCCCACCCAGCTGCAATCCTCAGAGAACTGACAAGAGACCTAATAGGCTAGAGGTTTACAGCAATTCTAAGGCCCTGAGCCTAACAACCTGCCACGCTGGGGGCCTACTCACTTAAAAGAAATACTGCAACACAGATGTGGTATTAGAACTTGCAGCCAACTGTGCTGGGGCTCCTCACACCTGATAAAGAGACTGAAGGGCCCACAACAACTACAAGCAGCTGAGCATTACAACAGCTGGCCAGGAGCATAACTTGCAAACCACCCTGGGCGCCTATAGGGAGAGCTAACAGGCCACAATAGAAGGACACACGAGCCCACATAGGGGCCACCCCTGGAACATTGAGAACTGAGGGAAGCACACTGGAAGCCTCCTAAGCCATCACTTACATAAGGTCACCTATCCAAGAGCAGGAGACGAGCTGACCTACCTAATACATAGACACAAGCACAGGAAAGAGGCAAAATGAGGAGGCAAAAGAATACATTCCCAAGTAAGGGAACAGGACAAAACCCCAGAAAAGGAACTATGAAACAGAAATGAGCAACCTACCTGACAGAGAGTTCAAACTAAGAGTGTTAAGGATGCTAACTGATCTGGGAGAAGAATAGATGAACTCAGTGAGAATGTCAACAAAGAAATGGAAGATATAAAAAGAACCAATCAGAAATGAAGAATACAATACTGGAAATGAAAATTCATTAGAGGGACTCAAAAGCAGAGTAGAGGATACAGAAGAACGGATCTGTGAGCTGAAGAAAGACTAGAAGAAATTACCCAAGGTGAACAGGTAAAAGAGAAAAGAATTAAAAAAGAGTGAGGACAGTCTAAGGGACCTCTGGGACAACATCAAGCGCACTAACATCCGTGTTATAGGTGTCCCGGAAGGAGAAGAGCGAGACAAGGGGGCAGAGAATCTATTTCAAGAAATAATAGATGAAAACTTCCTAACCTAAGGAAGGAAACAGACATCCAGGTACAGGAGGCACAGAGAGCCCCAAACAAGATAAACCCAAAGAGGCCCACACCAAGACACATCATAATCAAAATGTCCAGAATTAAAGATAAAGAGAGAATCCTAAAAGCCGCAAGAGAATGTCAAGTTACATACAAAGGAAACCCCATAAGGCTATCAGCTGACTTCTCAGCAGAAACCTTACAGGCTAGAAGAGAATGGCACGATATATTTAAAGTGCTAAAAGGAAAAAACTTACAGCCAAGAATACTCTACCCAACAAGGTTATCGCTCAAAATGGAAGGAGAGATCAAAAATTTCCCAGACAAGCAAAAATTAAAGGAGTTTGTCACCAAGAAACCAGTGTTACAAGAAATGTTAAAGGGACTGATTTAAGGGGAAAAGAGAAGACCACAAATAGGAAAAATTATCTATTTCCACGATTAGAACGTAATGGATACAAATGCACAAAAAGAAGTTGGATATGATATCAAAAACATAAAAGGAGGGAGGAGGGTAGTTAAAGAGTACAGCTTTTCAGACAGAGGTCAAACTAAAGTGACCATCAATTCTGTATAGAAGAAGTAAGGAACAGAGAAGGACTACTAAAACACTGAGGGAACCAAAAAAAAAGTTAAAAAATGTCAGTAAGTACATACTTATCAATAGCTACTTTAAACGTCAATGGACTAAATGCTCCAATTAAAAGGCATAGGGTGGCTGACTGGATAAAAACAAGACCCATATATATGCTGCATCCACGAGACACACTTCACCCCTAAAGACACTCACAAAGTGAAAGTGAAGGGATGGAAAAAGATACTCCACGCAAATGGCGATGAAAAGAAAGCTGGGGTAGCAGTACTCATATCAGACAAAATAGACTTTAAAACAAAAACTGTAAGCAGAGACAAAGAAGGGCATTACATAATGATCAAGGGAACAATCCAACAAGAGGATATAACACTTGTAAATATCTACGCACCCAATGTAGGTGCACCTAAATATATAAAGCAATTATTAACAGACATAAAAACAGAAATAGACAGTAACACAATAATAGTAGGGGACTTTAACACTCCACTTACACCAACGGATAGATCATCCAAACAGAAGATCAATAAGGAAACATTGGCCTTAAGCGACACACTAGAACAGATGGACCTAGTAGATATATACAGAGCATTCCATCCAAAAACCGAAGAATACACGTTCTTTTCAAATGCACATGGAACATTCTCCAGGATTGATCACATATTAGGCCACAAAACAAGTCTCCATAAATTTAAGAAGATTGAAATAATACCAACCATCTTTTCTGACCACAAGCGGTATGAAACTAGAAATCAACTATAGGAAGAAAATCAGAAAAGCCACAAATACATGGAGATTAAACAAAATGCTACTGAACAACGATTGGGTTAACGAAGAAATCAAAGAAGAAATCAAAAAATACCTGGAGACAAATGAAAATGAAAATACGACATGCCAGAATTTATGGGATACAGCAAAAGCGGTTCTAAGAGGGAAGTTTATAGCAATACAGGCCTATCTCAACAAACAAGAAAAATCTCAAATAAACAATCTAACAATGCACCTAAAGGAACTGGAAAAAGAAGAACAAACAAAGCCCAAAATCAGTAGAAGAAGGAAATAATAAAAATCAGAGCAGAAATAAATGAAATAGAGACCAAAAAACAATAGAAAAAATTAATAAAACCAAGAGCTGGTTCTTTGAAAAGATCAACAAAATTGACAAACCTTTAGCTAGACTCACCAAGGAAAAGAGAGAAGGCACAAATAAGTAAAATCAGAAATGAAAGAGGTGAGGTTACAACATACACCTCAGAAATACAAAAGATTATAAAGAGAATACTATGAAAAACTATATGCCAACCAATTCGACAATCTGGAAGAAATGGATAAATTCTTGGAATCATACAACCTTCCAAAACTGGATCAAGAAGAAGTAGAGAATTTGAATAGACCAATCACCAGTAAGGAGATCGAAACAGTAATCAAAAACCTCCCCAAAAATAAAAGTCCAGGACCAGATGGCTTCCCTGGTGAATTCTACCAAACATTCAAAGAAGAGTTAATACCTATCCTTCTCAAACTCTTCCAAACAATTGAGGAGAGAAGCTCCTAACTCATTCTATGAAGCTGACATTACCCTGATACCAAAACCAGACAAGGACAACACAAAAAAGAAAATTACAGGCCAATATCACTGATGAACATCGATGCGAAAATCCTCAACAAAATACTAGCAAATCGCATACAACAATACGTTAAAAGATTATACACCATGATCAAGTGGGATTTATTCCAGGTATGCAGGGATGGTTTAACATTACTTAAATCAATCAGCGTAATACACCACATTAATAAAATGAAGAATAAAAATCACATGATCATCTCAATAGATGCAGAGAAAGCATTTGACAAGATACAGCATCCATTTATGATAAAAACTCTGAATAAAATGGGTATAGAAGGAAAGTACCTCAACATAATAAAGACCATATATGACAAACCCACAGCTAATATCATCCTCAATGGTGAAAAACTGAAAGCTATCCCTCTAAGAACAGGAACCAGACAAGGATGCCCACTGTCACCACTCCTATTTAACATAGTATTGGAAGTCCTAGCCAGAGCAATCAGGCAAGAGAAAGAAATAAAGGGATCCAAATTGGAAAGGAAGAAGTGAAACTGTCACTATTTGCAGATGACATGATTTTATATATAGAAAACCTAAAGAATCCACAAGAAAACTTTTAGAAGTAATAAACGACTATGGTAAAGTTGCAGGATACAAAATCAACATACAAAAATCAGTTGCATTTCTGTACACTAACAACGAAGTAGCAGAAAGAGAAATTAAGAATACCATCCATTTACAATTGCAACAAAAGAATAAAATACCTAGGAATAAACTTAACCAAAGAGGTGAAAGATCTGTACACGAAAACTATAAAACATTGCTGAAAGAAATTGAAGAGGACACAAAGAAATGGAAAGATATTCCGTGCTCTTGGATTGGAAGAATTAACATAGTTAAGATGTCCATACTTCCTAAAGCCATCTATAGATTCAATGCAATCCCTATCAAAGTTCCAACAACATTTTTCACAGAAATAGAACAAAGAATCCTAAAATTTATATGGAACAACAAAAGACCCCGAATAGCTAAAGGAATCCTGAGAAAAAAGAACAAAGCTGGAGGTATCACACTCCCTGATTTCAAAATATACTACAAAGCTATAGTAACCAAAACAGCATGGTACTGGCACAAAAACAGACATACAGATCAATGGAATAGAATCGAAAGCCCAGAAATAAACCCACACATCTATGGACAGCTAATCTTCGACAAAGGAGCCAAGAACATACAATGGGGAAAAGAAAGTCTCTTCAACAAATGGTGTTGGGAAAACTGGATAGCCACATGCAAAAAAATGAAAGTAGACCCTTACCTTACACCATACACAAAAATTAACTCCAAATGGATTAAAGACTTGAATGTAAGACCTGAAACTGTGAAACTTCTAGAAGAAAACATAGGCAATACGCTCTTCCACATCAGTCTTAGCAACATCTTTTCAAACACCACATCTGACCAGGCAAGAGAAACAATAGAAAAAAATAAACAAATGGGACTACATCAAACTAAAAAGCTTCTGCACAGCAAAGGAAACCATCAACAAAACGAAAAGACAACCTAACAATTGGGAGAAGATATTTGCAAACCATACATCTGATAAGGGCTTAATCTCCAAAATATATAAAGAACTCATGCATCTCAACAACAAAAAAACTACCAACCCAATTAAAAAATGGGCAAAAGACCTGAACAGACATTTCTCCAAAGAAGATATACAGATGGCCAACAGACACATGAAAAGATGTTCAAAATCACTAACTATCAGGAAAATGCAAATCAAAACTACAATGAGATATCACCTCACGCCTGTCAGAATGGCTATAATTAACAAGACAGGAAACAACATGTGTTGGAGAGGTTGTGGAGAGAAGGGAACTCTCATACACTGCTGGTGGGAGTGCAAACTGGTGCAGCCACTATGGAAAACAGTATGGAGATTCCTCAAAAAATCAACGATAGAACTACCATATGATCCAGCTATTCCACTGTTGGGTATTTATCCAAAGAACTTGAAAACACCAATTTGCAAAGGTACATGCACCCCTGTGTTCATTGCAGCCTTATTCACGATAGCCAAGACTTGGAAGCAACCTAAGTGCCCATCAAGGGACGAATGGATAAAGAAGCTGTGGTATATATACACAATGGAATACTACTCAGCCATAAGAAAGCAGAAATCCAGCCATTTGTGACAACATGGATGGACATTGAGGGTATAATGCAAAGTGAAATAAGTCAGAGGAGAAGGTCAAATACCGTATGATTTCCTTCATTAAGTAGTAGATAATAACAACAATAAACAAACACATAGGGACAGAGATTGGATTGGTGGTTACCAGAGGGGAAGGGGGGAGGGAGGAGGGTGAAAGGGATAATTGGGTACATGTGTGTGGTGATGGGTTGTAATTAGTATTTTGGTGGTGAACATGATGTAGTCCATGCAGAAATAGAAGTACAATGATGTACACCTGAAATTTTTACAATGTTATAAACCAATGTTACTGCAATAAACAAAAAATTAAAAAAAAAAAAAAAAAAAAAAAAAAAAAAAGAACATTCATGACTCATGGTAAAAGGTTAAAATATCAATATTAACAGGAATTTGGAAGAAGTCAATTTCAACCCTCGTGGATGACTTTGAGGAGTATAAGACTTGAGCAGAGGAAGTAACTGCAGATGTGGTGGAAATAACAAGAGAACCTGAATTAGAAGTGGAGCTTGAAGATGGGACTGAATTGCTGTAATTTCATGATAAAACTTTACCAGATAAGGAGTTGCTTCTTATGGATGAGCAAAGAAAGTGGTTTCTTGAGATGGAATCTACTCCTGATGAAGATTCTGTGAAGACTGTTGAAATGACAACAAAGGGTTTAGAATATTACATAAAATTAGTTGATAAAGCAGCAGCAGGGCTTGAGAAGATAGACTCCAATTTTGAAAGAAGTTGTATGGTGGGTGAAATGCTATCAAACAGCATTGTGTGCTACAGAGAAATTGTTCATGAAGGGGAGGGTAAATTGATGCAGCAAACTTCCTCATTGTCTTATGTTAAACAATTGCGACAGCCACCCCAACTTGCAGCAACCACCACCCTGATCAGTCAGCAGCCATCAACATCCAGGCAACACCCTCTGCTAGCAAAAAGATTATGATTCACTGAAGGCCCAGATGATGGTTAGCATTTTTTAGCATTAAAGTATTTTTTTTTTTTTTGGTGAGGAAGATTGGTCCTGAGCTAACATCTGTTGCCAATCTGCCTCTTTTTCCTTGAGGAAGATGGTCCCTGAGCTAACATCTGTGCCAATCTTCCTCTACTTTGTATATGGGATGCTGCCACAGCATGGCTTGATGAGCAGTGTGTAGGTCTGTGCCCGGGATCTGAACCCGCAAACCCCAAGCCACCGAAGCAGAGCGTGTGAACTTAACCAATATACGACCTGGCCGGCCCCTCAGTAGAGTATTTTTTAATTTAATTTTTTAATTAGAGTATTTTTTAATGTACAGCCCCTCGTACATTGTTTTTTTAGACATAATGCTATTTCACACAATGGACTACAGCATAATGTAAACATAACTTTTATGTGTGCTGGGAAACCAAAAAATTCCCGTGACTCGCTTTATTGTGACATTTGCTTTATTATGGTGGTCTGGAACCAAGCCTACAGTATCTCTGAGGTATGCCTGTACTAAGTTAATTTCTATCCCCAAAACCTTAGTACGAATTAAACATAGCCTAAAAAGTGGGATGCTGAAAGAGAGCAGAGAGATACAGAAAGGAGATATAGAAGACACACTTTTGCCTCAGTATTTTTGTCGAGGGCTGGCCTAGTAAATGCCCAATTGTCTCCATCATAGACAGGAGAAGGAGTTTCAGAAGTCCATAGACAGGGTTCCTCTGCAGGTGTACAGGAGTGAGTGTGTGGCTGAGAAAGAAATACATCTACCTCTCTCCAGGTAATACCGGACCTGGTGGGACCGGGGTCCTGGGTGAGCCCCCTGCCCTTAGTGTGGGTTCTTGACCTCGCACAGGAAGGAATTCAAGAGCAGTTCAGCAGAGATTATGCAAGTTTGTTAAAAGGCAAAAGCCAGGCTGATTAGAGAGAAGCTGAGGAGGGAAAGTAGGCTGGGCTGACCGGGTGGAAACTGACTGACCAGCCCTGAGTGGGGATCTGGGATCCTGATTTATAGTGGTTGAAGTGGGCAGCTGGGGACTGGTCAGTTTGAAGTGGGGGTGTTTAGGCAAGGGGAGGGGGGTGTTATGCAAGGGAAGGGGGACGTTTGTGGAGCGTGGAGTTGCTGGACCTTGTGAGTCACAGGCTGATGGTTAATCCTGGATGCTGGGTAACAACTGCATCCTGCTGCTGCTCCAGAGACAGTTTTTGGTTCTGCCTTTTCCCTGTCTCACAGGGGCCGCTTTGCCCTCAGCCATTGCATTGGCATGTTTCATGGTGCAAATGATGACGTGTCACTCCATCCGTGACACCTAGAGGCCACAATCCCCTGAGGTGTTGGCATGAACGGGGATCTGCCAAGAAGAGATACAATTGGCCACTATTATTTGTTGTCTGAAATATCCTGGATAGTTCAATGTTCTCCTAAAATTCAGTACAGGAACACTTGCTCACAGATGCAGATAGGCAGGGCACAACAGTAGGCTTAAATATATACATATTCTTAAATACATGTCTCTCATTTCCAAGCTATAAACACAGGGCTGAAGGTGAAGGGGCAGTCAAGCCTACATTCATTTATTTATTCACTGAACATTTACCAAGTGCCTTGGTATGGAGTTCAACAGGGGATCCAGAGACGAAAGAGATATAGGCATTTATCCCACCTAAAAGTTTACAGTTTAACATAGAATTAAGACAAGTACTCAAATAATAAAACATTGCAGACTAGGGAATATATAGCATAAAAGTAGACAAACCAAGCCCTGTCAGAGCTCGGACCAAGAAGTAATTACATCCGGCTGGGGAGCAAGATCTGGCTTTCCACAGACAAGGAGGAGGAGGAGCATTCTGTGTTGAAGAGACAATGTTGGCAAGTGATGGGGACAAGTTTGGGGCTAGCGGTGGGGATGAAGTAGCCCAAATTGGCCGGAGCATAAAGTACAGGAAGATGATTAGTGAGAAAAGAGGCTAGAAAGAAGGTTGGGGTCAGATGGAGGAGAACCGTGAATGCCAGATGGAAGATTCAAGGCTTTATTTTGGAGGCATCCAGGAACCATTGAACATAGGTTGGCCAGGATGTTACCGACGTTACAGAAACTTAAACTACATAAGAAGCAAACGTCCTCATCTGTAAAAGCAAAGCTTGGGGAGAGGCCTCAGGTCAGGCATCAGCAAAACAAAGAGTTATCATTTGCTAAACAGCAAAGGAGGAGTTAGTCTTTTGAGGTGAAGGGGAGGATGACTTCAGCTTTCAGGTGGAGTTTCCCCATTCTCTCAGTGTTTGGTTTCAAACATTAACCAAGCATCTGTTATAGACTTATGTAGTTTTTTTGCCCCTTCACAGAAGAATTTATAGCCCTTCAATTAACCACCATGTGACATAGTGCCAGGCACAAAGTATGTGCTCAATAAATATTTTAGTAAATTATATTGGATGAAGCATAAAAATAAATTCTCTCTCCAATAAGTCAAGACCAGACGCTTCTAACGTCTGCAACAGGTGTAAAAATTTAGCAAAAACTGTTCACTCTATTTCTGGTTGAATGTCTTTATCCAGAACTAATTATTTTAATAGCCTTATGATAAATGCAAATTTTTTTTTCAGGAAATATATGTGACTTTTTAAATTACAATATGTAATAGAAGAAAGCCAAGCTTAGTTAACACTTACATGTGCCTTGGACATCAATGCCACACATATGAACTTATTTAAACAAACAATAATTATCCTAGTCACACAAATTGCAGTAAATAGAACTAAATTTAAAAAATCTGATCATTTTCTCTCCCTGCTGTTATACATTTTAGTTTGTATTTTTTCTTTATCAAGAGCATATATCTATGTGTGTATATACAGACCTCCAGAAATAGATATGCAATATGGTTGTAAAAAAAACCAACTAAATTGTTAAGTCGCAAGCAAGATTGTGAATCCATAGAATCTTTCATTGCATTGATTAATTCAGAAACATCAAGAGTTACATGCCTTTGAATGCTGAACTTTGTGTCAATAAAATAGTGAAACTGTTAAATCTTTGCAGATAGTAGAAAATGTGTTCCTAAAGCGATGTCTGTTGAAATTTTAAATAGTTTAATGAACTGAAAGGAGAGTAAAGATTCATTCTCAAGAGCATTGAAGTTATTTTATCTGCTGAGGGGTGTAATTAATGACTTACCCAATTGCCCTGAACTCTTAAGATTGGTGTTCTCGCCACTGGCTCTAGTGCCAGCTGAACTTGTCACTTACAGCAGGCAGACTTCCAAGGGTCCGCCACCCAACAGCCTGCCCCCCAACAAGTCAGGCCTCTACCGAGGGCACACAGCAAGGCTGGCAAAGACTAGGACAGCAACAGACATCTCTGGAGAGCTTATGTGTTAGTTTGAGGGGCAAGGAATCCCTAGATAAGCTATACTTTTCTTTGTGGATGAAAAATCCCTGTGGTGGCACAGAGCAAGAGGAAAGGGCAGCCTCCTTAAGTAATAATTAGCAAGAATCCTCCATGCACCAGCAGCATGAGAGTCAGGGAGGTCAGTAGACACGTCTTTTGAGCCAGAAAAATCTGGGATTCCATCATGTTTACTAGTGTTGTGTCTACAAATAAGGAATCCCACTGTGCTGAATCTCAATTTTGCCATCTGTGAAATGGAGAGAATGCAGAGGCGTATGTGAAGGGTTTTGTTCTGGGGTACAAACACCCCCAGATCTCAATATTAAAGCATTGCAGCGAATACAACTTGGATTTGGATATTTATAAGAGGAAGTGGCAGCAAGTTCTGGGGATCTGGCAAGTCATTGCCATAACCTGAATTATGATGGGAGAATTTCAGCTGGTTAATGCAGAAAATCTGGAACTTGGTTTTCACCGTTAACTGTGCCCACGTTTCTATTTGCTGTCTTCTGAAAACCTTTGATAGTGGAAGGAGACACAGGGAAGATTGGAAAAGGACAAGAAGAAGGCTGTGTGAGGGCAGATATAAACTGTAAAAACCTACTTGTCTTTCTGCGTGAGCTTCATTTTCTCTTCTTTCAAAGGTTGTTTATTTCAAGTAAACGAGTTATACGGATTAGAAATGTCATAAACAAGAATGCATTGGTAATTCGAACGTTTTATATTAATGCTTGTCCGTGTAGTTCTTTACAGATGCATTGACAGGTCCTTTAAAATCCAGATGAGTAAAGCTTAATGCTTTTTATTGAAGTAGCTATCATTTGGACTGATTTATGCTTAAGTGAAAAAAGACTTTATAATGTTTATTCCATCAATTCAATATTTTAATTATATATTTCTTTAATATTTTCTAGAATAAATGAATTTGGCAAAACATATTATATATATTGTATATATTGAAATATATTATAAAAAGAGTATGCCTTGCCTGAGCACAACATAAGAATTCTGATAAACCATCATCTATCTGGGGTATGTGAAATGAAGGGATGCATAAGAGAACTTTTTGGCATTCAATCTTCCCCTGCAGTTAGATTTGATAGAACACCTTTCCTTGAGAAGCTCAATAAACAGAGCCACTCCCTGCTGGAGCTGTGTGTTTGCATACAAACATAGTGTGGGAATGTGTGTGTTGTCAGGAGAGTAGGGTTTCTCCAGAGCAAGAAATGAAAAGACATTGCTGTACCAGGCAGCAAAGCAACAAAGGCCTCCTCCGCCCTTCAGCGATCCCTGGCAGTCAGAAGCTGGGCCAGGACTGACTTTAAATACCACTTTTAATACCACTGAACAGTACTCTCAAAAATGGTTGAGATGGTAAAGTTTATGTTATGTGTATTTTACTACAATAAAAAAAAAATTGAAAAGTAAAAGAACCTCACACAGGTGTGTGGTTAGAAAAGGGGGGAGTATTTTAATAGCCTTTTCAGATAACCATGGCTCTCCTTCTGTCCACTGAACCGAAGCTCAACAAGTGGTTTCTTCAAGGTTAGTTGCAATGTAGAATCTGGAATCTTAGCAATAAAGGTTTTGTATCCTGTTACATTTAAAAAGCTCTTAAATTCCTCATAAAGGACCTAGGGCTTTTGAGCACGTAAAATGTGGCTAGGGAGACTGAAGAATTGAATTTCAAATTTTATTTCATTTTCATTTGTTTAAATTTGAATTTAAAAACTTAAACTTGTTTCAGTTATTAGAAAAATTTTAAGTATGTTTGGAACAAGTTGGATACTCAATTGTAACTGTTGTGAAACCTAAATACAGATCAAGATATTCCCAATGAAAATCTAACGCTCCAATTGAGATGGGCTCTAAGTATAAAATACACACTGAATTTTAAAGACTTAGTAAGAATAAAAGAATATAAAATATCTCATTAATAATTTTTAATATTGTGTATATGTTAAAATGATAATATTTTGTATAATTGGGTTAAATAAAACATATTCTTCAAATTAAAAAAAAGTTTCCGTAAAGGAACAGCTGAAAATACCTGACTCAGATGATTCTTTTTTTTTTTTTATAATTTTATTTATTTATTTTTTTCCCCAAAGCCCCAGTGGATAGTTGTACGTCGTAGTTGCACATCCTTCTAGTTGCTGTATGTGGGACGCGGCCTCAGCATGGCCCGACAAGCGGTGGTCGGTGCGCGCCCGGGATCCGAACCCGGGTCGCCAGCAGCGGAACGCACGCACTTAACCACTAAGCCACGGGGCCGGCCCAGATGATTCTTAATAGAAGTAAAAAATCTCCCCAGAGGTCTCTAATTTGTATTCTGCCCAGAAAAAAAAAGGAGTGAGAATCATTCCCTTGGAAAAATGGATCATCAGAGGGTATACAGCTCACTGGGTATAGGTGTCTAGGTCTCAAGAAATATGTTAGTAATGATCAACCTCTGCAGAGAGTGAGGGGTAGTAATAATAGCAGTGAAAGGAAGATGTTCATTTTCAAAGCACTCTGTTAACTCTTTTTGCGTTGTTACAATACTATGATATAGAAACACAATCTGCATTTTACTGATAAGAAACGTTATTCAAAGTAATAAAAAAGCCCTACCATCTGTATATATATGTGTGTGTACATATATATACATTATATGTGCCTTACAACATATATATATATGACAGTATATATCTATTGTCAGAACCTCAGTGGAAGCTCAGAAGTTTCTCATTCTAATTTTCTGTTTGTTTGTTAAATCTATGTATGTATGGTTTTGCTAATAATTTGGCAAATATTACGTAAATTTTTCAATCTGGATGGTAAAATTGATGATTTATGTCACAACAAACATTCTAAGGCCTGAATGATCTGCATTTCTGCCCACAATTATTTTTAAAAATTGAGCTTTCTAGACATTTATTCACTTATTACAGTGTAGACAGAAACCTATGTGCATATTTATAAGGCTGTTTTCATCAAAGCTGCTGTTTCCAACTAAGCCACAGGCAGCCAACACCAAACGATCAGATTACTCACGCAGAAATCATAAATGAAATCCATAGATAATCAGCAAATCTCATTTCAGCCAATGGTTTTAGCTTCTTCCCTCAGCAGATCTCTTATGAAAACTGCTAACAGGCTGATTGGAATTTTATATCCTCTCCACTCTCTGGTGGAAGCACTAATAAGCGATGAAATGGCTAAAGCACAGCGCACAGGAGGAGGAGGAGGATAAGCAAGGGCGCTGAAAACCCTCCAGCTTCGTAATCGCATCCTGAATAATCAGTGATTGACAGAAGCTCCTCACAGAGTGCCTTCTCCACGCTCCCAAGCAAACCAGGCAAAGAACTGTGAAACCTCGATGTTACACGTACACTTGTTCTGAAATTGCTCGACAGACTGTATTAGGAGGTTAAATCAAAGCTTGATTTGCTATCACTGCCAGTTAGATTTCCCTGGTAGTATTAGCTATCTTTAAAACATATTTCCATGGCAACTAGTTGAAAAGCATATTTGACTGTAGAGCCTCTTCCCTTATGAGAGCCAGAAAAACCCAAGTGGCCTCTTCTTGTCAGAACTCTTCTCCACCAGGAGAGCGACTCGGAAGCCAGTGAGGACTAGAGGGAGAGCCCCTTAAGGCACAAGACAGAGTAGCATCTGGGGCTGAGCCCCGCCCTTCCAGGTTGCTGAGGAAGTTAGCTGGTTGCATTTGCCAGAGTCACGCTGTCTTTCCATAAGGCAGACCTCCTCAGCCTTCTTCCTGAACCTTTCCAAACCTATCTCTCCTGCTAGAAATCCTACCTCTTACTCCCTCCTAATTTGTCCAGCTCTGCTACAGGTGCTAAGGCCAATCAGAATATGACTGTTTCAGAAGTGAGGGACAAATCCCTGTTTGCTCTATGAAAAGAAGGAGGAACAAACACTCAGATACCCTTTATTTCACAATTGTCTGGCCTTTTTGTAGTTGCCATGCCAGCTTGGGTTGGGGCTTAATCCAGGGGCCCTGGCACTCCTGAATTCTTAACCTTTTATTAAGAGAAATCACGAATTTTCTGTAGAGGTGGCAGTTAGGACAAGACCCAAAGTGACCCTCCCTCAGGGCCAAGGTGAGACTTTAATGATTCTTAGCAAGTTCTACACTTCCAAGAAACTCAGCAGGTCTCCAGGTATTCTCTGTAATCTCCCCCAGAATGTAGATTTAAGTATCACTAATTTTAATTTTCTCCCATTGGTGAAAAATAAAAAACCCTGTAAACTTTGGACCGGAGCCTGGTCTCTATGTGAGTTGCACTAATGGATGGGACCTATAATGTAGTGATTTGGCTACAGCAATAGGGACTACCTATTCAAATGCATCATCTCCCCACTACCGAGATGCTACAAATTCCCACTCCTTCAGTTTGAGACTTTACTTCCTAAATGAGATGCATATCAGCAAGCATCGAATCCTTTTTGAATTAAGACAAGATAGGTATGAAACAATAAATGAAAACAATACTCAAGAGAGTCCAAAAATACGTCAATAGATCGGGAAACTTATCTTGGAATCAGATTTGGGCCCTAAGATGCTGAGGCAAGAACGTTTTACTGAAAGGGAAGTGGCAGATAAAAAGACCCAGAATTAAAAAGAGGAGGTCCAGGTTGAGTCCTCGCACAGCAGGATACATCAGGTTTGGGGGCAGACTCCACGATGCTCTTCTGGAAGGTAGACATGTTATCTCACACACTCTGCCCAGGACTGAGCTAGCACTGGGTTTTCAGTACACTCTCTCTGATTTAGGCCACATCGATATGTGGCTGGTGTCCATTTCAGCTATCTTCATGATGAATATTGATCACCATCATAGATCACTCATTCAGTAATCTTCATTGATTATTAAATGGCTGGAATTAATAGATTACCCAGTTGAAGGTCTATTCATTTAATGTGCATAGGCATAGACAGTGAGTCTATGGGGAACCTAAGACCTCAACCTCCCACCACTGTGCAGTGCCTAGTGACCCCTGGTGAGTATTTTTATGTGAGAGTGTGTATACCTCAGTGTTTATATATATCAAAATTGAAATGTAGGGTACGCAGGAAACTTGCATTAATTTGAACATCAATTTGGAAATTGATGTAACTCAGAAGGAGCTACAGTGAAACCTGTTTTTGGATTACCTATAAAACCTTTGTTAATTATATAAACAGCATTTCAGGGATAATGTGTAAAATGCTTATGAGAGGAAAATAGTTTTAAGTAACTTCAAGATTCCGATTTCAAATGATTGATATACCAATTAAAAAGCATTCTTTTTTTCAAACAAGCTATTCCTATTAGTTTATCAAAACAAGTCTCCTAAGAACGTATACTAAACACATTTGGCTGTCTGTATTCTAGTACTATGTGTGTTTCACACCATGTGAAACAAAGGGTTCTGCACCCAATTCCAGTTGTGGGTTTTTTCCCCCATACCACCCAACAATTCTCTGCCCTTTGCAAGTCCAGGTTGTCACCTGCGCTTATGACCGGCTGGCTATAGATCGGAGGTTCCAGCGATCCCCCTCCTTGGGTTCAATTAATTTGCTAGAGTGGTTCACAGAACTAAGAGAAACATTTCACTTAGTAGATTATGGGTTTATTATAAAAGGATATAATTCAGGAACAGCCAGATGGAAGAAGTGCATAGGGCAAGTTATGAGGAAATCTTCCATGCCCTCTTGGAGCATGCCACTCTCTCCAAATTTCCATGTATTCACCAACCAGGAAGCTCTCCGATCCCCATCCTTTTGGGGTTTTATGGAGGCTCCATTACATAGTCATGATTAATTAATTCATTGACCATCAGTGATTGATTCAATCTCCAGCCCCTCTCCCCTCCCAGGAGGTAGGGGGCTGGGGAGGAGATTAGGGGTGGTATTGAAAGTTCCAACTCTCTAATCACATGGTTGTGTCCCCTGGCAACCAGCCCCCATCCTTAGGATAGCTAAGGGTTTTCCAAAAGTCGCCTCATTAATATAACAAAAGTCAACTTTATCGCTCTTATCACAGGAAATTCCAAGGGTTTTAGGAGCTCTGTCCCAGAGACATGATAAAGACCAAATATATATTTCTAACTATAAATCACAATATCACAGAAACCCAGCTTAAGACTAACCTAAATCCACTGCTTGGACTGGGAACTGTGGGCATGTGGACTGGGCTGACGGGGAGAGCTGAAAAAGAGTTCATTTACCTGGGTTGACTCTTTGGGGCTCTTAGTTGGAAGGGATCCACACTGGAGCAGATGGGGAGAGCAGAGACATGTGTCCTTTAGAATCTGCTACTCTGGCAGTGTCATGGATATTATTTGAAGACTGAGGAGAGAGGGATAATAGACAGAACCTGAAGGAGCTATTTGCAGTAGTGACTCTATGAGGCATTTGGCTCTTGTGTCCTTAGATGACTCATTAGGTGACAAAATGGAGGGAAGGGTAAGGAGAAAAGTCTTCCTTTACGAAGCACTCATGATTTTACATCACTGGTGATTCTGGAGGGAAGAACGAGGTGGCTGCCATTTGGTGGCAGTCAGGACATGTTCATGAGTACATGGAACTCATATATTTGGGAGTCTCAGATATAATCACAGACAAGGGACAACGTGGGGAGTAGAGAAGGTACTTGTCAGTACAGAGGAGTGAGGCTTATTACAATTAAAGTTACATTATTTATATCCATAGTTGATATTGCCACAGAAAATTTGAGTTATTCTTGAAAATAATAAAAATAATTATTTAAAAAAAATATTTGAAAGGGGTATAATATAGTGAAAAGAGTGTAAGTTTTGGATCAGAATGGATTCAAGTTCTGGCTCTGCCAATTATTACCTACATGACTTTGAGCAAGTTGCTAAATGTGGAAGACTGCTATGTGTTCACCAAAACCCATCTCCCCTTCCTGCTGAGCACACACCTTGATTATGTCTCCCAACCTCTCTGGCAGCCAAGAGTGTCCGTGTGACTGAGCTCCGGCAAAGGCACCATGGAAAGAAGAAATATAAGCCACTTCCAGGTCCAGTGCGTTAAAACTTCTTGTGCCCAGGAAGCTTGCATTAATTTGAACATCAATGTGAAACTGATATAACACAAAAGGTGCTAGATTGAAATCTAATTTGGGGTTACCCTATAAAGCCTTTATTAATTGTATGAACAGTATTTCTAACAGGAACACAGAGAGCATCCCACAGAAGACTGCAGGTCCCTGAAGGGTAGCAGAGCCCGGGGCCCTGAGTGACCACACAGAAGGCCATTCACCAGCCAGGAACACTTGTGTTGGACCCTGCAGGAGCAAGAAATAACTTTTATTATCTTAAACCACTAAGACTGGGATTTATGTGCTACAGCAGTTAGCATCATTTACATTAACTAATCCAGCTGACCTTCAATTTTTTCTCATTAAAAAGGAAAGAATATTATCAAACTTACAGGGTAGTTTAAGAATTAACAATAGACTATATAACTATAGACTGTATAACTATATACTGGCACACAGTAAGTGCTAAATAAATAGTAGATATTATTATTATATAATCTCTTATTCAGATTTTCCCTTCATTTAGATATCCTTCTCTCATAATTCGTGAGTTAAGGTTTTTTTAAATTTTTCATTGGTGGGGAATAAAGCATATTTATGAAAGCAAAAACACAGCATCAGTCTTGGGAAACAAGAGTGATTTAATGAACAAGTATGGGCATCAGTTACAAGATAGGTGACCTCAGGTATCATTCTTAAGTTTTCTGAGCCTCCGCTTCCTCATTTGTAAAACAGGTAAAAGAGCCACGCCTCACAGGGGATACGTGAGGATAAAATGAGGCAGCAAATGTAAAACAAAAGTATCTCTTAGTCTTTGGAGTTCCTTAAAAATGTATGGTTTATTATTATAGATTACCATTTTAAACTCACAAACACAAGCAGGCTTAATGCAAACATTGTCACCCCAAACCGTATCTGATTTTCCACTGGGCTGGCAAAGTTGTTGCTTTATATTGTAGTGCTTTTAATGTGGGTGGATACATGTGACTAACATCACCTTTCAGTTTTCTAATGTGTTCAAGTTGATGAACTAACTGCAGTAATGTATTTGAAATGTCCCATTTTCTTTTTATGTTAAAGCAAAAAAAGACATTACTACCAGTAAATCATTATGCCCAAACTGGATCTCACAGGTCAGGAAAAAGTACGATCCTCACTTTTCTGCTGTCATTGAAATATCCTTTGGAGGGAGATGCATTGGGAGCTGGGGCTTCATTAGGATCAAATCAAATCTTGGCAGATGTCAGTTAAGCAAGTTCTGTGGTGAATCTATAATCCACTTTAAACTTTTTAGTACAATCCCTTAATTTTATAATTTATAATCTCTGAAAACTCATATGAATTTTGTTACTATGAGTTGAAAGTTATCAAAAAGTCAAGCCTTCCTGGAATGCCTTTTGGTATATCCCTCACATCGTCACACCATGTCAGGCATGGAGATGTTTATTTTTTTCTAGATAGGGAGTTAAAACTCTGAGTATTTAAAATACGTATTTAAAATACACCTGGGCCCTGAGGAAAAAAGTTGCAATTCCTAATATCTTCAAGGAGATCAAAAAAACTATTGAGTGTATGGTATTTGGAGCTGTGTAGAGGAGAGTGGAAGGAAAATACTTTCAGTTAATAGTTCAACAAAAAGGTATGGAACTTTAACCAAGTGATCACAGTGACCATCACCATTAGTGCCATGTTGATGTCATGTACCCTCAGATATGAGATGATGAGAAGGGCACTTCACCTCTGTGGTATTTCCCCCCCCCAAAAAACCAATATAATGATGAGAAATTGAGGAACATTTACAAAACATCTGACCAGAACTCGTAAAACCATAAATGACCTGAAAAGTAAGGAAAGGCTGTGAAACTGTCACAGACCAGAGGAGACTGAGAAAATGTGACAACTAAATGCAATGTGCTATCCTGGATTGGTTCTTGGGACAGAAAAAAGGTCATTAGTGAAAAAACTGGTAAAACCCAAATAAAGTCTATAATTTGGTTAAGAGTAATATACACTGGTGGTTTCTTAGTTTTGACAAATATACCATGGTAGTGTAAGATGATAATGTTAGGGAAAACTAAAACTGGGTGATAGGTATATGGGAGCTCTCTGTACTACCTTTCTATTTTTTCTGTAAATCTAAAATTATTCAAAATAAAAAGTTTATCTATTAAAAACGAATATATGTATATAATTTTAATAAATAAATAAAAATTAAAATATCATTTTCCTAAATTTTAAAAATAAATATTTTAAAAGTGTTTTATTTTTAATAAAAACATTAAAATAAAATTTTAATAAATAAATAGGCATATACTATTTTTAATAAATTTACCTATCTATGAAGAAGAATCTCGCATTCTGAAAAGATAATGAGAACAGCACAGTTTTCGATCTCTTGGAATCACCACATAAAAACAGATGAAGGAACTCAATAGCAAAACCAAAACCCTTGACAAAATTGACTACAAATCTGGTTGACATGTATCTCTATGAATGCCAAAATGCCAAGTCGGTGGGGATGAACCACCAACAGCCACCAGAACTTCATGATGCCAGAATCTGCTCAGAAGGAAGCAGAGGGAAGCATCAGATGGATCTGAAGGTAGAAGCCCAGAATAGTCAACAGGCATTCACTGGGAAGCATGACCAGCTAATCTGAGAAATGCACCTGAAACTGGGAGACATTGTGCCCATCTAATGGTGGGTGAGTGGAAGGACCTCTCAGTAAGGTAGGAAGGGTCCTGAGCAGTCAGTGTCCTTATGAACCTCCCAGACAGCCCAGACAGGTCTACCAGCATTCCCTTCCATGACAAGGCCGCTTAATGAGAAAAAAGTTGCTAGAAATTAAATTAAACTTGAGCAAGGTAAGGACCTAAAGATGAAGAAAGAGAAGTTCCAATAAGTAGGAAGGGAGAACAGAGCCAGGAAATCTTAGAAAGCTAGCCGCCTGTTTTTTAATACTATATGGCAGAAACAACACAAAAGAGAAGAGGGTGATCTATGAAGTTAAAAAAGCTATTCTGCTCCACAAAGCCTTCCAAAAGTTCAAAAAATTAATTTCTCAAAATGAGCAACAGAAAACAAACAAAACAAAACAGGCAAATCTATTCGGAGATTAACAGGAATAAGGAGCAGAGTAACATCCATACAGACGTGCCAAAAAGTCATGCTGACCAAACAGGTAAAATCTTTACCTACTATTTCAAAACAAGTTAAAAGACTTTGAATAACAGACATAAGACATGAAAGAACAACATAAATCAAAATTATAGAAATTCTGAAATGAAGTGACAGAACTCAGTCAAGAATTAGAAATGAAAGACAAAATCATGTCAGACTGTTAGACAAATAGTCATACCAGAGTATTAGAAGGAATACAAGAGAAAATAAGCATAACAAATAATGCCCTAGAAGAAACAGAAGGTGAAAAGATGAAAGTATTTAAAAATCAAAAAAGAAATGGAGAGAAAAAGATGTCAAGAGAAAGTGACAAATAGTGACAGTAAGCAAAGAAAATATAAAATACAAATAATAGAAGTTCCTGAACAAGAAAATGAAAGCACGGAAATATAACAAATACTAAAGACAAAAATTTTAAAAAATCTGAAATTAAAAATATATGAAAAGAGCACATCATGTACCTGATAATATCAACCCAGAATGACCAACAAGATACATTCTAGTAAAATTACCAGACTTTGAGGAAGAAAAAAAGGTCCTTTGGATATCTAGTCAGAGTAAGTGTTATAAGGGAAATTAGATTATATTCATACTTTTAACAGTAGCGTTTTATGCCAGAAGGCGATGGAGTAACATAGTTAACACACTCAAAGAAAAAAAATGTGAGCAAATGTTTCATATCCAGCTGAACTGACTTTCAAGTATAAATTGTACAATGTGATATAAATGTGCAGGATATTGTTTCCACGAGATCTTCCTGAAGAATTTTCTAGATAGCAAGCTTAAGACAATGAAAATGACTTGAGATATCAACATAAGAACTGATAATGAACAATAACCTGAATAAGTAAGATTAAATGAGGGCTAAGAAGAAGAGAGTATCTAATGGCTATAGGCTTTGACAACTATACTATAATTATAAAAATATAAGAGGTAGGAGAATTAGGAAAACAAATGCAAAAAATTGAACTGTTTTCAGTAATTTTATTGTGGTGGTATTAGTGTTACTATTCTTCACTGTTGTGTGGGTAACATGGGCTAAGGCAAGTGAGTACTTACAGGATATTCTAATTCTGTCATTCCCTATTCCTTGAGAAGCAGAATTCTCTATATTGAAAAATAAAAACCCTATAGTCTTAAATTTTAATTGAAAATGTCAGAATGAACATGTGAGGTATTTTATCTTTTAAAAATTTTTTATTCTTTTGGCTCTGTCCAGTAAAAAAGCGTAGAAAAATGACAAACCCAGTAGCAATGAACATCTCTTAGTGCACAGATTGTGGTTCTGAAATATCATTTCTCACTAAAACAACCAGGCCTTTTTGGAGAATGGCTGATTTGAAGAACGATGCTAAAACATCTTAAAAACTAGTACTGTTTGTCTAAAGGACCCAGGCACTAACTTGAATAGGCTTACACTGGACAAAGGACAAGTTGTGCTTCAAAAAAGATGATAGTTGGAATAGATTGAACCTGTCAAGTATGTTTAAATTCATGAGTCCATAATAATACAAAAAAAATGGTCACCTTTGGAGAATGATAGGATTTAAGTTCATTTTCTTGAAAACTGGTATATAAAGGGATGGTATCAACCATTTATCCTCCCTTTCCTATAAGAACTCTACTAATGGGTAACCAAATAGTAGATGAAGAAAAATATCTTTTTAGAGATTAGTCCAACTATTAAAATGAAATAAAAAATTTGAAAATTACGTCTCTGCAACCTTCAATGAATTAGTGGATTTATTAATAAACAGAGAGTATCATCAAAAGAGGGACAAATAGACATTTTGTGTCTGAGGATGAAGGAACATAACACCATCTATAACCTTGATAATGGTTGTTGTAATTGAGTTTTGTTGTAGACAGAACAATGACCCCCAAGGATATCCACCTCCTAATTCCCAGAACCTGTGAAAATGTTACCTTTATACAAAAAGACGTTGCAGCTGTCATTAAGAATATTGACATAGGGAGATGGGCTGCTAGTGGGAATAAACTGGGAAGATAGAATGTTGTCAGGGATGGAATCCTGAAATTAGGATTATGGAGAATTGCAATCATTGGTACAGATTTTCTCAACCAGGGTTCCCTGAGAGAATTAAGCTTTAATGCCCTAAAGTATCTAAAATATGTGCTGAATTAACTTCACTCCTTTGAATCTAGAATGTATTAGTTATATACCGTCTTGGAGAGATTTGAGAAAATATTCGCTCAAATCATTTACAGCATTCTGTGGATCAGAGGAGGAGCCCCTTTTGAAGAAGGTTGGATGGTATGACCACGGGAATGAATGACTTAAGTGGAGGACTAGATCATTTAAAAAGTTCATGGAACAGAAGGACCAGGGTGTTCATATGATCTTCTATGTGTACATTGAATTCACCAAGAATTAAGGCAAGAACAGTAGTGGAGCTGAAATGACCGAAAAGAGAGAAGGGGTGACCCAGGAATGGATAGATAACAGCAACAATGAAAGGTAGAAGGTGATATTACCTCATGATGGAAATTCAAATGAGTTTTCAGGGAGAGGGAAGGGAAATAGATGAAATGCAGACATCTAGCCTCCTCCTCCTCCAGGCCCAGAAGTACGAGGACTGTGGAAGGTAAGACAGCCACTTAAGGGGCTACAGGGAAGCTGGGTTCTCAGGAGAGAGTCAGCCTGTTAGCCAGAGGGTGGAGAAAAGATTCAGAAAATAGATGGAAGATAGAGAGCATTGTGCTGAGAATGGATCCTGATTTCCGGAAAGCACAGTGGAAGGGATCAAGAACTGAGGACGGGTGGGAGCATATACAGAGCCTTGTGGGGATTACAGTGTGGGGATGAAGACCGACCTGTCAGTCAGGGGCTGTGGTGGCTAATATTCACAGGAATAAAGGGCACCATAAGATTGCTCCAGTGGATTCAAGGCAAATAGTGCTGGTGAGTGTTGGGGAAGAGGGAGAGGTGGGTTTCAAGGGCCCCTCGATTTCGAGAAGGCGGAGATGAAGTGTGGTCTTTGATCCAGTGCAAGTAGCTAGCCTGTTTGATGATAGTTTTAAATTTTGGAGGATCGCACACCTCTTCAGAAATCTTAGGAAAAAGATCATTTCCTCAGAAAAATGCAGATAAACTAAAAATTGTGAATATAGTTTCAAGGTAAGGTTTTTCAGAACTAAAAACATCCACACGTCTGTCTCACCCACTCCCATTTTAGATCCATGAAGTTGCGTTAAAAAGATATGATTTAGACTCCACTTTTTTCTGTGACAATATGATTAAATGACATAGGCTAAATTTAAAGAGGAATAATTTGTTATCCTTCCAGGGAAACTTATTTGCATTTGAACATAACGTGCTGAAGACAAAATTTAATCCAAAGGCACTGTGTTGGGACAGGAAGAGAGCTAGGCTGACAGATGAGGAGGATCCCTTAAAATCCACCAAGGAGGCAGCTGTCAAATCACTCACACCAAGGCATAGTATCATCATTGAAGAAAAACCTATGGGTGGGGTGCTTTATAGGCAATGTACAAAGCAGCAGAAACAAACACAGGTCCTGCCCTTGAGAAATGGAAAACTCGAGACCCTGAGGTCAGCCAGAAAAATGTACCTTCTAGTCTCACCTCAGCCTTTCCATTACAATCTTGGCTCAGTTATTTAAGCTCTCCATATTTAGATTAGGATTTGCAAATAGGAATCATAATATCTGCCTACAGGAAATTCAGGGGAAGTGGTCATCTTGGAGATGTTGGTGTTAATTCAAATCAGGGTGTCCTGTTCAAGAAGCACCTGTCTTCTTTTCTTTCCCAAAGTCCTCAGCTGAGTACAGAGGAAGGAGAGCAAAGGAAAGCCCTCTGATGGAAAGGGAGTCACAGAAAGTCCCTGAGAAGAGATGAAGAACCAGCTCTTCTCCTCTGGGACTTGCCTAGCTGGGCTTGACATGGAAAGACATGCTCTTCTTAGACAGCTAAGAGCCAGGAAAACCAGTTCTTATACTTCAAAGGCCAGTGTTGATGTAGCAATTTGTGAAATGAAATGTTACATGTAAATAAGAAATGGGGTAGTTTCTGGGAGGGGAGGAAGCTAGGGTAAGGTATCTTGGAAAATGCTAGCTTCTATTTCATTGAAATTAAACTAGAATTCTATATTTTAAGACTTACTTGCACACTTTAGAAACGAAGCAAAAGATTCAAAATGCTTTTCCTAGAAGGGAATCTGCAGTTTATTCAGGCCCTCAATTAGTATTTGGGTTACTTGAATTAACAATTATAACATCTACTCACGCTAATTTTGCTCTTTTAATGTTGTCTTATTTTAATCCTATAAACTCCAAACAACTAAAGAGTTCAAACTTCATTGGCTACCTCACCTAATTTTTAAATGACATGATTGATAGTTGTTTTCTAATTTGGAAAAATACAATTTGCATTTCTTCTTAGGTGTCAAGGTTGAAGAGGCCTTTTATTTGTCAGAATGATAAACTTCATATGGAAAAGGTTACAAAGGAAGAAGCAAATTGGTGGATTGACATTTTCATCTAATTTAACACAAACATAATTACGGGTATAAAAATCTGAAATGGAAATAAATTAGAATTATGTTCCTGCCATTTTGTATTATGTTTCCATGGGCTGGGAAAAAAAAAAAAAAAGGAATCCATTCACTTGAAAGGGGGGGATATATTTGGGCATGGAGGCCAAAAAATGAAGGGCAAAGCTTTGAGACTTGCCCATGTGTATTTTTACTAACCTATCTAGATACAGACTTTCTGATGCTTGCGTTCTAGTTAAGTTGGCACAATAAACACAACAAACCAAAACACTTTGCTTTCCTCCTTCTGGGTTTTCTTCTTTAATTGGATTTACTTGTTTTTCCAAAGGTCCACACTTCACATAGATGGAGTTTGTTGGCCTTTGGCACCAACAATCGGTCATATAGATTCCAGATCGACCTAGGAAATTTGTCATAGAAGGCATGAAGGGATTGCTGCTGAATGGTTATCTCTTCTGTTGACATCTGAGCCTCTTCCTAGGAGGGCAGGATATTTATTTCAAGGTCAGACATCCTGGATATCCTCAAGTCAAATTTTCTAAGAGCCAGGAAACTCAATATCCAGAAAAGAAAAAATTCTAAATTATGGATGGAATAATCTTATGAGAGGTGAATTACCCTCCTTTTAGAGCTTGAAGTTCTTTAAAAAGTTAATAGTAAGCTAGTAAATGACAGAGCTGAGATGCTAACCTTGGTGTATTAGACTTGAATAATCAGTTAGGAAAATCTATGTATCTGATATCTATTATCTAGCCTTTGTACAATCATGTGTATATACACCATTATACAAGCTGTCTATACTATATACACACCATATAGTTTTTTCACATCATATATATTTTTATATTATACAGCCATATGTATAACCAAAATGAACCTTAAAAATTAACAACAACAGGGGCAGGCCTGGTGGCATGGTGATTAAGTTTGCACACTCCAGTTTGGTGGGCTGGGGTTTGCAGGGTTGGATCCCAGGCATGGACCTACACACTGCTTGTCAAGACATGCTGTGGCGGCATCCCATATACAAGGTAGAGGAGGATTGGCATGGATGTTGGCTCAGTGACAATATTGCTCAAGCAAAAGGAGGAAGATTGGCAATAGATGTTAGCTCAGGGCCAATCTTCCTCACTAAAAAAAAAAAGAAGTTAACAATAACAACAACAAAATGACACCAGTTGCAATTATTGAACATTAGCTAATTGGATTTAAAATGGAAGCCATATAATTTCACCTTTAGGCTGTATTTTCTGGGCACTATTTTGACTCTAGCTTGCACATGGCTTAGGGATGAACAGAGCAGAGCGGATTGCAGACTGGGGACAGAGGCACCAGTGGGAATGGCAAGACCAATGGAAGCAGCCCTGCAGAGCAGCTCTTGGGAACACGAAGCACTCCTCCCTGAGCACTCAGGTCCCAGCTCCCGTGAAGGGGTAGGAGTGATGGCTGGGGACAAAATGTGATTAATATCCTGGTTTACATCTTGACACCTCGTTAAGCTGAATCAACTCAGGTGAACTTGGGATTTCACCTGAAGATTGAATCATTTTCCTATTAAATTTCTATGCTCTCTAGGAACTGCGTGGCTTCCTAGTAATAATTTGCAGACACCAGTCCCTGAAAGCAGTGTGGGAGCAGGATTGAGCTCTGCTAGGCACCCCAAATGGTCTCCTTGCTGCCTGGCACCACTCGGGGTTGCTGAGCTGGGGCAGCAATGACCTTTGTGGATGGCTGGCCTTGCCCGCAAATGCAGAAAGAAAACAACTTTCTCTCCCATATATCACCCAGCAGATAAGCGTGCAGCACCTGGACTCAGGCTGGCTGGACTCAAATCCCAGCTCCGCCATGTAGTGACTGTGTGACTTTGAGCAACTTACATAAACACCATGTGTCACTTTCACTATCTGTAAAACAATGGGAAAATAATAGTGTCTGCTTCTTAAGTTGTTGTGAGAATTAAATAACACGTGTAAAGCTCTTAGATGAAGTGCCTAACACATAAGCCCTCAAAATACGTCAGTGATTAATACTTGCAAACTTTAGAGAATGTTCTCTCTAAAAGTTGCGATATTCTACACTTTGGTAGCATGAAGAATCTCATATCCTCATAGTAAATTCCAGATGCTATTTTCCAAACAATACAAGAATCTTGGCAAAATCCTAAATCATTGTCAAGTAAAATATTTGTTGCCTTAATGCTTAAAATATTTATTGTCTGCTGGAATTCTCATAATTAAGATAAGTAAAACAAATGCTTCTCTGTATTACTGACCCTGCAGTGGTAGGAACAATATAATAACCGTGATTATATAAGCCACAAACATAAAGTTTTGGTACACACATTAGCC
This sequence comes from Ceratotherium simum simum, assembly GCF_057802395.1. Classification (NCBI taxonomy): domain Eukaryota; kingdom Metazoa; phylum Chordata; class Mammalia; order Perissodactyla; family Rhinocerotidae; genus Ceratotherium; species Ceratotherium simum. The sequence continues at coordinate 69,965,423 of NC_141909.1, read as the reverse complement.
TTAAAAACATCATCTTTGCATGTATCAGTTCTCACTATATCACATAAATTTGAATCATAATACTTTTAAGCTCCTACAAAGTAGAAGAGCAGTCTTCACTGAGGTTGTAATTTAGTTGGGTAGAAACGGCAGGTACGAGTGACAAGCTAAGAAATAATACAAGACAACAGTGCAACAGATGTTGGATGTCAAGGCACAATTTATAGGAACTATGGGTGCACGATACAGAGAAAATAAATAACAGAATCTGGACTCCAAGGACTCAGTCCGGAGAAGGGTACAAACATGTATGCGAATATTTCTAATTCAAGAGACTCTGGTGAGTGCAAAAATGAATCTATGGCTACATGCAATGGAAGCAATCAGATTGGTAAGACCCTTATTTGAGGACATGAGAAGGATGTGTGGAAGAGAGAGCAGTGTTTGGGGAAAGAATGCAGACAGGGGCACACAAACAGAGATGCCCAGGGCAGGGGGGACTTCTCAGTGAGAGAAGGGCATGGGGGAAAATAGTGAGAAAGACAGATTGAGCCATGTCGACAGCTTTGTGTAGCAGGCTGCAGAGGGCCAATGTGACTCAAAACGAAGCAGGGAATCATTGAAGATTTTTAATAAGAACAATGGCACAATCAGAATGTTTGTGGCAGTATAACGCAAGTACAGGGTATGGCAAAGAAGATTAAAATATAAGTCAGAACATTTGAGTCCTGGCCTTGGTTTGAACATTCTTTTTGAGACCCAGACCCTGGCTCCAATCTCTCTCAGCTTCAAGATGGGATAAAAATCTCTGCCCTGCCTTCCTCTGAGGGCTCTCGTGAGCATGAACTTGGAATGAGGTAGGGTATGGTTATCAGGGCACTTGTTGCTGGGAGAGCCTTCAGGCAGGGACATCTCTTAGGACCCTATTTACCAAGTCCAGAGAAGCAGTGAACCTGGGCTGGGCAAAGCAGATTAATATAGGATGTCAAAGGATTGGGCTACTTTTTTTCCTATTCCCAGATAATTTATTCATTCATTGTGTTTTTTTATTGACCTAATCTTAGAGAGTTCTGTTGGAAGCTGTTAACATTACCCCAGGAGTAGCGTTTTTGTATCACTTTCCACCACTTCCTCATATCTTTGTGAGTAACCGTGATGTGACAGCAGATACCGCTTAGGCAGTTTTATGCCTAAATTTTCCCCCTGCATTTTCATTAGAAATCAGATGAAATATTTTCACCCTATTTAAAATGAAAATGAATATGATTAAACTTTGTCATATTGTACAATACTATGTTATTTGAAATTTTTTATCCTGTCTCTATAAAATATGTATAAATGTATAAAAATAAAATAAATATAAAGATCCATTACAATATATACACACACACACATTGGTATTTGATATATTCTACTTTTTATAGCACTTAAATTTTGGACCCAATTTGGACTCTCTTTCAATCAACGGGACATTGACTTCTTCATATTAGGATGCACAGAAGTCTTTCAGCACCTCTAGTTTTTTCTCTCTTCTTTTACAACTCCTAGGCCCTGCCACAGGCCTTTGTTAATGGTTCTTCAGAGGGGAATCCATTTCTAGTGGCAAGCTCTGAATCGCACACACAGTGCTGGTTTGTGCTTCTTGCATGTGCTAACAAACAGGCCCTTTCTTCCCAATGGAATCTGTCACAGAAACACACATCTCTTAAGTGTAAATAGGAAGCTGGCTTTACAAGCTGAGGCCGTAGATTTCTAGGTGTCTGTTTCTTTTATAGTGATCCTATTTTTAGTACAAAAGGCTAGGGCTTGTTCTGTATCACCTGAGTAATTGTAGAACAATTCCACCAGCTCCAATCTTGGGCATCCCATCTCAGGGTTTCTAAGCATCCGGTAGAGAACAGTTGAGGATTTCTTCTTCCACATCTTGGGGGGAAAAGAAACCCTCAGGACTTATTTTGTCTAGAAAATTTGCAAAAATAAAAGATTCCACGGCCTCTGACAACTTAAATTCACCAAAGGCATTATGGCTTTTTCAATGTAGAGTTTGAGAATATTAATAAATGTCATAAGCAGAGATACAGCTCTCATTTTCCAATCCCTGTACACTACTTTATTACAATGTAAATTGGCAGCTGATTATTACTACTTTATTACTTTGATCACATGCGAGCTGACAGCTGATTATTGTGTGAGCTTCTGGAGTGTGAGGGAGAGGAAGGCCAGCATACAAAGCCCCTGCAGTTTGTACCCCTGCCTGTGACTCCACTCATTCCTTTGCCTTCCCTTCATCTAGTCCCATTTCTTCTTACTGTCTGCACAGCAAACTCTACCACACATCAGGATGCAGGCCTGAGCATACACAGAATCAAGTCAGCAATGGTACCCTCCTGGAGATTAAGAAAAATGCTCTGAAGTCCCCCACCTCTAGTCCTTTTCTTTGCGAGCAATAAACAATTGGGCCAGGAGAGAGGAAGAGGTTTTCTGAATTTTAGCCCAAGATCTTATGTTGGGAAAGTTATCTGTCTCTCTGTACTACATCATCCCCCAGTTGTAGAGAGAGAGGAATAAGCGTGTACTTGGAATACATTCTGCTTCTGAGAACCAATCAATAATTTTTCTGTCCATATCAAACAGAAAACTCATCTTTCCTCTTCTCAAAACTGATCATAATGTTTTCTCATGGAACCTTTGATGGTCTTCACAAATTGCTCTTTTTCTTCCTTTCCAATTTTATTAAGAAATAATGGCCATACATCACTGTATGAGTTTAAGGTATACCACATGATGGTTTGATTTACATATATTGTAAAATAATGACCACAATAGGTTTAGTTAACACCCATCATCTCATGTAGATACAATAAAAAGAAAAGAAAAAACCTTCTTGTGATGAGAACTCTTAGGCTCTACTCTCTTAACCACGGTTCCTCTTCTGCTCCTCTTCTTTACTCAAATGCGGTATTGCCTTTCCCTATTCACTGAACATGCACGACCCATTTAGTCACCTAAGATATTTTTCACAATTTATTAAGTAAGACCAGGAGAGGGGCCGGCCTGTTGGTGCAAGCGGTTAAGTGCACGCGCTCCGCTGTGGCGGCGCGGGGTTCGCCGGTTCGGATCCTGTGCGTGCACAGACGCACAGCTTGTCAAGCCATGCTGTGGTGGCGTCCCATATAAAGTGGAGGAAGGTGGGCATGGATGTTAGCACAGGGCCGGTCTTCCTCAGCAAAAAGAGGAGGATCAGCAGATGTTAGCTCAGGGCCGATCTTCCTCATACACACACAAAAAAAGACCAGGAGAAACTTCACTTCCTGACTGATGAAGAACAAGTAAAGTCTAGATCTTCCCGATTTTAGGGAGGCTTCTACAGAAGATTATATTTTTCAAAAGAAGCATCTTGACCAATGCTGTCAGTATAGCTACTTCTACCTGATTAAAACTCTGCTTACCCTCTAAGGCTCATTTCAAGCCTCATTTACGTCAAAAAGGCTTCAATAAAAAACACTTCAAACCACAGAGATCATGTCATTTTTTGAAAATGTGTTACTTACAATTTGGGCCGCCATTTGGAACCTAATTAATACTGCATAACGGAGAGACTTAACTTGGCAGATACTTGTTTTTGCACCAAAATGGTAACTTGCCCGGAGGAAGAATTGATTTATTTATTCAATGCCCCAGAGAACCAAGAACATTTCTGTTTATATACATAGGAAATGGCTGAGGAAGAGACAGGTAATTGTCTCCATGATATCTATTCTATTTTTCTTCTTCGGTAATAAAATCCTCAAGAGTTAGCTGGGCACATGGCTTCCTGGGTAGACTGCATTTCCCAGCCTTCCTTTCTTCTACCTATGAAATGTGACTAAGTTTTGTCCAACTGGATATAAATGGTGTAGTACATTTATTTGGAAGTACAAGAACTTCCAAAATTATGTCCTCTTCCTTATCTCCAAAACTTGTGAATATTACCCTCTTTGGAAAAAGCGTTTTTCCAGATGTGATTCAGTTAAGAATCTTGAGGTGGGGAGATTATCCTGGATTATTTGAGTGAGCCCTAAATCCAGTCATAAACATCCTTATAAGAGAGAAGCAGAGGGAGATTTAATGCACATAGAGGACAAAGCAATGTGACAACTTTTGCTGGACAATTTTTGCTAATTGAAGACATTAAGTGTGTGGTTTATGGATCCACACAATCATTTCAGTGGAAGCTAGAAATAGAGATGAGATTATCCAGGAAACATCTGTGGAGGACCCTCTTGTCTAATAGTGTGAATCCAGGTGACATACACAGGAGACCACAAGATTTTTGAGAATGTTATATCAGCAGAAACACTGCCATCTTGGCCTAAAAGGTACAGAGATAGGATGAAATGTAAGAAAGCTGGCAGACTCCTAAAAATTCTACAGGGAGGAAACAGCCCGATCAAACTATTTAGCTGCAAACTAATGCTACCTTTCAAGAAAAAGGGAGGATGACTCAGAGTAGAGACACAGGTCCAGGGGTAGGGCCAGAGCCATGGGCACAGAGGCTGGATCTTCAGGAGCAGAGGTAGAGGCCTGCACCATGGGTGCAGAGGGCAGAGCTGCAGGACCAGAGGTTGCAGCCTCAAGCCACAGAGAATTTTTCTTAGGCCTTGAAACCTAATGGAATTTACTCTGTTGGATTTCAAAATTGCTTCGGACCAGTAACTACTGGACAATGAAGACCATATAGTATTCCAATACCAGTTTTTGAAATAGAAAAGCACACAAAAACTGATGTAAAGGTCCAAAATCACATGTATTGTTGTGCAGTTATATCTCCAAAACATTGATGTTTTTGGCAATAGCCCCCACAGTTTCTCGTATAAATACGTTAATTTATTTTTATTATTTATGTTTTTGGTACCCAAAATGTCCATCATATTTGACTAATCTCCATATCCCTTATCTTCACATCCAGACATTATGCCATAGCATTTGTACTTCTCAAATGTCTTATGTATGTCTCATTTTTCATATTTCAATATCCTATTTGAAGCCTTCGTGACATAGCCTAATGCGAAGAAATAATCTCTAACTTGTCCAAATTATCTCCCAACTTTCCAATCCTACCTAGAGAACAGCAAGATCTATCTTTCTGAAGCACAATTTTAACTTCCACTTTCAGTTGTTTTCCACTAGCTAAATGATAAGGAACTCAAACTCGAATTTAAGTATGTGTATGAGATATATACCAAAAATGTGAGCAGTTATTATTTCTTGGGGGTATTTAGATGGTTAACTTTTTCTTCTTTTTGTGTTTTATATTTTCCAGTTTTCTATAATTAATATGTATTATTTTTGTAGGCAATTGTCTTAGTTCAGGCTACCATAACAAAATGCCACAGAGTGGATGACTTAAACAACATAAATTTATTTTCTCACAGTTGTGGAGGCTGGAAGTCCCAGATCAACATCTAGCAGGATTCAGTCCTGATGAGAGCTCTTTTCCTGGCTTGTAGATGGCTTCCTTCTCAACATATCTTCACATGGCCTTTCCTCAGTGCATGTATATGCACACAGAGAGAGAGCGAGCTCTCTGGTGTCTCTTCTTATAAGGACACTAATTCTATCGGGTCATTTAAGCTTAATTACTTCCTTAGAGGCCCCATCTCAAATATAGCCACAATACGGGTTATAGCTTCAACATATGAACTTTGGAGGGACAAAAATACGAAGTCCATGATATTCTGCCCCTGACCTCCCAACATTCATTTTCTTTCACATGCAAAATACATTCATTCCATACCAACAGCCCCAAAAGTCTTAATTCATTCCACTATCAACTCCAAAATCTAAATTTCAAAGTCTCATCTAAATAGCATCTAAATCAAGTATAGGTGAGATTTGTGGTACAATTCATCCTGAGACAAAATTCCTCTCTAACTGTGAAACTGTGAAACCAGACAAATTATGTGCTTTCAAAATACAATGGTGGGACAGGCATAGGATAGACATTCCCATTCCAAAAGGGAGAAATCGGAAGGATGAAATAGGTGACAGTTCCCAAGCAAGTCCAAAACCTAGCAAAGCAAATTCCATTAGATCTTAAGGCTTCAGAATACTCCTCTTTGTCTTGATTTTCCTCCTTCTGGACCTACTGAGGTAGAGAAACTGACCCCACAGCCCTAGGCAGCAGCCCCACTCCTGTGGTTCCCCTAGGCAAGAGTCTCACACTCACAGCTCTGCCAGTGGCCCTATCCCTAAGGATCTGGCAACCAGTCCAGCCCCCAAGGTTCTGGACGGCCTGACCTTCAAGGCTACTGGTGGTAGCAGCCTGCCTTGTTGAAGCCTTCGCAGTGGCCCCATCCTTTAAAACCAAAGTAAAGATAGGCTTACTCCTGGGCCTGTGAACTCTGGACGTGTGGTGGGACTGGAAGCCCTGATGATCTCTGAATCACCTTTGGATTCATTCTTACCTTATCTTGAAGGATAATGCGTATTCACAGCTGGATAGCTCTATAGTCTCATCCTCTACCTTTGGTCCCAGTTGGAGTTGCTCTGCTGGTAAAATCCCATCTCTATTCCTTGATTCTGCTCAGATGGCTAATTATATTCATGTTCCATACTAGTTTCCTTATCAAATGGTTGTTTAGCCACACCCTTAGTGTTCCCTTGAGAATACATTTTCTCTTTCTTTTTGCTATATGGGTAGGCTGAGAATTTTCCAAATCTTCAAGTTCTGATTCTTTTTTGCTTAACAATTACTTCAATTTATCTCTCTCCTCTTGTATTTTAATACAAGCAGTAAGGAGAAGAAACAAGTCTGTACCTCCAACAGTTTGTTTGGAAATCTCCTTGGCTAAATATCCAGTTTCATCACTCGCAAGTTAGACCTTCCAAAAACAACAGAACACAATTCAGCCAAGTTCTTTGCAACTTTATAACAAGGATTGCCTTTCCTCCAGTTTACAATAGGGTTTTCCTCATTTCCATCTGAGACCTCGCCATGATGGTCTTTAATGTCCACATTTCTACCAACATTCTGTTCATGATGATATATGTATTCTCTAAAATGATAGAGGTTTGCTCTATAGTTCTCCTCTTTTCTTTCTGAGCTCTCACCAGAATGGCCTTTAAGATCCATATTTCTACCAACGGTCCCTTCAGGGCAGTCTAGACTTTTTCTAGAATACATCTCAAAATTCTCTGGCCTCTATCCATCACACAGTTCCAAAGCCATGTCTATATTTTTAGGTATTTGTTATAGAAGCACTCCAATTCACAGTACCAAAAATCTGTATCAGTCTGCTTGAGCAGTCATAACAAAATAGCTGGGTGGCTTAAACAACAGAAATTTATTTTCTCACAGTTCTGGAGGCTGGAAGTCCCAGACCAAAGTCTGGCAGGGTTCAGTTTCTAGTGAAGGTTCTCTTCCCGGCTTACAGATAGCCACCTCTTGCTGTGTCCTCTCAGGGCCTTTCCTCCGTGCATGTATGCAGAGCAAGAGAGAACTCCCTGGTGTCTCTTCTTATAAGGGCAATAATCCTATCAGATCAGGTCCCTACCCTTACAACCTCATTTAACCTTAATTGCTTCCTTAGAGGCTCCATCTCCAAATACAGCCACACTGGGGAGTTAGGGCTTCAACATTTGAATATGGAAGGGGGACACAAACTTTCAATCCATAACAGCAATAAAAATAAGTTTTATTATTACTCATACTTTCTCTTCTCTACCTGTTTAGATTTTTTTATATGTAGTATGAAACAGAAAAAACAACTCAGTGTTATCTCAACCAGTTTAGTCAGGAATGTGGATTCTTGAATGTGGTTCTGCACACACACATTATCCAGCAACCAGAGTAACTGACTACTTAGCAGCAAGAATCTGTGGCTTCAACACTTCTGCTTCATCACATGATGAATCAGCAACTCTGCCTCTGCCTCTCCTAAAGAACATGCTGATGTTGTCCCTTTGTGTCTGGAGGTTGAACTCCTCAAGAGGATCTGATTGGTACACCGAATCAGTAAAGGACAGAGCTATATACTCGACCACCTATGAGGCTTTTTTACATTGGGCTTAGTCCCCATCCTTGATCCAGTAAGCCATGGCCAGGGTAGAAAATCACATGGTTATTTGCATGTATGAAACCCTTCAGAAAAAGGCTGTGGGTTGAATAGGCATTTCCCCAGGAGAGGGTAGGGTAACTAGAAATCACTCTTCTCAGTCTGGCCAATATGCTATCCTTCAAGGCCTAGCATAAATGCTATATGCTATCTCATTCCTCTCATATTTACTGTGTGCATTTATTATGTTGCAAGAGTTTTGACAGTTGCTAGGAATACGGTAATAAATAGGTCAAGGTCCTTTCCTTATAAAAGCTCTCACTTTTGAGGGGAAATATGCACATATTAAAATAATAACTCTATCATTCATCATGCAAAGTGATTCATCATGAAATATTAGCTAACCGTTATTGATAAGGTGCTCAGGGTACCCATAGGTCAGAATGATTAAGGGAAGTGTTAGTAAATACATCACAGGAAGGCAACAAAATAACTGGCCTTTAAAGAATGAATAGCCTTTACCAGGTAGAGAAGAATATCTCAAGAGAAGGAAACAATGTGGGCAAGGAGTCATAGATGCAAAACCATATGGTTATTTGAGAATAGAGAGTGTATCAGGGGAATATATGCCAGTATACAGGGAAATAAGGAAGTAGGAGTGATGAAGAGAAGACCATAATGTAGTTTAGATTCCAAGGAATCTAGATTTTGTCTTGTAGCTATAATCTTTTCCACTGGAAATAATCTCTTCTTTCCCTGAATCCCTTTGCAGATCATATGTTACTTGCTATATTGTTGATGTGAATTCTTATTTATTAGATCTATAGAGATCTAATAAGATCTATACACTTTATCTATTCTAAAGAATATAAGCACATAAAGGGCACAATCTATTGATTATTTTCTGCATATTGATTATTTCTGTGTATTTATAGTGTTTCTTGTGTCTGGATTATAGAGATAGTATCTTGATAATTCCCCTAAAATACATGTGACCTCACATGTTTCTTCTGAAGAAAATAAGAGAGTTCCAACTTATTGGTTCAAGATGTTTCAAGAGGAATGGGAGCCGTGCCTTGAAAATGCTGACCCAGGGTTAGAGTTATCAACACACAATCTTCTTATCGAATTCTGAAAGAAATCTGAAGTTTCAAGCCATTATAAAAATCCTTCGCACTGAGAGAAAGGATTCTTTTTTGTAATGCCTTAAAAGGTTTACTGAGAAGAATAAGGTTAAATATAACCGTAACTAAACCTAAGTGTGGTTTGGCAATGCACATGCAGAAATAGCACTAAATCAACAGTAGAATAATATCACTGCTGACTCTTAAGTAATGCTGACGAAGGCAGCAGCTGACAATGACTATTAGAACTGATGTCAGCAGAAGATGCTGAACTTTAAGCCCTAACACATCACAGGTGAGATGGCTGAAGGCCGAAAATGTATTCCTTTAGAGAAAATATTTTGTTAGTCCTTCCAAATTTCAGTTCACCCAGGCCATTTGAGGTCACCAAGGTCTTGCTTGCCATGAAAGTGAAAAGAAACATAGCCAAATTCAGAACAATGAGGAGCAAATCATGAAGTGCTTCCTGGGTGACAGGAGAAGACCTGTACATAGGCTCAAATAAGGCATTTTGGGGAGGGTCTTAGAGATTAGTTCAACACCCTCATTTTGTAGTTTATCCTCACAAGTGACCTGCAAGGTGGCCATTCAGGTCCCCATCATGCAAATGAGAGCTTCAAGGCTCAGAAAGATTAAGTAACTCACCCCAAGGAATTCTTAAATAAGAAGCAGATAAACCTTCAAATCATAGTCTATATGGTTCAGTCATCTTAAGGACGTTCTGTCGTAGACTTTGTTCCTCACCCACTTTCAGCACGTTTTTCAGTTTTTGGCCAGTCATTCTAATGACAAAGAGCAGAGAAAGCATCCGAGTTTTTAATTAAAATTTTTCGTTTCTAACTCAATATTTGGGACCATTATTTTAATACAATTATGACATTCTGGTAAAAAGAAATTGACTTTTGCTCCTTCTTTTCTTTACATATTTTCTTTCTTGTAACTTTTTCATTAACAAATGTTCCAGCAGACCTTAAAAACAACAACAACATTTACAGATGAAACAAGGAGCAAAAAAGAAATAGTCCTTGCCTTTATTCTCAGTTAATATTTAAATTGTGCCAGTAACAAACAAGGTTTGGGCACTGTTCTCATAGAGTAAAGCTATGCTAGGTATGGCATCCCTTTATAACGGGCATTCTACCTCCTGGAAATATCAGATCAACCACGAAGAACTAGTTTTTCCTTCTAAATATCATCAGTGACCAACATCTTACTTTGCTTTTCCATAGCACCAAAACCTGTTACCTCTTCCTTTCTCAACATGCATTCTTCTCTTGACCTCTACCTGGTTCTTCGCTAAGTTTGCCTTTGGGGGTTTCTCTTCTTCTGACTAAGTTCTAAATGTCAGAGTTCTCAGAATTTAGTCTTTGACAGTCTTCTTTAATAAAACAGAAGATCTCGTCTTACTCCTAAGACTTGAATTATCATCATATATATTTCTAGGTTGGGCCTTTCTTTTAGACCCATAAATACAACCTTCCATTTTATGTTTCCTCATAGCTGTCTCACAGATACCCTAATTTAACCTATTGAGTCTAAATGGTTGAGTTCTGTCCCCAAATATGCTTCAGTTCCATAGTTTCTTGTGTCCATAATGGCATCTTCCACCCAGCTGCTCCCGACAGCAGTCTAAGTGTCACACCCACTCCACTCAGCCCATATCTGATCAAGCACTAAGTTCCCAAGTTACGAAGACTTAGAAAATAATCGGAAGTTGTTTTTCTCACTTAAAATATCTGAGGGTAGGCACCATTGGCATTGGATCAATGGCTTGACAATATCAGGACCAGCATCCTTCATTCTTGTTACCTCTTTGTGATAAGATAGTGATCCCCACTTTGGACATTATATACTTGTTAAAAGCAGGAATAAGAGGGAAAGACATCACTACCTTCTCTGTAGCTTTTATCAAGAAAGCAAAACCTTTCCCAGAACTTTCACAGTATTCTGCTGCTGAGGTCCCCCCAGCTAGAACTTAGTGCACCCCTCCGCATTTGCAGCTACAGAGGAGCCCACAAATAAGCGGCAAAGGAGACGGTACCATCAGCCAATCTCTATACAGAGATAAGGAAGCGATGGGGCAGATTTCAGGTTTGCACTGGAAAAAGGTCTGTTTGATTTTCCTTTTTAAAGGTCTGGTTTTACGTATCTTCCAGCTGTGCAGGATATTCTCCTCTTGCCCTCCAGCTCCACTCTGCCCTTCTCACCTGTTCTCTGCCCCTGGAGTCTAAGCACAGGGGTTTATGGGGGTGGGGAGAGGGGAACCAACAGGTGAGGGCAGCAAGGGAGAGAGGTCTGCTGGGCTCCCTCCATTGCTCTTCTGCTCCAGTTTCTGCCAGGCAGCCCTCTCAGACAGCTGAGCTCTTTATGGGTTTTGGTAACTGCTCTCTCCCCTGGCCCCTCAGGCCAACCACTGGTGATGACACACCCACCCCTGTTTCCGGCTCTGGCACACTTAGCATCGCCTGTTGCCTTCCCTTACCAGTGCCTGCACCTTTGGAAATAGCCCCTTCATTAAACCCTCTTCAATCATCCCTTTGGAGTGAGCCATCTGTTTCCTGCCCGATATAGTAATCATTACCGTACCACTGTATTATTCATATTGTTAACGATAACACCACATACCATATAGAATGAGATGGAAACTCTGGCTGAATGTGGGCGCGGGAAAGGGAGCAGCAGGTCACCCCGCTCTTCACAAGTGTGGTGCTAGCAAGGCTAGGAACTGAAAGAAATACCTTTGAAGTTCCCTTTCCTCCCACCAAATTCTTGGCAGTCACTGAATGGGTGGAAAATGCATCTCCCCAGTCATTTTTCTTCAATTTAAAACTTTATCAATTTTTCTTATTCATCAACCCAGCACCTTGTCGCCTGGGCTTGTGCACAGGGGAAGAAGGAAAACAGGAGATTCAGCTTGATGTGGAAGCCACTGGGCTGAAGTACATCATTTTTTTTTTTTTGTGAGGAAGATCAGCCCTGAGCTAACATCCAAGTTAATCCTCCTCTTTTTGCTGAGGAAGACCGGCTCTGAGCTAACATCTATTGCCAATCCTCCTCCTTTTTTTTTCCCCCAAAGCCCCAGTAGATAGTTGTATGTCATAGTTGCACATCCTTCTAGTTGCTGTATGTGGGACGTGGCCTCAGCATGGCCGGACAAGCAGTGTGTTGGTGCGCGCTGGGGATCCGAACCCGGGCCACCAGTAGCGGAGTGCGTGCACTTAACCGCTAAGCCACAGGGCTGGCCCCAAAGTACATCACTTCTAAGGAGCAAATAAACTTCTTGAATGTGTGTGCAGAAAGAAAAGTGTTTTCCTTCCAACTCCTCGGGAATTGTACAGTATTCCTTTGGAAGCACATGCTTTTCAAAATTTCATGAAGTCTTTGTGACACGCGTTTCTACTTCTCCCTGCTAGTGGGTTTGTCTCCAAAATTTGGTTTCTTTCTTCTTCACATGCTTTAACAGTCTCCTAGGGGGAAATGAGGGTTGATCTTTTATTCCAGATCTGAATGTGCTAGAGAGGAGACCAGGGATACCGATCTATTTGCATAATATTGATTTTTTTCTACACAATTAGTGCCAGCTATTAATTAGATATAGATTTTCTGTTTTCTTTTTTCCCCATGCTTTGTATATTATTGTTAATGCCTACATTTAACAGGAAAAAATAAGAAATACATTTCTGGAACTTCAATGCCTCATCCTCTGGCTACTATGCACCATCCCCACCCTGTTTCTCATATGCTCTCCCTCCCCAGCCAAAGTTTTAGACTTTAATGTAAAAGTGTCTTAGTGATTATCCTAGATAAAGCAGTATATAGAGTGGTTTAGGGGGACAGTAGAAATAAAATAATTCCTTGGGAATAATATAAGTGCTGTAATGAGAATTTTAAAAACATAATTATTATTAAAAAATTTCCTAGTTTTCTCTGCCAATGAATAAATAAATTATATTTCCTTAAGGCTTTTATTAGTATGCTGATGAAAATTTCAGGATGCAGTTCTGACAGTCACAATAATGAAATACATGAGACCAATTATACTTTTACACTCTTGCAGTATCTTAGATTTAATTTAAATGACTCATAGCCACAAAAGTAGAAAAATTAATGCATTGGTATGATAAAATACAGTTTTAAAAGTGGAAAGGACTTTATTAGGGAAGTTTGAGCATTATTTATGAATAAAGCAGGGTTATCTTTCAATAACTGTATCCCATGATCAGGGAGGACTTGACTTTTTATCTTACAGCTTTTCTCATGATTTATTTGCCACCAAGTATGACAGATCAAGGAATGCTAGAACTTTGTGGGGCTGGGAGAAACGGTCAAGTACACCTAATCAACCCTCTCATTTTATGAGGAGGAAGGGAGGACAGGGGAGGTCAACTGCCTACTCAGTTCACGACATTGCGGGGGCCAAAATCTAGTTTTGGTCAAAGTCTAGTCCAAAGCTTATTTATATGAAACATGCTTTGAGTACTGGATAAAATGCAGATTCCTGGGACTTGCTGCCAGACCTATTAATAAGAATTTCTAGGATAGCATCCAGAAATCTGCACTTTTTCCAAACTTCCCTAGGATGAGTCTTATCCACACAGATGTTTCAGAACCACTTTCTGCAGCCTGGGGTTCTCCTTCTGCAGCTGTAATTCCCACATAGCCTAAGGACTGGGGTGGGGGTACAGAGAAGATGCTCATGGGGTTAGGTGGTGATATGGAGCAAGGGGAGAAAAGCTACAGAATAAACCAGGAACATCAACTCACAGGGTCCATATTACTTGAAGATTTAAGAGAAATTTAATTTTTCTATTAAAGCAAGCATTACATATAAAGTGGTAGTAAAAAATATATATATATATCTGCATAAGCTTTAAGATTAAACCAAGACTTCCAAAAAATTTGGAGTTGGAATTGTATAACTTCAGCTTCCAGCCAGAGCACAGTGTTTTAGCTGCCTCTGGCTTAGGGTTGCTTCAGTGTCATTTTTTACCTCGAATTTCTCAATTAGTCATTGTTATAACACGACCTTTGTGGAGTCTTTCCTGCATTAAAATTGACTTAATGTTTTCTTTAAAGTAACTTACTCTTTTTACATAACCTGACCCTAATAATCTTTTAATGTGTATGCTATGACACCAATTCCCTGACACCAGCTGAATATCCTATGATTCACTTCAATTCTGATGCAAACTGCCTGCATTAGGTGCAGACGCCGCAAGTAAAGGAGCTAAGTCCCACAGAAGGAGACTGCCCCCACTTCAGATGCCAGACACAGTCCTGAGTGTGCTCAGGCCACCTGCCCTTCTGCCCAGCTGGCTACAAATTCGGGGCTTCTGACAACCTCCTCTGGTTCGATAATTCACCAGAATGACTCAGAGAACTCAGGAAAGTGCAATACTTAGGATTACAATCTCATTAAATGGATACAACTCAGAAACAGCCAAATGGAAGGAGACATATAGGACAAGGTCTTTGTGGGTGGGGTACAAGAGTCTGTCCCCGTGGAACTGGGATGCACTGTCCTCCCAGTACGCCCACGTGTTCCCCAACCAGAAAACTCCTAAGCCTCATTCTGAATTTTTATCAAGGTATCGTTACTTAGGCATGATTGATGAAATCACTGGCTAGGTGATGAACTCAATCTCTAGCCCCTCTCTCCTCTTCCCAGAGGTCAGGGGCTTGGGGCTGAAAATTCCAACCCTCTAATCACATGGTTGGTTTTTCTGGTGACCAGCCTCCAACCTCAAGTGATGGAGGGCTCCCTCTTATTAGCATAAACTCAGGTACGGTTGAAAGGAGCTCCTTATGAATAACAAAAGATGCTCCTATCACTCAGGAAATTCCAAGGGTTTTTGAAATTCTGTGCCAGGAACCAGTGACAAAAATAAATGAATGAATGAATAAATAAATATGTATTTATATATATATACAGTTTTATTATTATTATTATACCACAATGTGGTAATTATATGTTTTTCCCAATGTGCTTCTAAGTATGAAAATATTAAAAATGTCAATGTACCTCTGTCTGTGTCCTCTTTGGCTTAGTAATGGTAGATATATCCACCGGACAAATCGTGCTTCATCTCATTGCCATACTAGGGTTCATAGATTCTTAAAGAGAAAATTTGTAGTTTAATGCATTCATTTTGATTTAATGCATTCAAAGATTTTAATATATGAACTCCTATGCCTAACCAGTATCAGGCCCATCTTCAATTGAATTGATTATTTCAGATGGGGCTTAAGAATTATATTAGTCAAGATTCTCCAGAGAAACAGAACCAGTAGGATATTATTATAAAGATTGGCTCACATGATTACAGAGGCTGAGAAGTCCCGTGATCTGCCCTCTATAAGCAGGAAACGCAAGAAAGCCGGTAGTGTGTTTCAAAGGCCTGAGAGCCACAGAGCAAATGGTGTAAATTCCAGTCCAAGACCAAAGGCCTGAGAACCAGGGCGCTAAGAACAGGAGAAGATTGACGTCTAGCTCAAGTAGTCAGGCAGAGAGAGAGAGAGAATCCTCCCTTTTCCACTTTTTTGTTCTATTCATGCCCTTAATTAATTGGATGCTGATCATCCACATTGGAGAAAGCAAACCACTTTACTCAATCTATCCATTCAAATGCTAGTCTCTTCCAGAAACTCCCTCATAGACACACCCAGAAATCCAGTCAAATTGACACATAAAATTAACTATCACGTGAATCAAGGATTAATTTTTATGTTAGGATGTCAATACTGTTTGAGGGGGGGTTGTAATTAATTACTAAGATTTACACTTACAAGTCTGAAATTCAATGTTCAGCACACCCAATAGATTGTGAGATCTTTAAAAGTAAGGGCTATATCTAGTTCTTATATCTCCAGAATCTGCTAGAAGGTCTGGCATTCATTGAATATATAATTACTATATTTTCCAAAACTATATATCAGTCTATTAATTTAGAAACTCAATACAATTACTTTGCTTTGGTACCCAGACACGTAGCCAAATTTAAACTGCTAAAACAAAATGATAATCGGTCCTTACACATACAGCACTTAGCTTTTCAAAGGTTAATTGAATTAAACTGGAATAACTAAGGGTTGCACTTTAGATTTCAAATAATAGTAATTATTATTATTACATCCACATTTGACATGAAATTAACAGGTGTTTTGACATCTTAAATGATAATCACACTTTCAAATCAACCATTCAGTAACCCGAACTGCTACTAGTGACCTGAAAGATCAGAATGATTTTTCTCTATCTTAGATTCATTTGTTATACAATACTGTCTTGCTTTGGGCATGTAAAACTATGTACCACACAATTTAAATATTTTACAACAAATTTGAAACCATTTTGTTGAACATGCAAAGGAATTCCCATTTCAGCTTAACCATTTGATTTTTCCACGTGTCTCTCTCTTCTGGAATTATTTTTGAAGAAGCTATGAGACATAAACCAATCTGTTGCAGCACTAAATGGTCTCAAAATATATCTTAAATTGATTTAGTGTTTCAGATGGAAACTTCAATAAAATAGCAAGCAACACAATTTTAAATGGGAATGTTATTTATGTTTCTTAGCTTGAGTGATATGTGATATATAAGCTAAAGGCATATAGTTAATCTAAAATAATAACAACAGTAAAAGTGAAATCACTTACAATTTCAGTTACTATTTATTGAGTGGTTACTATGTGTCAGGTAGTAGCCTAAGAACAATATGTGCATTATCTCATTCTGACTACTCAACTATACAAACTAGGTACCAGTTAATCCTCATTTGGCAGTCTTAAGAAGCTAAATTGCCCATCCAAGGTCACTCAGCCTCTAAGTGGTGTAATCAGAAATATTAAATGAAATGTACAAGTTGAATAACCACAAATAGAAGCATAGGCCTACAGGAAGGGATGAAAAGTATTGAAACTGGTAATTTTGCAGGTAAATCTAAGTGAATATTGACTGTATAAAATAAAAGCATATAGTGGAGTTTAATATATACAGGATGAAAACGCACAAGGAAAACGTTAAATGTGGAAAGGAGATAAGTGGAATTAAACTGTTTTAAGAAACTTGTGTTGTTAAGGAAAATGTAAAAGTACAAATTTATATGAGGTTTTAAAAACCAAGCATGCATGTTTTAACCTCATCTCAATTAAAAGAAGAGTAAAAATAAATTGTATAACTAGAAAGCTAACAGAGTAGTGAAATGGAATAATAAAAATTACCTGATTAAGGGGAAAAAAGCATGTGAAACAAAAATAAAACAAATAATAAGTGGTAGATTTAAAGCTAAATATAGCAGTAATTACATTAAATATAAACTGACTAAATTCTCCAATTAAAAGACAAAGATTGTCAAAGGAAATTTTTGAAAAAGCTGTATGTTGCTTACAAGAGACATATCTTAAATATAAGGACATATAAAGGATAAAAGAAAAGAATAGACAAGGATCTATCATATAAAAATTAATCAAAAGAATGCTGTTATAGCTATACTAATATTAGAAAACTTAGACTTTCAGTCAATAAGTAGAAAATAGAGATAGAGTTTGAAATTTTATAATAATAAAAGAAAAATTGTAATAATTTAAAATTTGTATGCTACTAATCACATAATTCCAATTTATATTTTTAAACTACTGTCAGACTATAGAGGAAAAAAACAAATCCAAAATCATAGTGGGCAATTTTAACATCTCTTTCTGTAATTAAAAGAACAGAGAAAATATTACTAATTATAGAGAAGATTTGGATGATAATTATCAAATCTGACCTCATTAATTTATTTTGCATCCCTCACCTACAGAATCCATATTCTTTTGGAGTGCATATGTAGTATTTATCAAAATAAACCATAGGTTGAGCCAAAGGACATCTCAGTAAATTTCAAAGATTGAAATCGTACAGAGAATGTTCTCTGAACCCACTGTAAATTAAATTAGAAACCAATTTAAAAAGAGATAAGTGAAAAACTAGCAAATGTTTTGAAATTAAACAATTCAATTCTGAATGATCCATTTAAATACAAAGAAGAAAATATTTTAATCTAAGCAATACTGAAAATGTGGTGTATCAAAATTTGTGAGATGCATCTAAAGCCATACTTAGAGAAAATTTTATAACCTTAAATATATCTATCAGAAAAGAAGATAGGTTGAAAATCCATGATCTAAGTATCTACCACAAGAAGTGAGAAAAAGGATGGCAAATTAATGCAAAGAAAGTTAAAGAAATAAAATAAGAGTAAATGCAGGCATTAATGAATTAGGGGAAACATATAATAGAAAAAAAATCAATAAAGCCAAAAGTCGATTCTTTGAAAAGACTGTATAAAATAGGTAAACCTCTAACAAGACTGAACAGGAAAAAAAAGGCAAACTTTATGAATAATATCAATGAAAAAAGGATATCACTAGAGATCCTGTATTCATTGAAAGAATAATAAAAGAGTATCATACACAATTTTATGTCAATAAATTTGAAAATTTAGTTGAAATAGGCAAATTAATTGAAAAATACAATTAAAAAACTGAACCAGCAAAAAAATTAAAAATTTTAATAGTCCTATATCTGTCAAATAAATTGAATCCATAATTTAAAACCTTAACCTTTGCCCCCTCTCCAAAATAAATTAAAGCTTTAGGCTTAGATAGCTTCACTGATGAATTTTGTCAAATTTTTAGGGAAAAAATAATGCCAAATAACACAGAATTCCTTCAAATAATAGGGAAAAAAGGAATATTTTCCAACCCAGTTTACAAGGCTAACATAACCTTGATACCAAACCTGCCAAAAGAAAGAAGTTCAGACTAATGTCATTCATGAACAAAATTGTAAAGACACTGAATGAGATAATAGCAAATCAAATCCAATGATATAAAAGAGGATAATACATCATAATCAAGTAAGACATACTCCAGGAATGTAAGATTGGTTTAATATTAGAAAATCAAACAATAGAATTCATTACGTTATTAAACTAAAGGAGAAAATCATATGATCATCGTAATATATGGAGATAAATCATTGGATGAAATTCAGTCACTTTTTGATATAAAATCTCACTCCTTTATATATATAACATAAAATTCTCCTTCTGTTCCTTCTATATATATAGAGAGAGAATATAGAATTCCCCTTCTATTCCTTCTGTTTTAGGAACAGAAGGGGAATTTCTTAATCTAATCAATGATACATAAAAAATCATACATCTAACTTCTGTATAAAGGTTGAAATATTGACTGCTTCCTCCCTGAAGTTAGCAGCAAAATAATTATGTTGAGTATCTAGCCAGTGCAGTAAAGTAAGAAAAATGAATCAGCATTATAAAGATTGGAAAGGTGAGGAAAAAGACATTGTTCTCTGATGACATGATTGTGTATGTAAAAAATAATCCAAAAGACTCTACAAATAAACTATAAGAAATAATAAGCAAATTAACAAAGTCTCAGAATACATCAATTACAAAATAAACTGTATTTCTACAAAAGTTATTATGCAATTGGGGGCAAAGAAAACAAATAGACCAATGGAATAGTAAAAGACTCACATAGTCTCTTGATATATAACAAATGTTCCACTACAATTTAATGAAGAAAGAATGACCTTTCCAATAAATGGTGCTGGATCAATTGGACATCTATATGGAAAAAAATGAACCATAATATCTATCTCACATGACACACAAAAGTTAATTTGAGATGAAACATACACCTAGATGTAAACAGTAAAATAGTAAAGGTTCTAGAGGAAAATGAGAGAGCATATTCAAGACTTGTAGTAGGCAAAAATTTCTGATATAAGACACAAAAATACACTAACAATAAAGGTTTATAAGATGGACTTCATTAAATTAAGAACTTTTGTTCATTAAGAGAAAACATTAAAATAGTAGAAAAGCAAGTCACAGAATGGGAAAAGATATTTACAATACCTGGATCCAACAAAAGGCTCATATCCAGAATATATAAAGATCTACAGTCATGCACCACATAACATTTCAGTCAACAAAAGATGGCATATATGATGGTAGTCCCATAAGGTTAGTACTGTATAGCCTAAATGTGTAGTAGGCTATACCATCTAGGTTTGTGTAATTATTGTAGGGGAGGAAGAAATTTCCCTCTACTCTTCTAGGTTCTTCTGGCTGGTCTAAGAATTAAACTGACATGAGACAGATTAACAGGAGAATAAACAAATGAAAGTTTAATAACATGTATACATGGTAGAAACCCAGGAAAACCAAATAATTCACCAAAATGGCCAAAGTTGTCGTCTTAAATACCATCCTCAGCTAAAGACAAAAGAAGACATTGGAGTTGGAAAGAGTCAGGAACTTCAAAGGGAAGGATGGCAATTCACAGGTAGGTGAAAAGGAGCAAATATTGGAAAACAAGTGTTTGGCCGCACAGAAACAGAGGAACATGGAGGGAAGACCAACAAACAGGCTTCTTTAGATTCCTCTCTGTCTCCTACCTAGTCATGTTATGCTAAGGTTGTAGCTCACTTTCTGAAACAGGTTTTTTTATCTGAATTTTTTAGGCAGGTAATGTGGAGGTAACAAGAAAAACTTTCTGAGTCTTTTGTTTCTTAAAAATAATCAGCCTAAAATAATCCTCGTGTGCTCACTTCGGCAGCACATATACTAAAATAATCCTTATGTTAAAGAGATACATTTTTGGGTGGCAAATTTTATTCTCCTTCAGTACCTTCTATGATGTTCGCACAATGAAGAAATTGCCTAACAATGCATTTCTCAATTCGTTAAGTCGTTAAGTGATGCACGACTATACATCACTAGAATGGCTAATGTTAAAAAGACTTGCAATGTATTTTGAGGAGGACGTAGAGCACCAGGCACTTTCATACATTGCTTTGGAGAGGTACATAAGTACTTTGGAAAACACTTTGGTAGTATCTACTAAAGCTAAACATTAATATTGCTTATGATCCAGCAATTCCACTCTTTGGTATTCACCCAAGAAAATTAGAGTTTATGGCTACAATAGTGATTTATACAATAATGTTCATTGCAGTGTAAATATTCTCACTTCAGGCCACTTTTCTTTCCATGCAAAGTGTATGACTAGAAGCACTGCCCACTGTTCTGGTCATTGGGAAGAGTTTCCCTCTCCTCTGCCTTTCAGGGCCACTCCAGAGAGTGAATATAATGCAGCCACCATCTATTCTGAGTTTGCATCCATCCATAAGCCAAACTTGAGGTTTCTCCTCCTCTTTTGTTAGTTGTATAGGATAACTCATTCAGCCATAGGTGCAAGGCTGAGGAGGGTACATTTGTACACCCATGGTGAGTAACACGGATGTCTGGTTTACCAGCTCATGCAGCTTACTTATGTCTTCTGGTCCTTCTCAGGCTCATCCAAATGTGTCTTTTCCATATTAGGATGGGCTGCTTCTCAGCCCACACAGCCTTGTGAGTTGGTAGATCTTTACGATTTGGTAAACTGTACCCCAGCTCAAAATGGGTATTTTTGACTCAAAATGAGTCAAAATATGACTCAAGTACCCCTTGGTCGAGCATAACCTCTCTATCAGGGACCAGAAACACAACAGGAGCTGTTTTTAGAAAGGCTTATGATGCCTGCAGTGGACTGCAGATGGCACAGCCTTGCTGATTTTCCTACTGAAATGTACCATAAACTCCATAATTCATCTGTTTCCACTACTTGTATGTAATGTACATACACTGTATGGAATGTACATACACTTCCGATACATCACTTTATTTTGTAATTGATGTATCGGAAGTGTATGGGCCTGATCAATATTTCTTGGTGTGGAATACGTTGCCTTAAGAACCTGAACAATCCTATCAGATATCCTTTCTTTGTAGTCAAAGAGGCAAGATGTAGCAATTTGACTTTTACTTTGGACCCCTACAAAATTTACTAAAATGGTATATCCCTGAATCTTTTTAGGATTTATTTTCTACCTTCTGGAACTCATATGTCTTACCATATTTTCAAGCCATCTCTTGCTTGTCTTGCCTGAGCAGCATGATGTCATCAATCTAATGGATCAGTGTGATTATGTTCAGGATGCCCTCATAGTCCAGATTTCTTCAGATTGTATTATGATACAGGGTGGGAAAGTTAATACATCCCTAGAGCTAAACTCTACATGAGTGTCTATTTCACATGAATAAGCACTGTTTCTGAAGGGGAAGACATTCCAGTCTGTGCACATTCACTAATGAATACATTTGCTAAAGAACGCATTCACTAAACCAATGGCACTTTATCATGTACTAATATTATTAATCTACTTTAGCAACAACACCATCTGGCATGGCAGCAGTGATCATTGCTACTAGTTGGTGGAACTTGCAATTCACCAAGATTCATCTTGTTTCTGCAGTAGGCAGACAGGGGGAATTAAATGGAGAGATGATAGGGACCACAACTCTGGCATCCTTTAGATTTTATTGGGAATACTAATCACCACCATTCTCCCTGGGATGCAATATTGATTTTTCTTTGCTATCTTGATTAGGGCTGGGGGCAGTTTCAGAGGTTTCCATTTTACTTTCACCAATATGACAGGACCCAACTCACAGGACAAAGAGCCACCTAATATCAGGTTACTCCAACTGCTAAGTATATCAATCCCAATTATTACATGGGGATTGGGGAAATTGCTGTCATTGGATTTGTGAACCTAGCAGTCCCATTTTAAGTCAGACATCAGCTAGGATTCCACTTTCAACCAGGCCAACATATGCCCCCACTCTAACAAGGGGCCTTGATGACACTTCATGTCCCTGGGTCTCAACGTCAATTCATACCTTTTATCCAGTAGCCCTTGAAATATCTGGGTATTTCCCTTTTCCCAGTGTATAGCCACCCAAGTAAATGGCCATAGGTACCTTTGGGAAAGAACTGCAGGAATCATCACGGTATAAACTTGCTGCAGTACTGCAGTGTCCTTCCTCCCGGGGACCTGGCCATCCCTTCAAACCTTCAACCGGTCAATGAGATCCAGATCTAGAAATTGGCTAGGGTCCAAAAACCAAATAAGGGATCATGATGTTTTTTAGTGGGATGACTTCCCTCAGTCTTCTGCCCCCTCCATTAGTTCTCCTGATTATAGATGTGAAGCAGATTTCCCAGTGGCTTCCCATTTCCTTTGCCTCTGGAAACACCATGCTCTTTTAACTATCTCCACAATGCCCTGTAGTTAACGCTTCCTAGGCAGCCCCTCTGATCTTGCCAGTCATTAAAGTCATTATGGCTTTCTGGCTTCTGGCTTCTCTATTGCTTCATGGTCCAATCATCCCCAGAGATGGCAGCAAGCTTGGTTCTGTGACTGCCTCTCCTACTGCCTGCAGAGGAGAGCCTCGATTGAGCTTCTTAGTGATGCTGGTGCCCTCTCATCCACGCATTCCTGATGGCCTTGGTTAATGGTGGTATGTCTTCGGAGTCTTTTCATAGAAATAATCCTCTGGTGAGTCTTTCAGCCTCATATATCCCTGAATGTATATTCTAGTGTGCCAAGATCCTTGAGATTTTTATCCCTTTCTCTGTCATCTGCCAGGGCACTCAAGAGTTTCATCTCATCCACAAAGGCCACTACTCTCTCCAGGCTTCTTAGACCCACCCTAGCATTGAATCTTTCCTATCCCCTAAGGTCCTTGCCACAGTGTTAAATGGTGTGTCTCAAAAGAGTGCCCAAGTCAATGAATTCTTGCTTATTGAGTCTTACTCTCCAGCCTCCTTGATCAAGGACCCTCAAAATCCAGGTCCAGTGGTTCTCCTCTAGATCCTGCTAGTACATGCTAACTAATCCTTGCAGCTCCTTTGAAGTAATATCCTTCTTCCCTTTCCATGTCTAGCATATCCACACAGGTTACACTGGGATTTAACCCTAATTATTGGGCTGGCATTCAAGAAAGGTGGTGTGACAATTCCTGAGAGGAGCACCTGTTGCCTTCTTGAGAAGCCTTTGCAGTGTCTTCCCACATTGGGAAAGCGCCAGCTATTAGTAGGGATGCAGGCCATCTCTGTAAGCACTGCCAGTCCAGGGGAGTTTACGTAGATGCAGTCTTCAGGGGCATCGATCCAGATGTCCCCAACCCATATTTCAGGGTCTAAAATTTTTTCAACCAGTAGCCTGGCCTTCACGTAACACAACTCTAATTAAGTCCTATGCTTGCTGCTTAGCTATGTCTTCTCTCTACTACAGGATGTGAAGGCCTCTTTGTAAGCTACCAGAGGCCCCCAAGTTCCCACATATCCTTTCATTTTTCATAAACCACATTCAACTCCTTCTTATCCCTCTGCAGGCAACCAATACTACTTAGTACCAACCAGCCAGCTCCACAGTCGTTATGCATTGCTCCCCCAATGTCTTTCAAATGTTGGAATCATTGGGGCAGTAAGGATGTTTTCCTGGTTTCCACCAGTGAAAGTTTTAGCAGTTAGGCCACCACCTTGTGCCAGGAACTATCTGTGCCCCACTTACAACTTACAATGGGGCCTCCAGTGAACTTCTTTTTTTTCTTTCTTCTCCCCAAAGCCCCAGTGCATGGTTGTATATCCTAGTTGTAAGTCCTTCTAGTTCTTCTATGTGTCGCCACCATAGCATGGCAACCGACAGACAGGTGGTGCGATTCCATGACGGGGAAACGAACCCAGGCCTCCGAAGTGGTGAAAGCGCCGAACCTTAACCACTAGACAGTCAGGGCTGGCTCTGAACTTCTTTCTTGTAAGCTAAATGGTGAGTGATCTGGTCCCCCAAATCCATCTTTCCATCTGCTTTCTTGGTACCAACTGTGTCAGTTAGGGTCCTCTGGAGAGGAGACACCGTGACAGAATTAGAAGTGTGAGAGAGTTGTTAGATAATGCCTGTGAAGGCTAAAGGGGAGAGGGAGCAGGAGCAGGTAGAAAAGCCTCAAATCACGATACAGGTCTGACTCCCATAAAGAGAGAAGGGCACAGAATGAGAATTTGGTCACAAGTGCCTCAGACTCCAGTGCAGCTCTGAAAAGATCATGGTCAAACCTGTGGGGAGCCCCAGAGCAGAGCCTGGCCATTGGAGGAGTCCTGCATTGGGCAGGAATGGCTTGGTCTAGGGTTCTGGCCACGTGTAGTCATTGGCTGGGAGTAGCCCAGGGAGAGGGTTGCCTTGGCATGAATGCTATGGTGGATTCCGAAAGTGTGGCAGCTGGAGGCTGTCTGATTACTCCACTCCTTGTAACAGGTGCTCTTGAAGGGGATCTGAATGAATAGGGCATTTGAGTGCTTAGAATATTCTATGTTCTGACCTAGGTGGTCACATAGGTGTGTCAACTTTGTGATAATCTAGCCGTGCACATGGGAGTTGGGTACTTTTTTATATACATTTTATGCAAGTATGTATGCTATGCAAATAAATTTACTTTAAAGATGTTGAGTAAAGAATTGAAGCCACCACTCTAAATAATTCTACCTAGATATTCTAGAAAGAACTTTACCCCTAGAAACAACCACATAGTGAATTATAAGTATTTTTGTTTTTATGTGTATTTTTCAGAGATTTGCCTCATTTCTCCTACCACACTCTGTACAATCTCAAAATAATGAGTTATCTCTGCATGCTATATAGTAACTGAAGACAAGGACTCCCTTTTTGAACCACAATATTCCTAGAACTTCTAAACTTCCTATATATCTATTTTCTTCATGCATGATTTTAATCTATATTAAAGCACCACGTTTAACGCATTCTTCCAGAGTTTCTGCCCAGGCCTAAGGTGTGATTGCTGCTGGAATGGAAAGAGAGTAGCTGAGATTTCAAGTCCTGTTGTGCAAAATCTGTAACTGTTAAGTGCCTGAGATAGAATTTGGATCAGGAGCCTGGAATATTGGCCAAGGTATGTTTCCAGTCCCGTTGATATAGTCCCATTATCTGCCTGCTCTGACAGCCACAACTCAGAGTCTTTATCTCAAAAAATGTCATAATAATAAATGGAAAACTAAATAGTATAGTGTTCAGTACCAGTCAGAAAGCAGTTACCGTATTTGGAAGTAGCCTTCTTTAATTTTGC
Source organism: Ceratotherium simum simum (assembly GCF_057802395.1). Lineage (NCBI taxonomy): Eukaryota > Metazoa > Chordata > Mammalia > Perissodactyla > Rhinocerotidae > Ceratotherium > Ceratotherium simum. Next base: position 69,939,243 of record NC_141909.1, on the reverse strand, counting down.
CAGTTTGGCATGAGGATTTCTGCTTTAGGTCTCAAAAGACACTCTATTGTTCTAGCCACAGCCCTTTCTCCAAAAGCAACATCAAGACATACTCACAAAAGCGAGAACATTTTCCCTTTTCAAAAAAGTGGAAGTAAGAAGTACTTTTGGAATTTTCTAACTATGAACTCCTTGTAAATTATTTAGAAAAATAAAATGTAAAAAACCTAAGTGGAAACAGAATAATTGTCCTTTTTAGCACTATTGGACAGTCTGTCATTTTCTTCCTCAAATTTCACAAGTGCCTCTTAATTAATGAGTATTTCATTAATAAAAAATCAAAAGTAAAAAGGAATTAAATTTGTTCTATCCTGAAAAATGACACCCAAATCCCATAAAATGAAATTAAGTAAAGAATTACCCTTCTAACGTATGTTTTGATAGGACTATTTTTCAAAACGCAATTAGAAAGTTATAGCTAACTTAATAGTTATGAAATAATTCAACACAAGATTTTTAGAAGGATTTTTTTTAACAAGGCCATGTTCTTTGAGATTAATGTGACAGAAAATGTGCTCTATTTCTGTCCTGTTTCTGACAGAGAGAATTTTAAAGCTGGCTGCAGTGGGTTTCCAGGACAGATGCCAGACATATGTTTTTAGGCATTTGTTAAATGAAGCTACACTTCATGATCTGGCCCCATTGGAAAGAACGATGTAAGGGAGCTTTCTTCAATTGATAAGAGAAAAAAAGATTTGGAAGAAAATTTGTAATATCCTATAAGAAATTTTATAATCACTGAAAACAAAGAAAAGTAAAGCTAAATAGATTGGGGTTGGAACTCTTTTTTTTAATCTTGTCAGCCGGAAGTGTTCCAGTCAGTAGTCTGAACACACCACAGATGAGGACAGATTTACCACTTGACTTCACTGAATAACAATCTCAAAGCTTAAAGGAATCTTTGTTAAAGGGAAATAGTGAAACAATGCATTCTGATTTTTTTCTAAAGGCACTATGTTGCTTAAACATGAATTCTCAGAATGTAGAATCTAAAGATAAAGAACACTATCCTGAATATACAATGAATTTAGAAACAGGGAAAAAATCTGAGATATTGCCTGGAAAAGCCATGGAGTCTTTCTAGAACAAGCTTGTGGAATGAAAGAAACGCCTAGGGCTTTGGCCTGGAGCTATGTCTATATAACAAGACTGATTCAATTATTCTGTGGCTGTTTCCTTTTTTGTTTAAAATAATCCAATAGCTACAAAATCAATCTGAGACCTTCGTGGTGTATGTGATTCATTTTTCAAGATAGAAAAAGAAACAATAACCAAACTGCATTTGCTGATAAACCAATTCTATAATCAAAATTTCTATGATTAAGGTAAGTGAGGAAATATTTGTTGTTGTTCTTTTTTAATTTAAACTCCTTTCCTATCAGATTTACCTAGAGTACATGACAACCAAGTTAATAAATAAATGACACTCACTTCTGTTTTAAGGCACTGTTCTAGAGAAACTGTCACCTTAGATGACAGTTGTAAAGCTGACTGCTACCTGGAATTGGTACTTTATTTTCCATGAACTCTTGTAGCATAATCCATATAGAAGAAAGATGAAGTGATTAAGTTGTACCTCCTCCTTTGAATGGAGCATATAAATTTCATATCACCCGGGAGTGTGAAGGAGGAGAAAGGGTGTTTGTGTGATACAGACTCAACCATAGATGAAAAGTCTTCTGAAAAGAGAGTAGATATTTCCAGCTAACTCAACCTGGCTGTTCATCTTTTCCCAATCCAAGGTAGGGAAGTCTAGGAGAATCTTCCCCCAGCAGCCATGAAAAATACTCAGATATTTTAGCTGGAAGCCCCAGCCAGGCTGTTACAGTGAAGGAGAGCTACAATCCCCAGCCTTTTCACCATGTATTCAATCTTGGAGATTAGCGATTAAAAAGAGGAGCAATGTAAATGAAATGTAGTTGATGAGATTTGCATGATACATTGCAAGACAAAAAGTTCTTAATGGAGGAACTTAGTTTAAGCAATCACAGAAAGAATCCTTTGCATTAGTATGTGAGCTCCATGTCTTGAAGTTGATCAACACAGCATGGATCATCACGGCATATGGATTAACACGGAAGCAAAAAAGGATCAAGCAGAATCTGGGCATACAAAGGGACAGAGAGATCAGGTGAGAAATGCTAATCAAGCTATTGGGAATGCAGGGTTTTAGAAATACACAATTGAGAAGAGGCTACTAGCATTGCAGTTATACTCACTCAGTATTTATAATTGTGGTGAAGATGTGTAAACTTATATATCCACATGCCACTCTAGTTTGCTGGCCAAACTACAGTCTCAGCAACAATTGTACTTAAATTTAGCCAGCTCAAAGTCCCCACAAACATAGTTATGATATCAGGCCCTGTCCCTCATAATGTCTTCAGTTGTTTTTAGGAATTCCCAAGCACACTCATTGTCTTTGAGTTGCTGCCCACAGATGTTGTGAGGTAGTCACCTCCCCTCCAGTCCTGCTGCTATATTCTACAAAGATGAACTCTAGCAGGCAAGGCCAGCACCTCCACCTCTGAAGACCTCCAGAGTCCCGTGGTTGCCGTCATTGCGTTCTGCCCAGAAACGGAAATATTCTTCTCCTGAACTCTGTGCAATATTGTGTCACCTGGGCCTTAATGCAGTACTGCATGTGCCATGAGTCACTCCAGGCCTCTTGTCAAACAATCGCTGTAGCCTCTCAGGAGTCAGATCTCATCTCTTGAGCCAGCTGAGGACCGGCCTTACCTTCATCTCCCCGCTAGCCATCTCTTTCTGCTCAACACCCAGATCTCTCTCACCCCTCCTCCCTCAAAAACATCTCTTTCAACCAAAATGAAAAAACCAGTAAACGCTGTAACGCATGGCACTGGCAATCCAGGAGGAGGAATGAAGGGCTGCTGGCGCGGCACACCCAATCTCCATATTGTTGGTTATGCAGTGGCATAAAGCAATTGCCCTTTTCAAAAAGATGATTCTTATTGAGCGTTAGTTTTATAAAGGCAAAGTACCTACCTGTGACAAGATACACACCAATTGTTTGCTTGTAGACACCTCTGTGGGCTTTTGCCCCAGGAATAAGGCCTTTCAAAGGGCCAGAGGCCAGCATTGCTCATTTTCAAAGAGACTAGTGGGCTTAGGATGCACTGTGATGGGTTCAGCTGCAATCACCTGATTTGGAGGTTCCTGGAAGGCACCCAGCTGGAGGCTCCTTCTCATTTGTTATTTTCAATGAGACAAGTATCTGATAAAACCTTGAGATTTTGATGTGAACTAAGCAGACCAGGGAAGAGCAGGAGCTCTGCAGACAGACTGTCCTGGAGGTGGACTCTGGCACTGCCGTTCAATAACTGTGTGATCTCAGGTAATTTGCTTAACTATCCCATCTAAGCCTCAGTTTCCTCATCTACAAAATGGAGAGAAAATAATAGCTAGAGTTGTCAGTGAAGGCTAAATGAAATAATGCTTATAATGGGTTTGCCTCAGGTACAGTAAGTGGTCAAGAATTGCTGGCTACTTTTACTGATACTGGAGACTTAAACACAGACAAGCCTGCAGTTGACTAATGCAAATGTTAACATCTCCTTTAGAGAATGTGTTGCCTAAAAGTTGCCTTTAAATGAAGGTAGGAGCAGACACTAAATACTGTTACCTACAAAGAGAGACAGATAGATGCTGCAAGCATGCAGCAAGTTGCCTGATGGCTGAGGATTCTGATAGAAGAAGCCTGGAGGAGCCGGACTAGACTGCAGCTAGAGCAGCTGATATGGAAGAAATTAAGGAGTGTGATAAAGGCTCTCTTCCAGTCTTTTATTAAGTTTGACTAAATGTGAAAGCAATAGGAAGAGATCTAGTTACATCTGGAAGGCATAAGCCAGTCTGATCTTAAGTCAAGAAATATAATAAAGTCACATGAAACACAAGGGGAACTGTTGAGTGGCAGGAGGCTCTGTGCTGGTGTGCTTGAAGGGGAAAAGCAACTCACTGAGACCACAAGGACTCTCTGAGATATAACTTATTGGCTTGGCTGGGCCCACATCGTCTCCCGAGGATGATTAGGGAAGGATGAGCAGAAATGTGGAGAAACACACAGGCTCCACAGTCTCTTTGAGTGTCCCGAGGGAGAACCATGATGAAATACCATCCTGTACACCTAAGGCACTTCATGTGTTGGGCAAGTGCTCCAGCTGCCCAAGAGCACCAAGGTCAGCTTGGTTGCTCATCAGCTCAACTGACTTTTACAAACAGACACGCTAGTACCTATGGAAAATTAGATTCCCTATGTGGGTGGAGAGTGGATGGAGGGTGGATGGAGGGGGACACAAGGAGGAGAGACAGGAAGAAGCCTTTCTAAGGCAGTTAGAGGACAAATGGAATAGAGTTGAATGAAAATCAAGGTTCACTGCCTCTGTTTTGCAGATTATAATCTATGTATGGGCAACCAATAATGAAAAATAATAATAGAGACAGATATAATGGGGTAATATTTTGAAAATTATGAATGTGAATTTTTCTTTTGCTTGTATGAGTTCATGATCTTCACCTAACTTGGCCCAAGACAACCATGTGCATGGGAAATTAAGATTTGTTGCAGAAAGAATGAATAGGGAATGACTGGGGTTATACTTGTCTTCTGACACTCAAAATAGGCACTTTTGGCAACAGAGCCTTACTAATGCTTTCAATTCCTTTGTTCCCTACACTAGGGGACTCTATTCATTTTCTTCCTCCATGGTGTAAAGAAAATAATCCTTCCAGCTAAGTTCTGACTAGGGGCGCAAGTCAACAAGGCTTACAGTTCTATGATAGACTGAAGACATCATTACACACGGGAAGGGAAATGTGAACCCAGGCTACAGAAGAGACCAGAGAAAAAGAAAGACAGGAGGAGAAGGCCATTGCATTGTGTGACCATTGCATTATGTGACAGACATTATCTGTCCTCTCTGGGCTTCAGCCTAGAGTGGGTGTGTATTTCAGATATTGGATAATTGACATTCAGGCTGAGGGCAGATAGGGGGTCCTGGGAATGCCGTCTTGCAGCTGCCCTATACCAGCCTGGTTCACCCACACCAAAATCAGCTGGGTTGTTTGGCAAAGTTAGGCAGAGGTGGGCCTGAGTTTTAGCTTCCCTGAGCCACTCTAGGCTCCAAGCAGCATAGACAGGGCCCAGGTATACCTGAGAATCTGGCTGGGGGCCATGCAGAGAGCATGGGATCAGGCAGCTCTGCCCTGAGGGCTGTGGAGAATGTGGCCCTGGCAGGAGCCAAATGGGAGTTACCCTCAGAACTCACAAGGCTTCGTAGCACCCATGGGAGAGGAGTTGGGGGCAAAGTCTCCTGCAGAGAACAACAGGCACTGACCAAGACAAGGGAGAAGAAACAGCAGCCAGAATGCAGTCACAGAGCTACACAGGACAAGAGACATCCTCCAGAAGCCAGGGAGCCAAAGGACTCCGTGTCCAAGGGCCCTGCTTTTGCCCCCACCATGAGATATTCTAGGTCTCACCATTCCCTCCACATACCCAGATGACTTCTTGAAATGAAGCTAGGTGCTAAGCAGATGACTGACAAAACTGAGAGAGAAATAGTGTTGGGTTTTTTCCCTAAAGGACTGAGTTGAAAGTGGTTAAGTTTGCAGATCAGATTATTTTAACCAAAGTATTAAAGTCCGTTGTCAATTGTTTCCGTTCGTTTGTTTGTTCCCAGGTTATCAGTGGCAGGAAAACCAAATTAGTAATAGAGAAAATAAAAGAGCTACATACTCTCTGCACATTCCAGCTAAAGTGTGAGTGCAATTTGCAGTCCTGCTCTGTAGCTAAATCGTGTGAGGACTGGAAAAGACGAACAAGTAGAAGTACTGGGCATTTGTGCCTCACCACGACGAACCCCTGAATAGGGTGATTCATGGCAATAAAGAGGAATGCCAATGATAAATGGTGAACCTGTTCCAATATGCATTTTTTGAAAGAATATGTGAAAATGGAATGAATGTCACTAATAAGCTCACCCTAGGAGGCAAGGCCAATAGCATTACAAAAATGCTCATGTTGAAGTCCTCGTCAGTGACAAGCAGTAAATACATCTACTACCTGACTCCTGGGCTCAGTTCAGGAAATGACGTTTAGTAGTGTTTCTCAGTCATTAGTTATGTATAGGCTCCTGCATCAGGTATCTGTTGCTGCATAACTACTCCAACTGGCAGCTTAAAATAACAAACGTTTATTTTCTTACAGTTTCTGACGGTCAGGAATTCCCAAGTAGCTTAGCTGGGTAGTTGGGTAATTCTGGCTCGGGGCCTCCCATGATGTGGCAGTTAAGCTGTTGATTGCAGTCTGTGGTCATCTAAAGGCTGGGGCTGGAGGATCTACCTCCAAGATGGCTCCCTCACATGGCTGTTGCCAGAAGGCCTTAGTTCCTCATTACAGAAGACTCTCCACAGAATAGCCAGAGGGTCTTCATGACATGGCAGCTGGCTTCCCCAGAGCAAGTGATCTGAGAGAGAAAGAGAGAGAGAGGCAGAAGTCACACTGTATTTTACGACTTTACCTCAGAAATGACTTACCATCACTTCTGCCATATTCTATTGGTCATACAGAACAACAGTAATACCATGCACGAGGGGATTACACAGGATGTGGATACCAGGAGCTGGGATTATAGGGGCCATTTTGGAGGCTGCCTACCATGACTCTTTTTAAAGGAAAAATAAATTCAGCAGACCTCCAGTGCTATATAAATTGCTTGTGTTGCCTCGCAAAAACATGAAACTAAATTCAAACTCCTTTGACATAAATAAGTTGTACAAAACTATGCTATAATTTTTTAAAGCTTTGTTTGCTAGTTCAGAATAATCAGCCCTCATAAAATCCAAAACTTTGTCAATCCTGGGATACAAATTATAATCAAGTGTCCCTTGATAATTCTACAACTGTCTTGTTTGTTCACTGGAAGATAAATTTCACATTGCAGTGTTATTGAAATCCCCATTAAATAGATATCGAATCCACTCACTGCTAGAATCAACAGAAAATTCTGCCCTGCTTTTTCACTGCCCTGCTTTTGGTCGATGAATGGCTGCAAGTTTGCCTGTGCAAAAATGGAATCTGCATAATACATCTGCTCCCGACATAAATATGGTACTGGCTGCCACAGCATAAATTCTTTGGATTTTGGCACGCCTATATTCTGTAGGCCCCAAAATGATTCATTTCTCCTATGGCCTTTCTGATTTGAACCACTGTATAATCTTCCTTTTCAGAATGGTATGATATCATTTGCCTTCACTTGGCATAAAAGAGAGCGTAAATGAAAGTGCAGTCACTGACATCATGTGGCAATGCTTGATTTTAAGGCAAATCTCTAGATGGTACACAATATGCTTATATTAATTATTTATAGTCATAGAAATTAAAAAGTGACCACCAGTTGTGACGTACTAATATAAATATTTTCTCAACAAGTAGCTGTGTCCTGAGGTCTCAGTTTATGCTGAGATGCTCAGTCAAATGGAAAATATCCACGTCCATTCATAGACACATCAGACGTGTTACCCCAAGAGAGAGGAGCAAAAAGTTACCATGAGAGAACACGGCTGTGTCTCGACCACCAGCACGTCTCCGTTAGTCCTGCAGGTACAAGAATCATGCCGAGACTCAGGGGCCTCTCTTTCTCGTATTCTTCCTGCTGTCTAGATTGTGAGACCACCAGTTCCAGCCAGATGGCAGGTCACTATTTCGAAGGCACAACTAAAGGGGCAGGACAACAGTAGGTATTAGAAGCTGTTGCCACCATAAAGTTGGCTTGGCATTGGAAAATAGTATCCATATGTTTGAGGACATTTTTGAACCACTGGCACTTCACTTCCTTCTACCATCCAAAAAATACCCTCTAGGCCTGAGAGCTTCTTAACAAAGGATTCTCTGGCTTTGACACTGAGTATGACTTTCAAGGGTGATATGGAGCTTCTGACCCCAGATATCTGGACTGCTAGCCACAGTCTGTTGTGTTCTAACAGCGTATCAGGACTCCTCGCCCATCTGAGCAGATAAAGAATCCTCACAAAATGGCTTCCCCCCAGTGCAGAAGGCCCCTTGACTCTCACCTCACATAAGTCAGAGAAGGAGGCTTTGGCATTCGGTTCTCCCACTCTGTCTGCTGGGTTTATTGCAGCTGACGCTAATGCCAGTACTGGAGAGACATAGTGCATGGGGTCTTTCTGCTCATCCCCCCTCTTAGCTGCTGTTAAGAGATGAATGGCCACTTACTCATTGAAAGAGACAAGCAAATAAAATCTCTCGTACACAGAGTGGAGCGTGCACCCACTTCAGGCCTTTGTCAAAGCGCAGCTGCAGATGGAGAAAGGCCCCCTCCTCCCAACCCCCCCCCAACCCCCCCCCTCTGGTTAATCAGGATGTGGCCTGGGGGTACTTTGCACAAGGACTAGAGAGAAAGCACTGGAAAACGGTGTCTGCAGCATGCTGATGTTGACTTCGCTCCACCGCCTTTGCTTTTTAAAAACATACTTTCAAAACCCTAAAGATTTTTAGGGAAAAAAATGGCTAGAGACAAAGGGAAACTGCTTTGTTAAGAAATCCTTTGGGATAATTCTCCGACATACTCGGGGTTCAGTTCGGGTGGGGAAGTTCCCAGAAATCCATTTGACTGAGGGTCACGTTGCTTCTTTACTGCTGAACTGCTGCAGGGACTCGGAACTAAAAGCGTAACGTGAGGCGAGCCTCGCAGCAGCTGAGCCAGACTGGGGGCACCCACGGCCAAAGCTGATCTGCCAGCGGTAATCTTGGGTCCCCTGGGCAAAAATTCTTTGCAGCTCAGTGGCAGTCAGACTCCCCTTTCCTTGCTAATGCAAATGCATCCTATAGACATCACGAAAGGGATCATTAAAAGTGAGCTGACAGGGCCGGTCTTCCTCAGCAAAAAGAGGAGGATTAGCACAGATGTTAGCTCAGGGCTGATCTTTCTCAAAAAAAAAAAAAAGTGAGCTGAGCTGTACTGCTCTGGCTTTCGCTGCATGCCGCGGGGGTGGGAGGAGCCGGCAGCGTCTGGAATCTCATTAGATCTGCAGCCAGGAAGCAGTTTAAAGCATTGCATCTTAAGGTTGTCAAGGTAACCGGCCAGACTGCCTCTCTGGAATCCTGTGGTCCATGATGACAGGTTCTCTAGAGGAGGACTGAGTCGCACTGAGGAGTAGAGCAGTGGCCTGCAGCCTGAAGCATGACAGCTGGCAGCCTACGCTCAGAAAGGTGACATTCATGCTGGGATGCTGTTGCTGGGCTGGATCATGGGGTGGGGCCCAGCATACTAACAACCTCTACTGTCCACTGTACAATGGGAAAGACCATCCCTGCTGTTACCAATGCCAAGAGTTCCAGAAGAGTGCTTCCTGCCCTGTCATCACCCTACCTCTGAAGGAGGCTGTCAAGCTCATGAAGGGCACCTTTCTTTCCCTGAGAGCTCAGGCCCCAGCTTCCTGCCCCTTCTGGAACAGGACCCTGTATTAGTGCCCTAGGGCTGTATAGCAAAGTACCACAAACTGAATCGCCTTAAACAACAGAAACTTATTCTCTGACAGTTCTGGAGGCTGGAAGTCTGAGATTAAGGTATTGTCAGGGCCATGCTCCTTCTGAAGCCTCTAGGGGAGGATCCATCCTTCCTTGACTCTTCTAGCTTCTCATAGCGTCAAGTGTCCCTTGCTTTTCAGTGACCCCCATCTTCACATGGCATGGCCTTCGACCTCTGCCTCCATCTTCACATGGCTGCCTTCCCTTTTTGTTTGTGTGTCTCTGTGTTTTTACGGAGCATTCTCCTCTCTGTGTCTGTCTGTCCTCTTCTCATAAGGACACTGGTCATATTGAATTAGGTCCCATCCAATGACCTTATCTTAAATCAAATTACATCTTCAAAGACCCTATTTCCAAATAAGGTTACATTCACAGGTACTGGGGATGAGGACTTCAACATATGCTGTTGAGGGACACAGTTCAATCCATAACGGGCCTACTTGTCACTCTGCACAAAGACAAGTACACACATGACTTTCCCCGGCCTACTGTAGGACAGGCCCAAACCGGGCTGCCTAACAAACTCACTGAACACCAGGTGGAAGGTCAAACCAAAATCGAGCTGTTAGAACAGAACCCTTGAAGAAATGAAGAGCAACCCTGTGGCCTTGAAAATCAAGGTCCCTTCGTAATCCTGAGCTGCCAACAGCTTCCAATGTTGCCTCTGTCTCCTTTCCTGAGGTTCTAAGGGAAAGTGTGTGCAACAAGCTGTTCATCATTAAAGTCAGCTGGATGGGGCTGCCCTTCCTGGAATCATCAGAAAGATGTACAGGATGTTATCCTGGCTTTCTGTCCAGTAATACTCTCCCAGACCTCTGGAGCGGGCGGAGCTTCCTCAGCCCCATGAATCATTCATCCTGAGCAGTCCAGGAGAAAACATTCCTGGCGAGATGTGCCTGCCTTTGTTCTCTTAATAGAGGCTGTTCTGTTAGGGTTAACACAGAGCTTTTGCATTATCTTAATGCCATGGGTCTACCAGAACTTTTTAGAAAGGTGGCATGCTTGTGAATCGAAGCAATAGGGTAGAGAATTCCATTCTCAGAAGCATACAAGACCTGGAGAGCATGCCACCCTACTCGTGTGCTTCCTCCAAGGTGTACAGAGGGGGAGGCTCCCAAGATTTTCTCCAGAAGCTAATACCATGTTGTTTGAAACATCACCCTTTATGATTGGCTTAAGGCCACTGACTCTGAAATAACAATTTTCTTTCTGGAAATAAAGATATAGTTAATTTCAGGTGAGAAAAGGTTAATGGGCAAACATAGCAGAGTTAGGAGAACATGCTTCCCACATCCAATGGAAGGAAATAGGAACACGGAGAGATCTGGCATTCATCCCCACGTTCTTCCCCGTGTTCTGGGATTGTGTCTCCCACGTCCTAAAGCCAGCTTTGTCCTAGAAAAATTGTGACTATCATTTAGTCACTTGCTGGGCACTTTACATATATTATCTCACAGACCCTTAAGGAGGTGGTATAGCATAATGGCAAACAACTCAGGCCCCAGAGTCAGGTGGTTAGACTCAAGTCCATAGCCCACCTTTCACCTCCCTATATGACTCTAGGCAAGTCAGTGAGTCTCCTTGTGCTATGAAATGGGAGATCCACGTTCCAACTTCATAGAGTGGTTGTGAAGATTAAAAGAGATAACCTATATAAACGCTCAATAAATGTTAGCGCCTATTATTAGGTACTGTAATTATTCCCACTTTATATAAAAGGCTAAATAACATTCTCTGGTCACACAACTAACTGTGGGGAACAGGATTCAACCCACGATTTGGCCAACTTGAATGTCCCCTCCAACCCTGGCCATAGCATTGACAATTATGCAAGATCTATCTCCCTGACAATTTGGGCCAACATTGTTTTTGGGGCTCCCTGACCCCCATTTTCAGTTCAGGCTCCTGCCTTTTAGTTTCCTTCTAGGGATCCAGTACCCTCCTGGCTTTCCAATAATCCCAGAGCCCAGGGCTCCCTTTTGAAACCCATCTTCCCCAGAGAGCACTTTGTAGTTCAGACCAAACCTCTCCTTCATCAAGATGCTCTCCTTGGGATCCCCTCTGTCTGCACTGCCCTTGGCTTTCTAATGAGACAGTGGCCACGCATGTCTGCTGAATATCAACAGCTGATGGTGGCTTTGTTCCTTGTCCTTCATGCATTCAACCATAATACGAAGGACAGGCTTTCCAGCCACTATGGGCCAGACACTGTTGGCACTGCTAACATAACCCAAGCTTATGGCCCCAGTGCTCACAGAGTCTATGGTCTACAATGGAAGGAAGACACATACATAATTAACTCTAATGCTCTGAGGAAAGTGGTTATGAACTGGTCTACCGTTTATGAATGAGGAGCTGTGGGAGTACTAAGGGAGGGGATGCTTTAGCTGGGTCTGGAAGATTGAGTCCAATTTCACCAAGAGGACATGTGGCAAAGCATCCTGGATGAGAAGAAAGAGCAAAGGAAGATGGAGTAGGTGTAAATTTGAGTAACCGTTGTGGGGGGGAGGCCAGTGTGGCTGGGGTTTGCTGAACCTGAGGGAGAATGATAAGATATGGCTGGAGATCCAGGTAGAGTCCAGATGAGGAGGTCCTTGAATGCCTACTGAGTAAGCACTAGTTTTTCTCCCGTATGCTACCAGTTCTCAAACTGTAGCCCGCACCGCGACCACCTGAAGGCTTGACGAAAATGCATATTCTGCCCCTCTAAAGAGTTTTTGATTCAGTACATCTGGACGGGGGTGGGGAGGAGGGCCTGTGAATTTACATTTCCATTTCTAACATTCCCAGGTGACACTGAGTCTGCTCCTTCTAGGACCCCACTTTGAAAATTATTGTGGCAGACAGTAGAGTAATGGAGAACTATCTGGAAAAGTTTGCATTTTAAATTGAGGCACTGTGGTTTTTCCTAGAGAAAGCTATTTGTGAACCAGTGGGCATACTCTGTTCCTCCTCATAGTCTACTGTCACCTCTACCTCTGCCTAGGGCAGGGCCACGACAGATTTGGGGCTATGCTCCAGATTGGGGTGCAGACACAGCACCCCACTTTGATTAGCAGCAACCCTTTGGGAAAGCCAGAGTCATCTCCAGTTTTTGAGTTTTCTTCAAAATGATAATCCAGCCCATGCCCTACAGCCACCTGCTAGCTCAGGGTCACTGGCTTCTCCTGTTGTCCCACTCCTACCCCAAAGTAGTTGCTAACAGTTTCCCGATGTTTTTTGTTGTTGCGGCTGCATATAAGAGTGCCTCAGTTCAGCTTTCCCTCTCATAGCTGCTGGCATTAAAAGCAACTTCACTGCCTCTTTCCAATGTGAAGTAACCCATGTTCCACTGAGGGTCTAAAAATTCCCTTGCAAAGGCAAAGAAAATGTCATCTTGAGAAAGATATGTTATAGAGAAGCAGGAAATCAACATTTAATGGCTTCTGCATCCTTTCTGAGCTCATGTCTTTACCTCTCCCTCTCATTCTTTCTAGTCTAGTCGCCAGGTTGTTTTTCTAGCATACCAGGCAAGCCTTGGGGTTTTGTACTAGCTATTCTGTCTGCCTGGAATGTTGGTTTACCCCAATGTTCACACAGCTCCCTTGAGTCTTTCAGGTCTTTCCTCATTAAAATTTTCTCTGGCAACCTGATTAACTACCAACCTCCCTCCCCAACCTACACACACACACAAACACACATACACACACTGACTATCCCTCTAACCTTGCTTTATTTTCCTCCATAGCACATATCACCATTCTCACACTATATATTTCACTTATCTGTTTGTTCATTTTCTGTCTCACCTACTGGAATGTAAGCCTCATGAAGGCAGAGATTCTAGTCTAGGTTGTTCACTGTGGGGTATCTAACACCTAGAACAGTACTTGGAACACATAGTAATAGATAATACTTCTTGAGTGAAATATCAAATTGGTTCTCCCACACCCTGGTTTCAAGACCCAGGCTTATTCAGTCACTTTCTTGTCCAGGGTGGTCAATCAAGCTACTCTATGTCTCTTATTAATAAAATGAACATGATGTAGTCTATGTAGAAATAGAAGTATAATGATGTAGACCTGAAATTTATACAATGTTATAAACCAACGTTATCGCAATAAAAAATAAAATAAAGTGAGAATAATAACATCTGCCTCACCCAGATTCCAGGGTTGGGAAGGATAAACTGAGATCTAAGTTATGAAAGGGCTGTGAAACATTAACTGTAATACAAATGCAAGTTATTTTTAATGATTTTCCAATTACTTCAAAAGAGCATAACATATATTCAAAAAAGTCATCACTATGGCCGGTATTTTTTTTCAGGCACACTTGAATGGGCAGCTTTCTTTGTTTCACTGTGTGTTCATAAATAACTCCTTGTCTGTGCCAGAGAAATAGAAAGAAATGTGAAAGCTGCTAACAGTGAGAAAAATAAATAGAAATAAGTCAAGTGTAAGATTATTCAATTGAATGTGTTTGGTTAATGTATAAACAGTAATGAGTGATATTAAGTTACAAGGCAATTCAGGGACTGTTCGCTCAATATTTTCTGAGTAAAGTAATCTGAAAAAGCAAATGTTCATCAATTTGATTAATATATGTAACTCAAATGTCCCCAGCCCTCCCCAAACTATAGGTTCAATTGAGATCGTATTGATACGAATTCATGGAGTCTGCTGGCCTACGTGATTACAGGCTCCCCCATATAACTCAGGCCGTTTGCAAAGACTTGTCCAATTATTCCGAGAATCTCTGGAGTATATTGCATTTGCTCATGATTACTTCTCTCAGGGTTTTCTGCTGCAGCCTGCTTGTTGATGTCCATCACCCACCACTCCTAAAGAAGGTGCCTTCTGTGGGAGAACTGCTTTAGAGCCTAGGGAACCATTTCTCAGTACCCCAAAGTTACATAACCTCCAAAGAGCCTGTGGGTCTTTCCTAAACTGGAGTCATGTTGTGTCAGATTCCAAAAGTGGGGAGGTTGTCCCTTGTCCTCAGGTCTTGCGCCTAGACCCTGGTGGTGGGCTAGGAAATGACAAATGAAAGGCCAACGGCTTTTTCTTTTGCTTCATGTCATTCAGTTTAAGGCAAGTCTTACAATGGCCTTTATCAGAAAGCATGCCCTCACATAACCGTAGAACAATCCTTACTGTTTTACAAGCCAGAAATAGACTTTGTCTCAGATTTCTTGAAAGCTTTGTTGTACTTTTAGTGGGGACTCTGGTGAATTAACTTCTTTAACAAAGCAGACAGGGTGTTGAAAACAGGAAACAGGTAAAATATATTCTCCAGCTTCAGTGAAACTAGCCACAATTACACTTTGATTATGATTAGTGTTGCTGCACACCTGGCTATTTTGCAAAGCACCCCCGGCCTCCCCGTAGCCCTGTCTGCACTCTGGGCAAGTTTGGCCCAGATGTGCTTATTTTCTGCTTGCTTTTCCCTGAGAAAGGGATGTTTATGCAATTCTCCACTCAAGCAGTAAAGAAGGACTCGCAATCTTTTCGCCTTTGATGAGAAATAAAAGATCAGGCCAACCTGTCTTTTAGAGACACACAATGGAGGGAATATGTCAGGTAACAGCCATTGTGACAATGCTTCCAAAAGAATCCTGCTCCCACCCTCTTTCCCTATGGTGCAGGCTGCAATGTCTTCACTTCACGCCCAAGCACAGGGAGCCAGTGGGCCTATGTAGATGTGGTTATGGGGTAGTCCACATTCTAATAAATGGATATTTTCTTCTCGACTAACTCATTGGAGGGATCCTTAAATTCAAATGCTGTAGAATCTCTCCCTTGAAAAGGTGATAAGCTTTTACTTCATTTTTCTTGGTTTTCACACATAAGAAAAAAACACACACACACATATTTACCTATAAGTGATGATTTGTGCAATGCTCATGAACTGAATACTCAGTGGTGAAAAGACCATGTGTTCTCAGCCCGGACCGGAAGTCAGTATGAAATCCAGCCACATGCTGCAGCCATGTGAGTTGTTAGGTCAGAACGGTCATTTTGAACTAGTGGGAGTTTTAGCTTTCTACCATACATTTAAGGAGGAGGCACAGTGCCACTAGCATTATTTAACTTCAGACTTACATTCAAAATCTCACTGTTGATTCTAATGAATAATTTATCTTTATATCTTGTAAAAAGAAATGATAAAACAAGAAAAGGAAATGACAGAAAATTGAATCAAAGTCATCATCTTTGAGTTCTATTTTACATGGTATTTAAAAGCAAACTGATTGGGCTCACAGGAGATGCTGGATTTGGGATTAAAAATAACAAAAAACAGGTTCATGGATAATTTAGAACTTTTTGTGAAAGTATAATATTGGTATGTTTCCCTCTAATTTTTTAAATTCATAGAAATTAATGTTTAATTCATTAATTTATTTTATATCTTGAAAATTTCCTCTTTAAAATTATTTAATTGCAAAACAATAAATGATTATTCTTTAAATAATTCCATTTATCTTAATTCTCTCAAAAATAAAAAAATGGTATCAATAAAACATTAAGTTTTGATATTTTTATTTATGGAATTTGTGATATAAAAAGGTTCACTAAAAGTAATCACAAAGTCAATAGACGTTGGGAGACATTTCTAGAAGGAGGAGGAAGCAGTTTAAATTTGGCAAAAATGAGCATCTCAATTTCTAAAAAATGACACAGGTTACTAAGTATTCTTCTTGTGTTAGTCAGGTTATCTGAAGAAACAGAACCAATAGGATATACATATATATAGAGAGAGAGAGATTCAAGGAATTGGCTCACAGGATTGTGGAGGCTGGCAAGTCTAAAACCAGTGGGCCAAGCCAGCAAGCTGCAAATTGAAGTAAGAGCTGGTATTGCAGCCTTGAGTCCAATATCTGTAGGGAGGGTCATTAGGCTGGAAACTCAGACAGGGTTTCTATATTATAGTCTTGAGACGAAATTCCTTCTTCTTCTGGAAAGTCAGTCTTTGCTCTTAAGGTCTTCAACTGGTTGGAGGGTAATCTGCTTTACTTAAAACCTACTGATTGTAATGTTAATCACATCTAAAAAATTCCTTCACAGCAACATCTAGATTGGTGTTTGACCCAACAACTGTGCGCCATAACCTAGCCACACTGACAAACAAAATTAACCATCACAGTTCTAAAAGTAGCTAGTGTGCTAGGAGTGAAGTTAAGAATGGAATTCCCTTAACTATTACTTTCCCACAAGAAGCACTATCCATTATTAATTTAGTCCTCATAGAAATAGATTTCTGTCTTTAAGAATAAGAATGTGTGTGTGTGTGAAAGGAAGTTAGCAAAATTAATTATTAATAAGGACTTTAACTTATAATTTCTATTTAATTATAAACTTTAGAGGAAGCATCTTTTATTCACTTGTACTTTTTAGCCCAGGGACTTGATATATAAATAAATTTATATTACTGTTAAAACTGTAACAAGTTTTTGTTAAAAACTGTTAAAAGTTATTGTTTTTAAATCAAATGGCAGTCTGATAATGATGATTTATCTTGTAATGAACTAACTTCCACACAGATGATTATTACAAGTTCTGTTAAAAAAGAAAAAAACCTGTTTCAAGGCCCTGAGAGCACTTACAGCAAACACTGGGGTGGGGAGAAGCTGGCTCGTGAAGGAAAGGATTACACTGGGTGAGATCTGCATTTATATAACTTCTCCCCTGAGTACACTCCCTTCTCTGTAAAGCACAGGATGGTTAGAACTCAAGGAGAAAGTAACATTTTTATGGCTTGAAGTGTTCTGACATGATGGTGTTTGAGGCTATCAAAGTAGCTGGAGATTAAGGGGGAAAATCCTGGAAAGATCCTGGAAAGGTAATAGCTTCAGGGATGGGAGGGAGGCCACTCAAAATCTTCGTATAAACTACTGTCAAAATCCTTGGCTGACCCCTGAACTGTGCATGCCCAAAGGAGACTAAGGAGAGTGCAGCAGAAAGCAACAGCTGGAAGGCTAAAAGAACTGGGCAGATGTTCCAGCTGCTACCCAGTACAGAAGAGAAAGAATTTGGAGTCTCAGTCCTGCCTATAACCTCTTTGTGGTGGCCTTTTTTTTTGTGCCAGAAGACCAGACCACTAATATGGTCTAGACCACATAAGGGTGGGATTGATGCATCATCATTTGGTGAATGATAATGAAAAATAATCATCAATGGATTCCCAGCCATCAGCAATCTGTGCCAATGGTGATAAAGTATTTTCACTAAATAGACAGACAAAATAAATAAATAAATAAATAAAGCAAAATTTAATTGAAAAAAAAAAAAGACGCTATTTGGTGAGAGAAAGAGAGCAACTCTTTCACTTGTATAGTGATCAAAATGGAGGAAAGAGAAATAGTGAATCATTAATCACAAAGCTCCAGATTCAAAAGGCTTTAATAAGTTGAAGAAGTGGTTATACTTTAATAGAATGCAATTCAGTGGACAAATGCTTAGGAAAAAGGACCAGAAGGCATAAGTAAACACAACAACAAAGCAGGTGACAGACGAGCGAGTAGTTATTAAACTTTTGGTCTCAGACTCCTTCATTCTCTTAAAAACTATTGTGAACTTCAATACTTTTATTTGTATGGATTACGTATTAAACATTAAAATGGAGAATTTTTAAAATATATTTTATTAATTTATTTAAAAATAATTCTATTTTATATTAACACAAATAACATATTTTTATGAAAAACAAAATAATGGCTGGCAAGCATGGCATTATTTTACATTTTCGCAAGTCTCCTTAATGTCTGCCTTACTAGAAGACTGTTGGAGTCTCATATCTGATTTTATAGTCAATGTGTTGATAAATCACATATCATGTAGCCTCTGGAAAACTCCACTCTACACTCATGAAAGACTGTGAGTGAAAACTGCAAGTAACATCTTAGTCTTATGAAAATAGTTTTGAATTTGTGGGTCATCTGAAATGGTCTCAACTGCTAAGAATCCCCTTTGCAGAGAATTCACATGGAATATGAATATTCTCACACTTTGGGTCACTTCTGAGACTTCTTTGACATCTTTCTTTTATAGACCTCCTTATCACCAGTCCTTCAATCTTCTTCCTTACAGATTTCAGGCCATCCCACAGAATCATTAATGGCTTCCCATGAACCTATATAGTCCACACCTCTGATCAGCTCTCTTTGTAAGCACAGTGAACAACCATATATATCACTTGAAATTCTGACCACTGGGAGAATTTCCCTTCATAGTCACTTTTGCGGGATATCCCTCAAGTAAGGTATAAAACTGCAGCATCCCACTTCAGACTGGTTCCAGAATATTGCACAGAAATATCACTAAATCAGGCTTGAATATTTTCCTCAGTTCCCATGAGGCCATAGTTGTCGTGTGAGGGAGAGGTAGGCTATGCAGCAGAAACAGATGCACTGAGAATAGGAGCCACTTGATCATGCAACACATGGTGCCTTCACTACCTGCTCAAACCTAATTTTATAATTGATGATGATGAACTACCCAAAGTTATGGCTCATTGGGTCATATAACACCCTGCTTATGATGGAAACTCCAGTTGTGTGGTCACTTGGTATCTCCAGGACTCAATAGCAAACCAAGGGCTGTGTCTTTAACAGAGAATAAATATTTTCTGAAAAAAGTAGAGCTCTGCTCTAAAACCCAAGGGACATGCACTATGATTCTCCTAATGGGGCTTTCCACAAGATCCCTAGAGTATCCCAATCCATCATAGTGAGTTTTGAACAATGTTAGATTCACTATGACACATAGTCCAAGTAGTAGAGCTGCTTACAATGCAGCCTGGTTCAGTTACTCCCAAATGTGATAAATTGTTGCCTTCAAAATGCCCAAAGCTCCTTTCTTAAGTGGTGGGAGTTTTGTAAAATACAGAAACTTGTCTTTCACTTTGGATGTAATATTCTGACATGCCCTGGACTGTGTGAGTACCAGAAATTTCTCTGAGAAGACAGGCACATAAATTCTCATTGAGTTTATATTCCACCCTGGACAGGCATATATCTTACCAGGTATTTGGGGTCTATTGTTGTGTAACAAATCACTCCAAAACTTAGTGACTTAGAACAACAATAATCATTTTATTATCTCTCAAGGTCTCTGTGAGTCAAGAATGTGGGAAGGGCTTGACTGGCCAGTTCTGGCTCAGGATCTCTCATGTAGTTGCAGTCAGATTGCGGCTGGAATTGGAACAGATGGGGTGTTGAAGCAGCTGGAGGAAGGCCAGGCAACTCTCTCTTCATGTAGTCTCAGGTCTCTCTGTATGATCTTTCCATTTCCTTATAGCATAGAGTCTTCCTGCTTATATGGCAGGTGAAGGCTTTAGGTACAAATATTCTACTGAATAAAATGGAAGCCATTTCATCTTTTACGACATAGACTAATAGGACACATAGTATCACTTCTGATGTGCTCTCCTGGTTGAAGCAGTTAAAAAAGCCCACCTAATTTCAGGGAAGGGAAAATAGACTCCGCTTCTAAGTGGGAGGAGGGTCAGAATTCCATTGTAAGAAAAACATGTGGGATTGGAGATATTGCTGCAGCCATTTTGAGAAAATACAATCTGCCAAACCAGGTATCAAGGGCATCTACTAATTCCTGCTGAACAAGTTACAATGGGAACATTGGGAACAACAGAACAAATTGGGAAAATGGGAACACTGAACATGTAACATAACATCATTAATATAGAGGACCAGAGTGATGTGGAATGATGAGATGATCACGGTTTAAATTATGACAGGCAGTAGGAGAGCTGGCGTTCCCTGATGTCGAATGGCAAAAATGTACTGCTGTGTCTTTCAGGTGAAAGTAGATTGCTTCTAGTATTCTCTGTTTATTAGAATAGTCTTAAAAAGCATTTTCCAGAAAAATAGCTGCATAGCAGATACAGGGAAGTTACGATTTGTTTTAGGAAATAGACTACACTTACAACAGTAATTGAATCACCACTTGATGGGTTTACAACAGTCCCCTGTCATTCTTCTAGACCCTTTCATCTCCCATATGAAGAAATATGTGCCTTATTTGGGAATAAAATAGATGTCTCTATCTGAATCTGTTATGTCTTTGAATATGGCACTAATGTCTGTTGCAATTCACCTGGGGGTGCAGTACTGCTTATATTTAATGTTTTCAGTTAGAGGTGCAGCTCCAGAGTCTTATGTCTGGCCCTCCCTACCATAATAGCCTTCACTCCTCTAATTAGAGAATTATTGTGGGGAATCTGCCAGCAGCCAATTTTGTCTGTTACAACTACGCGTTCAGGAGCTAGAGAAATAACTATGGGATAGGAATGTACAAGGACACTGGGACCCACTGTGAGACAGTCTTGGCCCCAAACTCCACATAACCCCTGATCTCCAAAAGCCCCTGCAATGGTGCTTTGTGTCTTAAAGGATTCACATAATTCAAAGCTAGCAATCAATAATCCCTACCATTTCTTAGTATTTTTTTCCCCAGTCAGAGTGTTTCTGATAGATGGTTATAGATCTCTTTGAGAATGCATAGAAGGAAATGTGTACAATACGTAATTATTTCAATGTCTTAGGGTCTTTCTGGAAGAATTTGTGAACTGGTTCATATCTGGGAATTGAGAGAGTGTACCATGACTTACATTCATGTGACTCAAATCCTTTCCAGATCTAGATTTCTTTGTTTGTTTGAGGTTTGATAAATTAAGCAAATCTTTACAAGCCTGCCAATTTATTACAGCCCTAGGATCCTATGATCAAGTAACCACCAACAAAAATCCCTGTGGGTCAAATTATTGTGATTACTACACTAGCTATTATTTATTTTAGTAACAGATAATCTTTTTCTGGTGATTAATCACTGCCACTAGAACTCTGCCAACTGGAGCCTGTTTCAAAGCCAGGATCTTTCAAAGCTTCCATCCTGGGCCTACCAGAGACATTTGTTCCCCAGCATTTTTCAAAAATATTTGTCCTTCTGTAGCTAATACATATTTTAGGCCTTGGTTAAGAGAGTCTGGAGCCCTAGCTGGGTACATCATAATGGTGAAGGCAAAAGAGTCTCACAGCAAAACTCAATTAAAAATTCCTGTCTCCATAAGTCTTTGGATTCCTTTTTGCATTATCTAAGGAATTTCTGGTATCTCAGCCTTATTTAGTGAAGGCATCATTGAAACTAGTGGGAAACAGAAGAAGGGAGAGTTTCGGTCCAAGTCTGTCTTACAATGATCTGCCAGTGTCCACAGACCTATCTCACAGTTATTTCTCAAGTGTATTTTATTGTACTGCAAAACCTGGTAAACTCAGTTATATTTCCCAGATTCCTTTGAGGCTAAGGTTTCAAATGCTAATTAAATACAGTTGTGCTGACTGGAAGCACCTATGCAAGATTTGAAGGGAGGGAGAATGAAAGTAGATCATCAACTACATCCAAAATAACAGCCATTAAAGGCAAGTATCAAAATAAAATGAGCTGACACTCAGACCTTTGAAACACTACACAGAGCGTAGTAGCACAAATTTACAATAAAACTTTGAATACCACTGATTTAGAAGACAGAGAAATAAGTCAAAAATTATGTACAGTACTATAGTTTAAAGAGCAAGCAAAATTCATATGTTTATATATAGTAGAAAACATACACCCACACACAGACACACACATATATACATGCACATACAATATATCTGTAAATGTTATCATTGTTTAAACTTTAAAGCCCTCATCAGATATGAACATGTAGTTGCTTACTTATATATTCAAAAGTCAATTATTTCCATTCACCAGATATATAATTTTAGCAACTGCTGCCATAACAAGGATGAAGTTAAGAAAAAAATTATCAATGTTCTCCTTCAAAAGAGATTTGAATGATGTATGTAATGGATACGATGGACAGTGGACCTAAAAGACCATGTGAAGCTCGTCAGACACACTTCAAATCCTGTGTTAGGTTTTCAGTCAGATTTCTGAATATACAAGACCCTTCTCATTAAACCAAGAGGCTTAATCTCAAAGATGAATGCTTCTCTCGTTCTACATCATATGGTCTCGTGATGGATATAACAACAGCAATTTATCTATAAAAATAACTCTGGGAAGCACTTATGGAAAGGAAGCAGATCTTTTATATTAAATCAATTTCATCAATGAATATTAGACGAGGCCAGATAGTTTTCCTAAGAAATATAAATCACCTAATAGTAATGCATTAAGATAGTGCACATAATACAAAAAATGTAATACCGCGTACAGTACTTTCCAATAACCTTGCTTATTTTCTTAAAAATGAGTTAGAATTGCTGAATAGGAAGAACAGGTCTATTTTTTTCTGAGCCATATTTTTAAAAGTCATAATTTAATACAGACACTTTACCCTAAAACCCTCTATTCCTCAAAAGTTACACATTTTTTCCTAGACACTTTCATCAGCCTATCAGAGTAGAGATGATGAATCTTGGAACATAAAATCATTCGCCAAAATGACCTCATGTAGAAATACTCAAATCATAATAGGATATGGAATTGAATGATTAGAAATTATGAATGTCTAAAATATTTTTAGCAGATTCTTCTCAATTTTTTCCCAACTAGCTGCTTTTTAAAAATGCAATGAAAAACTAAAATAAAATGAAGAACTGCATTTGCTAATCTAAAATAAATCAGATAAATTGAAAATTTAGACTAGAAGAAGACCATCTAAGTGGTAAAGATGTCTCTTTAGAGATAATTCATTGTATAGAAACCTACAGAACCAAGTTTCTCAAGATATTTGTTGTTCAGAAGCCAATAACCACTTCCACACGTCTGAACATTGCTCACTCTGAGATATGCTACTTTGAACCCACATGGAAAATTTGCAAACTATATATGTCAATCAAGTTGGCTAGCCTCTAAACTAGTCTTATTTTTATTGCTCCAATATAGTCTCTTTTACTATACAATATGAATTACATAAACAGCATATATTTGAGTAACAAGGGGCTTTACTAGAAGAAAAGTACCTTGAGAGTATCTTATTTTGAGTACTGTGATTCATAGTAAATATTGAACTGCTCTTCTCTGCCTGTGATAATATGTTTCTAATCTTAAAAAGTTAAGGATTCTGTTTTCTTGTATATATTCCTATAGTTTCTCCCATATTTTTCCATGAATGATAATAAAGCAACAAACACCCTTATTCACTCTTATTCAGTTCTTACAACACTCTTATTCACTCTTATTCACTCTTATTCAGTTCTTACAACGCAGTGCCAGATATTTTAGTGATTTCATTCATCGCATTAACTCTCAGAACAGCCCTAGGAGGTAGGTATTATTTCAGGGCTCCATTACACATGAGGAAATGAAGACTAAAAAGAGGTTAATTACCCAGAGTCAAATTGCTGTAAGTGTCAGACGTGCACTTGAGCTATCTGACCTCAAGCCCACGCTCTTCACCACTACCTTATATTGCACTTCCTTGACATGAAATGTCATATCTGATTCCAAGGGGGGAATAGCTTTTTACAGAGTCTGATGTTCACCCCTGCCGCATTTTCTCTCCTATACAATTCTAGTAAGGATGCAAAAGGTCCTGGAGTGAGTCCTTTCCAGAGCCCTCATGCTGCTCTCACTGAGTGCTTGCAGAGATCATGGATCACTTTTCTTCTGTCATCCTGCAGAGGGAGTGTGTGTGACACAGCGACACCCAGAATCCAGACCCTCTCTCCAAGGCTCAAGCAACCCCAGGACTGAGGAAATTCTCAGGATGGTTAGGAAAGTGTGATTGAGGAAAATAAAGAAACTTTATAGAGTACTTCTTCTCTCAAGTAAAAGTGGACAGAATTATAGCCTTCAATAAATTGTTTATATAATGTATATTTATTACATAAATTTGATCTATTAAATACTGAATTATCAAAAATAAAGTGATAATTACAAAGAAATTCCATTTGAACATCTAAAATAGAATTTACCTATGGCTATTATTCATTGAACAAATATTTCTAGTATTTTTTAAGAGACAGCGTATTATTTACCCATGTCAGGATTATTTCATTAGTAAGAATCTCTTATATTTACTAAATCAGCTCAAGTAGATTTTTTTATTACCAACTTACAATGCTTGTATATTTAACCATAAAAGATAATGAGAGAATGTTTTAAATTGCATTTTCCTCAGTAATTTGCAAGGAATTCATGTAGGGATGCCTATGGAAAATATGAGTCTTTTTTCCTAGTTTTTAGCTCAATATATATACATTTTAAAAAGTGATCAATAAATAAGACTCATCACTAAATAAAAGTAGTTAAATGCAAAAGAAATAGTAAATCTTTTTTGAGTCAGAATAATGCCTTTCTCTGGCAGACGATGATTAAAATAAACATTTTGTTTTATACCTTTCTTGAATTTATCAATGATGTGTACTATATCTAAAGATATCTTTTCACAGAAATTCTCTTGTATTTTAATCTCCTCATTGTCAAACTTTACCTAAGCAGCAAATTAATATTTCTGATGTTGTAGTATAATAGTTTAACACTGATCTTTTCAAAATAGGACCAGAGTTTGAACCTTTCTTTGATTGAAGTCATCAGTGTGATATAGAAAACTCCCACACATTTGAGTTTATTCTTCTTTTTCACTACAATATAATCCTGGAAATCCCTTCAGGATAGTAATCCTGGTAAGATCTCAGCATAATACAAATACAATTGGCAACATGCCATAAGAGAAATGGTCTAAGTTAAATTTTAATAGTTCCAAATATATATGTTCTTCATGAAAAGTGATGGTAGGCCTTAGCAGATTCAGTCTCATTCAAAATTATTCTATAAGCACACAATAAAAATTTGGGGATGTGAGAAATTGTGCAGAATGGCCAAAAACAAAATATTTCAGTGAGCAGACGAATTCTAGGCTACAAGAATGCAAGGTTGCTTAGAACCAGAACAAATAAAATACTCCTTGCCCCTCTCTCATTTGGTTCATCATGTACATTTTTGTTGCTTCAGTTCATGTTACATTGATTCCATTTTTGTTATTTTCCTCTTTATTGGTCTGTTCATTATTAAGACAGACAATAATTAATAGCAAGGATGTAGGTGAGTTTTTAGCATAAGAAAATTATTTTGAACAAAAAATTTTATAGAAGTGTGAAAGTATTTTCAATCTATATAAAATTCAAAGGGAAAGCAAATTCTTTGAACTGAATAATTTCCTAGGGCGTAGTAAAATATTTTGAAATCATGCCATAACCTTAAGAATCCAAGCAGTTAGTGTCCAGTGATGTGGGCATTTCTCTCATTGAAAAGCATTTTTCAAAATTAAGGCTGAGCCCACCTTTTTTCCCACTACAGCTTCCTATCTCTTCCAGTTTTTTAAAGCTACAAAAGCAGCTCATCTACGTTATCAAGAATGTCACTAAAATAAGACATTTTTTCGGTCTCTTTCATCCATCACTGCCAAAGTGATTGTCTCATTTGGCTGCCCTGCCAAAGAAATTTGAGCAGATTACTTCCCATTTTCTGCAAAAGACGTTCTACCTCATGACGCATTTTGAGTTCGTTCTTCCAGTGAGTCCACTGGCAGTATACTCTTCTCTGTAATGCAAAACTAAGGGGATAGGCTTTGAGGCTGAAATATAAAATATTCTTTACATTAACCAGGGCACATGAAATATACTAGAAATATGGCAAAAAAATGAAAATGATGTTCTCGGTATCTCTCACAGTTCTTAATATTTTGTTGAAAAACTGTATTGGACAGGGCCTTGAATTTGGGCTCTGTGACTTTGCCACTATGAGTATAGAGACACCCTACTGACATTCAATTCAATTCAACAAATGGTTTTTTACCACCCTGTATGTGAAAGGCACTGTGCTGGATGCTGAAGCATCCACATAAGTCAGACACCCAGGCCAGTCACCCCAACTGCCCACATTCTATCCAAAGAGTTCATAATTTTCTACATCTTCCTTTAGATTCAGCATCAGCTAGGTTATAAAAGCCAATAGAACACTTAAAAACAAAACAAAATCAAAATAAACATTAATCTGGCAGAAATTTTGGATATAAAGGGAACTTTATCTATTGCAAACCAAAGCCTATATTTTGATCAGATTTAAGCAGATAATGAAGTTCCTCATAGAGAAATGAACAAAGCTGGGGATGTACTGTTATCTGCAAAGTTGCTGAAATTCAAGAACTGTACATGGCTTGGAAGGGCTTCTGACTATAAAACTCCTTCCATAGTGTATTTAGTGTTCTAGGGCTGCCACAAGAAATTACCACCAATTGGGTGGTTTAAAACAACCAAATTTATTCTTCCAGAGTTCTGGAGGCTAGAAGTCAAAATCAAGGTATGGGCAGGATCATGGTCCCACCGAAGGCTTTAGAGAAGAATTTTTCCATGCCTCCTCCTAGTTTCTTGTGGCTCCTGGCAATCCTTGGCTTGTAGATGCATCACTGCAATCTTGGCCTTCATCCTTTCAGAGCCTTCTTCCCTGTGTCTTCTCTAATTCTCTGTATCCAAATCTCCTTCTCCTTTCTCATTTAAAGACACCAGTCATTGGTTTTAGGCCCCACTCTAATATAGCATGACCTTAACTTGGTTACATCTGTAAAGACCCTACTTCCAAGCAAGGCCACATTCACAGGTACTGGGAACTAAGACTTGAATGTATCTTTTGGGGGGACATAATTCAACTTACTGTACTTAGTAAAAGAAGGATTCTATTCAAACCTGAAATATAGGGGGAGTAATAGATAAAAAAATGTGAATTAAGAATTAGTGATTGCAATGCTAAATTAGACAGATGTCTGCTTCTTGAAACCTGGCTTTATTGTAAGCCTATGATCTTTTAGGAGAGGACAATATATTTTTGACCTTTATATCCACAGAAAATATAAAAAGTTGAGAGAAAACATTAACTGTGAACAAAATAACAGTTGAAATAAAGAATACAATAGATGGGTTAAGTAGTCAGATAAATTCCATGAAAGAAAGATTTTATGAATCAGCAAGATAACGTATTCTAGAAATCACCAGGAAAGGATAAACAGAAAAAAAAATACAAAAGAAAAGGTAAGCAATATAGAAGATAGAAATAGAAGTGCCAATATCCAGAAGACAAAAGTCCTTAAGGGAAAGAAAAATAAAAATAGAGAGGAGAAAATATTTAAAGAAATAATGAAAATACATTTCCTTAGAATTAAAGAAAGAAGAAAAACCTCAGGTTGAAAGGGATTACGGAGTGCTAATAAGGAAAAACAATACCTGGACACATTATGGTGAAGTTCAAGAATATCAAAGACAAAGAGAAAATTTGAAAATCTTTCAAAGAGAAAGAGAGGACCAAGAAGGAAATCAGAATCTGATGGACATCCAACTTCCATTCCTGAATTAGATTCCCTTGGTTTTAAATATTTGGAATTTGACTAAAAACTAAGAGATCCACAAACGCTGAGGTATCTGGTATGCTCAGAGCAAATTCTGCTGATGGAATATATTCTCAATTCTGTTTTTTTAATCTTGAAATGTATAAGTATTTTAGCCCAAGAATTTTCACAAATTCTGTCTTTTGTTCCATCCAAAGTGCTTTTCTTTGATAAATACTTTTATAGGACAAAACTTATTCTTTTGAATGTTTTGCCAGATATAAATGCTGCAAAATCATAGTCACCCTCAATTTCATTCCACTGCGGTCTAGAATATAAATTTATCCAGTTAAAACTAGGAATGCCAACAAAAAATTCTTCCTACAAGTCAAGAAATTCAAAGTAACAATTGTTGATTTTGGAAATTAAATCTTTAACTTTTTGATCTTTCATTGTTTGATTTTTGCAGTTCTTCCCATTTCTATAGTAATAAATTTTACTGTCCTCTTGTTTGTGATCTGTGTTTTCAACAATTGCAATTAATTAAAGATTTGAAAGATTAAATTTTGTTGTGTTCAATACATTGAATACTTTGATTAAAGGTTTCCAAGTAATTTTGATCAAAATGCAACCAAAATTTAGCGAAGTCATTTACAAAAAAAAAGTTCTACTTTTTTGAGACACTGAGGTTTTAAAAATTTTACAAAGTATTTCTTCAAATACAACATTTCTAAAATTGAACAATGATGGGCCGTAAAGAGAGAAAGCATGTACTGTCAGACTAAAGTGCTTCTCTTGAATTCAACATTAGCTTCTTCACGAATATATTGTAGTTCATTTACTCCACGCATGTATATATAGAAACATTTGTAAATTCTTATGTTTAGATTTCTACTTCAATTGGTAGGGTATTAAAGATTGTTTGGACTGGCATCTGTGAGTTATGTGTGCATTACTGCCAATTTCAAGTACGATTAAGCTTGATAGATCTCTTACTTTAGTCAGAGTTGTTTTTTTTCCTTTACCATGACACTACAAATATAACAAAATTTATATTCAAATAATTTTATCTTCAACGCTGAAATTTTACTAAATTTACAGTAATTTCAAGTGTTTTATCTTCTGTTGAAAGAGCATTCAAAGGTTTGTTTTGATTGCATAAATTGGTTGAAAATATTGAGCTATGATTGGAATTAATATGACTGACCTCTCTATTTGAATCGTTTGATGATACATATAAAACTCACATCCTTCAATTGTTTGCCAAATTCTTCTGATAATAGTAGGGCCAACTTGCTAACAACTATCTTTTACTTTTCATGCATACACAGGAAACCATAGAATCTAAAGTGAGTAAAATAAATTTACAGAAGCAATTATTTGATCTAAATGAAAAATCATGTAATAAAAATTAAACACACTTACTGCTACTGCTCATGTTAAATTACCATCCTTGGACATGTTCCTTTGTAACAACTACCAATTTTTGAAGTAGATGTTGCTTCTTTAGCAAATTTGTATTCTGGTTTTCTTGTAGTTAGTGACACCACTATGACGCCCATAATGGATGGTAAATGTTCATAAATATTTTGTATAAATCACACAGTTATTATCACCTTCCTGGGAAATAGAAAATCAGTACTTAATTTTAACTATACATGCACTTTCATTTTTCTTTTAGCTGTCTGCTGTCAAAAAGGTTTACTGGGGGGAAAAAGTATTACTAAATAATAAGAAGCAGTTATAGAATTATACCTTAAAATTATTGACAAAACCACTGAAGCAAGGGTATTCAGATTGCTATTTATACACTCTACTGCAGAACTTCTCAGCCTCTATTTCCCACATGTATTTCCTGTCCACCTAAATTATAATTTCTCATGTTTTCAACTGACTTTAGCAACTGGCAGCCTGGTGTCCTCATGCATCTCACAGGCATTGCACAGGCCACAGCACAACTTGCTTCTCCCACCATCATCCAGGTAATTGCCAATGTCCAAGTACATTTCATCTTATCAGAGTACCCTGCTCACTGTCTGTAAAACAGAGGAATTAGTCGAGCACATCTGGAAGGGGCTGGGAAAGAACATGGATCATGTATCCAATTTAGCTATGTGTTAAAGTGAGAATTCTGTTTACTGTATATATGCATCTCACATATGACAAGATGAGACCAGCTGGAAAGAAAAAGTGAGAGTCTATACAGGTTTATTCTAATACAACTATAAATAATAATATGATATTTAAAAAACAATAAATCCAGAATGAATGCTAAACAGGATGCAGGGCAACAGACTTAAACCTGTGATCATAGGCTGTCTGGTTACACTCTAAGATTTACATAATAATTTAATACTAAAGATACCAAAGAGGCTTAAAGCTTTAACATCTAATTGAACAAGAAAGCTATTAATATGATCAACCCTCCCTGTTGGAAGATGAGATGAGTCCCAGTTGCACCCTTGTTACATCTTATTTTATTGCAGAAAAAGTATCTAAAAAAGAATAAGTAGTCACTTAAAAACTACAAACTCAGGAACAGCAAATCTCCCAGTTCCAAGGACTAATTTTAAAGTAATCTTTTGAAATAGAAGAACCTTTATTTTAGGATAGCAGGTTGAGAACAGAGATATTACCCATCTAGTAATTTTAAGTCATCCAAAATTAGACATGTTTCAGATTGGCTATATAGTTTGCTAAAAATGAGACTGGAGATTTTCTGTATAACTTGGAGTTCATACAGGGAGATATGCAGTACAAGTTTGTCTCAAAGACGTTAGCATCATGGTTATCTGGCAGTTTTTATGATGTAAAACATCATAAATCTGTATTTCAAATTTCTAATTCAATATAATAGACATGCAGGATAGAACCTGTGTCATTATTATGACAATAAAATCTGTTTATTAATTAATGTTAAACGAGAACAAAGGTGAGTTTACTGAGATAAACAGTTGATCAATTTTTAAACCCGGACCATTTTGAGGTCATCAAATTTTTCCCATATGTCTCTGCTTACGTGAACTTCAGAGAATGATACATATCCATAAGTCTTTCAGGTGCTTTGAGACTAAAAGATGGCCTTTTGCTGGGACAAGTCTAGAGAGAAGACAATTAGGCCATGTAAAGCTGAGACCATAGAAGTTTTCCCCAGATCCTTAAATTTTTTATTTCTTTCTGCGAAATCCTTGATTACTTGCTTGGTTTTATCATTAAAAGGATTCTTTGTAAGTTAAGGTGATGTAGCTTCCAAGAACTGCTTAGTATCATCAAAAAAAAGATAAGAAATAATGGGTTTCTCCCACTGAAGTTTTATTACTCAGAAGATTATGTTTTCTTACTCAGAAGCCATACTCTTCACAAAATTTTCAGATGTTTTCAATATATGTTTTAAATACCACAAATGTCGTGAAATACTATGTGCTTCCATCCTGTGATGGAAGCTTCACCTTGCGAGCACATAGTCAGAACTGTGGAGAGAAGCAGTGGGATTGAATATATTAACTCATCCTCCCAGATTCTAAACTTAACCCCAGCCGGATACATGCAAAATGATGTCAGAGATGAAGTTTGCACTTGGGGCCTAGATGGCCTATTTCCCTTTCTTCCCTTTCCCCACTCAGCCATCTTAATGCTTTTTCCAGAAAAGTCTGTAAAGTCTCCTGCAGTGAGGGCTTGTTTCTGCCCAGAGTGGAGATACATCAAATTCTGCTGACATCTAAGGAGGCAACATTTTTGTAAGAAACTCCTCTACTCTTCATTCATGCTTAAGCACGTCTCAAGAGACTATGAGTGGAAGAGTTTCTTTCCCACTCAAGAGAAGATGGGTACCTCCTCTGAGCTTGCTCCTAATCCCATTTAATGGCTTAAAAGAGGAAGAACAGGCACTGGCTGCTCCTTTCCTATGTGTAATGAATCTCTCTATGGCTTTGATGGGCTGTTGGGAGGGTTTCAGACAGTTGTACAGAGTAGCTGGATCTCTTGCACAAAGAACCAGAGAAATGACAGCCCTCAAATGCATAGCCAGGGAAGGACACTGACAAAAAGAGGGAGTTTTCTGGAATCACGCCAAGTTCTCCAATACAATTCACTTGGCTGGTGGAACAAAAGTTTATCCTTTCTTTAGACCAGTGGTGTGCAGTTGTATGAGCCTCTTAATATTTCTTCCATCTGTCCAGACATAAATGTATCAGCGAAGACTCCCTGGAAAAATGGAAGGGGACATTCAGGAGTGTGTGCAGCCCATATCTTGCTAAGCCAGAAAAAGGAAAATCAGACTCATCAGAAATAGAAAGCACACTTGCCTACCTCACATTTGCTTTCTGTTGTTGTACCATTACGGAAAGTGCCTTTTAAAGCAAAATAATTTACAAATGAAGAGCACGACTTCTCCCCGATGTTATCTTTGCACACCCAACTCATGGGTGGACACTTTATCCTATTTGACTTTTTTGAAAACTCTCCTGTCAAACATCATAGAACATCAAAAGCAGCTATAAATATCCCCATAGGCCTGGAACAAAATCACATGGAGCTCCAAATGTCATTAACCTTTAAAGAGCAACCCGCCCAGTGATTTGCTCTGGAAGCCTGCATTAGTGCTCCACCAGGTTAGCCTGAACAGAAAGTTGTGCATTGCTAAAGTCGTGGATATCAACTTTGAACTTGGGGAAAAAAGACTCCCCAGAATTGAGCATGGGGAAGATGGGGAGGACAGACTTTCCAGAATTGTGAGAGAGATTGATGTGCTTAAAGCAACGAAGTAGGAGGCACAAATTAATTGAAATTTTAAGTCACAGTCTTGACTATCTAATTATCAAGTTGACTTCCTCGTACAGGGATCATCATCCTGCAAAGTACTGTGCTAGGGAGACTTTTGAAGGAAAGGAAGGAAACCAACTTCTACTGAGCATAAGCCATTTGACAAGCCTTCAACAAGCATTTTTCCTTTAATCCCCGTGATAATTTTATGATGTTCGTTAGGAGAACTCTTTTTTTTTTTTTTAATTTTTTTTTTTGTTTATTGCAGTAGCATTGGTTTATAACATTGTAAAAATTTCAGGTGTACATCATTATACTTCTATTTCTGCATAGATTACATCATGTTCACCACCAAAATACTATTTACAACCCGTCACCACACACGTACCGAATTATCCCTTTCACCCTCCTCCCTCCCCGCTTCCCCTCTGGTAACCACCAATCCAATCTCTGTCTCTATGAGACTTGGAAGCAACCTAAGTGCCCATCAAGGGACAAATGGATAAAGAAGATGTGGTGTATATATATACAATGGAATACTACTCAGCCATAAGAAACGATGAAATCCAGGCATTTGTGACAACATGGATGGACACTGAGGGTATAATGCAAAGTGAAATAAGTCAGAGGGAGAAGGTCAAATACCGTATGATTTCCTTCATTAAGTAGTAGATAATAACAACAATAAACAAACACATAGAGACAGAGGAGAACTCTTAACACATCTTCACCTAACAGACTTAGCGAAATGACCAATGTTCCTCATTCTCTCCGTACGCCAACGGATGTCCGTAGCCAGCTGGGAGGCTGTTCTCCTGTATGCTCACTGGCTTCTGCTCTCACCATATGAGTTGTTTGCTTGCCAAACACCAGTTGCATCTGCTCACAAACCAGTTGCAATTATAATTAGGTAATCTAACGAAATAGTAACACATCAATGAAATAGAGTGGAAAAGAAAGAAAGCTGTTGTTTCTGTGAAAACTAAGTTGAATGATCTGAAAGAACTCATTTTGAAGGCAAGTCAACTAAAAAAAAACTGTAATCAGATTTGTCACAGGCTAGACAACTGTAAAAGAAACAAAAAGAGTGGGTATAATGAAAGCGGGAATAAAGATATAGAATGATTGAGCACTTAAACTCAAGTCTAAGATTTCAGTCCATTTAACAACAAAAATAAGAGATCGTTGACAATTCATCATGGGTGTTGCTTTTACAACCTTATTCAGAAAAATGCCTTAATCCTGCACCAAAATATGGAGTAATAAATGTATTTTTCTGTGTTTAAAAAATGTCTCAGGTATAATGCATATTATTGCTTAAGACTCCCCACTTGAACTGATTTTTTTACTAACTGACCAACTACTGGCCCAATTGTGTCAGACCTGAGGACTTCCACTGAATTCTGAGCCCCATTTTGCAGATGAGAAAAGTAAGGATCAGAAAGAATAAGTTTCTCAAAGAGCCACAGCTAGCTAACGGCAGAGCTAAGACTTGATTTTTTGCTGTATCTAAAATGGAGTTAGTTATAATTCTGTGGTTGCACTTTTTAAATCCCTTTAATTCTTTCATTGTCTTCTCATCCTGTGTTTCAGTCCTTATCTGAACCAGCCCAGAGCCTTCCAGGCTTCTTACAGCCTGGGAGTGACGTCAGACGGACTCCAGTCAAATCCTTGGGGAAGCATCAGCTTGGAGTGCCTCAGCCGAGGCTCCTCTCTTGTGTTCCTCCTGAGCCCTTGGTTCTGGAGTCTGCCTTCTGCCCAGCCTATCCAGGCTGACTTCTTTGGACAGGTTTACTTAGCTCTTACTGGACCTGCATCAGCTCGTGCTCTTTAGCTGGTAGACTAATCCTGCCTCCCCTTCACACCTGACCTGGCATCCTGGAACCTCTGCCTGGATCCGGTGCCTCAAACTTGTCTTGAAAGAGAGTTTAGGCACCCATCATTTGATCTCATCCAGATGGTTCCTTGTGCCCACTTGCTTTTGTTTCATGGAGGTTATGTTTTCCTATAGCTTAATGAGAAACCAAAGTAGAAATTTTCTAATTTTCTTTTCATTTCAAAGTTATGCTTTTAATCTGAGTCTTCAGGATATTTGTCCCATCTCTAAATATTCTTATAGCCTCCATATTAATTTGCTGACTAATCTGTAACTAGGTCCTTGGGAGAGCTTTCCATACCCCATGAATAGGCCAAGTGATCAGCCACTAACCCTTTTCTTCACTCTCTTCTTGACCCCCTGTTCTCTTCGCCCCTGGAGCCAGGGCAATCTCAGTCAGAACCTAAAAGCAGGCCTTAGAGAGACTACTCAGTGACTTGTATTTCAGGCTCTTTGATTAATCTGAATTCACAGCAAAGATGATTGTTCTCTTGGACTCTACATGTACCGCACTGAACTTCTTCCACCATTTCACCACCTGTATGGGGAAAAACGATAATAACTGAGCAAATCTGAGCAGCTTTTTCAGTTTCTCTAAAGAATAATTTTGAGCGTGATATCAAACAACGGAATGTCAGGAGTTTATTTATTTATTCGGGGGGGCATTAATAAGCAGCTAAAACAGGAGTTCATAACGGATAGCCCAACTCAACCCTAATATTTCACTGCCCCCACACTGTCATGACACAGCTGTACAGAACAGTGTGAAATCATCAGAAATAATGAGTTGTCTGTGAAATGTTGTAGCCTGAAATCCGAATGAGCTATTTAGGCTGAAAAACTTGAGTATTTCCATTCCTATAGTAGGAGCTTATACAAATGAATTTATGGATATAAATATAATAAAAAACTGGAAAATGGTAGTAACAAGAATATAAAGTGAAGCTTCCTCTCGCATGCATAGCCCTGACTTGAGTTGTCATATCTTGGCTGAAACTCTTGCCCCATATCCCACGACAAAGAAACAACCTCGGCCGATTGCTGAGAGCGTTTGCTTTTACTGATTCCATATCAACACCAAGTAGCCTCTAGGTTCTCATGAAAATATTCTTGAAGACAGGACTTATTTTCATTTGGGTGAAATAGACTTTGAGTCTATTTGTCAGAGCAGTTTGGCCTATCCTACCTAACACATATGATAATAGTAAGGTTTGGGATGGGAGGGCATGGGATGGTGAGCTGGATGAGTTGTAACAGCCTAGGCAGCCCTTCCACCATTAGGCCCTATCACATCCATGATACTGCTTCTCTAGGAAACGTCATATTTGCTGCCTCCCAGGCCCAGCCAAGCTTGGGGAATCGGCTTGGACAGGCCAAAGGAGATACAAGTTACTCCAGGCCTGGGTGAACTGCTAGAAGTCTAGAACCCTAAAGCCATTTGGAGGGCCTTCTCGAATTTTTGACTCCAACCAAATAATAACCTGAATTGCTTTGGATAGAACTGAGATTTTCCAATGCCTCAGATGTATCATAAAAGCCAGCAATTTTGTAACTAATCCACTCACTCACCTATGGAGTTTCTAGTGACTTCTGCAACAACAGTGTCACCAGGTGCTTAGAGAGGGGATGTTTAAACATAGGCACTTCACCAGAAGCTGCCACGGCAAGCACTTTGTTTTATAGGAAAATGTTTTTCTTTCTTTACTGGTGGGTATACAAAAGAGGACAGATGAGTTCAGGAGTGTGATATTTAGGTGTGATGACAAACACCTACAGTATAGGAGAGAATATCTGCATCCTAAACACAAACCTAGAGTAGGCAAAGGGAAGGAAAAAGAAACTGACAATGATCCAAAGAAGACTTCAGATGCCTGCTGGATGTCAGATAGAACACTGACACTATCATGGTAAGTCAAGTCCATTAAACACGCTTAAAATATCACGAACATCTGAGGAATCATCTCATGAAAACAATGCTTATTTTAATCAGCCTTTCCAAAAACTTTTAAATGTATCTGTGAGATCATGTCAGAATTAAAACTTTCTGAAATAACCTAATGACCCCCTAAATACCATCTGAGACACCTTGGGAGGTAATTGGAGAATTAAGTATTTTAGTTTTTGGAAATCTTTGTAATTCTCAGATATCTCAATGAGGATAGAAGCGTGGACAATGCTTTCTCTTTTCCATGCTGTAGAACATAAATGGTGAATGCCTTTTAAACTACAAGAGGTAAAGTTAATCATAACTTAATACCAACCCTCTAGGCTCCTTGGGTTATGCCTACAAAGGATAATGGCTCGAAGATCTAAACCTAGGAGCTAAAACTATAAAACTCTGAAAAAAATAGGAGAAAAGCTTCATGACATTGGATTTGGTAATGATTTCTTGGATATGACACCAAAAGCACAGACAACAACAACAACAAAAAATAGATAAATTGGTCTATATTAAAATTTGAAATGTTTTACATCAAAGGACACTATCAACAGAGTGAAAAGGCAACCCACAGAATGGGAGAAAATATTTGCTAGTCATATATCTGATAAAGGATTGTATGTCCAGAACATATAAAGAACTCCTACAACTCAACAACCACAAAAGAACAAACAAATTAGAAATGGACAAAGGACTTGAATAGACACTTCTCCAAAGAAGACATACAAATGGTTAATAAGTACATGAAAATATGCTCAGTATTACTAATTATTAGGGAAATGAATATCAAAATCACAACAAGATAAGATGGCTATTATTAAAAAAAACACACACACAGAAAATAAATATTGGTGACAATGGAGAGAAATCAGAATCCTTGTGCACGACTGGTGGGA
This sequence comes from Ceratotherium simum simum, assembly GCF_057802395.1. NCBI lineage: Eukaryota > Metazoa > Chordata > Mammalia > Perissodactyla > Rhinocerotidae > Ceratotherium > Ceratotherium simum. The sequence goes on along the minus strand of NC_141909.1, from coordinate 69,901,834 downwards.
ATGTAAAGTGGTGCAGCCTCTATGGAAAGGAGTACGGCAGTTCTTCAAAAAGTTAAAAATAGAATTACTATATGATCCAGCAATTCCATTTCTGAGCATATACTCAAAAGAATTGAAAGCAGAGACTCAAACAGATATTTGTACACTCATATTCATAGTAGTATTATTCACAACAGCTGAAAGGTAGAAGCAACCCAACCGTCCATCAATGGATGAATGGATAAACAAAATGAGGTATACAAATACAATGGAATTTTACTCAGCTTTAAAGAGGAAGGAAATTCTGACACATGCTACCATATGGATGAAACTTGAAGACATCATGCCACGTAAAATGTCAGTTACAAAAGGACAAATATTGTATGATTACACTCATATGAGGTTCCTAAGAGTAGTCAAACTCATAGACACAGAAATTAGCATGGTGGTTGCCAGGGGCTAAGGGAGAGGAAAATGGGGAGTTATTGTTTAATGGGTACAAAGTTTCAGTTTGGGAAGATGAAAAATTTCTGGAGATGGATGGTGGTGATGGTTGCACAACAATGTGAATGTACCTAATGCCATAGAACTGTACATATAAAAATGGTTAAAATGGTAAATTTTATGTTATATATTTTTACCATAATTAACAAAAACTAATTTTAAAAAAGGATAATGGCACATATTATGAATTCTTAAAAGAGCATTTTAGCCTTAGTTACATATACACTTTAGGATTAAGGGCTTCAAGGATTTGAATTATTCAGAACATTTGTATGCATAGAATCAGTCTTTCGGGGAGGTGAATAATCTGCTTGGAAATTTTATTCCCATTAAGAGAGAAAGGTTGAGTAGGCTTGTTGTGGTCCCATTTTGAGAGCTTTACTCAGGTCCACACTCTTTAACTGCCTCCTTCATCCATGATGGTGCCCTTTGTCTTGCCCTACTACTGCCAGCATGTATACTATGCATACCATGAGTCTGCACTCCCCCTACAGCTGATTGGAACAACAGAAGACACCTGACCCAAGTTGGGTCAACAAGAGGTTTTGTCAATGAATTTGGAATTGAGAGAGAGAAAAATAACAGAGGGGATGAGACAAAGACAGAGAGAATGTGATAGGCAGCCTCTAAAAAGGCTCCTAGTGATCTCCATATACTGGAATTTATGCCCTATCCCCTTTGAATGTGGACTGAGACTAGTGTCACTTCTAACAAATAGAATAGGCAAAAGTGATGGTACGTCACTTCTGAGATTAGGTTACAAAAAGACAGCAACTTCCATCTTGCTGTCTCTCTCTTGTTCTCCCTCTCTTGCTTAATCTGATAGAAACCAGCTGCCATAATGTGAGCTGCCCTATGGAGAGGCCCATGTTGTAAGGAATTGTGGGAAGCCAATAGCCAGTGAGTCCAACAACCTGCAAGGATCTGAATCCTGTCAGGCCATGTAAGTGAATTTAGGAGCAGATCCTCCCTCAGTGAAACCTTTCAACGAGACTGCAACCCTAGTTAACATCGTGATTGCAGCCTCATGTGAAATCTTGAGGAAGAGGCACACAGCTAAGCTACACCTGGATTCTTGCCACCACAGAAACTGTGAGATAATAAGTGTTTGTTGCTTTAAGCCACTAAGTTTTAGGTTAATTTGTTACACAGCAATAGATAACTAATACAGAGGAACAGAGGTGGTAAACTTTTGGAGGCAAAAATTAAATTATATAAACATGGCAGTTGAGGATATCCACATTATGCCTTGTAGATGAAGAAACAGAGAAATGGGGCTTAAGAGAAAGAAAACAATTACAGATAGGCATGAAGAGAAGCAGAGACAAGGATCTGAGTGAGAATATTTCTGGATTCCCAGTGGCTCGCCGGTTCCCCATTCCTTCCTGAGGCCTGGCAGCATTCCTGTCTTTGCATTCTGTGACGTCCCTGGTTCTGTATAATAAACTGCCTTTATTTACTTTTCTTATCTCTGTTGATTTTTATAACTTGCAATCAGAATCCTAAGATTCTAGGATGTATCAAGTTGTATAGCCGTGATTTTTGAAGGCAGTCAGATACTTGACAATGAGTTTGGCAGCGGAGAAAGGCTCTTGGCCTGAGAAGCACCCAGGTATTCTGAGCCACTTGACTTCGGGTCATAAGATATCGAGCCAACTTCAAGAGGATGTAGCTCTCAATCTACTGCTCTAATCGATGATCGACCATGGCAACATCTATTCAGTGTTAGGTGGTTTGGATAATATTTGTTCAGAATTTAGAGATCCCAGCTGAAAGCTGTTTGAAATACACAATATTGCTGTTGATACAGAACAAATTGTTACCCTTTCTTCTAAAGAACACAGTGATATTTTTGGAGCTCTCTTATTATGTTACATGATGAAAATACACATCCAGAGGAGGCATATTTTAATTCTTAGAAACAGCCTAACTACATAAAATGTACTATTCATCTCTCTTAATCCAGTTAAGCCTCTTTGCTGTTTTCCGTTTTAAAGTCATGTCACTGCCTAATCACTCATCATCTTAACAAAATTCAAAGCGGTTTACATATTACAAGCTTGGCAATAAAACAGAGACTTAAAAGCAATAAACATTTTTGAAACAATTCATCAAGCCCTAAAAAGGTGCCAGAATGAGTTTTGGTATGATAAGTTTGATTTTAAAAATCAAAATTTGCTCTCAGGCTGAGACATAAAATGTCACAAATACATTTTTATAGCCAAGTTATAAACTCTGGAAAATAGCCTAGACCTCCAAGCAAATACGGATGCACTGCAGTGGTCCTCCAACTCTGTCAGGACACCCATTTTGGTTCTGCCCATGTGTGTATCCCCTTGTGTGTGCATTATCTGAATGTTTGCCTTTTTACTTATTTCCACATATTCAACATTCATTCTTATGTTGAGTGATGCAGGTTCGGCATGATGCAAAAGTGTCTGCTTATCATCAGTACTCCCCCACTTCCACTTGTCCTCAGGGTCCTCAACCATAACGGGCTTCCCATCCCCTCTTTATCTTCCTGAGGACCACATCTCATAAACCTCCAAGCCCCAGGCAATAGAAATGAGTGAAGCAGTCATGTGTTAGGGCAAGAGGATCGGGTAAGAGAGGTTGAGTAAGCTTGTTGTGCTCACATCTTAGAGGGTTTTACTCAGGTCCGCATGAAACCCTGTAACTGCCTTCTTCATCCATGATGGTGCCCTTTGTCCTGCCCTATGACTGCCCCCACCGTGCTGGTATACCATGAGTCTGCAGACCCACTACAGCAGATTGCAACAACAATACACACATGACCCAAAGGCATTCTAACTCAAGTTTTTAAAACATTCAATTGCTCATAAATTATTGTCCTTAAGCCAAACAAAGCATCCTCAAAACAAGTCCTCAGGTCTAGAGCATTCAACCCCAGATGGGACATTTCTTCCCTCCCAACTCAACCTGAAACCATACCTGCCTGGTGTCCTGTCCCTCCAGGACCCATTTGCCATCTACACTTAGCTGTTTGTCACACCCATCCATGAACAAGTCCTTCCTACCTGCCCAGATGACCACATTTGCATCATTACTATTAATGGCCCATGGAAGCCAGGATCGTGACTGCAATTGTCAATGGGTTCTCCCGTTTTCAGGTATCTCTTTTGAACAATAGCATAAAAAGTTTCTTCAGTTCTGACATTTATGATGACAGTAAAATCGAGAATACCTGGGTGAGGATATTAAATAAACTATATGCAGTTTACCAATTTTTTTACTTTGAAAAACGTGTGCCTGTGTATGAACTCATCACATGAACGTGCATCTTCTCAACAACACCTAGTGGCCCCTCCTTGGGTTTTGCATTCTCTGTTCCCTCTGCTGGAATGGCTCTTCCTCCAGATACCCAGCTCATTCCTTCCCCTTCTTGGGGTCTCTGCTCAGATGTGGCCTTATCACAAAGGCTTTCTTTGATTGTCCTATATCAAATAGCAACTCTTGCCCCTCCGCCACACACACTGTCTCCTTTGTCCTGCTTTATTTTTGTTCATGACACTTACCACCCTCTGACATACTATTGTCTGTCTTCCTCCACTGGAATCTAAGTACCAAGGGGCAGAAGCCACTGTGTGACCAGAGCCTAGAATCTGGCCTTCAGTAGGAACTCAATAAATATCCGTTGCATGAATAAATACATATATCATATATAGATACCAAAAAATCAAAATACAGACATTTCAGAAAATTGTGGTTCTAAGGCCTGATGAAGCTTCACTGGCACTAGAACCATCTTATTTTGCTCTTTGGAATCCTTCTCTCTGCATCATCAGCTCATCTGTCCTGCATTCTTGTCCCTGTCACACTGATCAATATCAAGTTGCTCCCTTGTATCATATCTGAAATACTGCTTTGCAGAAAAGTCTTACTCTCTCTGTTGCAATTACTCAAAAGTGCTTGTTAAAGGTCAAGTTTTGATCAACTCTATACCTCTAATTATCTCCATTACTGTTGGTTTCTATACAGCTCTCTGCAATGTGAGAACAAAAATGTCCTCCTTTCTCAAAAGTGCACTCTGCAAAAGTGGTAGCAGAAATGATCTAAAGTGGCTTCCTTCCATGCTCTGTTTTATAGTGTATGGATATACACTATTGTGTATATATATATATATATATATATATATATATATACACACACTATACATAGTGTATGGATGCGTATCCATATAGTGTATGGAGAGAGATATATATATGTGCGTATATATATATATATACACACACACTATAAATATAAATATAAAGTGTATAGTGTATGCATCACCCCAGACACATACACTTGCCTTGGTGTTGCTTAGAATCATGGAGCTTGGTTGCTGCTGCTACTTCTTCTACAGACCCAGGGCTCTGAGCTGCACCCCTTTTGTTGCATGAGTGCCTCACCTCACACCCGGACCATGCAAGTACCCTAGGGCTTCCCTGTTGCTGCTCAGTGTGTACAGATGCGTAACTGAGAAGTGAAGGGTGTTAACATAATATGGAGGCAAGTTTCGATCAATAGGAAATGGAAACCGGTGAAATGATTCTACTCCCTTGCTCCCTCTGGAGAGACTGTTGAGAGACGCGGCAGAATCACGCGTCCTCTCCAAAGCTTCCCTCGGCGCCAAGCAATCAGTTCATGATGAAGCGCAGGCATCTGGGGAACTCACTCCTCCTATTTGCTCACCCTCCTTTCCTCGCCTCCCTCCACTTCTTTCTCACTCCTGCTTCCCTGGGATTCACTCTTCAATAAAGCGTTGGCACATCAGCTTTATTTTAGGCTCTGTTTTCCAGGAAATTTAGGCTAAGTTTATATGTATATATGTATACATATACATATATATACACACATTGATTTATACATAAAGACTCCTGCCCCTCTGTGACACACTCGTGTATCTCCACTTTATGTATATACATAAACATATATATGTATATATAAACCTAGCTATTAGAGAGCAGAAAATAACTTGCAGGCTGAGAGCTACAAGAAAGAAGTAAAACATAAAATAAAGCAAAGACAAAACAGAATAAAACAAAACAATAACAAAAATTGTTCTGTTGTCTGGAAGTTATTATCACTGTTATTTCCTATGTCACACTATAAGAAATTTCCCCTACGTAGAGTGGCTTGATTTTGCAGTTTAACTATTTGTTCCCTACAGATGTGTGGGCTTTAAAAATATTTTAGAATATACAATCTTTGTTCATATAGGTTATCTTATTTCATCCTGAGTTAGAAGGACAGGCACTGTTGGCCATGTTACATTAAAGAGTAAACTCTGGGGCCGGTCCCGTGGCTTAGCGGTTAAGTGCGCCCGCTCCGCTACTGGCGGCCCAGGTTCGGATCCCGGGCGCGCACCGATGCACCGCTTCTCCAGCCCTGCTGAGGCCGCGTCCCACATACAGCAACTAGAAGGATGTGCAACTATGACGTACAACTATCTACTGGGGCTTTGGGGGAAAAATAAAGGAGGAGGATTGGCAATAGCTGTTAGCTCAGAGCTGGTCTTCCTCAGCAAAAAGAGGAGGATTAGCATGGATGTTAGCTCAGGGCTGATCTTCCTCACAAAAAAAAAAAAAAGAAAAAAAAGAGTAAACTCTGGCCTTCTTCTCAAACCACCTGAGAATCTTTTGGCAATAAAGCACCCCTAACCTAAGAACGAAAGCATAATGATGGTAATGTCTGGTAGCGTGCTTAGAGAAGGTAGGAGAGATCTGTGGTCCACTGAAGTATTGTGGGCTCCTTAAATCAGACCACTTTGGTGACTAATACTTTAGTTTAAGTGCATTTCTAGCTGTAATGAAAAGTTAATTCGCATTGTTTGTTGGTTCTCTATAATTGCATTATTCAGACTTGAGTTTCAAAATATAGATACTTTAAGATTTTGATAAAATGAAGAGCTTTTCTTAAAAGTCAACTTAGAAATTTCAATATAAACAGTATATTCAGAAAGCACCAAAAAGAAAGGGTCAAAAATTTACTTAACGAAGTCAAGATTCTAGGAATGATCGCAATCATAAACTCACAATTTGAATGTTTAATATGTAGCTACAAGTTCCTTTAAAAGTCCATACAGTAAGTCAGTGGTTTGGAAATGGAACACGGGAAGAATAACCCATACAGTGATTGAGTCTCCAGACCAATTCCTCAATGCCTATTTAACCCATACTCTAGTTGAATCCTATTTCTGGGAGTTATTTGAGCAAAAGGAGGAAAAACAAAAGGAGAAAATGAACTTCCTCCGGTTTTCCTGGCTCAGAGCCATCTTGCAACAACTTTTGGAATAGGACAAATTTGGCTTTGGCTTCATCTCATTTCCCTTCCTTTAGCCCTCTCCTACCTCTCAGTATTCCTCCTAGAAGACCTCATTAGCAGGGAGCCCACATATCACTCCATACCACGCCATCCACGGCTCCATCGGGGCCTGCTCTCCCCTAGATCTCTCTGTGATCCACAGGATCTGCCTCTGCTCAGAGCTGCTCTTCTCGTGCTTGGGATGAACACAATCTGCCCAACTGATGCACATGAATGTGAGACTGGCCAACCACCTGCCATCACCCTCCCAGAAGTTTAGACCTGTTTAAGTAGGTTGGTTTTATATAAATTATTGTTAATATAAGAGAATTTGTTAACATATCCGACAACCTAAGAGAATATTCTGGGGCCTGACACTCCTGTGGTGACCAGCTCCTCTAGACCAGACCTTGATGTGGATACCATCCACTGCAATGACATAGAAATTTCAGAACACCAAGAGCTAGACATCAATCAAAGGGTTTCTCTAGCTCCTTATTCCATATCAAATGGTGGGCTGTTTCAAATAGGCTGGTTTTCCAGGACACTGTCCTCTGTATCAATGGCCCTGAGATGACCCTATTCTTCATGGCTTCTTTTTTTTTTTTTAAGACTATAATATTTTGAAAGCAGTTTTAGGTTTACAATAAAACTGAGAGGAAGGTACAAAGACTGACCATATACCCCCTGCCCCCGCACACCCATAGCTTCCCCAACATCATCAACATCACTCACCATAATTGTACATTTTTTGCCACGGATGAATCTACACTGACACATCTTAGTCACACAAACTCTACAGATTACCATAGGGTTCACTTTTGGTGTTATTCATTATATGGGTTTGGACAAATGTTTAATGACATATAGCCATCATTATAATGTCATACAGAGTACTTTCACTGCCCTAAAAAGCCTTTGTGCTCTGCCTATTCATCTCCCCACACACACTCCTGACAACCACTGATCTTTTTATTGTCTCCATAGTTTTACCTTTCCCAGAATGTCATATAGTTGGAATCGTGCAATATGCAGCCTTTTCAGATTGGTTTCTTTCACTTAGCAGTTTGCATTCAAGGTTTCTCATCACTTGATAGTTCATTTCTTTTTAGAACTTAATGATATTCCATGGTATGAATGTACCACAGTTTATTTATCATCCACCTACTGAAGGACATCTTGGTTTCGTCCAAGTTTTGGCAATTATGAATAAAGCTGCTATAAACACCTGTGTGCAGGTTTTTGTGTGGACATCAGTTTTAACTCCTTTGGGTAAATACCAAGGAGTGCAATTGCTGGGCTGGTAAGAGTATGTTTACTTTTGTATGAAATCGCCAAACCATCTTCCAGAGTGGCTGCACTATTTTGCATTCCCATCAGTGATGTATGAGAGTTCCCGTTGCTCCACATCCTCACCAGCATTTGCTGTTGTCAGTGTCGTCAGTGCTCCAGATTTGGATTTGTTGTCAGCGTTCCAGAATTTGACTATTCCAAAGGTACGTAGTGGTATCTCATTATTGTTTCAATTTGCATTTCCCTGATGACATACTACATGGAGCATCTTTTCCTATGTTTATTTGCCATTTATGGCTTCTCGATTTCTGAAATTACAGATGTCTTAAAAAAAAGAAAAGGTTTGAAGCACTTTCCCTGGTTCCCATGGTAGTGACAGGGGCTCTGATGGAAGGAAGAGAAGACAGAAAGAGCAGGCCTGGATGGTTGTCATCTGGACACGCCAGTGATGGGTAAATTGGGGCTTGATGATTAAGTACACAAGAGAAAAACCTAGACATCTGGGCATAATTTCTGTTTTAGACAAAAATATGAACTTCTTTATTTACCAAAATATTTTTCATAAAAATACGCCTGACCTTTTTACATTAAATTCAAGGATTGATAGTCAATCTTTGTCTAAGTCAGCAAGTGAGCTCAGGAACCAGCGAGGATAGGAACTTCTCGATGCCTCCCAGCCCCACCTCGCTTCCCCACTTCCAGGACCCAGAGCACTGCTTTGAGGATAAAAGAGATTCAATAAATGAGTTTTATTAAAAGTCAATTTGCTAAAACGCCTACTTACTCCTCTAAAAGCCATTGAATATATCCAAGGATGGGAAGAAGCAGATGCAGATACCCATTGGCAAAGCCTTTTCAGCCCGGTATTGAGAAAAGGAAGAAACAGAACCCAGCACCATGCCTCTAGCCCATCAGCTGGCCAACCTGGCAGTCCTGGGACCAAAAACAATTATGACTCAAAACCCAGCAAGTTTCTGACTCCCGCCACATGATGAGGTAGAGAATGTCAGCTGGGAGGGTGGTGGTGGGGAAGGATGAAGCCTGCCACTCTCCTGCAAGCCTGGTTAGAACATTGCAATCCAGCATCCTAGGAGACTGCAGGGTGCAACAGAAAGGCAAAGAACAAAATGGGGTAGAAGGGACCAGACAGAGCCAGGAGCTTGCCCCCAGGATCAGCAGCTCAGGAGAGACGGGTGAGCACCCCAGGTGCCTGAGAAACAGGCTATGCCTGGCAGTCAGAAAGGGCCCCGGAAAGAAGGACTGGACTGCAAGGTACGATACAGTCCCAGGATACAGCAGGCAAGGCCCTGAAGAGGAAAGTCATCGTGTACCAGAAGCCCTCAGTTTTAAATCAGCAACTAGGCTTCCTTACACTACTCCAGGAACCGCCTTCTCTGTAGGATGGAAGGTACCTCCTGCCCACATCCACACCCTCCCCAAACGTCCAGGCTCTCACTCTTGTTGTGTGGATGATATACTTAGTACAAAATAAAAGCACTGTTATTAAATGTGTACTGAGCACTCCTGTTTTTTGTTTCTATTTTGTCCTCTGTTCAGAGTTTGTTAAAGCCATGATGAAAATTCTAACCATCTCACTGAGAGAAGAGGGGTGAGGTAAGGGGTGGGAGACCACAACAAGAGTCTGGTCATAGAGCCAGAGCGGTAGCGAGATGCTCAAAGGGAAAGCAGAACTCAGGGCTCTAGCCCGGATCAGCCTCCCCATCTGCAGGTTCTCCTACCCGCCCCAGCCTTGGAGCTGCTGGGTTTGTTTGACGAAAGAGTCATCTAACCTTACAGTCCCCTGCCTGGTTTATTGACCTGCTGTGGATTTTTGCCTTCTTGTATCTTTGATACAAGATCAAAAGATTGGGAGGAGTAGTGTTTATATCTTCTTTTTATTGATGAGGAAACTCATGCAGAAAGAAAATAAACCTTACAAAGTCAAGCCAGTAGAAGCACTGAATTTGGCATTTGCTCCTAAAAATGGCCTAATGAAGTAATTTTAAATAAAACCTAGCTCCATTTAAGAAATTACCTTCTCCAAAGAATACTTGTTGGAGAAACTAGGTATTACCCTGCCCAGGAATTCCAGCATGATTAAGTCAACATTATTGTTATGTTCAGGGTGGACTAGGCACAGGGGCACAGTGAGCAAAACCAGACACAGCCTCTGCCTCCTGATTCTAAGCAAGATGCCTCCTAATTGGTAGGAACTTGGGGACTGCCTTTCTCTCAGCCCCGGTAAGGGAATACTATATTCCTAAGTAAAGACTTTGTCTTTCTTTTGAGATGCAGCATGACTTGCTTGGAAGAGGAGCTTATTTTTACACTAGAAAAGAAACTGTGGGTCCCCACTGAGTTTGGGGTAACCATAAAACTAATAATTGCCAGTTGATCTGTGGGAAGATCAATTCCCATTAAAAAGTCACCAAACAGCAATTCTGGAACTAATTAACGTCTGCCCCTTGGTCCTTCTCCCAGTAGCATCACCGTTCAAGGTGCTGTTATGTCAAAGTGCTGCTATGCTGTTTATGCTCCATTTCCTCTTCTAGTGATTTTACTGCAGGTGTATTTCAGGGACCCACCTAGAGAAACAAGAAGCTGCCCGTCTGAGCTAGTCACTTCGATGCCCTCACTGAGCAGTGCAGATGGATGTAGGCAAAGCTGTCGGGATCAATTGGGACGACAGGCCCTTCTGTTGCTTGGTTTATTCACTCTCTCTGTCTAGACTCCAATTTCCAGAGCCTTTTGTGACTCATTTTTCAACAAAATGCAAGTAATTTCACTTTGTTTTGCCTTAAGCTCTATATAACCTAATATTTAATGTGCACTGAGTAATAGTATGTGTACCCCATCAAAAAGCAGTCTGCAGATATCCTAGAATATCATATCACTTTGACTTTGATGATAATTACATATTGAATCTCTTACTGAAATCTCCATCTTGTGAAAACTTGCTTCCTAGAACCATATTCAAAGCCATAGCATTGACCTGAATATTTTCAACAATGCCTTTTATATCTCATATGTGGTTTACAACAGCTTAAAATGCCATAACTTCTCTTTAGGTTGGTTTTGCATTGTTTAACTGCTGTCTGTTCCTCTAAAACCTAGCACGTTGTCTTAAAAGACTAGAACAGTCAAATAGTAAAGGGGCCTTAAATGGTGAGAGTACAGAGCCAACAGCAAAATCTTGGGAATTTCTCCAAAAGAAGCAAATTATAACTGTACAAACACATCACCCTGAGACTTGACTACGCCACGCTTTCAAACAAGCATATGTAGGTATAGGGCTGAAAACATTGTTTGAGCTTCTATGTCTCTGGGGCTCTCGGGAGAAGACTCCATCCTTTTTCTGTCTATGTATTGTCTGAGGACTTGGGTCAGAAGCAGCAAGCAATCTGGTGAGTCATTTGTCTAGCCCAGTGCAATGTTGCTTTGTCGTATCTCCCTACAACTTTTTTGATTCTCTCATGAGAATGGCCCCTTACCTTCATTGTGGAACATCATTCAATAGACTAACAAGGTGTAATATTAGAAACCAGTTCCTGAGATAACACAGAAATTTTACCTTCCTTCAAAACTCCTATTTCTGCTAATTTTATAAAATCCTTTGAAACATGTCTGCCCTGCCCTGGAATTTTTATTTTCACACACGTTTCCTGTTATCTAACTAGAATTTCTCTCAATTTTCTCTCATAAACCAATCTCTTTGATACACTATTTTCTTTCAAGTGCCTCATTTCTATTTATTATTTTCTCTTTTTATTCATCATAAATGTTTTTATTCAATAAATGTTTATTGAGGGTCCACTATAAGCCAGAAACCATTCTTCAGCCAAAGATATGGCAGTGACTAAGACAGCCAAGATCCCTGTTCTCATGGATTTATAGACTAGGGGAGAATCATAGCTACAATTATCAAGCGCTAAAAACTTCACACTCATTACCTGCTTTAATTCTCGCATCAGTGGTATAAGATAGGCGTTCTTATCCTTATTTTACAAGTGAGAAAAGTGAAGCTCTGAGCAACATGCCCAAGACCCCCCAGCAAAAAGGATTGAATCCTGGGCTGATTCTGTGTCCAGCCCACCACTGCTGGTTGTCAGCATCCAACTGGGCAACCCCATGCCCCTCTCTGCCACCATCCACAATGCCTGCACACACATGGGCCTCCCCCTCTTACAAACGCATGTCTCAACTGCTTTTCTTTCTTGTCTCCAAGTCTCTTCAGGAGTTCCCATTTATACCAAACAACTACTACATCCATATTCGTGTTGACTTGCACCACATGATTACCAAATGGGAAAACATCTGCAACAGTATGGGTTTCCTTCTTCTCTTAATTATGGGCTTAGCAATGAGAAGAACTTTAATATTTAATATCTAAGCAAAACACTTAATGATTACAAAGTGATGTTCCACTTTTGATGTAAAATCAGAGTTAAGGCGAACTCCAAGTAAATTGACTCTATTTGCCTGACACCCGGGCAGGCCAGAGGCTAGAGAGAGAATGCATTTCAACTCATTAGAGATGACCTGCATAACCCACTGGTGCCTCAGCTCTGGTCCCTGCTTTGCTTATTGCCCGTGAATTATACAGGCTATTTAAATCATGAAAATAAACGAGGCCTTCATTGTCAATACCCATCCTCACCCCCATGATGCAGATAAGTTGATAAACAGGCTGCTAATTATATTAACATTTTGCAATGTAGGATTCAGTGTTGTTTGCTGTAAAAACCAACCTCCGTTATTTTGAACATTTACTTTCTTGCCCGATTGTGCTCTGCCTCCGGTAGGTGTTGGAGGACTGCCAATATTATTCTCCTGTGACAGGTGACAGATTTCAGAAATTATTAGTGTATATCACTAAGTGATCTTTTATACATTAAAATGAAATACCAGAACTGCCTAACAGATGACAACTTGAAACTAAAGGGGGACAACTTCTATTCATAATAAATTATCAGAAAGATCCCTGTTTATGAATATTTATAGAGGGCTACTCAGAGTAGCTTGACTTTACCAAACCTCTTTTAAAATGAGCCACCTAAGGGTTCAACTGGGTTCAGTTTTTGCTGGTGCAATCATCATGTGTGGGAAGGAGATTTTGAGATTTCTGATTAGACCCTGGAGGGTTACTCAGAGCAACCAAAAGATAGAGAGCCAGAAAAGCATACCACCCAAAAGATGATGTCAAATAAAAATGATGACGAAGTCCAGACTTCATGGGTGAGGGAAGGTAAGAAATCAGCCAAGCCAGCTGCAGGCAAAGAGTTGAAACCAAAACTCTGAGTAACACAGTGCTTTGGGAGCACATTTTGACATGTTGCTGGTATAATTGTTTGTGCATAGCCCTGATGGCTTTACCTTGGCACAAAGGGAATTTATTTACTTCTTACCGGGTGTCAGGAGACCTGGTTTACAATATTGGTTCTCCACCTAACAAACTAGCTGGGTGGCCTTAGGCTAATAAACTAACCTCTCTAAGCATATTTCTTACCACTTACCTGGCAGAGCTGTCTAAAGATAAAGTACAATATGATGTAGTGTCTGGCCCATGGGGGTGCCCACTTATAGCTTTTATTATTCACTTACAATTTATTATTTTATTATTGTTATTATTTTCACCACTAATACTCTTTTTTCTGGAGTGAGGTAGTTTATATGATTTTTCCCAATTATTCTCTTCCCTCCCTCTGGGAGGATTATATTTCTTTGCCCCATTTGACATTAGACTTGGCCATGTGAGTTCTTTTAGCAAATAAAATGGAAGAGAAAGTGACTCATGCCCCTTTAGAGCAGAAACTTATAAAGTCATCTTGTGGCACTTCCATTACTCTTTTTCTACAGCCACAAGGCCAGCATATCCCAGATGGGCTGAGTCTTTCAGCCTGGATCTTGAAATGAAGAGACATGTACAGCAGAGCCACGGCTGACCTGAACCTGACTTGTAAGATGAGTTAGAACTGAACCTGTATTGTAAGTCACAAGAGTTATTTGTAACTGCAGCATAACCCAGTAGAACGACTAACACATGGAGTTTCCAGGGTGGGGTAATTTAGACAATGGCAAAGTTTTCTGCTATGATCTCACCTACCTTTATAGGTTCTACTCCAAGCGTCCCATTATATTAATACTCAGTGGTTCCGAATGTTGACGAGGCCATTGTGGTAAAACAAAAGAATATCGTCACAAATTGTATTTATTTCTCAATCACTTATCACCCCCAGCTCACCCCACTCTGAAATTCCCATCCATCCATTGTTTCTATGAAACATCTAACCGGAACATCTTTGAGTATAAAAAGGAATTAATACTAAGAATTCTTAAGACAAATTGTTAAGAAAACAATGCCTATGATATAGAAAGAATTCTAAGAAACATCTCTGGCAAATGCATAGCAGCAAAAAATAAGGCATTTTCCTCCAGTAGAAATCTGCAAACCCTTGTTGAGCCCCCGCTGTTTTAGGAGTTGTAGAGAGTCCAAACACGATTAAGACATACACTCTGTCCTCCATGAGGCTATGGGTGAGGGAAGATGATATACTGCACAAATAACTACAATTCAAAGTAAATGTGATAAACCCCGTAGAGAGGTACAAATTGCTACAAAGTGCTGTGAAATCATAGAGGAGCAAGAGAGGACATCTGGCTGAGGTCAGAGAAAGCTCATTGAAGTAATTAGTCTTGACTTGCACTTCTGCATGAGAGATAGCATTGAGAGTGGCAGACATTGGGGTGGGGGTGCCTTCTGGGGGCTGAGGGGAGAACAGCAGAATAAAAGTAGGAAATCAAAGTTATTTTCAGGAAATCGTGAGCAATGCAGTTTGATTGGAGCCCAGGGTTTCTGAGGAAGTAGTGGAAAGCAAGCCTATGGTTCAGCTGTGTTGTACTGAGTCAGTAAGGGCTGAAAAACCAGGAGAGGGTGAATACTTCTTGAGAAGACATTCCATGTCTTTGAACAGGGAATGACAAATCAGAACTGCATTCATTCCAATTTCAATAGATCCATAACAACACTGAGAGGAAGAGTGAGTCTATCAACCAGCCAGAGAGCTTGATAAATTTTAGAAAGATGGAAACTTAACAAGATCACATTTGTGGATAAGAAAGAATGCAGGAAGTCCTCACTTGGCATCAGAAGTAGGAGACACTCTTGGTGGTAAGTTCAGGAGAAGCTCGAAGCTCCAGACTGGCAAGTGAGGAGAATGGGAATGGAGAGTAAGGCCAAAATCTGTGGTAATTGAAGGTCTGTCTGTAAAACAACCCTGCCCATGGGTCCTCCCCCCACCTCTGCTTTCTCAAGCCCCTACCAATGTGGCATTTACCTCCAGGCTAAAACTGGAAAATCGCTCTCTAAAAAAGTTATAATCCACCAAGGGAGGGCTAGGAGTACTAGTCTGTGGGTTGTTAAGGCCCTCCTTATTTGAGTGAATGGAATGTAAATACTAGAAACTTTCACAGTCTGAAAGTAACGGAACTCTTCTCAGGAGGAACATATGAAGCCATATTTCCTCTCCTAATGGGTGTCTGGAGATACTGTCTAAAGTTGATGGATGAAGAGAGGTGTGAGTACACTGTTTAGAGGCATAGAGGTAACCAAAACAAGATCCAAAATTTATGACATAACAAACAAAAAGTGGGAAGTGGGAGGAGAAGGAGAGAGAAGCCTAAGTATGCTAAATTCCTCATCTTTCATAATGGAAGTTACTGGGTACGTTGAAATTTTTTTAAGTACAGAAAGAAATACTGCTGTAATCACATGATTCAGATATATGGAAGTAGCCACTAGAAGAACCGAGACAGACAAAATGAAAAATTATGCCTTCTGAGGAATGAAACTTCAGTGGGGTGGGGGTTGTAAGGATTGGGGGAGACATTTTTATTTTATTTCACGTCTTTCTATTCTGTTTGAATATTTGTGACTACAGATAAATAGTTACTGTTGAAATTTAAAAATAGAACAGAAAATCTGAATTTTAGTTAATGCCCAGATGACAAGCATTACTAGTCAATTCTTTTTTGACTCCGAGAATTCTTAGGAAAACTACAAGTATTATAAGTCCACTATGGATTTTTCTTCCTTCTCAAGTTTATGTCCTGGTTCCACAAGATTTTTTTGTTCCCCTGCATAGAATGATTTTCTTCTCTTAGAAATAAAAGTTGTTTCCTTTCTGTTGTGTGAGTCCTACACTTGGACTTAAGCATGTCGATTTCATTAGCAATGTCTAGTTTTACAGTTCCCAGGAAGAACTGGGCCCAATACGGCATCACATGAGCTTTAGGTGTTATTGGACCAGTCTTAAGGAGTCTAAAAAAGAAAATGATGGATATTCAGTGTTAAACATTTAGCTGTATATAAAAATTACTATAGAATATATCTAAAAATAAAAAATAGTTCAAACATACCTAATTGATTCAATTTTCCCTAGCCTGCTTGACTATACACTGAAATTTGCATGAGAGGGCTGTGAGGGAAGATTTAAATGAAGTTATTTTCCTAATAAGATTTCAAGTAGGCAGATGTTTACCCCAAGGAGCTGTTCAAACAGCAGAACTTACAGAAGAACATCATGAGAGCCAGAAAAAGAGTACATCTTCAGCTTTCAAATTTTTGCATCATTTTTAAGACAGATCATGGTCCATTTGAATTTCCAATGTATAATTTTTGAACTGGTGAAATTAACCTTTGTCCAACGGTAAGTTTTCCACCAAAAAGACCTGGAAAACTCTAAATGTTTACCCTGAAAATTCTCCTGAGAATATCATAGCTTTAAAAAATGTTAATTTATACAGATATGAACTACTCAATTAGGCTCATGCTCAGAACAGTCTTCTCTGACAAGAGCCGCCTACCATCTGTTAAGTCAACTATTTCCATTTCCAGTGATCCCAAGTTCATCATTTTAGCTGCTGAGACTGAAATTCTCGTTCAGTCATAAATATCATCTGTTCTATCCCCCCATCCTCCTCCTATGTTCACTTAGGTCGTGATTTTTTTTCTTTCTTTTTAATCAACAAATTTGAAAGCGACATCACTGAAAGGATGTGTAAACAATTCATTTGCATGGCCGATGGGTTTGAAACAACCACTAGCTCAAGCTGATGGTCCCGAAGGCTGTTAATTCTCTTGAAAGAAACTGGTGGCAGGTGGAATAGAAAATCTGCATTCCAGAGAGGATTGCAGGAGGATCTCATTTTCCATACCCTTAACTAGATCAAGAGTCACTTCAGACCTGTGTATAGTCACCTCCTCAATTCTAGAAACTCTGACAGTGTCACAGATTCCACAACAATCTAGCAGTTAGTTACTGCAGCAGTTAACGATTTTATCGGCACTGCCTAATCTAGGATTTTAAATCCAGAAAGGCTCTAACAAACCCCTAAAGAGTTGATCACCCTACTAAATCTCTCCAATGGCTCTTCAAAGCCCTTTTGCTCTCTTATCTTTGGCAGGGAAGCCTAGCAGTTGGAGTTGAAGTCCTCCTTCCCATAAGATTCATTCACCATGCTCAGTGTCAAAGAACTCTGTGGAAGGACTAAAGGGGTCATTTGGTCTAGATCGCTAAGATCAAATAGATGAGATAAGGATTCGCTTCAAAAAAGACCTCTCTTAGGAAGCCTTCCCTGAACTGCATAAAATTGGAATATGCTAAGTGAAATATGTCAGAGAAGGACAAATACTGTATGATGTCACTTATGTGTGGAATCTAATAAAATCCAAGCTCCTAGAGAGTAGAGTGGTGGTTAGCAGGGACTGGGGGGTAGGAGAAATGAGGAGATATTGGTCAAAGCGTTCAAAGTTCCAGTTATAAGATTAACAAGTTCTGGGGATCTAACGTACAGAATGGTGATTATAGCTAATAATATCATATACTTGAAAGTTGCTAAGGGAGTAGATCTTATATACTCTCAACACAAAAAAGAAATTATAATATGTGACGGGTTAGAGGTGCTAGCTAATGCTATGGTGGTAATCATTTTGCAATATACAAGTGTATCAAATCAACACGTTTTATACCTTAAACTTACACAATGTTATATGTCAGCTATATCTCAATCAAGTTGGAAAAAAAGTATGAATGTGTTCTTTGAAAGTAATCAAATTATTCAAGAATGTATAAAGAAAAATGTGCTATCCATTCCCACCACACCTCCTGACCTGAGGTATCCAGTGTTAAAAATGCATATC
Organism: Ceratotherium simum simum; assembly: GCF_057802395.1. Classification (NCBI taxonomy): domain Eukaryota; kingdom Metazoa; phylum Chordata; class Mammalia; order Perissodactyla; family Rhinocerotidae; genus Ceratotherium; species Ceratotherium simum. Next base: position 69,883,554 of record NC_141909.1, on the reverse strand, counting down.
TTCCTGCACCTTTGTATTGCTCATGCAAACACACACACACACACACACACACACGTATGCGTAAATATATACACGGATGGACAGATATGGTGTTACTCTTGTTTTGTTCTTGCTTACTCTCTTGCTTTTACCAAAATTGGATTATACTATACACATTATTTTACAGCTTTCTTTTCTTACACAATAGAGCATAGATATTGTTTTTAATAGCTGAATAATAACCCATAGAATTGATGTACTGTATTTATTCAACCTTCTCATTACTGATAGATATTAAAAGTGTCATCAATTTCTATTCCATGACAAACAGTGCTCCAGTAAACAGCCTTGCACATGTATCTTTCATGCACTGGGACTCTTATTCCTACAGCAGAGGTCCCAGAAGTGGGACTGCAGGTCAAAGGGTGTGTATAATAGAGGAGGATTTGCCAGGAAGCTAATGAAGATTTAGCTTCAAACCCATGGTTGCACAGCCCACTTAGATGGTCCTAGACTTACGTTTGTATTTGTAATTTTCTATTATTTTTCTTAAAGAATAATAAATGAAAAGGTAAAATGAGTTTTATAAAATTTTATAAAATTTAAGCTTTGGGCCCGATGAAACCCAGAACCTCCCTAAGTATGTATATATTTAGTTTTAACAAATACTGACAGATTATTTTCCCCAAAGGTAGTAGCAATCCGTGCATCCACCAGCAGGACAGGAGAGAGTCCCATGGCCCATATATCTGACAGCACTGGACATCATTGCATTTCACCCTTCTTGGCAATTTGATGGGTAAACACATAGTATCTTATTTTTTTTTACTGTATATTTCCTTTACTTCTATAAGGTTAAGCATTTGCCATGTCTTTACTGAGCACTTAGATTTCTCCTATGAATTTTATAGCCATTTTTCCATTGGATTTTAATCTTTTTCTCGCGAACTCATAGAAGCTCGTTGTATGTCATTATTCCTCCGTTCAACCAACATTGGGCATCTCCTATATTCAGGGCACGTCTGTGGGCTGGAGACAGAGCAGTGGACAAAATCCCTGACTTCACGCAGTTTACTCCCTAGTGGAGAGAGAGAGACTGAAATCAAATCAACAAGAGCACGCACGAGGAATATGTCAAAGTGCAATCGAGATAATAAAGCAGTGAAAAGGGAGACCCCAGATGGGAGGGGCTTTTTGTAGGTTGTTCGAGAACTGACAACAGCACACTAGAGCAAAGACCTTCAGGTGGAGCCAAGGGAATGTCTGCCGGAAGAGCATCTCAAGGGGAGGGGTTAGCATGGGCGGAGGGCCCAGAGATGGCAGCAGGCTTGGTGTATCCACGGAAGAGCAGGAGGCCAGTGTGGCTGGGGCCATGTGGACAAGAGCAGAGGCCATGAGGCAGGTGATGAAGGCAGGAAGTAGATGCTGCCAGATTATGCTGGACCTCCTCAGTCATAGTAATGACACTGGCTGTTTCTCAGCAAAATGGTGAGCCAGTGAGGGTTTTCATCAAAAGAGTGACATGATTTAATTTCTAGAGATTTCTCTGCTGTTGGATAGCAAATATACCAGATATCCTGTTATCTATCACATCTATGTCCATTGCAAATATTTTCCCCAGTCTATTGTTTGTCCTTTGCATTATGCTGGTTTCTACCGAGTAATAAAAAATGAAAATGATATGTAGTTAAATGCATTTTGATTTCTTCTTGTCTTGCTTAGACAAGACTCTCTAAAATGAAAGTCACAGAAAATTCTGAATTTTCTTTAATATTTTTGGATTATCTTTTCCATCATTTAAGTTACAAGTACAAGTGCTAGAGATTCAAAATCTAATCTGATATCACAAGATATTGTTCCTTTTCTCTCTGTCAGTGAGAGAGTGGTTTGGAATCACACTTAAGTACATATTTAACTCTTCTATTTTTTTAATTGTTTGGATCTTCTGGGATGCAAAACTATTTTATTTTTCAAGAGAAGAAGATAGAAAGTAAGAAATCTCTGACTCAGCACTATTTACCCTGCTTCTCACACACGTTAAAGGACAGAGGTTAATCACAATGAAATCTTGCATATAAGAATAAGGATTTTTTCTCATTTCAGGACTGTGCATGAATATATAAAGACAAATATATCAAAACTCATGTTTTGTAAGATATTAAATTGTATGTACTATAATAGGTGAGTTAAAGGGAACACTAACATTTGGAGAAACAGGAAGGAAAAGACTGTGTATCACATTGCATAAGAAGAGTAAAAAATTTCTTAACATTGGATTCTATAGTTATTTACTCTTTTAATTATGTATATAAATTTGACTTTTTACTGACAGTATTAAAATTAATACTTCAATATGAATCTGAAATTTTCATATAAATATTGAATATATAGAGCTATAGTCATAAATATGGTTATAGGATTTATTTATTCTGATATTTATTTATTTATTCTGATTTATTCATTCCGATAATGTATGAATACCAGAAAATTAGACAACTCCTATTATTCTGCATTTCACTGACCTACTTTCTTACCTTTAACATACACACAACTGTGCTAAAATTTTGGTTGTAGGAAGTATAAAATTTCAGCCTGACCCAATTCTTCCATGTTCATGTAGGAGAATCTAAATCATAGTAGTTACAGCACCAGATGTAACTATGGTCAATGTGCTTACTAATAGAGGGGAACAATGGCCTGGATAATAAAATAAAGCATGTAATGCCCTGCTCTCTCAATTATCTCAGGTTGAATGGAGATGACAGCTGTCAGAGTGAAATAGGTGAGTGGGTAGGATGTGTGCCGGCCCTGTGGTCCCTGCCCTGGGCCGAATAACCTCCTTCTGAACAGCTCCCAGACACATCCAAGTTTACATTTCTACACCATTACTGTCTTCTGTTTCATTTTCTTTTCACCTCCATCTTCCACACACCCTGCAGAGGAGAGAGCTGCCATCTGCTCCTCCCAATAACCTTTGATTGCCTGCTCAAGGGACGTCAGAACTGCACCACCACCCACAGTGTCCTATTAGGGGATCGGCAGAGCGAACCGTGGCCTTTGCCACCATAAATAGTATGAAAGGAAAATTATGGAGAAAGGTGATCACATTTCCTTCCAATCACAGCTTATGGGGCAAACTATGAAAGACTCACCACCAGAAGTTTTATAAATGCCCACAGGCACATTCTTGCCTTCTTTTTTTTTTTTCTTTTGTGAGGAGATCAGCCCTGTGATAACATCTGCTAATCCTCCTCTTTTTTTGCTGAGGAAGACTGGCCCTGGGCTAACATCCGTGCCCATCTTCCTCCACTTTATATGGGATGCCGCCACAGCATGGCTTGCCAAGCAGTGCGTCGGTGTGCGCCCAGGATCCGAACCGGCGAACCCCGGGCCGCCACAGCGGAGCGCACGCACTTAACCTCTTGCACCATCAGGCCGGCCCCTATTCTTGCCTTCTTACAGAGCTGTGGTCTGCTCTTGAGCCAACTGCCTATTAGTGCTCAGCCCAGAATCATGCAAGCATGTCCTTCTATAGTCAAGCCCTGAGGCCACTTGGATTTGCTTTCTTTCCCCTTGTTGTGGCTGCAGGACTCAGTCTGCTTTTCTCTGCACTTCGTAACTCACACTGGACACCCCTACACACGTCCACACGCACACACGACAGGCAAAGCCAAGAGCTAAGGTTCCTGCAGTTTTCTCCCTCTTTGCAGCCCCAAAGTCAAGTACACAAGCCCTTTCTTTTTCAGACTTTTATTCTAATTAATTACTTTAGAAAAACAATCATTGAGAAATCAGTGATGTCACAGAACCTTACAAAATGTTTACCTTCTTAGTCTCCAGGCTGTTGATCTTACTTCCATTCTATGACAAAAGTAGGAAGGCCAGGTCAATGCCATCTCTCATCTCTTACATTGGAGCTCCCTAAGTGCTCCTTGGTGTGCTTTCAGGTATGGGTATTCCTTCTTCCAAGATTTTCTCTTATTTCCTTTAGGCTAAAATAAACATCCTCTGATGCTCACAGGAAACATACTTTTGGATATCTCCTCAAAGTCTCTCTGAGCTCTAACTGGGCAAGAACAAAAGGCCACCAGATTAAAACATAGTGTAATTTTTTTTTTTCTTTTTCTTTTTTTAGACTTTATTTTTATTATTATTTTTTTTGTTAATGTCGGTAACGTTGGTTTATAACATTGTATAAATTTCAGGTGTACATCATTATACTTCTGTTTCTGCATGGATTACATCATGTTCTCATGTTCACCACCCAAATACTAATTACAATCCATCAGCACACACATGTGCCTAATTATCCCTCTCACCCTCCTCCCCCCACCCTTCCCCTCTGGTAACCACCAATCCAATCTCTGTCTCTATGTGTTTGTTTGTTGTTGTTATTATCTACTTCTTAATGAGTGAGATCATATGGTATTTGACCTTTTCCCTCTGACTTATTTCACTTCACATAATACCCTCAATGTCCATCCATGTTGTCACAAATGGCTGGAATCACACAAACTTCCAAAACTGGATCAAAAAGAAATAGAGAATTTGAATAGACCAATCACCAGGAGATCGAAACAGTAATCAAAAACCTCCCCAAAAATAAAAGTCCAGGACCAAATGGCTTCCCTGGTGAATTCTACAAAACATTCAAAGAAGACTTAAACCTATCCTTCTCAAACATAGTGTAATTTTTTTTAAATGTTTCATATACATCTCCTCGTACATATCTTAGACAGCTGAATATTTTGGAGAAATTAGAAAAAATAAACTTGGCAAAATCAGGAGTGACCTAGCAGTAAATACAATCTTGAACATGTTCTTTATTCGTAATTGGACTCAAGAAACTACCCTGATGGAGTAGAGGAGACTCAAATGGAAACTCCAGCTGCTTAGCAGTACCTGAGGTGGTTGGGCCATGGAGTGGGGTTGGGCAAGGGGCTCAGGCTGCCTGGCACAGCTGCAATCCGGTGGGAAGGGCAATTTGCCTCCAGAATCATCCTCCTAGGGAAGGTCTCCACTCCACCCAAGGGAGGAGCCATCTCTGGGAAAGGTTGGGAGTCATCAGCGCTGACATGCTGACGGGGGTCGTGGTTTGATCCCCGTTCATATCAGGAGAGGCTGGTTTGGAACAGGAATCTCCCATACCGTCACCCATCTGCTCACATCAAGCTTGCACTCCCCTCACCAATTCTGAAGACAAAACACAGGGGGGCCTGGAAATCCTAAAGCACTGATGTCTGTTTCTGGCATTTCCTTGCCAATTGTCCCCCCCATGTTTTCCTTTGTCAATCGTTATATTAAAGGCGATATGAGAATCTTATTTTAAAAGTTTCATAGATCATTCAGTGATAAAACTGAATAATAATATCTAACGTTTATTGGGCACTTGCTATGTGTCAGCTGCTGTTCTAAGCGTTTTACATTAAATATTATCAATCTCACATTCTCCAAAAACCCTAAGAGGTGGTTGATATTATTATTCCTGTTTACATATGGGATGTTTAGCTCAAACCGCAGAATTTCCCTTTCCTTCCCAATCACCTTCATTCCTTCATTCAGACATCAAACATATATTAAGTATCTACAGGGTATGAGGCCATGTTCTAAGCAGTGGAGCAACAGAGACAAAAGACAGTGTCTACCTTCAAGTAGCTTACAGCCTAATGGGGGTTTACTGATAAAAACAAACTTTAAAATTTTGAATTCACTCTGATAGATGAAAGTGTAGAGAGTGCTATGATAGAAAAGAGGAGGCTCACCTAACTAAGACGAGGGTAGGGCTTAGTATTGGGAGGTATTTGGGGGTGAGTCAGGGAGGATTTCTCAGGGGAGGTGATGGAGGCCGAGCTGAGACGTACAGGACAAAGAAGTGTCAGGCATTAGGGGTCTGGGCCAAGCGACAAATGACAAGCTGGAGAGATGAGCTGGGGACCATATCATAAAAAACAGATATATCATGCTAATAAACTGGGATTTTATCCTAAAATTAATGGGAAGCCACCAAATGATTTTTTATTGTAAAACATACCCAACATAAAATTTACAATTTTAACCATTTTAAGGTTCAGTGACACAGTTCAGTGGCATTAAATACTTTCATGTTGTTGTACAATCATCACCATCCATCTCCAAAACCTTTTTCATCTTCCAAAACTGAAACTCTGAACCCATTGAACAATAACTCCCCAGTCCCCTCTCCCCCCAGCCTCTGGTAACCACCATTCTATTTTCTGTCTCTATGAGTCTGACTACTCCAGGTACCTCATATAAGTGGACACACAATATTTATCCTTTTGTGACTGGCTTATTTCACTTAGCACATCTTCATAGTTCACTGTATCTTAACAGCATATGCCAGAATTTCTTTCCTTTTTAAGGTTGAATAATATTCCCTTGTACACATATACCACATTTTGTTTATCCAGTCATCCGCCGAAGGACACTTGGGTTGTTTCCACCTTTTGGCTATTGTGAATAAATGCTGCTATGAACATGGATGTACAAATATCTGTTTGAGTCCCTGCTTTCAGTTCTTTGGGGGTATATATACAGAAGTGGAATTGCTGGAGCAAATGGCAATTCTATTTTTTTGAGGCAATTCTATTTTTCCTAAATTTTTGAGGAAGCTCCATACTGTTTTCCACAGTGGCTGAGGCAATTTACACTTCCACCAGGAATGCACAAGGGTTTCCAACTTCTCCACATCCTCACCAATATTTTCTGTTTTTTTGATAGTAGCCATCCTAATGTGTGTGAAGTGGTATCTCATTGTGGTTTTGATTTGCATTTCCCTAATGATTGTAATGGTGAGCATCTTTTCATATTCTTATTGGTCATCCGTACATCTCTTTTGGAGAAATTTCTATTCAAGTCCCTCCTCCACTCAAAATGATTTTAAGTAGCAGGTGATATGATCTGATTTGTGTTTCAGAAAGAGGCCTCTGGTGCAGAAAGAATTGTGGCTCAGAGGGCAAGAGACTAGAGGTCATCTGGAAATGACGTGATGAGGCCAGAACCTCACTAGTGGTCAGGAGGGCTATGAGATGATGGACCTGGGATGTGTTAAAAGGGTAAGATTAACAGGATTTAGCAATGTGGAAAATGGGGGAGTGGGAAGAACCAAGGCTCTGTCCTACTAGAGCTGGCCTGAGGGCAGCAGCCTGGGAACTCTCTCTGCACAGGCTTTGCCCCATCTGGGCAGCACCTAGTCACAGCCTAGAGTCTTCCCCTTCTTCCACCTGTGAATTCTTTAACGTTTTCCTCGCTTTTCGTCCTAACAGATTCCCCCATCCACTTTCCCTCCTTCTTTCTCTTTACCTGGTCATGAATCTATGTCCGCATCTGGCCAGAGCTCTGCTGCTTCAAGACACATCTGTCTGTATCACCCTCTATATCCCTTCAAATCTATTATTGCCTCTTTTCTAGCTGTTCAGGGGAAATCAGACCCCAATGTACTTCTGGATGGAGAAGTGGAGGAGGCAGAAGAAAACCAACAGCCCCAAGGCCACAACAGGAGAAAACAAGGAAATGAGAATTTCTATCACTTTCTTTTGACTTCATAAACCCCAATTCCCTCTCCTTTAATGATCAATAACATTTCTCACACTGTATTGTAATTGTTGGCTTAGTTATCTATTTCTTCTCAGGAAATTTTAAACTGAAATATATATATATAATATTTGTATCATATCATATCATATTATGTTATATATATATAAATGACCAAGAACGATATCCAATCCAAACTAAGCCTATCAGGGCCAAAATATATGCTGAAACCATGATAAAGAGAAGATTTTGTACTTCTTCCCAAGGCACGCTTTTCCAAAAAAGGGACTTTTAGCAGATGTTATAATAAATATAAACAAGATGTCAAAGACATAAAATACATGGTGAGGAAAATGTAATGAGGAGTGGTCAGGTTTTGCGGTAATTAACACTAAGGAACAGTGTTGTAATCTCATTAGCGCATCTAAATATGGGGGAACAGCACTAAATATTATGCTAAAATAACTCTGTGTCACTTTTTAAACTCCTTGAGATTATTAATTATCAGGTAGGGTCAAGAAAGTAATAAAAGAGAAATATTTTATTAGAAAATTATACATTACATATGATATGGGTTATCATCATGAAATTAGGGGGTCTTTATCAGCAATTAGTATTTCACCATCCAAAGAAAAGTAGAGCTGAGACTTTTTTGGCTTTTCATAAAAATTTTAACTGAGCAAGCTTTTTCTTTCTTCTTCTTTTTTTTTCTTAGATTGAGATTTTTTACTACACAGCAATAAAATCCACTGCCAAGTTTACTCACTCAGTCAATAAAAGCAGGTTTTGAAAGGAGAGATTTTTGTAGACTTGAATTTAAAAGTTGTTTCCCTATCTTTCATCCCTGGGAAATGATCTAACATCAAAATATGAGGAAACAACCTTTTGAGTAAGAATTGACAAGGTGTTATGCTGCAATTCTGGAAAAAATCAACACTACCCTCAGAACACAGAATGTGTTTTTTCTAGTACATAAAGTTTCAGGCTGGTAGATGACAGTTTATGGGAAGAAAGAGTTGTTTGAAACCCTCCAGCAGGATTTTACACTGAATAAATGCCTTAAATAAAAATCACATGTGTGAGATGCAATGCCACTTAATGAACAGTACACAAGTTTTCTTTGTGAATTTAAATCAATAACAATAGGCAATGCTGGTGTTGTATGTTTTAGCTTTTGGTGTCAAGCTCACTGCCTGACCCCTAGTTTGAGTTGATTGGGGTTTTTGGTTTTCAGAGGCCAATTCAGCTGCTGCTTTTAGGAAAGAAAAATCTATTCCATGGTTAGTTTGGAATTAGGGGAGTTGACAGTCCCAGGACTCAATTTGTGACACACTGGTGAGAACTAAAATAGCAAACGGTGCAGCATGACTTATTACAATTACTTATTTTGAAAAAGAAAAGCCTAAAATCAATAAGAAAAAAAAAGACCTAAAATGCCAATAAAAAATGGAAAAACAATGTGAATAACAACTCACAAGAGAAATGTAAATGATCAGTAGCATATGAAAAATATATTCAACATTCCAGTAGAAAAAAATATTCTAACATAACAATACGAAAGCATTTTTGCTTATGAAGTTAGTAGATATGGTAAGAAATGATGACGCCCAAGTTTGGCAATGTTCTTGAGAATATAAATTCCTATAAACTTTTTTTGGAATCAGTTTGATATATATATCAAGAGTCGTTAAAAATGTAACGCCTTACTCCCATAATGTCCTTGCTAGGAAACCAACATAAAGAAATAGAAAATTGGACAAAGATTTATTTACCAATAATATAAACAACTAGGTTTTAAAAAATAGAAATAGCCTAAATGTCCAACAATAAAGGAAAAGTTAAATTAATTATGGTTTACATATACTATGGAATATCATTCCACTATTAAAAATTCTGTTAATGAAATGGGGAAATGCTCAGGACACAATGTTAGGTGAAAACAAGGATATAAAATTATTAATATAATCTAATTCTAATTTTGTAAAATAATATATATATCCATATGTAAACATATATGTATCTATACATGTAAAAATAATCCTGAATTGATAAAAAATTAAAATTTTTATGTATATGCAGGGATAAGAAAAAGAATGGAAAAATACGTCAAAATTGTAATCAAAGTTACCTCTGTTTATATAGAGACAAGAAAAAGAACAGGAAATAAATACATCAAAATTGAATCAAAGGTGATTATAATTTTTTTTGTACCTTTCTGTGTTTTCCAATTTTCCCATAGTAAGCAATGTATCTGTTAGGATGTATTTGGCTGCAGATCAACCCAACTAACTTGAGAAATAAATAAATTTATTGGCTTCCATAATACAACAGTTCTGGGATAGGCATGGCCTCAAGAGTGGCTATATACAGGGGCTCAAAGAAGTTTATCAGGATTCTATGTCTCTTCTAAATTAGACTTCCTTTCTTGACTCTTTCTCAGAAAGGCTCTTCCTTGGAGTCCTAGTTCTAGGGGCTAAATTTTTTCAGGTTCAAGTCCACTTGCACAGCAAAACTCCTAAGATGCATTCTGATTGGTCTGCTTTGAGTCATGTGCTCAAAATGAACGAATTGCCGAGAATGTTGTCAGGAGAATGCTAAGTACTGATTGACTCGGGTTACGTACTCTGTCCTAGGTTCTCCTGGAGCCCCACCTAGACTAAGTGGTGTAAAAATCAGGAAGAGACAGTTTCCCAAATGAAAATCTAAGCTGCTGTCAAGAAGGGAGAGAGAAACAACAAATGCTAAATACAAACATGTATTCCTTTTATAAGGAGAAATATGTAAACTAAAAAATGTTCAAACCCAATGCTACTACTCTTTCCCATTAACTTTGAATTCATTCTGCTTTCCCACCAGTGACATTTGTTAGTCTGTTAACATCTTCGCAGGGATAGAACTGTTCAGTTTGCCGATGGCAAATGCATTGCTCATGCGTTTTGTAGTTGCAAGCGATATTTCTCATGAATATTTAGAGAGAATGACAAGGTGAAAATCATGTTTCCTGTTAGAATTCAAGTAAAATTTTTACTAAATGAATTAAAAATTGTTATTGTCAATACTTCACTCTATGCCTTTTTCTCCAACTGTCAGGTCAGGCCACTTACATAAAATGACTCTACTATGGTGCGTTGTTGATGTATCATTAGAGAGACAGGAAGAGATAAGAAGAGAGAGGGAGAGTGACACCAGGCTCTTAGCTTCATCTTGCCTAATATTACTCTGCCTTATTTGGTGATGTTGGTAATGTTTGCCAATTTGGTAACATAATTTTCACTAGGTTGAATTTCAGAAATTATTTCAAATATATTCTAACTTATTCATTGTCTGTTCACTTTTCAGTAGCAATAATTTTTTAAATGGAATACAGACATTTTGTTTAAGCTTTCCTTCACTTAAGTGAGTGATTTTGGTCTTACTCTGCCTCATAGAATAATTTCTCCTCGAAAAACCACTTGTTAAGTGAATTCTCACAAGTAAGAAACATAACTACCTTTAACTTTTATGAACACCGATTTGTGCTAAGACAACACCAAAGCCCATTAGAATCAGCTCAATTACTTCAACAGTCACGTTAGTTAAACAACCCAACAAGGCCTTTTTGCTTGGTTAATTACACCAAATTATGGTGGTTCACCTATTCTCATTAAGTTCTTGCAGAGTCATTATGCACCATACTCTTAAGATTATTCTTACAAATAAAACATATTGAGTGCTCGATGTTTATATAATTCAGTCTTTATGGCAAAAGTAAAACCCATAATGACCAAAATATCCACTAAAAACAAAGGCAAATTATTTCACACTCACCAAATAATTTGACATCCTTAAGGCATGAGATTATCATTGCTGTCAACTAGAAAACACTAGGCCTCTGAAAGAACTTAATGCATCACACTCCATCAATAACTGAGAACATGGCAACATGATGCTTCTGCTCTGGTAAGGTTCAGCTGCCGGGGTGATAGCGGAATCCAAATCTGTCCTCATGAAGGCAAAGAAATGCCCTGTAAGCCAAAGCTGGGGTACATAATGAAACATTAAAAAAAATCAAATTCATGTCACTCCACTGCATTTCACCTACCCAATTCCTCAGTACAACTGACATTCTGAGTTTTAGATTGCTTACATAATAATCATACTCAGCAAGAAGCATTATCAATATCTTTTGAAATAGTAGTGTTTTTTTTTAATGTTTCATTTACCTAAACTAGTTGAAGATATTTGTTTTCAGTTACTCAACAAAGTATCTCAATTTCCCACCCCATTGTTTAATCAATGAAAGCACATTAACAACACATCATCACGATCATTACCAGGTCTGGGGAATTTGCCAGGATGTCTACAAGGAGACTGTTTAGCAGCTGCCGTAAGCATTGCAGCCCCAGGCACCCACCTTTACTATAACCCAGACAGAAAACAACCGTGCTCTGGGGACCTTTTACCTCATCTATACCTTCCAGTCCTTTTCTTCACAACTGCAAATTAGTCATCAGTCATTTGCCCAGCTTTATTACTAAGGGTACCATCCTGAGAAAACACAGCCCCAGGACAAAGACCAACTCTAAAATTGTGCTATGACCAACAACACTTGAATCTTTTCTCCCTTTTAAAAGAAGCTTGCAAAACAGGAAATGAGCTTCAGCCTTTACTTTCACCTTGTCTTGAGAGAAGTTCAATAAAGAGCTGAAAATGCTTCAGATTTTAAAGGTAATGAAGAAATGGGAGAGAGGGTGTCCTTCAACACTATAGAAGCAGCTTCAGCCATACTAACCATATTTCAAAGAAACAGACCATAATAGCATTGAGTGCTCCATGTTTTGTTCAGCCCATCTACAGTGCATCAACAGGCTTTTCTGTAAGTGTGTGGACAAAATACTTTGAGCTGAGATCTGTAGCCTTAGCCTTCTAAAGATGATATCTACAGGTTGTCATGGTAACACACAGGGCGCCATCCTTAAAAACATTAAATTCTGAGGAGAAATACACACAGAGAAATTTCAGCCTTAAAAGCTACTCCCCCAGACAAATTGTCCATTAGCCTGCATATCTCTGTCCTTTTAAAGTTTTTCTTTGATTTTAATTTTCATCCCACCATTCAATGAATACAGAACTCTGAAACAAGTGAAAAAAATGTTTGAGATCTTTTATTATAGATTTTCCCTAAGTTCTATATTGGTTTTAAACTGAATGAGCACTACTTTCACATCCCACACTTTTTTTTCTTTCAATTGACTTTTTTATGTGAACTTTCCTCTTTCATCAATAGACACAATTTTTGTTTTTTGTTTTTTCTTTTGTTCTTTTTTTTTGGCAAGTAAGATTGGCCCTGAGCTAACATCCATTGCCAATCTTCCTCTTTTCATTTGAGGAAGACTGGCCCTGAGCTAACATCTGTGTCAATCTCCTCTATTTTATATGTGGGACACTGCCACAGCATGGCTTAACAAGCGATGTGTAGGTACGCGCCCAAGATCCAAACCCACGAACCACGGGCCACTGAAGTGGAGCACAGGAACTTAACCACTACAACACCTGGCCAGCCCCTTTCTTTTGTTCTTAATGTTTGCTTGTAGCCAATAGTAAAGTGAGGGACTTGTCCCTTACTTTGAAACTGCAAGGTCTAGATGTCAATTCATTTATCAATAGCTTGGAGACATAGTGACTTTCCCTCCTCTCCTACAGCAGTTATTTTTGTGTGTCAGTCATGCAGGATTGGGCAAGTTTGACCTTGAGTGTTTATTTATCTTCACACCGGCATCTGCTAACCCTTCAGGTGGATTAAAAGCTATGAGAAGACAGGGAGGGTATCTTATAAGTCTTTGTATCTCTAGAGTTAGAAGCACTACACACAGGGGCACGGTAAATGTTTTATGACTTAGAACCAAAGTTTAAAGAAAATGGCACTAAAAGGACCTTGGACAGCATCAAAGCTACCTCCTTATTTTCGTAAATTAGGCAAGTGGAAAAAGGAGAGGTGAAGTATCTTAGTCCAACGTTATGTCTAGTTAAAAACATTATTTTGAGGTCAGCAGGGGGGATTCCAGTCCCCATTCTGCCAGTAACTGTCAAGGAAGCAAAACTGAGATTCTTTACTCACAAAACAAAGTAGCTAGTAGCCATTCCTGTTTTACATATCTCATTAGGTCATTGTTTTGAGGTTCCAATTCAGTAATCCTCTGTACCAGAGGGAATGTGTTAAGCATTGTCAAAATATGAGACATTATTAAGAGAAGGAGTGCAAATAAAGCCCCTGAGGAAAGATAAATGGAAAAAAATTTTTAAATAAAGAAAAAATTTATTAGTACTACTGAGCATTGTCTTGTTCTTAATTCATATGAGGATATCCTACCAGAAAAGTGACTGCATTTGGAAGACTAGTAGGGAACTAGAATGGGAACATTCTAACCCATAGGCTCAAGACCTCCAGAAATTAGGATGAAAATAACCAGGATAAGGCAATCCACTAATCAGAAATCTAGAATAGACCCATTATACTGCTGATGCTGTTTCTTCTCTGAATTTTTCTGTAGTTAAGCTTTGATGGAAAGCTGTACTGGTGAGATTCCCATGTGTGTATGTGCCAGGAAGATCTTTGTGTTTTATTAGTTTATTTGTATCTATACCAGAAGCAATGGGAGGAAATGATTAAAGGGAGAACCAGGTAGGCAATTAGGGAAGGAATAATAAAAAACATGTAGAAAACTTGTAAAAAAACATGTAGAGATTACAATGATTTGCATATGTAATTTAAATTCCTGATATATTGATTAAAAGAAAAGTTGACATAACAACTTACAGGTATTTAAGGTCCTTACAGTTTACAAAGCTTACATTTCTCAATGAATACCCTCCACCAGTCTCAGAGGTTGGAAGAACAGGTGTAATCATTCTTATTTATTGAAAAGGCTTAAAGTGGGTAAGTGATTTAAAGAAGGTCACACACTAGGGAGTTCTGACACCAAATCCAGGGCCAAAATATTTTAGAGAAAGACTATGTTTTGCTCTCTATTACTTTTTTGAGTCCCCTTCGAGACTATGTCACTTCCTGAAGACTCTTCATGAAGACTGGGCAGATGTGAGAAAAGGAAATAAAATACCAGTCACTAGGTGGGAAAGAAGTGTTTTGGGCTTAAAATGAAGTTTGAATCAATGGAACACTACCCTATTTGTCTTATGCTACAAAAGATCAAACCTGATTAGTTAGAGCTTCTGCAAAGAAGACTAGATTAAAAGAGAAATGACTGAATGACTGTTTCCATTGTGAAAGTTTTCTAGACCAAACTGTTACAGGGGCCATTTTAATACTAATTTTATAAGAGTAATGGTAGCCGTGATCACTGATGATAAATCATCAGAGCAAAGTTAAACATAACAATTGCCTTTGTAAAGCACATTACCAGTTATGAGTAGTGATTAGGGAATAATGAATTAACAATTGTACCTATGCTTATAATCAATCAGTCAGCCCTGGTGTCTAGGAGTTAAGATTTGGCTACTCTTACTGCTGTGATGGAGTTCCTTTCCCTTTCAGGGAACCACACCACCCGTCTGTCAGGTGTCGCACTATGGCAGGTGCTTGTTGCTGTGATGCTGAAACCTATGCCATCCATATTTGAAACACTCTCAGGGTCACCCATGGTGGACAGGTTTCAGCAGAGCTTCCAGACTAAGATAGACAAGAAAGAAGGACCTGGCCACCCACTTCCAGAAAAATTGGCCATAAAAACCCTATGAATAGCAGTGGAGCATTGTCTGATATAGTGCCAGAAGGTGAGAGGATGGCACAAAAAGGCCAGGCAGGGTTCCTTTCTGCTGTCCACAGGGTTGCTAGGAGTTGGAATTGATTCCATGGCACTAACAACAAAATAATGTCATGGGAGTCATGGGAGTTTGGGGAAAGAATGAATGAATGGTTTTTCAGAGACTGCCTAAAAACATGACTTCACAAATGAATTCTTGAAATTGAAATCTGACTAGGACAGAATGGATGACAAATGTTGGAATCATCTTGTACAAGGTTCAGGAGATTCCCTAAGATCAATCATATCCCAGCACTAGCCAAGCATTGGTTAATAGAGTCAAGCAAGATTGAACAGATTCTGATGCTGTTGGAAGTCAGCTGGTGAAACTATCATCTATAAAATGATACATAAGTTAAATGGAAAGAGCCGAGAAAGCTTCTTGGATCTCATAAAAGAGATATCAAAGGGATCTAGGGCTTGGGGATCTTACAAATCAAATTTCCATAGAGGTTCTCCCCAGAGACCCGTGTCAGAGCTGACCTCTCTGGGTGGGTCGTGTAACCACGAACTTCCTGTGCAGGAGGATGCATACGTGTGCACACGTAGGTTTATATGCCTGCGAGTTTGTGAATAAAACTTTGAGATTAATAAATCTGCTGCAAATAAAAATTTAGACATTCGTGGGTGCTTCCTCCTCCTTCTCTTCCGTAAAATTTAACATTTTGAGAGAATATTGACTTTTTTTTTTTTAGTGAGAAAAATTAGCCCTGAGCTAACATCTGTTGCTAATCCTCCTCTTTTTCCTGAGGAAGATTGGCCCTGGGCTAACATCCATGCCCATCTTCCTCTACTTTATATGTGGGACCCCACCATAGCACGGCTTGACAAGTGGTGTGTAGGTCCGCGCTTGAGATAGGAACCTGTGAACCCTGGGCCGCAGAAGCGGAGCTCGAAAACTTAACCACTATGCCGTTGGGCCAGGCCTGAGAGAACATCGACTTTTTGTTTTACATCATCACCTCAATTCTACAATGGTGGCAATGTTCAGATTGAATGCAAATGGCAAGAAATCAGAGTGTGTGTTAATAATAAATAACAAGGCAACAATTGTTTACCATACATTTCCTCCTCCAACCTTCCCTGGAATTGCCTCCCTCCCCCACCTAGAAGCCCCAAACCCTCATCCCTTTCCTTAATTCTGGATGGTATATAAGTCTCAATCATCTGGCTGCCTTTGGAGTCTCAGATCTTGTGAAACACCAGTATGTACATACATAATTAAATTTGGTTTTTTTCTCCTGTTTATCTGTCTTATGTTACAATTTAGTTCTTAGATCAGCCACAGAAACTAGAAGGGTAGAAGAGAACATTTTTCTACCCTATAGCCCATATTGTCTTCTTTAATCCTCACAACAAACCTAACAGGTGGGTATGGTCGCTTCCATCTTATTAATGAGGAAATTGGGGCTTCACATAGTTAAATTAATTGTAGATTCGAGATTTGAACTAGGTCTTGTCTGCCTACAAAGCCTGCATTTCAATTGTTTTAATGTCCAACTTACACTGCTCCCCAGTCGGAAGCAGAGAGACAAACAATAAGTGTCTTCATGGTCAAGAAGCTGAGAATGTTCAAGGGGCATGTTATTACCTCAGAGGGGAAGAGAAGATTTTCCTCAATCCTTTTCTCTGGAAAAGGTGCACAGATGAGAGAAACGAGGGCTCGCTCCAGGGCCCCAGACTTTGTCTCTGCCTGCCTTAGGAGAGAGAGGTCTGTTAAAGGCCTCGTTTACAAACAATGAGATATTTCAGGTAGTGGGCAGAAAGCCTAGGATTCACTGGAGTTTCCTGGATGATGGTGGTAGGCACCAAGTTGGAATCTGGAAAAGGAGTTTTAATCAGGTCTAATCAGAGGACAGACACTCTTTTCATGTATCCATGCTTTGTCCTGGGCTGACTGTGAAGTTTGCAGTCTGAAGAACACTGCGTGCCTGTTTCTTTTGCCAGTTCATCCCTCTCTACTCATGTGAAGTATGAGGTGCTCCGCCGAGCTTCAGATTGTCCTTCTTCTCACTCTGTATGTTCTCTTTGCTGGAAACCTGACCCAAACCCTGGCATCATTAATATGTCAGTTATATATATATATATATACACTCACATACTGATAACTCCCTAATATATATCTCTAGGCTACATTGCTCCTCTGAAGGTCAGACCCATATAACCAACTAACTACTTGAACCCTCCACATACATGTCTCAAAGGAATCTCAAGCACATTATGTCCAAGATCAGTTCCATGATCTTCCCCATAAGACCCAATCCTCTTCCAGCATTCCCTGTCTCGTGAATGGCACTGTCTTCCTTCCACAGGCACAAACCAGAGACCCAGAAGTCACCCTTGAGGCCTTATTTTTTCTCACTGCTACATCTGATCCTTCACCAAGACCATTCCTCCTCTATCTGCACCACAACCCTTCTGATCCAAGCTGCTATCGTCTCTCGTCTGGACTCCTGACTTTTCACTTTTCTACCTGCATCCATTCTCAAAGCCAAATCAGGTGATGATACCCCAGCTGAAAGTCTTTCCTTCACTGTCCACTGCTTCCTAGAAAATGCATACCTGCTTAACATAGCCTAAAAGGGCCTGCCTCATCCCCAACCTCCCCCCACACACCTTCAGCCTCATCTGCCCCAAAGTCCACCTTGCTCTCTCCGTTTACCTCTTACTTCTCAAACTTCTTCCGTCTCAGGGATTTTGCACATGCTATTTCCTACACCTGAATAATCTTTTCTGCTTGTTTGCCTCCCTGTTGATCTCAATGAAGCCTTCTTAGCTAGATTAAACCCCCTTCTTACAGGCTGTCTTAACACTGTGTAGCTATTTTTCAGTTGCAATTAAATATTTGTGTGTTCATTAGGTCGATATCCATCTCCCCAGCTAGACGATAAGCTACATGATGGTAGACTCTGCCTCTTTTTGCTCAACATTGTACCCGTAATATCTATTTAGCACCTGTGCCTAGAAGGTTCTTAATAAATATTTGTTTAATATCTAACTGAGTGATCTACCAACTGAATGAATGAATGTGTTACATTATTGATGTGTTAAGTTTCTGTAACTTGTCAGAATCCTAAAATACTGGAATCTCTATGTAGAGGCTCAGGTCTTTCCTTAAATCTCACCTTCTCAATAAGACTTAGCCTGACCATACTATTTAACTCTGCCATCTAGTCATATGCCACCCACCAGCACTTCCTAAGTCCCATGTCCAGCTCTATTTTTTTTATTTTTTCTGTAACATTTATGACCTTATAATACACTAGATAACTTTACTTATTGTTCTAATAGTGTTTTCTTACATTCTATATTTGTCTATTTGGCATCTATTCATCACAAGGCCAATTATATTAAGTATATTTTCTTATTTTCTGTATTCTTGATGATCTGGCATTTGTGGCCTCACCGGCTGGAGAGACTGCCCCTCCCATAGCCAGTTCTTAGAGGCAGCAGAGTGCTTGCCCAGGAGCATGTCTTTCATATGCAAACCAGTGCATCCAGAGCCCACACCTCCAACCTTCTCCTTTATCTAACTCTCACACATTAAGCCAATAGTCCCCTGCCCTAAATCAACCCAGGAACCCTACCAGAGAACTAGGGAAAGCCCCAATTCCCCCAAGCATGTGGGGAATCATTCAAACTAGCTGCCTTGCCTTTCCCACGGAAAACACAATAAAGACTGCCTGGGCTTACCCGTGGCTCCTTTCTGCCTCCTGACTGACAATAGTGCTTCCCCACGTGGCCCTGTGCGGCATGGTGTGCCCCTTCCTCTCAGGAAATGTAAGGAAATCTTTTTTCAATGGCATTAGCCTCTCCATATCATCACTCAGTCACTTCCATAAATTAAAATCCCACTGATAGAATTGAGACAATCACGTTGTTGTTTATCACCTGGCTTTCCCCTCACTCAGTGGAAAGCAAACTTAATAAAGTCATGGACCTATGTCTGATTTGTTCCTGTTTCTGGTGCCTAGAGCAGTGCCCGGCGCATGGTAAAACATCAATAAATATATGTTGAGTGGATAAATGCTCCCACTTCTGCCACAGTATTATTCTAGACTTTGAGATCCACTGGGACAGAAATTTTGTCTTACTCTCCTTCATATGACCAGGCCCTCTCTCAGTATCTGGCAATTGGTTAAAAGCATAATAATTGTTTGGTCTGATTCATGTAAACTAGCCCACTGCATTGTGCTTAAGTTTTGTTGGTCCCAGAGCTCTCAGAGTAGCCCCTCAAGTTCTGGGGCCACCAATGGCTCCTGTTCTCAGTGGCAGGGAATCCTCTTTCCTGCGCCTTTTACGGGGTTTCCCAACCACAGAGTATATGAGCCATGACCAACAGAGAGGGGGGCACCTGGGTCCAGAGCCCTGATCAGCCCCTAACCCTGGGTGCCCTCGAGCAAGTAAATTGATCATTATGGAAGGTGTCTAGTACTAACTTCCTGAGTGTACAAGTGTGAGAAAGACAAATACACAGCATTTAATGCCTTCAATATGGATTACATTAGTGCCCAACTAGATGACTTCTCAAGAACTCTGTGAGCTTTATGAGTTCATGGTCCATCTTATGCTGCCAAACATAACGTCAATTTTTCAGTCTCATTGCTTTTCCCAGTTCTCTTTCTGAATGATAAGGCAAAATTCAGTGCTTAATCTTTACCTTTGAGGTATGTAAACATGTTCCAGGCTGTGCAACTCTCATTGTTTAGATTACATTGATTCAACTTCTATTTACAGTTACCATATTCTTAAGATATGTTTTAAGCCCAACTCTTGTAAACTCAATTTATTCTCACTTGCACAACTGTAGTCTTGGAATTCCAGCATTCTTTCATTGAATCTGGGAAGATTTTCCTCGGAATAATAGCTAACATTATTGAGCACTACATGTCTTATCTTATTTAATCCTTATAATGGATAAGTCTAATTTTAAAAATGAGGAAAAGAAGGTCCAGCGCAGTTAAGTCATTAGTCTTAAGTCAAGGCAGCCAGTAAACAGTAAGAGAGGGGCTCAAACCCAGGTGGTTGTCTCCATAGACTATGTACTTAGCCACTTACCCACATTGCCTCTGTGGGTTAGCTGAAATCAAAACTTAATTCTTAGTGACTTGAATCCATTCTCTTTCCTAATTGTATATTTCACAAACACATTATGTTTATGACACATCCTAGACTCTCTTGAGCCACATATTCTTGGTAGGTGAGTATAATCATCCTTCTTACAGACCAGAAAGCATAAGTAGATGGAGGCTATGGTGACATTGAGGAAGCCCATGGCAAGAGTAAGGTTAAAACTCATGGTCTAGGTATCCTGGTATTTTTATCAGTTCTTTGAGACTTCATACATTCTACTTAATTTTTTAATTTCATAGAGGTGTTCAGGGGCTGCAGGCAAAAGCAGGTTTCACTCTTGGATAAAGGTAGTAGCTTAGATGGCAAATTACTTTATAGACATTTTAGTACCGGTAGCAGCAGGTGTGTTTGAGGACTCTAAGTTCTGCCCATTAGTATGCAGAAATACCATCAGCTGCCTAAACCATTTTCTAATAAACCAGGTCTTCATTACGTCCCAATTGCCCAAAGTGTGTTTGCCTTGTCAGACACAGATTTTCAAAAGCGGTTCCGTCGTGAGCCACTTTAGCTAACATGGATTTCTCCCTCCCTATTCATTTGCAGTCCTGCTTTCTGGTGCTGTATCTCTTTTTCCAATGTGTTTGAAAAAAGCTTTTATTCCCTTTAATCCCTGTGGCTCTTTTTAGTACAGTCAGCCATTTTGCTGACCTTATCTCTTTCCTCTTGGCTCCAACAGTCTGTTGTTTGCACTTCCACGGTTTATCGGCAGCGTGTTTTTTGACAAGTCATCTTGAAATCTAATTGAATGTTTCTTGTTTCAAAATTTCTTTCTCAGAGGAACACTAGATAGCTGGATCTCCACCACTGCCCTTTCACCTACCTACCTGCATCCATACTGTAATAGAAAATAAACATTCAAAATGTGCAAATCAATGTGTTGAATTAAATTGACTAAAAGAAAATATTTTGAGAATATAGTAACATGTGGAAAGTAATGTTCTGCCACCAAAAGGCAATTCTCTTCGACTGCAGTTCAAAGAAAGCATCATCATAATTTATTAACAACTTTCTTGGGGCACACATATTTTACTTTCCATTCCAATAAATTTCCTAAGTGTATAGGAATTTAAAAAATTACTTTTTTATTACTATAAAAATTCTATTCAGATTTCAAATTAAGTGTACCTATGAACAATCAGTATTTCCAAAACTCACGGTCATTGATAGTTAAGATTATATTTCTCTTCAGATGTGCTTTGGAGTTCTATCTTCTATTCTCTGACAATTATGATGCACCCCAGATTTTGAAGAGGCCTTTAAAATGCCTCTTTTTAAAATAACTGAACACAAGCCCCCGTAATTGGATGCCATATCTTTTATTCAGCTCAAATACATTTTATTATCTCCCTGAATAGTTTGACTGCATTATAAATAAAGAATGAAGGACTGAAAAATGGAAGAATCAGACTCCATTATTTTCATTTTGGTGTTTCCTTATTTTATATCAATAGTAAATATTTGGAGCTATTTTAAATATCAATGTACTTGTTTCTGGTAAATTCAGAATAAGGGTGCAGAGAAACGATCCTGGAAAAATCAGAATTTCCCTTTAATTTAATGTATTTATTTAATAAACCTACTATATGGAAAATATTATGCTTCATCCAGTGGAAGATATAAACATTGCTTAGCTATTGCCTGAGGAATCTTTTAGAGCTAAGTCAGGTCTTGTCTCTCATCTGCTCAAATATCCCAGTGGCTTTGCATCTCACTAGAAGGAGAAATCAAAGATGAAAAAACTGAGGCTTGTAGAAATTGACATTAGAGACATCATGAAAGCTGGAAACAAAATTCTGAAATGGTTCCCTTACACCCAAGTATCCTTCCCCTGGCCTACAAGGCCTGCATGACTTGGCCCCCTCTTGGACCTTAACTTCTCCGCTCCCATTCCTCATTCTCTGTCAGCCACACCGGCCTCCCTATCCTTCCTGGAAAAGGCCAGGCGGGCTCCTGCCTCGGGACCTTGCTGAGTCTTTTCGTCTTTGCTTGGAATGCTCTTTTTCCCCAGATTCCATGTGGCTCAATCTCTTCTCTCTCTCTCTCTGCCAAATATCAGGAAGGTCTTCCTGAATACCCAACATAAAACAGCATTCCCCACTCCAGCACTCCTGTCTGCTTTACCTTGCTTTATCTCCTTCACAGCGTTTATCACCACCTCCTACAGTATATATTTGCACATTTACTTGTTCACTGTCCGTAACTTAAAGGTAAGCTCAATGAGAACCTGACCGCTAGGTTTTCCATTGTATCCTCAAACCGAGAAGAGTGCCAGGCATATAATGGGTACCCAGGAAATATTTACTGAATTAATGAATGACGTTATCCTCCCTAACCTCCCAAGTCAAATAAATTACACAGACAAATGCGTATAAGTAAAACAAGCATTGGACCGAGCGAAGTGGAGTGATAGAGACAAGTGTTGAGCTTGGGCTCGGTATGAAACTAGACAACCTTCAAGTTAGAAACTGAAATGCTGAAAGAGTTCCTGAGTGTCAGTAGTGTGGCTCATATTAGATTCCTGCCTGAAAAATGGGGTCAAGAGAGGAGGCCAGATGCACAAGGCATTTAAAAATCCCTCCCCCATGGAATGATGGATGGTAAGGATACTTTCAGCAGCGCTCACTGCTGTCTGAGACAACCATAATTTCAAGCATGTTAGACATTTTCACAGGGAAATCCAGAAGGGCCTGAATGGATTTATGCCAATCAGAAGACATTTATTTTTAAGATATTATAACTGAAGCAGACTTTTCTAGGCATCCTGCTGAGACAAATCTTCAAAACAGCCTTTATGGACCCTGACAAAGTCTATGTGTTCGAAAGACTGGGATTCGGATGTATCTCTGGTGCTTGGGTTCCCAGCACTAAAAGGAACAGCCAGACATACCACTGGCCCATTCAGCCTTTATGTGTGGAATCAGAAAGAGGGTATCCCTTCCTCCTGGAGACAAGGAAGCCCTGTGCCCAGATAATGGGTCCCTTGTCCAGTCTCTCTTACAGAGGGGCAATTATTTTGGGTGGCCCTAAGAATAGCAGGATGTTTCAGAACCAAGTGAGTTTACTGCTGGCACTGAAGATTTCCATCCCAGGAGCCATCCGTGGTCTCTGGGGCTCCAGCTCTCTGAGTACCCCAGCCGAAAGAAAGGTCGCTAAAAGTGGCAAGGTCTTGCTTTCCCAGGTCCTTCTACATAGCTGGGATAACGCCTAGGTGGACGTTTCATCACAACACCCGGTGCACAGGATCTTCACTTGCCCATTACGCTGCCCCCACCTGTCTCCGAGGCTCTTCACATATACATCAAGGAGTTTCTGTGCAAACCTAGGCTACAGAGCATCACAGTTAAAAGTACTACTATGGAGTCAGACAGGCATAGAATTGAGTCCCAGGTTGGCTCATGTCATTGAGAAAATCTCTTAATTTCCATAAACCTCAGTTTCTTCATCTTTAAAATGGGGGTTAGTAACAGTAACTATCTCAGAGGATTGTTTAAACTTTAAATTATAAAATGTACTCACATAGTGGCTGGCAGATAATACTAGTTATTATCATTGTCTATTAGCTGTCATTTTTAGTAATAGTATATTTGACCATAATTCATACCCAGAGTTGAAACCATGAAAAACATCTAAGACCTTTGCTCTGAAAAATAGTGACTCCTCACCAGCGTAATATATACTTATATTCCAAATGTAACTTACATAAGGCTTATAATTATAATTGACCTCAGAATGTTTTACATACATCTAAGCCTTAGAATGTGCTGGGTTTTTTAATATTAATATAGATTTATCAACTTCCTTTTGATTTAGTATTTGCTTGGTACATCTTTTTCCACTTTTTTTCCAATTGTTCTAAGCCGTTTTCTTATAAGTATGTGTTTTTAAAGAAAATATCCTAGATTTTTGAAAAACAATCTGAAAATCTCTATTTCTAATTATAAATTTAAGTGATGAGCACTTGTTTAACAATTGTGACTAGGATTAATTTCTACTACCTTATTTAGTGCTTTCAAATTACCATATTTTCTTTCCTTCTTTCAAACCTTCTATCAATTATTGTTTTATTTATTTATTTTTTAACTTTCTACTGGCTTGGAATTTATATAGTCTATTTATTAAAGGTTACCTTTAAATTTTTAGTTTGCATACTTGACCTAACACAGTCTAAATTTGATCATTATCTCTCTCCTCCTCCAGAAAACACCTTTTCCTCCATCTGGCATGCTATTTGTGTCTATATTTTAATTCACCTTGCTTCTTTGTCCCCCAGATTAATCATTATAGATAATATTCTATGCAGTCAATGCTTATCTACATTTACCCATCTTTACCAACTTCTTGGCTCATGATTATTTCTTGTCTAGCGATCATTCCTCTGGATTCAATCATCTTTATGAAGTCCATTCTGTAGTAGTTTACTACTGTGCCACTTGGCGTTAAAACCCAAGTCCTGAGACCAGCACCATCACCCAAAGTAGCTGCAGCATCAACTCGCGGGCTTACAGCTCTGTTTTTCCAATCCGTCTTCAATTTTGGCAACTAGAGGATTTTATTTCTCTCTTGCAAGCTCAGTTGTGCATTTAAAAGAATGTTTGTTATAGCACATCCTGCATTTCAAGGTATTTATAGCCGGAGTCCATTTTGCTGTGATCAGAAGGCCTCATTCACATGCTGAGTGTATATTAGGTGACAGGCTGTGTTCTAGGTGTCAGAGATGTAAAGATGGAAATGAAACAGCTTGACCCTCAAGGAGCTTACAATCTAACAGAGATAGTTATGCATCAAATATGTGCAATAAAGTTTTTTTAGGTCTTATAGATGCTATAATTATCAGATCCCACACTAGATTGAGCTTCTTAAAAATAAATATATTGTCTTAATTGTCTTTCTCTCTCTAGTATCTGGGGAAGTACTAGCAGACAAAAGGTACTCAATAAATGTCTGTTGCCTGAATATATGAATGAGTTATAGAAGTCAACAAGTATTTTCAGTGTTGTTTATTCTCATTTTTTAATTCATGAAAAGTAAGATGTTCATCATTTTCTAATTACAAATAAAATTTTTAGAAAAGTTTTATTTGAAAGATGTTTAACTTTTATTGCACTACTAATAGTTAATAATTAAGTTTTCATTCTGTATCAGGCATTGCTCTCCAAACTTTCCAAGCACTAACTTATTTGAACCTCAAAATAAACCTATACGGTGAGGCTTTTGTGGCTAAGCCTATATGAGGAACTAATTTGAAGCTATATTAGGAACTAATTTGAAGCTATATTAGGAACTAATTTAAATTAGTCTGACTATAGCTTCTGGTCTTTGGTGCTATGTATGTATGCAATTGTCAGACTACGGTTTTAGTAGTAATTTCCAGCTGGAGAGTATCCTTTGTTTTTACAACTATAGTCTGTGTTTGCAGAACTTAGCCCATTTACAACCTGATTATTGTCTTACTAATTGATTAATTACCTTTGGACTAGAATATCCACCTCATTTCCAATGACTATATGCCATGCTGATTTTACTGCTGCTAGGTTGTTCTTAAAGTCTGTAGCTAGAATGTACTTGTACCTATGACCCATCTCTCATCTATAGCTTCTTTCTCCAGCCCCCTTCCAGCTAGGAGTGGTACAGGTTAACTACTGCAATTAGCATCCCTAAGTACTTACAAATAAACAACTTAATAATAATCTAGAATTCTAGAAGTTAGCCAGGAACCAAAATTTAGTATATTCCTTGGTAAAATTTGCTTTTAAGAATTGGGCCAATATTAGCCAATAAATTTTTCTGTCACCTTTATTATTCTCTGTGAGTTTCAAAAAATTATTGATAGTAGCTGCAGAATAATATCTGAAATTATTTCAGTACCCTAATATATCATTTTTCAATAGTACAAAATATTGAAATTTTTCCAAGACGCTAGATATTATTTTACTGTCTTGGCATTAATGCCTTTTATTGATAATTATTCTACTTTTTCCAGCTTGAATTCTGTCTCTTTGGCAGAGAAAATGTAAACAGAATAGGAGTTGAAGAGTTCCACAAAGCCATGATATATGTTTGCCATCCTCAGAGTAATAGTATTTTGTATTCACTCAACAAATATTTATCCAGTACCCACTATGTTCCAGACACTATTCCAGGAGCCACAGATAGAATTGACAAAATGGAGACGAAACAGATAAAACTTCCAAATTTCATGGTGCCTACAATATGGTATTATGTCATGTGAACGATCTTTTTCTACTCTGAACTCTCTGGTGGCTGTCTTTAGGGGCCCCAGCAAATCCTTCCAGCCTGTTCCCACCTGCTCCTGCCACCTCCATCACACCAAACCACCAAACATACATACACAGACATCTGTGACCCTCAAGACACACCAGTCTGCTCAATGGTTCTGGATCCCATCCTGCGTTTTCCTGCCTTTATGCCTTTGCTGTGGGCATCACCTCTACTCAAAAGGGCCTTCAACCTCCAAGTTCTACCAGTAATTCAACACTGCTCATAATCTTATCTCCAGGCCATCTTTATCCATCCTAATACAAATGTATACGTCTTCCTTTCATGCTATCTCATTACACTTTGGATTATAGCGATAGCACATTTTATAATCTGCCTTGGATTGTGGTTACTTGTGTATATAGATAAACCCTTATCAGATTGTGAGAAATAATCAAAGTCTGGTGTTAACAGACTCTTTTCCTTTTTACGTCTTTGAATTTCATGCAGTGCCTAAACAGCACTGTGCACAGAATAAGTTCTCAATAATACTTAGTAACTTGAAAGATTATGTCACCTTCTCTGTTTTATACCTTAATTTTTATTTATTTTTTCAGTTATTTATTCAGAAGACATTTAGTTAGTGCTTACTAGAGGCCAATCATTCTCTCAAGAAATTGAGGGTACGTGGGTGAGAGAAACCAATAATAACATTTTTAGCCTAGTTTGGGAATTATTTAAGTTAGAGTTCATGAAAAATCACCTGTCTGTAAGGATTGATAAGACACTGGGGCATATTATTAAAGGAAGTGGCAGAGTTTCTTATGGAGACTGTTAAGTGCAGTTGACTTTATGTCTTGAGGTATTCTGAATGAATTCTTCCCTGGAGGCAGGGGAAGGAAGCTTTTATCTCATAACATTCCTTTCAGGTCTTTAGTTTTATGTATTAATATGCATGAGGGCAAACAACCAAGTGAGTCCATTTTCTCCCCACCCTTAGTTATTCATTCAAACAGTGAAGCCAGTGAAAGGCTTCTATAAAAATCATTAGTGGTGGGAATTGTAGTAAGTTTAAGACTTCCATCAGCCCTTTAGACCTCATCTAAAGTAATCTATTTTTCCAGCAGCTGAAGGAGTTTAACACCTAGAAAGGTCAGCTCGCTAAAAAGGATCTCAACAATCTCTGGATTGCTAGCGTTCTGTGAGAAGGGAAGATAACAAGGTAATTTTGTAAGGAAAAAAAAATTCCTTGAATAGCAGAAAATTCAAATTAGCCTTTTATCTCCTATAGATAGTACCTTGAGAATGTTAGAAGGCTTGACCAAAATGTAAATGTACAAAACTGACCACAGCAAAGCCTGAAATCATAAAATGGCCACTCCTAAAAAATGTGCCAGGAAAGAGGCAGTTGGGTTTTCTCTACTCCCTGCCAAATAGACTCTTTAATGCTCATGGTGCATTTTTTTTAAAACTTTTGGTTCTAAGTTATTGTAAAGATAAAGACACGCTGAGTCACCAAATAAAGGACTCAGTATTGAAGATATTCTTCATGCATCAGCAACTAAGTTCGTATGCCTTCTGGTGTCCTGCCTTCCTCTCCCCCCCACCACCTCCACTCACCTGCCTCCTCCAACCCCCATGTAGAGGTGCCTAGGACAGGACCCCCAAGAGAGACCCTTTCTTAAACTGACCTGACCCCTTGCAGTCCTAGAGTTTCACCATTCGTGCTTCTTATGTCCTCTCTGGAGAGCCCTAAGGTTATTTTTCCAACTGGATGACTTCAAATGGCTTTTATTTCAGCTTTGCTGAGGTCAGAGGAATGAGCTGCTTCTGACCACTGCTTCCTGCCAGCGACATGCCTAAGTGTTAAGCTTGAAGAAAATTATCTTTCTGTCCTTATTACTCAGAGACTCCTGGAAGTCAGTCCTGACGGGGAAAAGAAATTCAAGCGTGAGTAATAAAACTGCATTTATCATGGAGCAGCTGAAGGGTGAATGGCACAGCTGGGGAAGCCTCAGCACTCCCAGGATTCCAGGAAGACTGGATCCTCCCCAAGCTGCCTGAGGATCTGCCTTGCTCTGTCTCAAACACACTCTTAGGATGTGGAAATGCCTCTCCACCTCCATGTCAGGCACAGACTGGCACTCTCCTGGAAGATCGAGCAGGTGGAAGGTTAAAGCTATCCCAGAACAAAATATTCCACTCAAGTTTCTGCCTTTATCTGGGCCATTGGCAGTCAGCCCAGCCATGAAAGAAATGTAGCTGGACTGGGCAGACGCAAGGAGTTCCATCAAAAAGGATTATAGGAGGAATGAGCTATGGGGGAGAGATTGTGCTTAGGGCTTTTGGCTGAAGGAGGAAGTAGGCCTATTGTGAAATGAGAGCAGCTGCCATCCACAGAAGCCCTCAGGCCTTCATTTATTTTAATAGGATTTTAGTGCAGGCTTGCCCTAGTCTGGGGTTGGTTTATCATTTGTGATAACCCATTCTTCACCATAAATTCAAACATTTCCCTTCAGATTCATTGACATTTGGGGAGTGTAATTTTATACTCCCGTCATTTAACAAACACTTATTGAAGGCTGCCATTGTAACAGGCGCTAACTGCTCCTGGCTCTGAGCTTCAGCCTTGAAACCAGAAAGAAAGGATTTGTCTTGTATGGAGCTTTGCATTCCGGTGTGTGGGTTTGTGGGGAAGGGGATATGTAGAATAAACAGAGAAACAAAGATATTAATAAGGTAATTTCTTAAATTTTTCTTGGATAAAGAAAATACCACAGGGCTATGCGATAGAGTGATTGGAATAAGGATGAGAGGTCAGGACTGGTCTTGTTGAGGAGATGACCTTTGAACTTGGATGTCAACAATAAAAGCAGCCTGTAAAGATGTGTGGGCAGGAGACTGTAATGGAGCGGACAAGAAGTGGAATATCTAAAATGGAACTAAAACTTGGAATTTAAATATGATCAAAAATATAGACTTATGAAAATGGACAGAAAAGAAAAGCTTGATATTTCATAAAAATAGCCGAAGAAGGAAACTATATGAGACATAAGATATTATAAATCTAAAATTTTATAGATATTAAGTTCATAATTTTCATATATATATCTCATATATATCACATATATATCTCATGCATATATATATCTCAAAGTAAAATACACTTTACCAAAAATTATGTATAATTTTTTTAAATAAAATAGATTCATAGTTTCATAGTTCTCTTCCTTAACGTTTTCAGATTAAAGATGTCATAAAAATGGGGAGAGACTAGTCACCAAATTAAACGACTTGAGATGCTCTTGCCTCTGCCAAGATCCTGCCTCCGGGAGTGAACTCCCAGAAGTCAGCAGATACTGACCAAGTCACAAGAACAAACACCTTTGTCATTAAGGAGATCAAATTTCATTGAGATGTTTGCTGTATCATAAAAAGATATCATTAAAGGCAAGACATAATGCTATAAGTGAGGTATAAAAAAGTTTTCCTAAAAGTATCAGGATATAGTTATTTATTCCAAAAGAATTGACAAAGAAATAAAAAAAGATATTTAATGTGGTAATATTCAAAGCCCATGGCAAATGATCTCTTTGAGAATTGCAAATCTGTTGTTCTGGTAAGACACTAGAGAGCTGAAATAATAGTTCTACATTATTTACTTTGTAGCTTAACCAACTGGTTGGCTTAAATACAATTCAATCCAGAATCTAGGGACTGGAGGATAGCATCTGAAGTCTCTTTTGATGCTTTGATTAAAAAATATTTCTATTAAAAAAGATTACCTTTTGACATTTAAAGACGGATTTTAAAATCATATTGATAAAATAAGTACAAATGATAAAATTAAATTTCATTATACATGTTATTTTGTTTATTCAATATATATTTACTGAGAGTCTGCTAGGTAGTGGGTGGGAATACAAAAGAAGGCTGTAACTTTGCTTTAGTTTGCTTCTAGTGTATCTGGGAAGACAAAACAAATGCTGTACATGCAAAACTTGGAAGACAAAACACTGTGAGTCAGTGACAAATGAATGATACGTGTCAATGTTCACTCCAATATTTTTAAAATTGTGAACCATGAGACTCTAACAGTGAAGTTTAATCAAGGCAACTTACACAGTTAATTTGACACCAATTTGATGAGATGCATAATATTTATTTTGGTACACGGCATAGAAAAGGCATAAATGCTAAGTAACCATATAAATGACGGTTCTCATTATTATTTTTATATAACTGCATAAAACTTTTATCAATTTCCTTTTCTAAGTTTTTAAATTCTTCAACATCTACAAGTGTTGACAGTTTCCCTGATAAAGTGTAAGCACAGCCACGCAGGCACCCTGAAAACCTGATGTGCCTTATTACAAGGTTCAAATTTTATTCCCGACTTTCAAGAAACTCTTTTCTTCTGAATCCTTTCTTCACCATGACCTTAAGATGCAGTTTGCTTGTGAATTCCCTCCACCTGCAGCCCCAGCACACATCCACCTCCATTCTCTCCAACTCTTGCCCTGCTGTTGAAGTGGTGGGGATGGTGGCCACTTCTTTGTGTCGGGGAATGTGAATCAGAGTGGATTGGAGCTGAGGCAATGTGGGCTTCATCCTGCAGCTGAACTTGCGTGAAGCCAGGGCCACTGAATCACAAATAATTCAGTCTTCAGCAGCTGAAGGATATGACCTCTGACAGTGCCATAGAACAAAATTTCCCACTTTTAGGGAGGGAGTAAAACAGGATTGACCTCTGTATTAGTCTGCTTGGGCTGCCATGACAAAATTACACAGACGAGGTGGCTTAAACAACAGAAATTTATTTCTCACAGTTCTGGAAGCTGGAAGTCCCAGACGCAGGGTTTAGATCCCGGTGAGGACTATCTCCCTGGACTGCAGTCCTCACATGGCCTTTCCTCTGAGCACAGCTGAGAGAAAGGGAGAGAGAGAAAGACAGAGAGAGAGAGCTCTTCTTCTCATAAGGCCATCAACCCTATTGGACTAGTCTTCCACCCCCTTATGAACTTATTTAAACTTAATTACCTCCTAATGGCTCTATCTCCAAACACAGTCACATTAAGGGTTAGGACTTCAACATATGAATTTGGGAGGACACAGTTCAGTCCATAGCAACCTCCAAAGGCAAGCCTTGGGTGCTTACATTTCAAGGAAAGTACGTGTCTTCTTTGGCTTCACTCCCTGCACTACTCTCCACTCTTCTCCCCAGGCCATCCCTGCAAACTGCTCCATGTGCCTGAAACTTCTTGCTGGAAAACTACCTGGCCAAAGTGACAAATCAATATGATTGCGTTGAAGTCCAATTCCTTCAGGTTTTACCAGGAGAGAAAAGAATAAAGTAGAAATTGGGATAGCTGAACTGAAATAGATACCACTAAATCATGAAGAGTACAAAAAGAGGAGGATAGGGATTTTGAAGACAATTTCTTGTATTTCACTCTGAAGTATGGGGCCCAGCTGTTTTACACCCAGCTGTGTATAAGCAGGCTCCCTAGCTTTGGGCATTGTGCGGGGCTTATTTAACCTCAGGCACACCTAGACAAAGGTAAATCTCTATAGAAAGGTTCTGTTTGTTTTGCCTATCCTAAGGTATCTGACTCCTAGACCCTGTGCAGGAAAAACCTGGTCCTCACAGAGACAGAGAACAGCATCTCCCAAGTGTGCTCTGCAGAGCCATGGTCCTTGAGCAAGAAAGACATATATAAGTATAGGAAAGATGGATGGCGTGCAGTATCTCTATTTTGGTCACTCACGATAATGTCAGCGGAGTAAAGGCACTGAGAATTCACATCATGAGGAGGACTGTAGAATTTCGGTCAACCCAGGTTTTCCAAACTTATTTATTTATTTATTTATTTATTTATTTATTTATTTATTTATTTTTGTGAGGAAGATCAGCCCTGAGCTAACATCCATGCCAATCCTCCTCTTTTTTTGCCGAGGAAGACCGGCCCTCGGCTAACATCCGCACCCATCTTCCTCCACTTTATGTGGGATGCTGCCACAGCATGGCCTGACAAGCGGCGCGCTGGTGCGCACCTGGGATCTGAACCCGGGCCGCCAGCAGCAGAGCGCGTGCACTTAACCGCTATGCCACAGGGCCGGCCCCTCCAAACTTGTTTGACCACAGTCTTCTTTTTTTCGTCACTGTCATAGACGTTATATTCGTGATCACCAATATCCAGTTCTCCCCTTCTTCCTGGGCACACAGGCAGAGCACGTTTCCCAACCTGCCTTGCAGTCAGGAAAGGCTGCATGATTGGTTCTGGCCAATGGGGCTGCGAGCAGAAGTGGCATGAGAGTAGGTCTGAGTTCTCTGTTGGCTATATTTCTCCCTCCACAGAGAGAGGAGAGACTGTGAAGGCTGAACATTGAGACAGTGGAGCCACAATATCAAAGCAGCCTGGATTACTGAATCACCGCACGGAAGATGAGTACCCTGGAGAAACACCGCATCTACAGCGAACTTCCCATGAGTGAGAAGTAAACTTTACGGGTGAAGCCACTGAAATGAGAAGTAAACTTTGTTTGTTTTGAGCCAAAAAATTTGAGAGTTGTTTGCTATTGCAAATATAGCTTAGCTTATCCTGATTAATACAGGGACTAGAAGACCCAGTGGAATACATATCTGAGAATCATTTAATAAGGAAAGAAAATTCAGTTTTGGAGATTATGTCCTCTGCAAAAATATCAGATTCTATGAAAAAAGATCAGAAAGCTGTAATGAGAAATCATACAATATTTATGTAATAGGATGAGAAAAACAGGGAACAAGTTGAAATAAGAAAGGATTCTAATAAAATTTAAATTAGATACTAGAATTAAAATTCAAGATGCTCTCCCATAATGCAAAGGAAAATGCAAATAAATGAAAAAACTGAGAGATAAGATGGTGAATGTGAAACAAAGGAAGAAAGAAAAAATGAACAGAACTAATAATCAAAGACATAACTGAAGAAAATGTTTCTCAGTTCAAAGAAAAAATTTAAATTGACAGATCGAAAGAATTTGCCAGTAGATGACACACTTGATTTATTTTTCAACATTCTAAACAAAAGGATAAAAAAGAAATACCATAGGATGTTGACCTGTCTTCAGACTCTGCTTTGGCTAATAATGAGGAGTCATAAAGTTTACTGCTAAAAGGCCTCCAAATATACCGGAAAGAATACTGTTTAGTCAACTCATATGTGGTGCTCTCTCTTTTCTACTAACTAACTGACAAAGCAAAACAGCTTCCACCCGAGAGCTTTTGTCTCTCAATTGATCTGGCAGAGACTTGATGACAAAATAGAGCATCTGACCTATGTATGAAAAAAATACAGTTCCTTCTTTCCCCTGCCCCTTTCCCACCTCCAACTCCATACCTAGTGCTTCCTCCTTTCTACCTAAATGCCCCTCTGTTTTTTGTTATAGGATATCTGGCCTCAGTTTTGTAATTACTTTATTATGTATCATTATTTCTTATTGTGTATCATCATCTTCTCATTACAATCCATAGAATCATCCAGAAGATTTATCTCCCAGGAAATAGGAGAACTGTTCTGGGTGCTCAGTTCTCTCCTTGGAACACTTGGCTAGTCTATTATTGTGCAAGTTAATGTTGGGCCTCCTGGTACCTAATTATTATGTGTGACTATCAGTCTTCATCAGTCTTTCTTTTCATAGTATAGTTTCTATACTTTTCTGGAACTCTGGTTTATTCCCAGTTCCTTATACCCATCCTTTGTTACTTACACTATAAGAGAAAATATTTATCTATACTGTATAGTAAAGTTTACGCTTAAGAGATAAAACAGAACCACCATACATGTCAACAAAAGTATGCAAACAAGAAAAAGTTAGGTGGGCCTTGGAGCTCTCGTCTGCCATATGAAATGCTAGATGATAACAGAGCAATACACACAAAACCACTGAGAAGAAAATGTCATGAGCCAAGAATCTTATGTTCAGCCAAATTGCTCATGTGCAAAAACAAATATAGTCTCTGTCATATAACTTTCTCTCTTCTTTTTTTTTTTTTTTGTGAGGAAGACCAGCCCTGAGCTAACATCCGATGCCAATCCTCCTCTTTTTTGCTGAGGAAGATGGGCCCTGGGCTAACACCTGTGCCCATCTTCCTCCACTTTATATGGGACGCCGCCACAGCATGGCTTAGCAAGTGGTGCGTCGGTGTGTGTCCGGGATCCGGACCGGCGAACCCTGGGCCACCCCAGTGGAACGCGTGCACTTAACCGTTTGCGCCACCAGGCCGGCCCTGTCATATAACTTTCTAGGAAAAACTTCTTAATGTAATTCATTTGACCATAAACAAACAAAAAATTAAGACTCCCCAGATGAGGAATGTCGTGCAAGCTATAAACTAGTTATACAGAGTTAAATCTCAATAACTTTTGTAAAAATGGTTCCAAGTTATAAAGCAAAATGTAAACATAAAAAAAATTCTTCCTGCGTAAGATACATGGTGCAAAATGTATCTTTGGTTCCATACCCAAGATTAGGTTAGCAAGCCTGGGGAGTTGCTGGGGTGGAGACAGAATGACAGGCCATAAATTCTTCATTTTACATGTGGGGACCCAAAGGTACCATTTCGTTCTTGACTTTTCATAATCAGAAAAATATAGAGGTGCTCTGTCGGATTTTGTTTATTTCTTTTGTTCATTAGTAATAAGATTTGAAACACTTAAGATCTGAAACAAGATTTGCTGCATATTGAAACGTAGAATAGAAATGGTATATAAAGAAATTTGCTTCAAAGTCAAATTCTTCTGACTTCTGGGTATTTCCCATCTGCTCTGATCTTCTTGATGATCCCGTCCCTATCTTAGAACTAATTCTCCTTTCTGAGTCCTCTAGCTTCAAATATATACCCACAGAATTAGCCCCACTGAACTTTTTTCTTCATTTACCTGAGAAAATAACTTTTCTGCCTACACAGGCCTCCCTCTGCCCTAAGCTTCTCAGTTGACAATCTTCCTCATATTGTTTACATTAACGAGTTGCCTACCAGTCCATCTGGAATACAAGGCACATAGCACCCGGCAAAATTGCCCATTTCTCCCAGGCACTTAATCGAGAGCAGTAATAAGCAATATTCTACTCACCTGTTTCTGCACCTGTTTCCTATTTCTCCCAAGTTGCTCTGATATCCAGCTCCTGATATAATGCAACCTTAAAAGGGATCCTTCCAACACTCAATGCTCCCCACCCCACCTCCTCACACTAATAAAAGCAAAAAATAGAATAATGATAACAGTGAACAACAGCAGCCAAAAGAAACCCAAAGCAGCACTCTGGCCATATTTTCTTTCTGGATTACAGTGTCTATTTGCCTAGACCATTATTTCTCTCGGGCGCAATGCCTAAAGGTATGCGCTAATTTGCCAAGCTGCTTTAATATTTACTGAGGAGCCACAGCCGACCAATAATTTTTAATAGCTTGTCCTCTACTGATTTTAACCCACACATTAAAATGCGTAATAAAAATTTTAGAAGGATAGGTGAAGAGACATAAGGACAACAGAAAGTTAATAGCCTTGTCCACCTCCATTTGAAGAGAACAAGAGGATTATTTCAAGTTATCTGCAGAGTTTGTATAAGAAGACAATTGCTGACTGAACCATCTTTCAGCAATGTGTTTTTTAGACAAGCTTACAAAGTATACAAGTTCTTTAACTGACATGGTTGGATTTCTCAGCAAGCTCTGAAATAACTTCTGATGAGGTGTAGATGGTTTTTGTCATAAATCTGAAACCTTTGTGGACACAGCAATGAAATTTCAAAAGAAAAAAAAATTCCCAAGTGGGATACCACTTCCAGTGTTGACCCACATCCCCACCTAAGACTATCGGATTCAACAGGCGGCTGCAACGGGTGAAGCAAAAGATGGGCCTTTAAACTGGAGGCACGTGTTACAGTTCCGGAACTGGACGGGAGAACTTCCCTGAAGCCTGGGCCTGAGGCTTTACAAAGGACAGGACCTGAGCTTATCCCTGGATTTGACTCCAGGGAGAAAGCAGGTAACTGAGCCAGCTGCTACATATCATTTTAGATGGAAAGGGTTCATTCTGAAGCAGCCTTCAAACTTAGCACAGGAGACAAGAATCATCAAAGGATTTCTTTTGGATTACGAATGTGGAGGCTTACCAAAAAATGGACGTAAATCAAGTCCTCCTTCAAGCCAGAAACTCGCCATAAATTCTCCAATTTCAGGCTGTAGAGCAAATCACTCTTTCTTTATATTCTCACATCTGTTTAGGTTAGAATGAAAGCTGAAGGGTGATTTCTTTCTGGCTAAATACCAGGAGGCAGAAGGAATCAGAATTGTTACATTTAAACAGGAGTGTACAGGAAAGGGGCAATATTCAAAGACACATAGTGTCCTTGGTAGCTATGCCAAGGGGCAGTACCCTATTTGTGTTGATAGATGTTTTTGGAGAGATCAAAGTGGTGCAGTGAAAGGATTTTTTACAACACTGAAGCAGGATTTAACAGGCTGCCATTAAAACCCATATGTTCAGAAAGAAAGGCTATCGAGCTCTTCTACTCAGCAACCAAGCGTTTGTCGATCACCCACAGGTCAAGCACAGGGCAAGGCAGCACAGGAGACATAAAGCAAAAAGGATGTAATTTCTTTCTTGAGGATAATTATTTACAATTTAGCCATAAAAGCAAACGCACTAATGAGCTAATGTGGGGAAGAAAGGACTGACATTTTAGCAGGGCACCGTGCTGAGCTTGGAGGATTAGATGGAGGAAAGGCCTAGAACTCTGACATCAAGGACTTATTTACAACACAGCTGGGGAGTCACAGTAGGAGTGTCTGTTGTGTATTCAAGGGAGCTGAGGCCTTGATGATGTATTGGTAGGGTGCAAAACCACCCCCATTTGCCAGGGACTGAGGGGTTTCCTGGAATGTGGGAGTTTCAGTCCTTAAACTGGGGCAGCCCCAGGAAAACCAGGATGGGCTGGTAACTCTACGGAGTGGATCAGGCACAAGCCTGGGAGACAGACGGCTCTAAGTTTAAATCCAAGTTCTGCTGCTGCTGTGGACCATGGGTGAGTTATTAAAAACTGCTCTTTGTATTTTTTCTTCTTGTTTGAAAAATAGATTTAATGGATTATAGATTAAAGATAGTGTATTAAGGCACTAGCACATAGTAGGCATATTATTATTATGGCATATACTATGTGCTAAAGCAGTGCTTTATTTATTTTTTTTTTAAATAGTTTTATTTATTTATTTATTTTCTTGTGAGGAAGATCAGCCCTGAGCTAACATCCGTGCTAATCCTCCTCTTTTTGCTGAGGAAGACCGGCTCTGAGCTAACATCCATTGCCAATCCTCCTCCTTTTTTTTTTCTCCAAAGGCCCGGTAGATAGTTGTATGTCATAGTTGCACAGCCTTCTAGTTGCTGTATGTGGGACGCGGCCTCAGCATGGCCGGAGAAGCGGTACGTCGGTGCGTGCCCGGGATCTGAACCCGGGCCGCCAGTAGCAGAGCGCGCGCACTTAACCGCTAAGCCACAGGGCCGGCCCTAAAGCAGTGCTTTAGACAGAAAAGTCTCAAAGGACTTTAGAGGAGGGAAATAATCACTGTAGTTTGGGATAGAAAAGGAAAGATACATAAGTACAGTGACCATGTTATTTCTCTTCCAAGCTGGGACACTTTAAAATGACCAAGAAAGTATTATTAGTAAGTATGCAGAGACAACAGGTATAAGATGTGCATGTTCCAGACCAACCAGGAAGTATGATCAGCAAACACTTGATTTAAGGCTTGAAGAAAGAATGGAAATTAAAGGAATTTAAGGAATGTCATGAGAAGCAAAGGCCAAGCGCCACATAGTATTTCTATGGTTTCTATGGTTAGGGAAGCCTGATCAGTTCTTGTTCAAGAATTCTTTCAAAAGCATAGTGTGTGATAAGGATAGAGGTAGAAAGAGGAATGGTTTAGGCTGAGGATATTTTAAATACCAAACTAACAACTTAATTTTTATCTCTTAGACCATAAGGAGCCATTGAAAGTATTTGAGCAGAATAACAAAATGCAAAAGTAGTATATTAAGGTCAATTTGGCAGATCGGAATGGGGAGAGATTAAAGAATCTAACTGGACAGATACTGAAAGCAGTGTTCAGATAAAGTGAAGTGGAGATGGTTGGGGCAGAAGAGAAATGTCTAAAGTAAGAAATATTTGAAAGAAATATTTGAAAGGAAAGTTAAGAGGGCTTTAACATAAATAATTATGGGGAAATAAGAGAGAATTGAACATGATTTCATGGAGTGAAAGCTTTGATTAGACAGAAAAACTGATACTGGTGGTGACAAAAACAAAAACATTATATGTCACATAATTTTCAAAAATATCTCAACATGAAGAATAAAATACTGGACAGATTTCTTGTTTGTTAATTTGGTTTGAGAAGTCAATTTACTTGAGAAGTTTTCAGAAGGTAATAACATCATCATAGATGAAGATGCGTCCCTCGGACCCTGACTTTGTAAATTACATTGAATGATAGTCAGAGAAGTGGGCTAGTGCCAGGGTCAGGCCTAGGAGTCCAGCTGGTCAACAGTGGTCTGAGATCGTACATCAAGCCCAGCAAAGCCAGATAAGGAAGAGAAAGTCAAGTTTACTTATGGATACAAGTAGGGTAGGAAGGGTAGGATTCAATATCCGGGAAATTAGATAATAGAAATGAGGAACCCAAACAAGGTCATTGGAAAAAAGGTATCTGGGCCAAGAGTGAAAAGATGGGGGCAGGGAGCGGGTTGAATAGAACAGAAGATGAAAGTTAAATGAGAGGGAATTTGACATTTATTGAAGAGTCACCTGCAATTATCCTCATGAAAGGGATCAGATTATGCCACCCAAAATATGTCACTTTGTAATAAGGATTATTTTGAGCTGAAGGCAATTGAGAATCAACAGATCCAGGAAGAGTTATCTGCCCTCCCCTTGTCTCCCTAAAAGCAGGACATAAATTTCCCTTTAAGGAAGGTGCCTAACCCTTCAATCCTTCCACCTCCACCCCGCCCCAACTTCAGGGAGAGAAGAGAAACTCTTATCATTGAAGACGGGAAGTTGACACCAAGATGAGTCTGCATAAAGAGAACTTACTAAAACAATCCTTATCTTCCCTTATAGTTCCCTAGTTGCTTCCCACAGTTCATCCTCCCTTGAAGCCCAAATCCCTTTCCTTTGTTAAAAGGGTGCATAAAACCCAGAGCCTAACCATGTCTTTGTTTCACTTCTTTTCTGTGAACTCCTGTGCCTGTAAAAATAAAAATTGTGTGACTTTTCTCCCATTAATCTGTCTTTTATTAGTTTAATTTGCAATCCCTAGGTACTGAACTAAGTAAGAGGGTAGAGGAAATGTTTTTCCTCCTCAACACTCATTTTAACTATGAGAAAATTGAGGAAATTCCAACTTATTTAACTTCAAATCTCTTGCCCTTTCCGATATAATACACTGGAGTTCCCTCCATAGGATACTTCCTGCAGAGGCGGGAAATGGTTTTTATAGAATGGATGCCCCGGAAGGGGCTCATCAAGCTGGGTGGGAGGGAAGCAAGTGGAGAATAAGGCAGGTTCTGACTCTGGCAGAATTATTCTAAAGCAATTTGCCACATGATTTCTCTACAGGCAAAAATTCCTGAGGGCCAGCCAATTGGCTAAGAAGGGGATGAATGAACCTGCTAATTCTTTTAAAAAATTATATATATATATACACACACACACACACACACACACACACACAGATATCTCAATTGTGCCCTTTCCCTGAGCTAGTGCATTGGTGTGATATACACAAAAAAAGCCAGAAATATCACATCATCAACTCTTGGATCAGCTGGCTATAAAGTAATATTGAAGTAGGGATTCATGATGAAATATGTTAAAATGCCTTCCTGTCCTACTTATCTCCCCTTGAAAACAAAATTTTTTTGTTTAAATTAAACTCTGAAGGAATTGATGACCAGTGACAGTCTCTACAGAACAGTGTAGGAATCAATTAAACAGAAGCTGAAAAATGCCTCAGGGAATAATTGATAACATGATGAGACAGGAAAAAATTACAAGTATGAAGTGAAATCTAGAACTTCTTACTTAGAGGAAATGCAGAGGTTTCTTGTATCCTACAGGACCAATCTGGAGAACTATTAATGTTTGAGGACGTGAAAACCAGACAATAATTGTTGTTGTTTGTTTATTCTTGACAGTTTTAAAGGACAATTTCTCTTGCGGGAAAATTTCTGTTTCTTACTTAGAAGTTTCTTCTAAACCCAAGACTGTTCCAGGAAAGTTTTTTGGCTCTTTCTTGAACTTTAGAAATGGATTTTGCATAAACTTGCATAATCTATTTACTTAATTGCTTCAGTAGATTATCATTCCTCAAATTCAGAGGTTTAAAAAATCCCTGGATATAAAACATGTTCAGGAAAAATAAAATAAAATCAATGTTACAAAGATTAGATGCCAGACCAGTGAACGAAAGGCTAGGATTATATCCATGGTGGTCTCTGAATTGGGCAACTGCCATTCTGAGTATCGAAGCCTATTCATTGTTGATGTGATTTTTCATAAAATGTTAAAATGGTCCAAATGCTTTCCTGAGTTATAGCCCAGTCAATTTAGGCACTTAGATCTGGTTAAGCATTGATTGCCAGATTTTCTGAGCGCATTATCCACTAAGCCACAAGCACTGCCAGGAAAACGTTAATTCCTATCAAAATTTTAAAGTGGGTAAAAAGAATTTGGTTTTTGCGTAAGTACAAAATTAGCTGTTGTTTCACTTGGAATAGTAAAGGCTTAATGATCCCTAACATGAGAATTAAAATATAAAGGAATTTGGTACCAACACTATATATTCAATTCTTAAAGAACTATTCTGAATCGTGAGGATATTTCAGGGAAAATAACTCAGGAAGAACAGATACCTGGAATACACTGCTCTAAAATTAAGGCAAAATTATTGTACCCCATTAAAATTTGTAATCTCTTGTTAATGAAGTTTAAAAAGACAGCATATTTATTGCAGGGGAGCTAGGGGAAGGGAAGTGGCAATTATCAGAATGTACGCACCAAATCATTAGTCTACCTCATTCCTTATGCATTTAAACTGTCTCTCTCCGCTACACAAGTCTTTTGTAATAAAAGTGGAAGATTTTGATAGCCTACTTAATGTAAATTTAGATGCAATTCACAGCTAGTTTTAAAAGAAGAAAAATCTTAAATTTTATTACCATAGCTCCCAGATTAATTAATGGCAGAAGGGTTAAAATTCCAAATACATGTTGGTCTTGTTAACACGTAATTGATTCTAACTCCTCAAAGACAGTTTCTCCTTTTTATGCCAGACATCTAGGTTGTAAAGTAAGGTATTGTCTGAGAGGAATACAGCCTAGCAAGAAGGGTCTACATAGGCTTCATTCATTTATCCCTTTCTAAAAGTTATTTTTAATCATAATAACAACAGATATTTGAGTACCTACTATGTGCCAAACACTTGAGTAGCACCATCTTGTTGAATCCTGACAGTGATCCTATGTGGTATGAATTAATGTTTTCCCCATTACACAAAGGAAAATTTTGTGACCCGAAGAAATTAAGTAACTTCTTCAAGGTAATTCAGCTTGTAAATGCATACCTTGGATTTGAATCCAGGTTCAGCTGACACTTGAGTCTGTGGTTTATCATTGAGCAAAACTGCAGTCATCAAATCATCTGATAAATTTCTTCTACAAAGTCAGAAAACTTCAAACTGAACGAGCTATGTCACTAACATTTTTCTTCTGTTACTGTCTATAAATGATGAACCTGCCAGCAAAACCAGGCAAAAGCTTATCAGCTGCTCCACTTTTAGCAGAATGAGGCTCTCAAAACTTGTCTATATATTTCAAGTCTTGTATCTCTTCTTTATCACGCCTGTAGCAGGTTTATGATCTATATGAGAAAAAGTGTCCTGTCTCTCCCCTCTGGCTGGCTGGTCAATTGACAGTGCCCTCCCCCCAGTTATATCCTATTTGAAAAAGCACCAAAACCCAAAGATATTTCAAATACCATTTCTGTGAAGCCTTCCTTAGCTCTCCCAGGCAAAATGAGGCATTTCTGCCTCTATGCTATCTTAGCACTTAATCCTTACCTCCATCAGAGCACAAACCAGAGAGCATTCTAAATTATCTGCAGATAAATCATCTTCTACTCTAGACCATAGTCCAGGACTATCTCTTAGTTTTCAATGAATCTCTTGGTGAACACAGTAAATCTATTTCTCAATTAATCTTTCTTTTTTCTAAGGTTTGTTGCCCAGCTGATTATTGCACTTTTCTCCTCATGAACCTGCCCAAATTATTATTCTAAAAGACAAACAAAAAAACAGGGCTCTCAGCTTTATAAATGGGAAAACCAAAGAATAGCCACAAGCAATTGATCACAACGTCACAAAAGTATCTGAAGCCTCTACTTGAGGAAAGACCGTTGAATAACAGAGAATGCACAACACTGCTCGGCATTCCATTTCCTGATACTCTATACTGTAAATATTCCAGAGAACTCTAAAGATTGAGAAAATGCAAAATTAATATTTAATCTTTCGGAAACTAATTTTGTGATTGATTTCATTTTAACAACCTAAAACTATGGTTATGAATGAGAAACCACTTTACAAATTGATAGTTTTGTTGCTGAAACAAAAAAGTGATTAACTCTATATCATTAATTAAAATATATGATATCATTACACCACTTCCATGCAAAATAAATAATGAATATCTCGAAAACTGTAAATTATATAAATCCTGTAGAACCTAAAATGAAAGGGAAATTAAAGACTATTTAGCAAAAGTAAATTCAGTTTTCCTTTAAGGGAAAAAATAAAGATCTTTTAGAAGATTAAAGATTGACATTTGTGCTTCTTTCTGATAATTCCTGTGGATCATTCAGTCTTATTGAAATGCACAATTACTACTTACATAGTAGAACATTCTCATATATATGGATATGTGTATGTGTTGATTTTTATATTTTTGTGGCATGAATGTAATCAGAGCTTTAAAGTTTGTTATATTAAAAATAAATTATTTGAGATTTTAGCCAGCTTCTATTTTGCCTAAAGCTATAAAATAAAGGGGTGGAGATGGACAAGATTTACATAGTCCAGGAGTGGGAAGCTCACTGCATGTAGTACAACATAGTCAGAAAATTCCAAAAACTCGAACCTAATCTGACAATGTTCTCAGGGAGATTCTGAGGATGAAAGGCAGCTATTTCTAAACTAAACAATTTTCAAGACTGAATAAATCTCAGGCTGGATGAGCACTCAGCTCCACAGATGCTACCAGTAAAGTACTTCAGACGGTAGTTCACTTTTCCCTGTAATGATGTCTTTGTAGGGTTTGTATGTTGATGTGTGAACATGTGCACAGTGCAGGTGTAAGTGTTTATTTATTGTCCATAGCTGAGGAAAGAGAGAAGGATAAGCAAGCAAGTGCATGAATATAATGTCACTGTATGGTCAGTAGCTGAAGCAGATGGACAATAAGC
Organism: Ceratotherium simum simum; assembly: GCF_057802395.1. Classification (NCBI taxonomy): domain Eukaryota; kingdom Metazoa; phylum Chordata; class Mammalia; order Perissodactyla; family Rhinocerotidae; genus Ceratotherium; species Ceratotherium simum. The sequence goes on along the minus strand of NC_141909.1, from coordinate 69,839,314 downwards.
ATCAAGCAGGAGAGAGGGAGGCTGGGCGAAATGACTGCCTAGTTTACTAATGAACTCCACTCTGCCTTTTGGGAATATACAAGGTCATATTTCTTATCTACTCACATAAATTTTTTATTCAACACCAGAAGCAACAGTATCTGTGGTTGGCAGAAAAATGATCTCCTAAAGACATCTGTGTCCTAATCACTGAAACCTATAAATATGTCACCCTACATGGCAAAAGGGACTTTGCGGATGTAGCTAAATTAAAGATCTTGAGATAGATTACTTTGGATTATCTGGGTGAGCCCAATGTAATCACAAGGGAAGCAGGAGGGGTAGAGGTTGAGAAGGAGATACGATGATAGGAGTACAGGTCAGAGGGATGCAGCCATGAGCCAAGGAATGTGGGCTGCCTCTTGAAGCTAAGAAAGGCAAGGAATGGATCCTCCCTTAGAGTCTCCAGAAGGAACAAAACTACACTACCTTGGTTATAGTCTGACAAGTCCTACTTTAGATTTCTGATCTCCAGAACTATAAGATAATAAATTTTTAAGTTTTTAAGTCACTAAGTTCATGATAATTTGTTACAGCAGCCGTTGAAAACCAATACAGTGTCTTTGTTGACTTTCTTGGTTTCCATTGTTCTCTTAATCTAAATATGCATTTTCTTTCTACATGGAGTGATCTTTGCCAGTGCCCTATTTTGTACCAGAATGTATAAAATAAATATTAAGTTAGTATCAGAATATCTCTTATAAATCAAGGAGTTTCCTTTAACTTAAAGGACTAGAAATATTTAAAAAGTCCTGGAAATTGTCATTCAAGAAGTGCTGTATGCTAACTCCTGTGTTTTTTTAATACATCCTTCATCCCAGCTCAACCCTCATCCTCCTCCATACACCAAGAGATTAGGCAAAGAATTTGGACATTGTTACAGACACAATGTGGGGCAGTGCAAAAGGAAGGCATAATAACTCGGGAGAGAACTAGGGTTGTATAAGGTTATGAGGCAGCCTGTGCCAGAGAAACCAACAGATAGCCAAAGATTTCCATCAGCCTTGCACAGCCAATCAGGAAGCTGTCATGATGTTCTGCTGCCTAAGCAGCATGAAATGCAATGATAATGAAACAGAAAACTAAATTAAGAAGTTCAGCATGCCCTTCAGGGGACTGGCACAAAAACCAGTGCATTCATGTGATCTGTAGCCAGTGAGCCTTGTGCCAATAGGAAATCAAATTGGCTGCTATCTCTTTATCTTTGAACACTACCACAACTTGATAGACCAGTTGACTTCTCCACCCAAGCCTTGAAGGAGTCCATCCAACGGTCCTTGGTCCTCGGTGACCCTGGTAAGAGTAGGTAGATTTGGGAGTCCTTGAAGGTACCAATAGTTTGGATAACAATTTGTTCCTCAGGATTCTTGTGCTCTCTTCATCTTGGACTCAGTCCCATCAGGCTATCATCTACTCATTAGCATATCAAGAGCCCTGACAGCAAAGTGCATACCATCTCTGAGTAGCTGTGAGACTTTGAGCAAGTTCTAGTGTCTCCTTCTCATCTACAGAGTGAGGATATTAAAAACCCTATCATCTAATTAGGGTAGTTGGATGTTGCTTTCATTGATAGCTTAGAATCCAGGGGGGAGATAAACAGGCATACAGATGCCTAAATGCTGAGAGGCGTATGCAGATATGTGGAAGCACAGGAGACCTAGCTGGAAGGGGACTTGATAAAGAATTTGTTGGACATGGTGGAAAGGCCTGCAATCCAGACAGAACCCTGATTTATCAGAGTCAGGGGCCTCTATGTTTATTTAGCCTAAGACAGAGCATCCTATCTATACAGCCTAAACGTGCATGTTGACCTTCCATGGTACTCTTTCTTGTTTGAGAGTGAATTGGAACTAATAAAATAACATACACTCATTCATTTACTCATCCAGCTACCAACTGGACACAAGAGGTAGCAAACATCAGTTAAGGCTGAGGACTTTACTGAAATGCTAACTCCAAGGCAGAAGTTCAACTGCCCCTTACTCTTCAGGCATTGACTGAGTCCTATTAAATTGATTAGCATGGATTCCTTTCTCCTTTCTCCACATAAACCTGCTAGTGTAGATTCAATGTTAATCAAAATATATTTCAGACAATGAAATTTGACCAACTTAAATTAAGTAGAGAAAGTAAGAAATACCTCCTGTAATTATAGTAAAATTACAATCTATTTAAGAAATTTAAATTACATTGGGATTCCCTAACTGCATGCCGTTTGTTGGCCATTTTATTAGATGGCATAATTCAATCTGCAGTATTTGATACATATATCAAATGAGAAATTTACGGGCAGATTATCGGTTTATACTGCCTTCATGGAGCGGCATTCCTTATTAAATTGGCTTGGTCTTTTGTACAGTTTGAGTAATATTCAGGGCATATGACTTAATGGAATAGAGTAAAGTTTTTGGTTTTTCAGAATCCTAACTCCTTATATCTGTGTAACAATTGCTTTGAGGGTCAGCTTCTCCTCTCTACCCAATCCTTTTCTCACTTCCTTACAATGTATCTCACAAGAGCATTCCCCAGCATATGTTCTGCAAGCAACTTTATATCTCAAAGTCTGCTTCCAGGGAACCCAACCTAACACAGGGTTGTCAATCAAAATGGTCCCTTTGGGAAGCTCTATACAAATTTTAATCGTTTTGTCCTTGCTCAGAAGCTACCGAGAATTCCTTTTGAGAATCTGTTTTTAGAACCAGAAGCACATTTGGGTGGAGATCTACCCTCAAAGTGCCAAATCTTTCCCATCTGGGGGTGTGATGTATATTTTTTGGGAACAGCCAAAAGTTATTCTAAGCTGAGTCTGAAGAATAAAGTTTATGATTAAGCTAGTCTACTATTTAGGATACAAAATTAGGTGCAGCTAAAATGTGTTGGGTATAATTTGCCTAAATGGTGATCAAATTGGTTTGAAAACAATATCTACAAAGATGCTAAAAAGTGTTTTCAGCAAGAGCAGCATCAGTAAAATAAATGTGTGGCCTCCCAAGAGAATTATTTAGAAGGATAAATCTCATGTTCATGTAGAGCTGCCACCATTCTTATTTAAACACGCGTCTCATCATTTTATAGTTATGTTGAAGTTGCAACTACAAGACACTAGTTACAGTCTATTATTTCCCCTCTAATTATACTTTCAAGCCTAAAGAGCCCCATGGAAAAATGAAACTTTAGGACCTAGGTTGGAGGTTCTAAAGAGATGAGGAGGCTTAGGGAGCTTTTGGCATTTTTTCCAATACAAGGACTTGAGCATATTTACAAGTTAACGGAGGAATTGTTTCTTATTCATCTGTCCAACCCTAGCTCCTAGCCCAGTGCCTGATACATAATAAACCATTGTGGAAGTAACTAAATTATTCAATTACAAGAGAAATGCTAGAGACAAGCAGGATTTCTGGGCCCCAGCTAGCAAAAATTTATCAGAAATTATAAATAAGATATTATACGTATAATAATCATATTTTCCTATATTTGTAGAACTTATTTCTTATATCTATGTGGCTTCTCCTTGTATTTTCCCCCAGCTTCACATTCCCTTTAGTTACTAGCAGGATCCTGAAACTTTAAAGGGCCTCTGTGCTTGTTTGCAGTAGTACCAGGGGCTGACTCCTCAGCAAGTCTTGGTAGTAAAAGAACCCACGAAATAAAGTGCATGAAGTTTGTTGCAAAGAGGAGATAAAGGCTGAGGAATCCCCAGGGCCTGCGAGTGGAAGAAGGGGGAACATAGGAAGCTACCTCAGCCTGAAAACACGCCCCAGGGTTCTCCAAGCAGGAAATACTCACAGCTCACCAAACACGAAGCACTGATGTCACATTAACCAACGGCATATGGTTAAGTGTCAAAAAGCATAGAGTTGACAATTTGTGCCGTGTGAACTAGGAAGAGTAGAAATTAACATATACTAGGAAAATCTTCATGAGAGGGGAAAAAAAAAGAGAGAAAAAGAGAGAGCTGTGTTTTGAAAGAAAGACCATCAGATCATCAAGGATTGCACAGGAAGTGCTGGAGGAAGAAAGCATTCCCAGCAGCAACAGTGTAAGCGAAGGTTCAGAGGCAGAAAGGCCCTGATTTCAATGGCAGCTCTGTGGCAGTCACATCCCGTTCACAAGTGATTGATAGAGGGTATCGTGGGCCTTGCTGGGCCAGATCTGGGCCAGGCACTGGGAAGGCTATAGATGTGTGTGGGTGAGCATTCCCTCCAAAGTTTTCACAGCAGGGCTGCGGACAGAAAACCAACACACACGAAACCATTAACCTTAACATTGTACCAATTATCTGGGATCGGAAATTCAGAGAAGTAAGAGATGAATCGGAGAAAGACTTATGGAGGAAAAACCTCAAGCTAAGTCTTGAAGGGTGATCAGGATTTTGATAACTTGCTGGGGGCAGAAGAAAGAACAACAGGGCATCAAAAATAAGCATGATTTGTGTTCGCAGGACAGAAAGGGCATATTGGATAGTAGGAGGAATTACAATTGAATAAGTATGAATATTGGGGCCAAATTACAGAGGGCTTTAAAAGAACAAGAGGACTTGGATTTGATGTGGTAGAGGATGAGGAATCACTTCATGGATAGGCTGGCGTTGGTAGAGACTAAAGACAGAAGCACCCTCCAGTAGGTCAAAATGGATCAAAACTCAGTTCAAAACTGAAGAGGACCTAGACTAGGGAGCGGAAATGGGAACAAAACAGGGAGATGCTAACAAACATTTCCAAAAGCCTGACAGGATGATAAATTAACTAAGAGGATAGAAATCAAGATGAATCCAAAGTGATGCTGCTCATGGAAATTAGATTATTAGGAGGAGAACTCAGTCTAGAAAATACATAAGTTTGGTCTAAAATATATTAAATCTAGCAAGGGCACAGGCTCTGGAATGGGAAGGTTCTGCATGCTTTTTCAATCTCTGAGGCTCAGTTGCCTCATGGCCTTGTGGAGATCAGAGTCTCTAGCACCTTTTCCACTGTAACTTGACTAATCCCTTCTGTCATTCAGCTGCTCCTGATGAACTCCCCAGGTCTGTACATGGAGCTAGGAATCAAGTTGGCTAGACAGAATCTCCCTTTGTGTGGATGAGGTAGAATTTGGCAAAGCTTATGCATTATTTTTTTGATCCAGATCATATATAGTAAACAATCAGGAAATAATACCAATTGTTAGATTCATTACAGTACATCCACTGTGTTCTAAGTATTGGCCTAGACTCCTTTTCTTTCTTATCTCACTCATTGACTAACCCAATGTCAAGGATATTGTTAACCCAATTTTACAGAAAAGAAAGCAAAACTCAAGTTCAAAGAGATTGAATTCCAAATTCACTCAATTAGTAAAAGTGGAGCAAGAATTCTAACTCAGCTCTTTTTGAATCCAAAGCCCATGGTCTTTCACTAAGAAGCACGCATGAGAATACTGGCCAAAACATAATAGGAAGAACTGCATATGATGTGATTTAAAATATACCCCGAGAACACAGATGAGTGGGAAGCAATTAATTTGTCAAAACTTCTACAATTTTATTCCTGAGAACTACAACGACCTAAACGGCTGCCATGTGGTCTTAAGGATATATTGGCATCTAATTTTTTAGATTTAGAATATCTGTAATATTTATCATTAACTATTTTAATAGCACTAACCTGTGTTTCAAAAGATAATTCAGGAGTTAAATCTCATTACGTCTTCATCACAAATCAAAATATATATCCCAATACAAATGGGCGAAGGATAATTTATAAAGGAATAAATACAAATGGTCAAAAACTACACAAGTAAATTTCCAACATCACTAATAACAAAAAACACTGAAATTAAAGCAGATACCATTTTTTATCTCCCAAAGAGCACAGAAGATTTTTTAGAATCCAATTGATGAGAATGAGAAAGTATTATCACTGTTGCTTAAAGAATAAATTGATATCATTTTTCTCGATGACAAGTTGGTGTTGCAAATCAAGAACATCAGAATATACTAACATTCTGACCAAGGAATGGCTCATGTACAAGGATATTCATCATGATGTTATTTAAAGTAGTGAAAAATTTTAAACAGCCTAATATCCAACAATAATTTACAATTAAACAAACCTAGAGGTAGCGTACAATAGAATGCACTGCAGTTCTTAAAAATCATATTATGTGAAAATATAAAATGACTTGAAGAAAAGATTATAGCAGATCACTAACTAAAGAAAAATATGTCTCAAAATAATATTACACTACAATTCAGTGTTGTTGAGTCTGAGCTGGAGCTTCACCCTACATCTTCACAAAGATTCTCTTTGAGTAATGGGATTATATTTTCTTCCCTGTGCTTTTCTGTGAGTTCCAAATTTTTTACAATGAACATATATGATTTTCATCATCAGGAAAAAGTCATTAAAATTCTGATTCTGTTAAGTGATCTATTATAGGTTGGTAGGGAAGCCATGTATCAATCCAGCTCCTCCAGCAGGACATTTGCTGCCTCTCTCCTTTCTCCAGAGCCTCTCAAGCCCTCTCTACTCCCTCCCCTTAAATTCCAGCCCTTTCTTTCCGAGAAGCACAGAGCTGGTTCCAGCCATTGTCCTGATCACAACCCTTTCTACAAGAATGCAGTGTCTTGTCCCCTTCGATCAGATTTTCATCTTATCCCATCCAATCCATTCATTCACTTGTGAGTTTAACAAACAGTTGTTGAACATCTACTCTATGCCAGGCAATATGTCAGATGCTCATGACACAAAGTCAAGTAGGATGAGCTTCTGACCCTTGCAGAGTCTGATGTGAATTGTCTGATGTGAATAATTCATATGTATTATGAGTTGAATGGGCACACAGAGGAGAAAGTTCAAAATCAGATCTAGGAGGGGAAAGAAAGTTCAGAGGCATTCTTCGCCCTGAAAAAATAGGGCAAAGTTATTGTTCTATTTAGAACAATAACTCAGGAAAAGATACTGTAGGCAGAAAGAAGGCCCGTGCAAGGCACATAGGTGAGAAAGAGCATCATATATTCTGGGAACCTCAGGAACTACATTTGGCTAGAGTATAGTGTGTGAGGGCAAGTGTCAGGAAATAAGGTTGGATAAGAACGTTCCAAATTATGTTACGTGGGCTATTAGAACTCTGAAATTACTCTTGGAGAAAAAGAGATTCCTTGACGAAACAACTTGGGGAAACACTGTATGGTATATCCACCTCTGGTAGATGGGTAGTGCACACTAACATATTAAAGGCCTGCAGTAGGACAAAGAAGCCCTCTCTCCCATTCCCCCAGTGTTCCTCGTCACACACTTTGGGAAACACTGAACAGAGAAGTGAGAAGAGTCTAGAACATAAACGCCTTGTTTATTAAACTAAGGAATTGGTTCTTTACCCTGAAAGCTCTGGGAACTTTGATGACTTTCAAACAAAAGAGTCACATGAGCAGGTTTATGATTTAGAAAACACCACTAGGGCAGCAATAAAGAGCATTGCAGGAAAGGGAGTAAGAGAAGAGACAGAAATCAGTTCTCAGGAGGCTGTTACAGTGATCAAGAGGAGAAGGAATATGGGCCTGAAACTAAAGCTAAAGGAGTGGCAGTGGTAAAGAAAGAGATCATGGTTTAGGGAGAGTTTGACTTGAGGCAGAATATAAGACTTAGTAGCCAATGGAGACATGGTGGGATCAGGACAAAGTTTGTGAGGTGACAATGTCTAAGATGTCTTAAGCCATTTCTCAGTTTCTTCCCACAGTCACTGGGGGAGGCAAAAGTAAATTTGGAACAAAATGTACTAAATTAAGTCTTGGACATGTTGTATTACATGAAATCCAAGTCTAGAGGTCAGCAGAGAGATCTAAATGGACAGTGTGGATTAGGAGGTGGTTAGAATATCATTCATAGATGAAACCATGTGCTTAGTCAGGAAATATTTACAGTGAGAAGAGTACAAGTTCAAGGATATAACCCTGGTAACACCAGAGTTTGGCCAATAATAGTAAATCTATAAAAGTGGTAAGGAGAGGCCAAAGAGGAAGGATGAAAACCTTAAGAGACAAATGCGAAAGGAGCCAAGGAAGGAGAGTTTTAAATGGTGGGTCATGGCCACTAGGATCAAATGCCAGAGAAATCCAGTGACATATGAACTGGGACATGTCTATTGGCTTTGGCGAAATGTGGATAATCAGCAGCCTGTGTCAGAGCCTTCTCAGGGCAAGTGGGAATGGAAGTCAGATCTTAGGGTAAGAGTGAAGTAAAAGAGACAGAGTGCGAGGTGGACTTGTCCTTCAAAGAGCTGACAGAGAGGGTGATTAGGGCTCAATAAAATGTTGTTGTTTGGGGTTTGGGTATTTTGGCTGTCACATGGGACAAAACTGAGTATGTTTCTATGTTAAGAGTGGGTGGGGGGCATAGGAGGGAGGCCGTCAGGAGAAAAGGGAGGTTAAAGAAAAGACAGAGGTCTTGATAGATAGAGGGGTCTCTGGGAGAGTGGAAGGCATGGTATGCACAGTGCAGATGCTGGAGAGTAGGAGAGCCCCTCGCTCCCCATGAATTTGGGAGGAAGGGGAAGACAAGCTTATAGGTAGAGAGGAGGAACTCAAGAATGTGCTCATCCAATGACTTCAACTTACCCAAAGCGAAGTTTTGTGAAAGGTGCTTGGAAGGCATGAAAGGGTTTGACAAAAGAAGGTTGGGTTTCAGAGAAGAATCAGTTCATCACCCAGAATCACAAGAAAAGAAAGATTCCAGCAAGGTCGAATCTACCTTTAAAGCTTCTCAAATTAGAATGGACTCAATATTTTAAAAAGTTGGTATTAGTATTAAAAAATATGAGCACGATTATTGAGGTAAAGTTCATCAGATATAAATATGTGCCCATTTATGCCATGTGTTTGCATTTTTGCTCACATTTTTTTAATAGGAACTTTTTCTTAGGCATGTAGATTTGGAGAAATGTAAATGTCAGACCTTAGTGAACCTCTCTTTTACTTTTTCCTCCCCTAAATCTAGGATCATTAAGGGTTAGGAAAACCACAAATAATTTAGAGACTGTACTTTTCATTTACTACTCTTGTTAATAATACTTTCAAGTTTCCGTGTAATAAAGTGTTATCAATTATTAGAGTAATAATGTTTCTTCATTTTCACCATTGATTTCCTTTTAAAGTCTTTCTCTAAGATAATTTAAAAATTAAGATATTGACTAGGTGAGTGTAGGGATGCATACCACCTGACATTGCAACAGAAATCTAATCAACCAGTTGGATTCTTACACTATGGCCTGAAAATAGAAAAAACAGCAACAAAAATCCACACCTGGAGTAAAAATGCTAAGCCCATTTAAGAGCTATTTTTGGTTCTTGATTACAGTGAAATATCGTAAGTACATATTTTTCAAAGAGAAACAAAATGCACACAGTATGAAAGCAAATCAAGAAAGGTGGTGCTTCTAAAATTGGCTGTAAACTCCACTACCACCACTGCTTCTGCCCTGTCCTTAGATAATGCAATGCAGTGCTTCATTCTAAGGGCAGAATGACATTGTCAGCTGAATCTGAGAAGTTCAGACCCCAGGAATCCAAGCATGAGAGAGAAGATCTAAAGAGCAGTTGGTCTGGGAAGACCAAGGGCTCCAGAAAAGCTTAAAGGCTCCGCAATTCAGATCTGCTCATCCTCCCTACAAACTCAAATTTTGACACAACCAAAAAATAGCCATTGTAACACTACATATTTTTTTAACTTAATGTGTCCTCTTGTGGCCTATTTTGATAGCCATATTTAATTTATTGTCTAGCCCTTACTTTATTCAGAATTCATAGGAGAGTTAACAATTTATAGAAAACCTTTAGAACAAAAGAAATAATCACCATTTAATTTACCAGGTCGGTAAATTTACATTTTCATATACTTTATTAGGGTTGTTTAAAGAGAGGCTCATCTGTAATTATAAGTGCCTAGGAGCCAGGTACCGTATTTTCATGTTTAATTTTGATTAATGTCATTTGATTTGCACTATAACTTTTTGGAAGACTATCGTCTTCTAGTATCAGTGAAAAGGCTATAGAACCAAGTTTGAAAAAGTCAGAAACAATGAAAGCCCAGGCAGCCAGAAATATAGTACCAATCATGCCTTATAAGGAGTCTGGCCAGGATGCTACTGTCATTGCTGCTGCTCACTGGACATCATCAGCAAAGGCATGGACACCGGGACGGATACTGAATATGGGATGCTGCTACCATGGAACCCTGCAACTTACCCAGGGTACCATGGCTACCACCATAACAAGACTTCCCAGTCATTCCTACCTAGTCACATTATAGGCTCTGGATTCAATACCCTGGTGAGGACATAGGATGGTGTGCTCACTTGCTCACCTTCTAGCAGCCAAGGAGCTAAAAAAGGGGATATCTGCCTCCCTTCAGCTTCCATGGGATTTTCTCCATGTAGGAATGATAGATGGGTGTTGGGCAGCTAATCCCAACAAATGTCCACTATAGCATACTACTATGCACCCAGGAAGTGTGTCTAAAAAATGTTCTTGGGTATGATGTAGAAATGTCTTTTTATATTAAAAAAATAGATAGGGATTTTGTTGCAGAAAATGAGTGAGAAATAATGCTAGATCTCTTTGCTTTTTAATGCACCAAATGTATTTCTAAACAACATTGCAAAGAGATGTTGATTGTATGAAAACTTTTTGAAAGAGGAAAAAAAGCCAGTTTTCACATTCTGAACAATCTTCATAATTTGCACACTAAGGAGAAAATAAAGGCAAAGTAACTGCATTAGAATAAAGGCTTTAATGAGCTAATGTATAATAAATTAGCCCCTGTGGAGCTCACAGAGAGAGGATGGAGCAGCTATGATACTCCCTGACCTACCTCTCCTCTTAGGAAGCTTTAAGGCCTAAGGCAGACTTCTACCAAGAGAACACTCAGGAGATCTGTTCAACCTGACCCACCTCAGCAAAGGTTAGAAAAGGAGGAACTGTGTTCTCACGTTCAGTGGAAGAGAAGTCATGTCTCTATGGTCCCTGGCTTCATTAGTTCATTCTCTTATTCATTTGTTCAATGATATACATTAAATATGTTCTCCATGTTTTGTGTCATACCATGCATTGTTGAGCAAGGTGGACAGAGTCCTTTATTTCCCTCTGGCTGGCTTTCTTTTCAGAGATTCCTAGCCCCCTCCTATGGACATTGATGTGTGTTTCTTTGAAAAATCACACAATGCTCCCTTATGCAGTGAGTAGGGATGAAGCTGAAGGTCTGTACACTGATAGATTTGGGTCAGGAGAATGCTCATTACACCCTCAAGAGCTAAATCATCTGACATAGTCTTAAACAGGTCTTCTTTTACCTGGTCGGGTGATAAACTCGCACATCAGATCAGGAAGACGGAAACCACTTTTGCAATTCAAGTGGCTTATATGAACTATCCTTTTACCTTTGAGAGTTTGCATAGGTTAAGAGGACAAGTAGTCCAATCAACTCAGAATACTTTTAGTCCCATGTACCAGTAGATAGCCTTCTAATAAATTGTCACTTCTACATTCTCTGTGTGCTGATGACCCTGGATTAAGATGACAATGAGAGCATGCGATGAAGGTGGCATCGAGCATCAATAGTTTCTTTCTTCTTTGGAATTTTTCTTATTAAAGAATTATCATATTTGAATGATATTTTATAAATGTCCTTAATGGCTTTGTGCTATGCCAGACACTAATCAAAATATATTAGTCATTGAATTGCAGAACTCACATTCAAAGGTAGTCTACACTGACATGGACTTGCTACAGACAAATCAGACAAATAAAGTAGAAAGAACTGATCTACAAATACAACTGATTGACAATGCAAGAAAGAACTGATCTAAAATGCAAAACTAATAATAATAATGACCACTAATGTTTACTGAGTGCCTCCTACATTCCCACGTTATTCTAAGCTCTTGTGTCATATCATTCCATCTTCACTGCCATGCTATGAGCAGCAGAGTGAAAGTATTCAGTGCCCTGTATTCCATTTGTTGTGGCTGGAAGGTTGGACCACATCAATTCTCCATTTAACCACAGAATTAGTGGAGAAAATGATATTTTAGCCAGTGTTGATGGACTTAGAGGCTGGTGTGCCAGGCCCGGAGATGTGGAAGGCAAGAGAGCTGGAAAATGTGACCCATGAATTGCCATGACTGAAAAAAATGAGAAATACTGTGAGATAAGAAAAGTTAAGCAATATAGGAAACTCAACTATGCCTTGAGATAAAGATAAGAAAGAGGGGTCCCACGGAGAAAGTGATAGGGATTCATCATTTGACCTGAACCAGAAAAGAGACCAGCAAGATAAATGAAGAGAGAAATGTGGCTGGTGTGGTTGCTGGGGAGAATTGAGTGCTGGAGACAAGGAGTTCAGGTTTTCAAGGGCCAGGTGTAGGGAACTGGAGCCTAGGCATTGATGTGTAACTGATCAGATGGAAAAGAATAGACATAAGGATGTAGAGAGACAGAACCAGCAGGCTAACGTGACAGATTGGACGTGGGTGTGGGAAAATAACAACAAAAATAGATGGCTCCACTGCAAAACTGGAGAGACGGAATTTTGTGTCTGCAGAAATATGTCCATAGAGCTGCCCTCTCTCTGTTCACTACTCTTGTTAATCTGGTTCCATACCTATAGCAACCACCCGAATTTTCAAACTGTCTTAGCACCTTCTTCTATATATGCTCATCCTCTCATTGCTAGCATGTCTCAGCTGTCCTTTCCCTGTCCAATGTTATTTACTTCAAACCCTAACATCCAAGGGTCATTCAGCCAGACTCTACCCTCTACAGAAGAGATGCAGAACTCAAGGCCAAGAGTGGCTCAGATGGCATGGAGTTCACTGTAAGAGAAATTTGCAGCCCAAAAGACCCAAAATATCTCAGCAGTCCGTCTAGTAAGGACAAGAGAACTGTGAGGCCAAGCAGCTTGCGGTAGGCTGAATGACTGTCCCCAAAGATATCCATGTCCTGGTCCCTGGAATCTGTGACTATCTTACTTGGATTGTAATCTTGTTATCTTAAAAGGACTTTGCAAATGTGATTAAATTAGGGATATGGAAATGGAGAAATTATCCCGGATTATCCCTATCAGCCCTAAATGTAATCACCAGTGTCTTTATAAGAGAAAGAAAGAGGGAGATTTGAATCCAGAACAAAAGGCAATATGATGACACAGCAGAAATTGGAATGATGCCACCACAAGTCAAGGTAGGTTGGCAGCCATCAGAAGCTGAAAGAAGCAAGGACCGATTCTTCCCTGGAGCCTCCGGAAGGAACTAGCCCTGCCGACAGACATCTTAATTTTAGACTCCTAAGACTCATTTTGAACTTCTGGCCTCCAGTAGCATAAAAGAATAAATTTCTGTTTTTCTAGTAATTTGTTATTGCAGCCATAAGAAACTAATATTAGAATTTTCTTTCAATTGGCTGAGAGAGACAGATAAGCCCAATTGTTAAAGAAAAAAAAATACTCCTCTAGCCATGTCAGCTCTCCAGTATTGATCCAAAGGAAAGACAACTTTCATGTTTTCCTCAAGAACCCCAAGTAATATATACGTGTATCTCTTTTCAACAGGGCCCTGAACATTTTTAACCCCAACGTGCTTTAATTCCTATCCGTCATTTGAGACAGCAGAAAACTTACTTCCTTTCCAATCCTTCCTTATATCTATAAAATGAGTTGCTCTCTCCTTTGCATTCCCGTGGCATGAGAACACTGAGCACCAATCACCTCTTATTCACTACTGCCTACCAGTGCCAGACAGGTGAGCTCCTCGAGGATGGAGACTTTATATCCTCCTTCCCAGCAAAACACTTGCTGTGTGTTGGGAATTGAAGGGGCAGCTATAATCGATATGAAGGCATGAGCCTTTCTGCCCCCTATCCCCCCATGCCCACACTCCACACTCTGCTTTTTATTTCTTACCCTCCCCTACTTTAAAAATCAAGTTCATATGCCCCATGGACATCTTTACGTTAAATGGAAAACTATTTCCTTAAATGTAGTTATAAAATTCACACTACATTAAAAAATGAATAACAGCAATGACAGCATGTTAGGTTAAACCGAAAAGATTGACAATTCTGTCCTTTTGAAAACCTCTTCTAAGGCTGAGTTTTGTTCCAGATGAAATTTGATCCTCTGGTCACAACAATCCCAACCCACTGCCTCTTTCTATTCCCTAGTAGTTCAATTTTAATCTGACATATAGATCTAGATATAAACAAGTAAATAAATAAACATGCAGCCATCGATGCTGTGTGTTAGATCTGCATCCTGTATCTAGTACATGCAGTCACATGAGGCATATATGCTGTATATGGGTGGATGTATTAGTGTACCAAGATTAAATGGTGAAGAGAGCATGGTTTAATCTAATGTTCTGTCATGTATTTCTTGCATGACCTTAGATAAATTCTTCAAAATGAGGTTCAGTACCTACGACTATAAAATGGGAATAAATAACTACATTTTAAGGCTTTATGAGAACTATCAAGCATTCGTAATAGAGCCTGGCATATAGTGAGAGTTCACTAAATGTTATCTATTATTAATATCCCCCCTTAAATGTCTCCCATTTTCTTCAGAATTGTGTTTCTGTAACAACACTACCTTACACACATCCCCAATACAAATATGATACTGTGAAAAGGTCATTAAGAAGTTGAGTAGATATGCCAGTGTCTTCAATCTCTCACAGCACCCCTGACTCAACTGGACACCTACCCAATGAGATTCAGCCCCTAATTTCAACTTTTCTCTAAGTCATGTTAGATCTAATCTTCCCCACCATCATCCTGATTAATAATAACTTATTTGCCTCACATTATAAGTGATTCAAAAGTGCCTAATACTTTACACCTTATCCTCTAGAAATTTAAATGTGGGAAGGTCACAGTGATGGGACAGACCATTTTACTATTTTACAGGACTCATCAAAAAGTAGAGGATCGATGTGGGTGAACATAAAAGACAAAAACCTGAGGCCGAGCCAAGACTGACTAGTGAGCCACTGTGTGCTGCCTTCCTGCCCACCTCCTGCCCGCTAACAGGCGGGGCTGGGCCAGGGCCTAGAGCCGTCTGATGGGGAATCGAGAAAGGGTGGAGAGGGACTGAACAGAAGACTGAGATGGAAGCTGTAGAGTAGTGAGAGGTTTCACAACACACATGATAAAGCGTTCAGGCAGGGTGGGGCAGAGCGAAGAAACCCTCTTGGGCTGAGCAGTGAGGGAAGGTTTGGAGTTTGTTATGGGAAAGGCTGCAGGGCCTGTGAGAACTGAAGAGGAGAGGCCAGTGTAGAATGAGATCCCCTTGAAAGTTCTTGAAAAGACACAGGTAAAAAATAGATTTCCTTTTTATTTATATTTTGACACTAATTGACCTTCTCCATCTTGGCCTCTTTAAGAAAACAGAAGCCCGTGGCTTATTATGGTTACATAGAAAACAGAAAATGAATTAATTAGTACTGTGTGTGGGCAGAGCGGTTCAAGACTTTATGGGCTCCAACACTCTCCCTCCACGACATGATGCCAGCAACCAGCAAGGGTGGTCCCTGCCGAGTTCATCTCTTTCAAGGTCAATATCCTGACCTGGTCCTCTTAGCGTTAAACCTAGGTTCCCGATTTAACCGTGAATTTCCAGGTTCTTAGTCCCAGCCTTGTGTCCTAACTAAAGCCTTTAAACTGCATTCCAGTCCAACTCTGTGCTGTTTTTCAAAACTGACCTCTGGCTCCCTTGCCTCTTTGACTGGCTCTCATCCTTGTGCTTTCAACTGCTCAGGATTGGTCTCCACGAGGTCCCAGGATTCTTCCTCAGACCGAGTTTACCTTGGCCCTGAGGAGTTCAGAGGATGTGGGTGTCTTAATTAATCCAGGAAGGCCTCATGGAGGGGAGAGAATCTCATAAACAAATTGAATGAGGGCTTGGAAATTTTAAAGGGAGATTAGGACACAACTTGAAGACGGTTTCGTTAATCTGAGTTTGAATTTACCTGGGTGCTCAGAGGTTAGACTGGATAGAGAACCGGCTCTGCAAACTTGCCTTAAAATGAAAGTGAAAGCCGGTGAGGAGGAAACACTAGAAAGAATCACATTCTGATCTCTTTGGAAGTGCTTCTTTTCCTCATTGATATGCACTCCACTCCTCTTTGGGAATTTTGCTCCTAGGCTAAGAGAGCAGTGGTGAGCCCCACTTTCCTCCACCATCAAAACCAGCAAGTGATCAATTAAGCCAAAAGCTGGTTTGTCTTTGGGTCCGGTTGAAAGAGATAGCAGGCTGGAGAAAATGCAGCAGCTGTCTCCATTTTTCCTCAGAAGTCCTGCTGGAACAATTTTTTCCCTTTTTATTTAAAATTTTTGCCAAAACACTGCTGCTCTGCCTGCCCATCCTTTAGCCAGGCATTTTGTGTGGGAGTGATTGAAGTGGGCAATTAGATTCTCCTCTTAGCCGCTCTTCATTTTCCTTTGGTAGACATTTATTTCTTCATGGTGCAATAAAAAGGATTTTTGAATGGGGGAAAAGCACTCATTTCATTTTATTCTGTTTGGATTCAGGATAGATCATGGAGATGTGTGTTTTCTGATACACTGGTGATTTTTGAGAGGAAGACAGAGGGAACATTTTGATTAGCCAGCATGAGACAGAAAAATACAAATATTTCCTCAGTCTTCTGTCCACCTTCTGGGGCTGTTGGCGCCTTTAACCATGCTGCCCCTTGTACTTCACAAGTGAAACAGAAAATGTTCAAAACCCCATGTTTCCAAATATCCTAATTATAGTCTTTCTACATGGAATGCTGAGCTGAATGTAAATACCACATCAAAGTACTCATCCCTAACTTTCTCAAAAATTATGCCGAAATGTAAATTGTCTCTACCCCAACCACAGGTGCAGAAGTGCTAAGTCAATGCCCTCTCCCCCCAAACTCCACATGTTATCACTCCTTGTCTTACTCCATCCACCAAAAATGAGAATGGTATGCTCTTGAGTGGTTATCTCCAAATGCTGCCCAGGTTTGCTAAGGAGAGAAGTGGAACTTTCTCATCCCATCCCCCAAAGAACTCTAACATCTGAAATCGCACTTCACAGATTTTGAAAGCTTTCTTGTAGAAGGCCAAAATGTATTTCATGAGTTTGCTCTGGCTTTGTTGCCCTTCATTTCCCAAATCTTCTTGGGGCATCGGCAAATGAGACCTACATTTAAATGCACTAAACAGATATTTCCATCTTAAATTACCGGGGCCAATTTAATGAGTCATAGAGGGGATGCATTGTTGTTTATCAGTTGGTGTTCCCTCTGTAGAGTTGGCTGGTTGTGCCGTCCTCCATTTCAGAAGAAAATCACATGAAGAAGAAGGTGATCTGGCTAAGTCTTCATATCGTCGTTTCAACACCCACTGCTCCCTGTGTGCTCATACTGGGTAAACATCTGTTTCCCTGTGTTCGGTACTCTCTCGATGGCCCATTGGAGGTGCCTAATTGAAGGCCATCACTGCAGCCTTCATAGAGAGGGCGGTGCCCAGTCACATGGAAAAGTTCCTCAGGTTCTCTGAGGCTGCAAGTACTGCTCACGGAATACTAAAAATATATATTAATAAGGAACTTTACTGTCTTCCTGGGAAGTCATCATTTTACAAATGAAGTTACTCACAGACTATTGATGGAGTGAATTTCTAATCTCAGCCTGACTCCCTCCTATTACCACTCTACCCCAGGCTGCCCCGTCTTCTAACGATAGTTGCTCTGTGTTTAGGGAATGTAAACCAATTTAAATACAAGCCCAAATTGAACAACTGCTGGGGTAAATGTGCTGCCAAAATTATTCTGAAACAAACAGCACCAAACGCAATACTATGCCTGGAAGACTTTTGATAAATGTGAATTGAATCAGCAAACATTTTTAAATAAATGAATATTAATGATTTTCGCTTCCATCCGTGATTTGGGTTATCTGTTGTATCAGATTGTTTTCATCATTTCTCCCATCTATTGGTTAGGTATTGAAAACATACTATAATCTGAGTTGCCCTAAAAGCACGAAAAATGGGAATCAGATTGTCAGGAAGGAAAATGGATTATCTGCTTCATAAGGTCGGTGTGTTATCCTACAGGATGCTCTGTTTTATGTTCACATGTAAGTTTAGATAACCCTACAGGGCAGTCAACCATAATATTCGGAATGTCCTGTACCTTTTAGTGGTTCTAACGAAGAAAAATGGTGAAAAGGAAATAACATTTATTAAACTCCTACAGTGTGCCTTGCTTTCACATACATTATCTCATTTAATGCTCAACCCAACCCTGGGAAGTATATAATATTTCCATTTTAAAAATAAATGAACTGAGACTCAGAAAAGTTAAATAAGTGGAGGAACTATTCTAAAAATCGCCCAGGAAAAGGCAAGTTGGCTATGCTCAGTGTTTGTGGACATTACGTGCATATAGACCACACGTGCCCACCAGAGTTCCTCGTAATATTGCTTTATGTGAATTTCGTATGTCCAGGCACCATTCTCAGTGGTTTATATGGATTTGCTCATGAGGTAGGTACTGTATTGTTTCCCATTTTACCTGGGAGGAAATGCAGAGACAGAAGTTAATAACCAAAATCACTCAGCTAGTAAGTAGTAAGACCCAGGATATAAACCCAGGCAGTCCAGCTCCAGAGCATGTGTTCTTAAACACAGTGTTATAGAGCTCCTCAGAATGTGCACGATAAGGAAATGACTGCCTGTACAGACGGAACTCAAGCAAACCCATCAGAAATAAGGCTGGCCTGGTTTTACCAATTCTGTGCACCAGTCAATATCCTTGGGGTCTGTGTCCTTTTCATCTCTCTCTCTTTCTCTTACTCGAGGGCTCCAGAGAGCAGTGCTGTCCAAGAGAACTTTCTGCGATGATGGAAATGGTCTACATTTGCTGTACTATCCAATATGGTCAGCACTGGCCACATGTGCCTATTGAGCACTTGAAAAGTTGCTAGTGCAGCTGAGGAGCTGAATTTTTAACTTTATTTAATTTTAACTAATTTAAATTTAAATAGTCACAGAGGCCAGCCCTGCAGCCTAGTGGTTAAGCTTGGCGCACTCCACTTCAGCAGCCCAGGTTTGGTTCCCAGGTGCAGAGCTACACCACTTGTTGGCGGCCATGCTGTGGCAGCAACCCACATACAAAATAGAGGAAGATTGGCACAGATGTTAGCTCAGGGCGAACCTTCCTCAGCAAAAAATAAATAAATAAATTTAAATAGTCACATGTGGCTAGTGGCCATATTGACTGAAGAATGCAACCGTAGAGACCACTGAAATAATAATGGCTATGGGAAGAGCTTACATCTGTTGAGCATCTATTAGCTCATTCAAGCCTCAGAACAACTGTGTGTGGTAAGGACCATAATCATTCCCATTTTACAGATTCAGAAAACTTATTTTACAGTGTTCTTGACTTGCCCGATCCCATGCAGCATGTAAGTGGGACAGGTAGGAGCAGACATCAAGGGTTGGAAAAACTGATCTAAGAAAAAACATAAGAAGCAAAGATCCTTTGGCCATGAAAGTAATTTTAAAGGGCTGAGGCCACGTGTGGTTTGCTCACTATTTTATCCCAGGGCCTGGCTCTTAGTAGTAGATGCTCGATAAAAACTCGTTGAATGAAAGAGTGAATAAATGCATAGTTATATTTTTAGTCTGTTATACAGCCGACTATAGCCAATTGTCCTTCATCTTTGCTAAGAACAGCCTGGGAGATGTAGATAAGATGGGAAAACTTCCTGAGACTGAAATATGTTTCTGGAGGATATTAAAATTTATATTCTGAAAGTATGTAAAAATAAGATTTCTCCTGATCAAAATGCAATGAATTTGATGTGCTCCCACCTACAGAATAAGGGATTGATTAAGCTCATCCCTCACCCCTTTGAGATAATCATTCGTTCCTAAATGTAAAAGACCCTGTCCTAGCATGTGAAGAAATGGCAAGCATTTCCTGAACAAAAGCAATTTCTGAAAAGAAATTCTTGCCAAACATATTTCACTCAGTGACTGAGTCACAAAGAGGACACATTTGTTCCCTAATTACATGTCTGTTCATTAAGAAGGTTACAGCAAATCGTTTTGGGGTTATTCAAAACTGTACAAATTTTACGATTCTTTTAGTTTCATTTATAAAGCCATTTGGACTAAGAACATCCATAGTCTCTGTCTAGTTTTTGTGTGTGTGTGTGTGAGGAAGATCAGCCCTGAGCTAATATCCCTGCTAATCCTCCTCTTTTTGCTGAGGAAGACCGGCTCTGAGCTAACATCTATTGCCCATCCTCCTCCTTTTTTTCCCTTTTTCTCCCCAAAGCCCCAGTAGATAGTTGTATGTCATAGTTGCACATCCTTTAGTTGCTGTATGTGGGACGCGGCCTCAGCATGGCCAGAGAAGCGGTGCATGGGTGCGTGCCCGGGATGCAAACCCCGGGCCACCAGTAGCGGAGCGCACGCACTCAACTGCTAAGCCACAGGGCCGGCCCTCCATCTAGTTTTAATGAGAGCTTTTCACCTGCTTTGTGATTTCTAAATAATTACATGGTCATTTACTAATACTGATTGGGAAAGGTAATGGATGCTTTAAAGTGAATGTGAGTAGTAAGGCACCGCTATCAGAGCTAGCATCTTCTAAGTGAAGGTGTTGTAGGCATCTTTCATCCCACTGGTCTGTGATGCTCTCTGTAGCAGGAATCACACCTGTCCTGATCATGATTATATCCACAGGGGCTGGCACGGCACTTCCAGGGAATAAAGCTTCAACAAAGTTTGTTGGATGAATGAATGAATGAATTCCAAGATGGCCAAATACATTACATTTTTCTGATTTTCGTACGGAAGAAATCTGAGTCCAGGGTAAATTAAAATTTTGTTCACAGCCACCAAACAGGACAATAAAGGCACCCTTCTTTGGGAAACTTCTGAATCAGCCAAGGTTGAGTCAGGAAACAGCACTTGAGGTGTTTCAATGACTTTACTATTGGGTATGGATTTCATCAGTGATAGAAAAGCCAAGAAACCTATTGGGGGGGCAGTCAAGAGACTAGAAAAGTCAAGAGACGTACAAGAAGATGGTGTTTCCAGAGCCAAGGGGCTGGGCCGCCTGGAGGAAGCTGGAACCACAGTGGGCCTACCCAGCAGGACCTGGAGCAATGGGGAGACTCAGCAACTACTGCTGCAAATGCTGTTCTAAGCAGAGAGATGGGGGAGAGAGGCCATGGTTTATCCCCTCACCTGGTCCTTCAGTTTTCCACCATGCCTCCTCACTAGCCTCCTTGGAAGCCAGGAGACAAGGGAATCTGGGAAATCTATCTCCCTGGGTTACAGTGCAGGGCAGAAAATGCATCTGAGGGAAAACAGGCAAATGACCCATACACCTTCTCTTACACCTTCTGACAGTTAGCTTAGGGAGAGAGTTATTGTAACACTCATCATATTACATAGTTGTGCTTTTGTTTATATATCCACCTCAACTTATATCGCTTGGTCTCCCCAGCACTAGTTACTGGGACATTGCAGTTTTTGAATAAAAGATTTTTGAATGAATAAATAAATAAGTGATGGATTTCATTTGATTTCAACAAATGTTTATTGAGCATTTACATTGGGCCATGATGTGCTGGTTGATTCCACATAGGTCATCTCATTCGTAGAATGTTCTGAAAGGCCTACCAACCTCTCATGCTTTCGTTGTCCCAACTGTCAAATCTCACCAATCAAACCATTGGTTGTTGATGGTGTGTGATGACCCATCAGGACAGATAGTCAGCTTATTTCCATGGTTATGAACATCAAAATCCAACGTATGTTAAGCCTGACATGTTACACATCAGGCGCTACCCTCAGTGCTGCGTGGTTACACAGGTGAGAAATCATGCGCCTGTCCTCAGGGAACTTCCACCCCACTAGGGGCACAGAGGCACCATCAAGAGATCATTTTGATGCCTATGCTGAGTTCGAGTATGCATAGGATGCTGTAGAGTCAGAGTTGGCACTTCACCCAGCCTGGGAATTCAGGAAAACTTCTGGAATCTTGAAAGGTAAGTAAGAATGAGTCAGGTAAAGATAGAAAGAGAATAGCATGAGCACCGGCAGAGTTGTAAAATCCGATTTCTGGGCGTTGTTCAGTATGAGTAGAGATGAAGTGTAGGTGTTGAGGCTGGGACTAGTCACGAAAAGCACTGTAAACACAGCCTGCTGGCAACGGGCAGACACTGAAGAGATTCTCATGTCACGTGGCTCACTCTGGCTGCAGCGTGGAAGAGAGATTTAAGGTGAATAAGACTGGATGCAGTCAAAGAATAATACATTTCCTACAGAAACAGGCAGACAAATACCCAAAACCCATATATAAAAATGTATTCACGTCAGCATTGCTTCTAATAATGCAAACCTGAAAACTAACTAAATGCCCATGTTTTTAAGTTTTTGTATGTCAAAAACTGATTTCAAACTTTCAAAATCTTGTGTCAAAATGTGATTTTGTATTTGTGTGTGTGTGTGTTTTCTACACTTCTTTTGTAACAGATTCACGAGGATGGATTCGAGTTCTGCAGTGCCCTAGGTGCTGCATATGAAAGCCAAATCCCAGGGCTGCGAGAGACAGACAATCTGTTGGGCACCTCACCAAGCCTGGGGCAGCTCATAGGATGATGCTTTCAGCATACAGACTTCTAACCTCCCATGGTTGTCTCTGGTCATAGAACTGTAACTATTTCTTCCCTGAGCTTTATAACAATTGCTTTCTTAAAGAGTGGGGATGTGTTTGATTATATCTGACCTTCCTTGTTTCACTATAATAATCTCTCAATGATATGGTCATTTTCTCCTAAGTTTTCACTAATTTCCTGTTTAATTAGAAGTAAGTTCTTTCTTTATTTCCAGGTAATAGGAATTAATTCCATACTCCCAGTTGCACTACTCTCTCTACATACTGAGCAAGAAATTTTTCAGCCCAAATAATCATTTATTAGATATTCTGGAGATGGTGAGTATCTTATCAATTTTGTGTCTCTCATGACTTACATGGCATCTGGCCCATAGTAGATGGTCAGTAAACGGTTAGCGAATTTAATAAATCAAGCTGTATTTTTTAAAACTCAATTTCTTAACTGAATAGGCAAAACTCCCTGTTTCCAATCATTTTATTTCTCACCTTTGTGCCAATTTTGTATTTTAAAACAATTTTTTTTAAATCTGTTGTTACTATTCTCTACCAAGCTGGAGATGCTGTGCTACATGCCACAACGATTCCAGTGTTCTCACGGCACATTATGGGTTAAATTGTGTCGCCCAAAAAGAATATTGAAGTCCTAACCTCCAGTACCTGTGAATGCGGCCTTATCTGGAAACAGGGTCTTTGGAGATTATCAAGTTAGGATGAGGTCACTAGAGCGGGGCCTAAACTGAGGTGACTTGTAACCTTATAAAAAGGGCAAATTTGGACACAGACACGTTCTCAGGAAGAACACAATGTGAAAATGAAGGCAGAGATTGGAGTGATGCTTCTATAAGCCAAGAAACACCAAAGGTTGCCAGCAAACCACTAGAAGCTAGGAGACAGGCGTGAAACAGATGCTTCCTCACAGCCCTGGGAAGGAACCAACCCTGCTGACACGTTCATCTCAGACTTCCAGCCTCCAGAACTATGAGACAATACATTTCTGTTGGTTAAGCCACCCAGTATGCAGTCCTTGGTTATGGTAGCTTCAGGAAATTAATACACAGCCCTTTGGGCACATCAGTTATAGTTCTTATCACTTTTTACTTTAGTTAAATGTTGACGTATTCATTCCCATTTGTGATTGTGAATCTCTGATATCAAATATTATGTCTTAGTCATCTTCATATCTCAATATGCCCTGCACAAATGCACTATTAGGTTGAATTAATTATGTTCTTGATTTACCCCGCTATATCCCCATCCATATCAAATGTATTTCCTTGGAACAGTGTGTGGTCTTCTGTTATTTTGGTTCACTGAAACACAGTGATAGTTTTGAGATAATTTCTGCTTCCTGTATTAACATTCCAAGCTCATTTTGCTTGAATTCCTCACTGTTCTGCACTTGCATGTATACAAGATCGGCCACAAGTTATTGCTCCCGACCAGTTTCCCTGCTGTGTTCTCATGAGAATCACTGACCCCTCTGGCACTTTAGTTCGTTATTGTTATGTTCCTGTTTTTGTTCTTAGCTAGTATCATTTATAGAATTGTGATTTATGGTTTCTTTTGCTTAACACTTTCTTCTTTCTACGTCTTAAATTAAAGCCTCTTAATTGTAAGCTTCTGGTATCCGTAAAGCATTATACTAGGTGCCAAAGATCAGAGATGAGTAAAACATGGTCCTTGCTCTAAGAGATTCAGTCAGCTACTTTCCTGAACTTTTTCTTCCCAATCTTCATGGAATGCTCTCTGCTCCTTATAATTTTGTTATCATAAACCACACATCAGAGGACCAAATTCTTTTCTTTTCCCACTTTTATCCTGCCATCAATTATTTCCTGTATCTTCCTATCTACTTTTCAAAGTCATGACTTTGGAAGAAGAGATAATATACTGTATGCCCATAAGTCCATCAGGGTCCTATTCAGATCTTCCAAATCACTAGAAATATATCCTAGGTTCAATTTTACAGAAACATGCATTCCCGGGTGGGTACACAGAGGCAAATGCATTGGGTAGTTGAAAACAGGAGGGACATTGGGTTTTGTCAGCCTCCCTTTTGTTCTCATCTTATGACCTACATAGTTCTTGATATAGAGTCATCCACCATCATCCATTACTCTGTGTGTGTGTGTGTGTGTGTGTGTGCGCGCGCGCGTGTGTTTGGGGTGGGTGGATGTGTGGGTTATTTCCTCTTGAGGTTCTACCTGGATTCTGCTCACTCACTAATACTTAGAAATCCTTCTTAATAGTCCCAGAAAATAGCACATTGTTTCCTCTTCAAGCAGAGTTTTATGTCATGCTATACCGGTGATAATCTTTTTCCTTGTCTTTTTCCCCAATGTCACATTCATTCACTCCTGTACCTCTCAACACTGGTATTGATTTTCCCAGTATTCCCTCTTACATTTTTAGAATATATTTTTATTTTTAGCATGCTCCCTGAATTATTTTCTTTTCATCTTCCCTAGGGATTTTTCACTCTCCTTAATAAGCTGAAGCACAGTGGTTCATTCTTGACATCCTTTAACCTTCTTCTAAAAGAAAGATTAGTATGCATCTAGAGCACACGTAATTGATGACTATCTCAGCAGAGAAGACAAACATAGCACATACTCCACAGGTCACTGGAACAAGACTCTTAGTTCCCGCACTTCCTGGATTCACTGGCTAAAAAATAATCAAAGGAAGTCGATGTTTAAGGCTCCCATATAAAGAGATCTCAGAATACCCATGCTGAAATATACATACATCTGCTCAGCACAACACACACGGGGAGGAATTTTCAAGTAGATAATTCCATGCTCTATCATGCAGAACGACCCTATCTGAGGGTCTTTCTGAGAAAGACATTTTAAAATAATGACATCTCAAAGTCAGGATTTGATTAGATAGATGCATTTATAACCCAAAAGTTTGCCTGCAGAACTATGGCATTTTTACCATGACAACATTCTTTTCTCAGAGAAAGAAGATATTTACTGAATATTTATAATTCCTTTGCACTAAAGATAATGTCCACATTCCTTCCCTGTACTTTACACCCTTCTCCCTCAGTGCCCTGGATTACTTAACTTCTTTTGGCCGCAGTTACATTCTGGCCCCCCTTCAACACACAGCTGGCCACCCTCCTCCCACCTTCCCACTTTTCCAAACTCAACCATTGCCCATTTATATCTCCACAAACCATCTTCTTGGCAAGAAAGCTCCTGAGGCTCCACTAGCCCATATATCGGTCAGCATGCACAAAGCAATTGCACATTCTGTACTAATTCGTCAGGATTGAACTCAAAGTATCTGAGCTTCTTCTACTTTTCACTCTTTAAAGGTCTTTAACACCGTGAAGCCCATTATGGTAGACCTACTCCCAATGCTTTTTTTATTTTTAAAAATTGCTTTTCAATCTCTTAACTGTACATTTTTAAGTCATTCTACACAATTGTGCGTAGGTGTTCTTTAAGCTAAATCTAATCACTCTACTAATTGTTTATTATTTATTTAGTGTTCACAGGGTCCCCAACACTACATTTGGAAAAAGATATCTATAGAGAGAGAAGATTAAGCAAGGAGCTTACATTAAAAGACTTGATTTCAGCACCAAACACACCAGGAATCTCCCCATCGTGTTCTCCAAATACCTTAAATTGAACATGGTCATAAAGCATGCTGCCTTGTCACTGGTTTTCTTTGTCTGGCATATATTCCCCTCTCTCTTTGTTCCAGGCCTGCTATGGAGCTCTTATTTACTCCTCAAGATACTGTTCAGACAGCATCTTCTCTGTGAACTTTTTCCTGACATTCCCTGTCCCTCCTAAATACACGGGAATTGGTCCATCCTTGGTGTTCCATGGCTTTTTATGAATGCCTTTGTTGGTTCACTTCTCTGCCCCCATGTGTCTGTGTTGTTTTTGAATGGAGAGACTATGTCTATTCAGCCCATCCATCCATTCATTCAGTTAATATTTTTTTAGCATTTAACCATGTTTCAGGCACTATGCCATATAGGAGGGATTCAACAGTGAGCAAGAAAGTCAGATGCCCTGCCTAAAGGAGCTTACTGTCTAGAGGGGAGGGCAAATAATAGCCAAAACATAAGATCAAAGCATATGATATTCTCAAAACCTGGAAAACATAGGCTTTCAAAAAATGTTGATAAAATTCAGTTTTTTTTTTTCTAAAATCAATAAGCACTCATAAACAAAGGACAGAAGATACTCCATAAAGTCGATAGTCACATAAAGAAAATATTTTATTACAAGCCCTGGTTGGTATGAAGTTATAAGAAAGTGATGATGGCTTCTTGGCATCTCCTCTACTTGGTATCAGGCAGAGAAAGATAGAGAGTCAATTATCAAATGCTTCATTCATTCATGTCTTTTTGTTGCCCAACCAAGGGTATTTTCCACAAAAAAAATTTAGAAATGGGAATATGCTGCACTGGCTGCAACTAAAGAAGACAGAATTTCAGCCAGAGAAAAAGAAAGACTCAAAGCCAAAAACAAAAACACTTTAATTAGTCGTTTCATTTCAAGATGTTGAAAGCACTCCAACCCAAGGAAACCAAGGCCTTCAGAGTCAGAACAGCTTAAAGAAGACGAAAAAGATGTTTTACTTATTTAGGAGTTTGATCTGAATCCAGTTTGGAAAGGAAAACCTAAAACCTTTTAGAATAATAAACTTGGAGATAATAAAATGTTCTCTGTCATATGAGAAGACCTAGGCTTTGCATGAAATCTATTTTAAGATCTTTAAAATTTTATAATTAGGATAAGTGTTTAAATGGTTATATTAAATGATTTGGTTGATACTCAGCATTGCTTTCTGTGAAATAGCATGTTTCAAGTAAACCGTTTGCATGCTCTTTATTAAAAGCTTGATTTTAGAAATCCTTTGGACAAATGACTTTCTGTTGGCAAATAGTTCTGAAATAGAGAAAAAATCTGAGAGAATTTGGAATCAGTTATAATTTTTTAAAATAGCAAGAAATATGACTGAGGGGGAAACATTTAATTCTTAGATTGTAAGAATGAATTGACATTAATCTAAATAGGAACTTAAAAGGAAAGTGTTTAAACATGATCTTCCTCCTACCTCTGAAACCTAAGAGTCTTACCTTTAAAACTGAAAGAAGATGGTAAATATTGATCTTCATTATGTTTGAACTTGGAGAAGAATGGAAGAAAAAAGGAGAAGGAAGAGAATAGGCCTGCTTACAGAGGATGTTTCAAGTTACTCAAAAACCTGAAAGCAATTTATCAAGAAATTCAGACCCTCATAATTATTTCATCTACATCCCAGCAGGTATAACATTTCAAAATTAATTATAAAAAGTCCAAATGTATTATTCTATTGTCTACACTATTCATTATCTGATTAATTTAAATTAAAGGAAATTACATCAAATACGTCATTCATAATGTCTCTCCTTGCATAGCCAACACAATTTTCCATGCCAAAATGCAGCCTCTGGGGAACGAAAGAGACTTCTGATATGAGATTTTTATTTTTCTCCAGTCATTCATGACCATCTTCCAAATTCTTGAAATTCTCCAAATATACCACGTTTTTAATGCCTGCCCACTTTGGTACATGTTGTCCCACGTGTTTGGCCAATCCCAACTCTTCCTTCAAGCCTTTAATGGCCCTTCCTTTGGAAAACTTTCCTGATATTTCTTCTTCCTCTGTGCTCTCATAGCAGCTTATGAAAACCTCCTCCAACAATTTATCAGGTTTGGTTAGTTTACACGTCAATCTCTTCCAATAGACTCCAAAATCAAAGACTGTATTCCTGTCACATTTGTATTTCCAGAACCCTGTGAGGTCCTGTAACTGAATTAAGGGTTTAATAAATTGACAAGAGAAATAAAGGTGGAGTTGGAAACCTCAGATCTTGAGAGATATTTTCACCTCGTAAGCTTATCTATCTAACTGGTCAACCAAAAGCACTTTCTATTTAGAAGACTTCTCTCTAAATGTTTTGCAACACAAAAGAGAAAGGCATATTTGGGCAGTATCAGATTCATTTCTTACATACCCATTCAATGTACAGAATAGTTGGGAAGCAAAATAGTATCAAAGAATGCCAATTTATAGTTTCCTGGGGTAGAAACTACCTCAAGTAAGTGTAGATCTATTAATCTTCATATTTTAAAGAATGAATTGTTTTCATTCTTTCATCAAACAATTAGAAAAGTACTTTTTAGAACATTAAATGCCTTTTTAAAATTTTTATTGATGTGAAGAAAAATCTCCAAGAAACAGAACAACATAATTTATACCTTATAAACACACCAGAGAGTAACATGAAATGGTGCCATGACTTGAAGTAAGATATGAAATCAGTATTTTCATTTTCAATTACATAATAATTCATAATGGCCAGTAAATTTTCTAAAGCTGCATTTTGCTATCTGTGCTTGTACTGTTTTGTGACATATATATATATATATATATGCTGTATTAGCACAGCCCTGTATGTTTTTTCAAAGCACATTCTCAAAAGCTGAACAACCACTTTACTCAAAGAAAGCAATTCTAGAGCGGAATTACATGCAAATATGGAAACTGAGTTTTGAAGCTCCACATTTCATTTTTATGCTCGAGTCCCACAAGTCCCCCCACCTGCACTCAGGGCAGGGGAGCATCACATCTTGCCATGCCCTTATGCCAGCACTCACATAGCTAGCATCTGATATGTCATGGTTAGTCTCCTACACCTGATGTCTTTCAGTATCAATCAGTCTGCTTTAAGTAACAGCGATGCTGCCTTCTCCATAGTTCACAGCATGCCTACTCCTCTGTCTTCCCCCCACTGACCCACCCTATGTCACCATCACCTTGTGCGTGAACTTTTACAAGAGTCTACTTCCTGGGTTCCTCACCTCCCCCAATCCATTTTCTCTTTTGCAGCAAGAGTGATCATTTAAAAACACACATCTGACCATGTCCTTGCTTAAAACCTTTTAATGACTTAACTAGGATGTTTAGATAAAACTAGCGTCTTCAACGATCTTGCAAGCTTCCATATGACTGTTCTCTGCCTACCTTTGGAGCCACTCCAGACCCTCCTCATTCTCCATGCTCCAGCCACTCTCGTGCTTTCAGTTCCCTGGAGGTGCCATAGACCCTCACCACAGAATCTGTGCACGTGCTGCCTCCTCTGCCTGGAAATCTCACCCACACCTCTACACCGCACCTACCTCACTGCTTTTCCAGCTTCAGATCTCAGCTGAACTTCACGCCCTAACACCATCAGATGACGACCCGTCTCTCTGATACATGCTCTGCTTCCCTACTGCCCAGTGCTTTGCCTTTACAGCATTGTCACGTTTTTGTAATTTTACATAGACCTCTGTGTTTATAACCTATCTTTTCCTCTAGCCTGTACGACGTGGACTGTGGCTATTTTTACTCCCGATTTTAACACCAATGCCCAAGTGGGCATAGCATATAGGAAGCACCTAGTAAAAATGTGTTGAATGAGTAAATGGACTTACCTAAGTAAACATATCAAATTCAGTAGGCAAAAGAGTATGAGATACTCAAGCAAATAGATCAATCAAGACCAGGTACAGTTGATTCTTATTATTTGTAGTAGTAATGTTCTATAAAGTCACCGTTAACACTGAATTAGTGAATACTGAACCATTGTTCCTAAAGGAAATACAAAGTTAGGTTCCCAGGAGCCTCTAGTCTCACATTTTCATCAACCAATCAATATGTAACCCTGTTCTATGTGTGTTTAAGAAACCTTATTTAATATACATAGTTGATTCATTAATGTTGAACTGACAGACAATAACACTATAACTCATGCCTGAATGAAGCTTATCTAACACACATCTTTTCTCCATAAGGCACATCCCAGACTTCTTGTTCTTAGGAACACTAGACAGCACTTCACTACATTTAAAGGCCTGTTAAACATCAAATCGTGAATAAAAATCATGTAAGTGCCGACAACAGGGCACTAACCAGACTGTGAAAAGGACACTTGTCTATAGAGTGAGAGCTCAAACAAGAAGACAGAATGTCACCTTATTTGACCTCAGCTGAGAATGTGCCACTTCGGCAACACAGATGTCCTCAAATGACTGCAAAAGCACTGCGAATATTGATTTTAGGATTACAAATAAATTTTGGTAAATAGGTAAGTTCACAAATACAGGATTCACAAATAATGAGGGTCAACTATTCTTGTTAAAAGGCGTATTACCTGTGTGGAGCATGCATGTATAGGTGGGCATACACATGGACTGGATCGTGGGGAGCAGACCACAATGTCGTGGTTTATCCTGTGCAGTTCACAACCCTCTGCAGAAGTGTAACAAATATTAAATTGCCATGTCCAATTGGAGAGAATTGAGCCCTCTAAGACTCTTTTATTCAACTGAGTTAACCACTTAATAAGATTCTAGTGTATCCAGTTAGGGAAAAACACTACACTATTTAATTATTACAAAGAATATGTAAGATGTGAAACTTTGCCAACAGATCATTAATTATATACATCTTCTTTGTAAGAACTTCAATGCTTTCTGATCATAAAATGTCTTAGAAATAAATGAATGTGTGATTTCTGGACTGTTTCAAAATAACAAAATCAACTCTAAATTCATTTGGTAAGTAAATAATCATGTCAATGGATCATATGTAAATAAATCTTAAGCCCAAAGAACACTTTAATACCCTGGTTACTCTTTAAGTATATCGACGTGAGCATTTTAGTACCTAAAGTGAAAATGGCGACTTCTGGACTTCTCGCCAATTGCATTTTGGGTGTGAAATTTCTGACTTGTAAGCTAAAATTTTGGGAATCTTATAAACAAATTTTTTGCGGTTGAGAATGGTTTTCCCACCAACAAAATTATCTATTTCTCTTTACTTAACAGTTATGGAAAAGCAAAATTTGTGGGCATGAGGAGGACCTTCTGAGAGTCAGGACATCAGCCCATCTCAAGCCCCACACTCCTCTGCTCGTTGCTGGCTGCCCCTTTGGTGCACGAGCATTCCACAGCCTAAAGAATGTCACAGCACATAACAAGGCAGGAAGCCAGAGCCACCAAGTCCCCATCCCAGGTTATTTGAGGTAAAGGGAGAAATGGTTATGATAAAAAAGTGACAGCACCCACTCCCTTCCTCCCTCCTCCAGCTTCTCTGAAGGCTCCTTCCTTTGGAGGTAATCATAGCTGTCCTTCCTCCAGAAGTTTCATGACTTCCCTCAAACTTGCTGCCTAAGCAACATCCTAATGTAACTTTTATTTCTCACTTCGAGGTATTTTTACCCATGTATGTTAGGAACAGAGAAGAAATATGTAGTGGAAGAAGAATTATTTCCTATCATTCCTTTACAAAAGAATCCTTCTCCTCCTCATAGGAAGAGAGGAAGAGTATTTCTTCAGGGGCACACAGCTTCTCCCTCACCTTGGAGAGCTTGGCCTGCCTCCCCTCAAATTTCAAAGTGCAGAAACAGGCTCCCCATTCTCATTTGAGAAAGCTGAAGAGGACTGTAGATGGGGTCTGACTCCTGCACAGGAAATCTAGCAAGCAGGGGAAGGGCTGACACCCTGCTCTGGGGACTGAGGCACCACAGCCCACACTTCTATGCCAGGCCAGGTATGGGCCATGCAGGACAGAGGGAGAGTACTCTGTATGGTGTGAGTACTTGGGTCCTGTCCCAGCCAATAGAGCTTCCTGGAGGGGCAAGGAGATGTCTGCAGAAAGAGGCTGTTTGGAGGGTGCTACCAATGCCCCTAAGCTGAAAAAGGAGCCACATGTGGCCACCCAGAATAGAGACTCATCTTTCTTAAGGTAATTTCAGGTGAGAGGACCCAACCTGGAACCTACAATGAGCCCAAAATATGCCCCACAAACAAAACCAGACACAGCCATCAGCAAGGCCCAGAGTGTGAAGCCACCCAGCATGTAAGAACAGCCCTGTCCCTTTACCCCTCCCCTTCCTTCCTCCCAGCATGGGGAAACAGAAGCTAGTGAAAGCAGGGAGTCCTGCCCCTTCACTCCTCTCCTGCTTCCAGGCTGATCCAGGTCTGTGCCAGGAAAAGGCTGATGCTTTGACATTAAATCAAGTCAGACACATTGAATAATACCTTGGACTGGACATTAAATGGTTGAAATTGAGACTATGACTGCAACCCAAAATCACCATAAGGATGTGCATTTTCTAAGAATAAACAGAAAAGCTCTGGGATCTGCCAGCGTCTTCATCCAGCATCTGAAGAAGAAAACCTCCATCGAATAGTTTAAAGAAATACTGAGAGACAAAATAAGGTTACGCTTCTCTTAAACACAATTCTTCTTCATTCAACTTACCTGTTACATTCACACACACAGAGCTAGAAACAACAGGAGAGAAAAGATAAAGTAGAAAACTAACTCATGATTACCAGTCAGAGGTTTAGGAAACAAATTTTAGAAGAGAATGTTCAGAAAGTCTCATATCTGTGTCTCTATCCAGACTTCTCTGAGCTAAA
The DNA here is from genome assembly GCF_057802395.1 of Ceratotherium simum simum. Lineage (NCBI taxonomy): Eukaryota > Metazoa > Chordata > Mammalia > Perissodactyla > Rhinocerotidae > Ceratotherium > Ceratotherium simum. The sequence goes on along the minus strand of NC_141909.1, from coordinate 69,806,091 downwards.
GCCTTGTATCTTTCATCCTAAATGGCCCACAGGCATCTCTGAAGGAGCGTGTTCAAAGGGGAACATCTCCCATCTCAAACCTCTCTCCCTCCAAGGCTCCATATTCAGTTCTTGCGCTAGCTTTTGTATTCATACTTTCAGGAATAAATAAATGGAAAAATGCATAAAGAATACTTAGTGCTTTGCTAAGCACAAAATGTAGTTATCATTATTACAGCTGGTCAAGGGAAGGAAGGAAGGAAGGGAAGAAGGAAAGAGGGAAGAAACTGAAGAGGAGGCAAGTTGCACACCCCATCACACATACAGGTGTGTGCCAGCCCATGCTCATGCTCATGGCCAAAGATCTTCAGGTTGACCATACCTGAGGGGATGGGGTTTAATCACAGCAGCTCAATCTAAGAGCAGGCACTTCAGCATTGCAGGTGGAATCTGGTCTAGAACGTTATAAGTAGACACCTGTGATAGGAGGTGGCAGGTGAGTTATGTGATTGAGAAAAAAGTGCTGGCAGGACACGGCATCAGAAGACCTAGGTTTAAGACTTCGATGCATCACTTGCAACCTTGAGAATTTGAGTTAGCTATTTAATCTCTTTAAGCTTCAGTTTTATTATATGTAAAATGGGAATAACAGTCATAACTCTGGGGACCTCATTGGGAGATGTAGAAATAGGTGTAGTGGATACTGTGTCCAGATGCCCCCTAGAAGACAAAGCCACTTATTCTCCCAGCTCCCAAGAGTGTTGACGGCTGATGGCCCTCTCTGGGAATTGCCCTCAGCCTTTCCTAAGATCTGCCTCTGCAGGACCTGACTACACCAACACTGATCAGGTTCATTAATCCAGGTTCAAAATATCTCCAGAATCCAACTCCATCTCTCCACCTTCACTGCTTCCATCATAAGCCATGCCTCCACCGTTTCTCATCTAGATTCATGCAATAATTTTGTAATTGGTATCCCTCATTCTGCCCTTAACTCCCTACAGTCTGAAAGATTCCTTTAAAACATGACTTAAGTCATGTCCTCCATTACTTTCCACTCCCTTACCTAAAAGCCAAAATCCTTATGAACAGCTACCAAGCCCTGCACAATGTTCCACCACTGGCTCACCCTGGCCAGGGAACTTTCTGATCTCATCTCAAGATCTACTGCTCTCCCTCTTGTTCACGTCAATCCAGCCATGCTGGCCTCCTTGCTCTGGCTCAGACATGCCAGGTGTGCTCCAGGCTTACTGTCTTTGCACATGTGATTCTCTCTACCTGGACTGTCCTTCCCCAACATGACTTGCTCCCTCACTTCTCTCAAATCTTTGTGCAAATGACTCCTCATCAGTAAAATCTTCTCTGGCCACCCTATATATTTTTTCATTCAATATATATTTATTTTTGTATACCATAAAGGCCGTATACGACAAACCCACAGATAACATCATAATCAACAGTGAAAATTGAAAGCTTTTCCTCTAAGATCAGGAACAAGACAAGGATGCCCACTCTCGCCACTTTTATTCTACATAGTATTGGAAGTCCTAGCCAGAGCAATTAGGCAATAAAAAGATATAAAAGGGATTCATATTGGAAAGGAAGAAGTAAAACTGTCACTATTTGAAAATGACATGATATTATATATAGAATACCCTAAAGACTCCACTAAAAAGCTGTTAGAACTAATAAATGAATTCAGTAAAGTCGCAGGATACAAATCAACATACAAGAATCTGTTACATTTCTACACGTGAATAACAAACTATCAGAAACAGAAATTAAGAAAACAATCCCATTTACCATTGCATCAACAAGAATAAAATACCTAGGAATAAATTGAACCAAGGAGGTGAAACACTTGTACACTGAAAACTACAAGATATTCATGAAAGAAATTGAAGATGACACAAATAAATGGAAAGATATTCCATGCTCAGGGACTGAAAGAATTAATATCAGCCACACACCCTCTTTTAAATTGCAATACCCTTTACCCTTTTCCTGCTTTCGTTTCCTCCTTAACACTTACTGCCATCAACACACTACATATGTTACTTACATATTTGTGTATCATCTGTCTCCTCCCACTAGAATATAAGCTTCATGTCAATAGGAATTTTTGTTTTGTTTTGTTCACCACTATATCCTCAGCACTAATACAGTGCTGGGCACATAATAAGTGCTCAATAACTATTTTATGATGAAATGAATAAACTAATAAAAGGTGAGGAATTTTCCTAACAAACAGTAATTAACAATTTTTTCTGTGAGTAAATGTTCAACAGAGTTCAGATACTGCTGATCTATGTTTGTGAATATGTAAGACCCTACGGAAATGTAAGATTTAGAACACAGTACAGTGATATTATACATCCAAAGACACATGAAAAAACCTGTAGAGTTTGTTAGGCAGTGACAGCAATGCATTCTGAGAACTGACATCATCAACATCTAACTCCCACTTCATCTCATTTCTGTGAGGTAGAGCCAAGGAAAGACACATTTAAATTATTCCGACAGATTTTTTCTTTGACAAAGAAACTGGTGAGGAAAGTCTGTGAAATTCTAAGGGCAGATGCTATTATTTGGTCTATATATTTTTCTTTCTCTACCATTTCTCAAAACACTAGGATTCTGATCACCCAATCGTATCATTGTTTTCCATAACAGATGCTAAGCCTGGGTGTCCTTTCCAAAAGACAAACAGCTCTTAATGGTGGAAACAAGTCCTCCGTCTTCTGCAATTTCCCTGGAATCTCTGTTTATGCTCCAGGTCCCGCTTCTCAGGATTTAGATTACGCACCTCACCCAGTTGACAAAAGGCTTTGCTGGATCCATTGACAGAGTCGTTTCCAGATTCCACTGTTAGCCAACAATTTGTTGTGCTATATTTGCCAATGATTTCTTTGCCATACCAAATTGCTGGAGTTCACGTAGTTGGCAGTGGACTGAAGGGAATGGATCTCCCAGCAACACCTGACAGGAAAACAAATATGAACCAGAAACTCTTCAGTCTCTGTGGCACTCAGTCTCTCCTGCTTTGCCAAATCTCTGTTTGCTAGCCACTCTTTGAAAAGGGAGAGAGAGGATGAGATACAGAAAGAATCACACTCACAAACTTCCAGGCATTCTAAGAAATATGACTAGACAATCACAAGCTCTATTGAAGCTTTTGCATAAACTCTTGGGATCAAATTCCTTCTTGGCATGAGAGACAGCTCTGATTCAGATACTATGAAGAGAAGGCACCCACCGATTGTCCTCATGGATCATCTCTCAGATCCCACGAGGCTTTCATTGCTGTAGGTCACTAGAGAAAGGGACTCAATGATTTGAATAATGAGAAACTCCAGGCCTGAGCCTTTGGTGGTCTAGGGTGCTAGGGAAAAGGCAAAAAATTCCAATGCTAATATGGAAGAAGGCAAAGCAATGGAAAAGTATATTCAGTTGCCCCCAAAATAGGGACAACACTGCAGCGTAGTAATTTTGTAGTCTTGGGAAGCCCTTTAGGGACTTCTTATTAGAATAGTAAAGGGTGTGTATAAAAGACCGACAGCAGAAGCTGAAGTTTTCTTGTTGGGGTCCCTCTCTACAATTTCAGAGAGCTCAGAAAGAATCTGGTCATTCTAAACTTAGCAGATCTTCAATGGGAAAGCAGTCCTGTCTCTCCTCCAGTCTCTGGACATGCAGATTACTTGGGTGCTATTTATGTTTTGATCGACAAGTGTACACTCTGTCTCGATAAGTAGAGAAGCATCTCTTACAATGATGCTTCAAAAGAGCAGCTGTCTGGAAAGATGAATCAATGCAAGGACAGCTCAAGAGCCAATCCAAATACCAGTAACCAAGGTAAACATTAACAGATGAGACAAACTCTAGAAAGAGGAGACTTACTCTAGGAGTCCACAGTACACTAAAGATAAACAATGTGATACGTATTTCTTCTTATTTATTTTTCATTGAGATCACCCAACCAAGAATTATCATCTTTAAGGAATTATCTTGGTTTCTATTATTTGTGCCTGTCATATTGTTTTCAAAATTGGGAAGAGAAACAATCACTTTACTTTCCCATTCTCATTCTCATTTGTAAAGTCTTAGGACCATCACCTGAGCTTCACATATTGTGGCTTCCTCTTGAATTTTTTAGCATGGCATTCAATGCCCCTAATAATCTTGTGCCAAATGCTTTTACATTCCTTCTGCTGCCCCGCCCCATCATCCACACATTCTATCCAGGAAAATCTTAGCGCCTATCATTCCTTAAACTTGTATAAACCCTTGCTTATTCTCTTCCTTCTGTCTGGAATTTGCTTTCCCCAACTCCACTAGATCAAACTGTAATCATTGTTCAAATCTCAACCCAATTGACATCTTCTCTGGGGAAACCTTCCCAAATGTCTTCCTAAGCAGAATTTACTCCTGAAAATGTGATCCTCTAGCATATTGTAATAACCCTACTCCAGTATTTGCCATACTATGTGAATGTCCATTGTTTATGGGTCTCTTTCTCGTACTCTACCATGAAATTTTTGGTGGGCTGGTTCATATCTTACTCATATACCGCCTGCTCCCACATTCAATGTTTGATGAAAGAATGTGTGAAAGAAGAAAGTGAAAATCTTTCTCTTTGCTCCCTCACTTTTTCACTCTCTCTTTTGTTTTACAGAAGAGAAAAATACAATCCAGAGAGATTCACAGTCTTGCCCTAGATAATATTATCAAAACTGAAAATACAAAATTAAATCAAAAGATCCTTGTTGGATCTATGAACATGTTTAATGTTAGGGCAACTATGGTTTGTTTTTTTACCACTGGCAGGAATCAGGTATGCAGTGGGCACCACCACTACAGGTGATATAAAAAATAAAGAAAGCAATACATATAATTTTTTAATTCTAAAACTTTAGGTTAAAATTCCAGTGAAAGCACCTACATGTTTTGCAAAATATATCACTCTCTAGCAAAAAGGTGTATTCCTTCCAGATCTGACCTCTTCTTTCCCCAAACTCCCAATACACACTCAAACCCACAGACGCTACCAAACTCAAATGTTGACCATGCTTGAGTGGTACTGATGTCATCAGAGAGCACAAGGAGTCAGTTTTCAGGGCTGGGAGCATCTTCTCAGTGGTGATTCCTGGGAGTGGGAGGTGGAGGCAGGGATTTTGACTCTACTTTCCTTTATTTCTGCATTATAATCTTTTAAGTCCATGTGAGTGATGAACCTGCAGTCTTTAGCAAGTGGAAACTTCATCTGAGAGAAAAGGAATTTGCTGATGTTAATAATTTATGTAAATTCAATGAGTGAAAGGATCTTGGAGGATCTAATAATACTATGCTTATATCTCTCATTGAATTAGTAGAATCAAAGACCAAGGCAAAGAATATCTCCCTTTGGACTCCAATCCCTCCAGCTCCCAGGGCCCCCAACATTGCAGGGACTAGTGGGCAAGGAGTTTTACCTTAGACAAGGAAGCATCCTCTTGTGAGTGACTTTCTGGAAGCTACTGAAAGTGAGAAAGTATAATTTCATCATTATCACATCAACATGCCCATTGATGTGTTTATAATGTACAGAAGCATTCCTAGAGCATTGGGCCATAATTGCTGGGTCAATTCACAGGGCAGTGAAGATTCTCCAAGAGTGCTATGGAATGGATGCTAATGGCATGTAGCAGTGATAGAATGTCAAAGTGATGACAATTTAAGATACATGAGATATCAGCAAGGGTGATGAGCAAATGGAGATGCAGAACTTTGCCTCTGTAGGAAGAGAGAAAGGCTTAGTTTAGCTAAAATGGCATTTTATTCTGCAATCATCATCAGCATCATCATCACTCTATCACTAAGTAATCATTATCAGGAGCCACGGGGTCAGGGCTGTTTCACTCATGCATATAACACACACACACACGCACACAGATAAAATGTATATAAACAATCTCAGACTGCTCTGCCCAGCTCCTATTTGGTTTTGAGCAGGTGAATTCAGAAGTAACTGGAAATATACATGTGTGTGTGTGTGTGCACATATATATAGTCTTGGTCATGGAATTAAGGATTACAATGAGAGTGATAAGGATACACATAGGTAAAATAATTTGTGTACTCTAGAGTAAAGAAAATCTTGGAAGAGTAGGTCTTCTTCACCATATGTAAAGTCTTAGGACCATCAGCTCACTTCTACCTGAGCTTTACATATTCTGGCTTCCATTCTCTTTACATTTTACATCCTTTACCTGAGTGTCTCAGCCATTTCTTTAACTTCCATATATTGATGATATCCTAATCTCTGATATCTAGACCCATAATTCTAACTGTGTATTGGTTTTGGATGTTAGAGCTCTTTAGACACCTCAGATTCAACACCTGAAAGCAGACGACTGCAGTGGGTCAAAGACTAGGTAGTTTTGATTCTTAGCGGGCAGATTATGTGGTTGTGTCCAGTGACAAAAAAATTCGGGTAGTCTTTCTCAATCTTTCAGTACCCAGGGGCTAACTACTTCATTGGCACACATGGACCAATACTTTTTAAATTTTTTAGGGATTCATCACAATTTTAAACAACTAAAAATAAAACATTTCAAATAAATATTAACAATTTTTTATATCAGGAAAGAGGATGATATTGTCTCACACTGTAACAAGTTATTAAAAAGGAATTTTTTGTCTGTTTCAACCGAGGCTTCAAGACAATAGATGCTGTTATTTTCCCATTCCAAAATGAGGTATGAAACTATTTATAAAGGTGTCTATTAAGGCCAAGAAGGAGATTTGAAATTGAAAATAAAATTTCACTGGAAAATGTTGTTGGAATGTTGTGACATTTTCCTTCTCTACTCCCACAGGGAAATGGAGAGATGTTCCATTTACCTCACCTCAAAGCTGAAGAGAAAGCTTCAGTGAGATAATTCATGGAGCTTGGTATGTGACTTAGAGTTGGTGGGGCAAAGTAAACCTGTGTCTGACTTACAACAGAAAATTATAAAGGAAAGACAGCTAAGTAAAATAGATTGGAGATTGTAACTACACACTTAAGTGTCCCTGTATGATGGATCAAATGTATATGTTTTCTATAGACAAGAAATTTATTTTTTAAAAGAATCTGCAAGCATGCAAGATCAAATAACCAAAAACAAAAAGAAAAAAAAAACATAAAAATGTCCAAATATGCAGAATCAAATGACCAAAAATCAAAAGGAGTTAAAAAAAATAACACTAGTAAGTGAACAGAAATTGGAGTTATCAGAAATGAATTTTAGAATATCAGTGATTATTATTCAAGAAATAGGTGGCAAGATGGTGAGTTTCACCAGATAACATAATCTATAAAAAGAATCAGATGGGAATTATGCAAATGAAAAATATAACCTAAATTAAGAATTTGACAGGCAAGTTAAATAGATTAAACATGGTTCAAGGAAGACTTCATGAACAGGAAATGGATCAAAGGAAAATATCCAGACTGAAATCATAAAGAGAAATAAGAAATTGCAAGCACAGAAAAGACCACAAGAAATATATGAGACACTGTAAAAAAAAAAAAAAATCTGACAAGTGTGTTAGTCATAAGGAGAGCGGAGAAATAACAGGGCAGAAGCGATATGTAAAGACAGACTGGCTGTGAATTTTGCGAAACTGACAAATCACATAAAACGATAGAGACATAAAAATTCTAGGGACTCTAACAATGTCAAGCAGTATAAATACTAAGAAAACCACACCTAGGTGCATCATAGTAAAACCGCTGAAAACTAAAGTCAGTGAGACAACCCTCATTACCTTCAAAGAGCAATAATAAGATTAATGGCCATCTATTCAACTGAAATTCTGCATTGTCTAGAAGAGAATGAAAGGACATTTTTAAAGTGCTTAAAAAAGGAAATGCCAACCTAGACTCCTATAGCTAGAGAAAATAGACTTGAAAAATGAAAGTGAAAAAAAAATGAATACTGTTCCTGTCTTGTGCCACGTATGAGAATTAATTCTAAGTAAATTGCAAACCTAAATGAAAATAAAAAAAAGAAAGGAAGGAAGGAATTAAAGGAGGAAGGAAACTAACTTCTAGAAATGAATTTAAGAGAATATCTTCATGACATTAGGGTGGGCATATTTTCTGACACAGGACACAACAGTTACTAACTACAAAAAAAAAAAGACTGAAAAAATCAGATTTCATAAAATTGGGAACTTTTTTTCATCCAAAAACACCATTAGGAGACTGAAAACACAAGCCTCAGACAAGAAGAAGATATTTGCAATCCGTATATGTGACAAAGGATTCATATCTGTAGCCTGTGAAGAACTCCTACAAAACAGTGAGAAAAAGACCAAGAGTTCAATTTTTAAATATTGGTGAGAAGACTTATTCAACTATTTCACAAAAGATTATACCTAAATGGTCAGTAAGCATTTGAAAAGTACTCAACATCACTAGTTTTCAGGGAAATTGTAATTAAAACAATAAAAAGACATAAGCACTAGAATGGGAAAAATGAAAAAGATAGGAAATGTCAAGCATTGCAAGGATAAGGAACAACCGGAATCATCACCAGTTCATTTAAATGGGTTCAATGAATTTGGAAAATTATTTGGCAGGAGCTTCTAAAGCTCATCACATACATACTCTATTACCCAGAAATTCCACTTCTCGGTATAAACTCAACAGAAAGAAAAAACATGTAAGGAATGATTTTAGCAGCATTATTTGTAATAGCTAAAAAATAAAAAATTCCAAACGTCCAGCACTTCTTTCACTCTGCTATAGCAGACAGCTGTTTATGTATGTGTTCCCACCCTACTCCATCCCCATCCTCATTAAACATTGATCTTAAGTTAGTCAGACTCGATACTGAATGAAGAGATCTAGGATGGATTTATCAAAAGAGATCTAAGTTGCCTAAATGAAATGAACTTATTATTTTGACTCTTAAGCTCAAAATTGAAAGTTCCTTTAAACACATATTGTCTCACTGACCAGCTATTGGGTTCTGTGGTAATCTAGCTGTGGGAACATTCTGGTGAGATTGGAAGAGAAACAGGAGTTCCACATCTCTAAAGAATTGATATGTATCTATGAAAATTTTATCTAGGAAACTTGACTTTCAAATGATAATTACACAGTAGACAGCAGATACATTTACCAAGTATTTCTACAATAAGCATACAAATTGTAGGAGATGCATTGTCAATTATTCAGTTCATTAATAACAGACAAAAGTTAATGAATATAGAAAAAATTGAAAATTTAAATTGAAATATGTAAAGAAGTGGAAGTTTTTCTTTTTACTCTATTTAGACTACAGCACACCCTATAGTCTTTTGGAAATAAGATTTAACACATAGATACATTATTAAGCATTGACATGATGTTCTAAATGTCCTATTTTTTAAATACTACATTTCTCAAATATAAGCTTCTCTCCCCCACTTTACCTTTGCGCAACACCTACTGGATGCAGAGCCTACAAAAACAGCAGCTTCTACATCTCCTCTCTCTCTACCTACACAAGTCCACTCAGAAGCATAGACAGAGTCCCAACTCACAAGGAATTCTAAAGCCTGCAGTGGCTGAACTTGGAATTCAGACAAATTCTTCATATGTCCCCTGCAATTCTCAAAAGCATTTTCCAAAGTGCACATGGATGATCACCAAGAGGTGATTCCTGATTCTCCTCAACCAGGAGATGTTGTACGTTGAGTCTTCCAGGGAAAGGACCTTTGCACACAGAGACTGAAGGTAAGTTCCGACAAGAGAGTTAAATCAGAGGTCAGGCACAGGAGCATCAAGGACTTGGTGAAATCACAATGAATTTCGCTTCATTCAAACCCTCCTTCTACTGTTTCCAACTGTGGAAGCTTGGGCAAGGAAATTGACCTTCCTAAATATAAGGGGTTCTCAGCTGCCAAAGGAGGATAAAAATACTTGCCTAGAGAAGGCACCCTGCCCATTCAGAAGACGCCCCACCTGCCGAGCACAGCAGCCCATAGGACCCACCAAATGGCAACTCAGCCTCACATAGGCGCCCCTCCTGCCTGGTGCAGCACAGGCAAGAAGGCACCTGGCCCACTCAGAAGGATCCCCCTCCGTAGAGCACAGCAGCCCATGGGGAATCCATCAAGTGGCAGCTCAGCTCCGTTTAGGCACCCCTCCTGCTAGTGCAGCAGCTCAGCTGGTCCCCTGCCAAGCACAGTGGCCCCACCCATGCAAGAGTGACCCATCCACCGAGCACAGAGCCCCTGCCTACAGTGCTCAACCCACCCACCCAGTGCAGAGGCCCTGTCTATGTGAGGGCCTCCTGCAGAGCAGCTGTGGCCAGCCCATGCAAACACAGAGTAGCCCTACTCACACAACTTCCAGCAAATGGTGTGGGATCACAAAACACAGCCCTTGCTCCCCACAAGTTGTAGCAGGTGAAATCTGTGACCTGAGACTACCACAAATGAACCAGCAAAGGATCAATTCATCAAAAACCATGAAGAGCTACAGTAACACTTCAGAGCAGAAAGAAATTGACAAGTCTCCAGAAACCAATACTGAAATCACAGAAATTTACAAACTAAATGACAGAGAATTCAAAATAGTTGTTATAAAGAAACTCAATGAGTTACAAGAAAACTCTGAAAGACAGTTGAATGAGCTCATGAATAAATTTAATGAGCAGAAGGAATACTTCACCAAAAAGATTGAAGCTCTAAAAAGAAAACAAACAGAAATTCTGGAGATGAAAAACAAGATTAATGAGAAAAAAAATAATCTAGAAACCATAAAAAATAGAACTAAAATTATGAAAGACAGAATTAATGACTTAGAAGATAGAAATATAGAAATGCTTTAGGTGGAGGAGGAGAGATAACTAAGATTTTTAAAAAGTGAAGAAATTCTTTGAGAAATATCTGATTCAATTGGGAAAAGCAACATAAGGATTATATGTATTCCAGAGGGAGAAGGGAGGGAGAAAGAAGCAGAGAGCTCGTTCCAAGAAATAATAGCTGAGAACTTCCCAAAACCAGGGAAGAAACTGGACTTACAAGTACATGAAGCCAATAGACCTCCTAATAGCATCAATGCAAAAAGACCTTCTCCAAGGCATATAATATTAAAACTGGCAAAAGTCAATGACAAAGAAAAAATATTAAGGGCAGCAAGGCAGAAGAAAACAACATACCAAGGAACCCCTATCAGGCTTTCAGCAGATTTCTCAGCACAAACCTTACAGGCTAGGAGAGAATGGAATAATATATTCAAAACACTGAAAGACAAAAACTGTCAGCCAAGAATACTCTATCCAGTGAAACTATCCTTCAGATATGATGGAGAAATAAAAGCTTTCCCAGATAAACAAAAGCTGGGGGGGGGGTTCATCACCACCAGGCCTGCCTTACAAGAAACATTGAAAGGAGCCCTCCATCAGAAACTAAAAAGCAAAAGTTTATGAAACCTTGAGCAAGGAGATAAATAGACAGATGGAGTCAGAAAATTGCAGCCCTATATCAGGATAGGTTAGTAAACACTTAAGTATAACATAAAAGATAAAGGGGAGGAAAGCATCAAAAATAACTATAAACACTTCAATTTAGTCACAAACTCACAACATAGAAAAGAATAATTCGCGACAACAATAACTCAGAGGGGGTGGAAAGGGATGGAACTTGCTTAGGCTAATGGAGATAAGAGGCTATTAGAAAATGAACTATCTCATCTATGAGATCTTTTATGCAAACCTCATGGTAACCACTAAACAAAAAATCAGAGCACAGCCACAAATCATAAATAAAGAGACAAATGAGAAAACCACCAAACTGAAATGGCAGTCAGAAATACAAGGGAAAATAAACAAAGAAAATATAGAACAACTGGAAAACAAGAGATAAAATGGCAGTATTAAGCCCTCATATATCAATAATCACTCTAAACATAAATGGATTGAATTCTCCAATCAGAAGACACAGAGTATCTGGATGGATTATAAAACAAGACCCAATAACATGCTGGCTCTGGGAAATACATCTCAGATTTAAAGACAAACATAGGCTCAGAGTGAAGGGATGGAATAGGATACTCCAAGCAAATGGCAAGCAAAAGAAAGCAAGTGTTGCCATACTTATATCAGACAAAGCAGACGTCAAGATAAAAACAAACAATGAGAGACAAAGACAGGCAGTATATAATGATGAAAGGGACATTCCACCAAGAGGACATAACACTTATTAATATATATGCACCTCACACAGTAGCACCAAAGTATATGGAGCAACTATTAACAGACCTGAAAGGAGAAAATGACAGGAACACAATAATAGTAGGGGACCTCAATACCCCACTTACCTCAATGGACAGCTCATCCAGACAAAAAGTTAACAAGGAAATAGTAGATTTAAATGAATCACTTGATCAGATGGACTTAATAGATATATATAGAGCATTCCATCCAAAACAGCAGAATACACATTCTTCTCAAGGGCACATGGATGATTCTCAAAGATAGACCATATGTTGGGAAAAAAGGCAAGTCTCAATAAATTTAAGAAGATTGAAATCATCCCAAGCATCTTTTCTGAACACAGTGCTGTGAAACTAGAAATCAACTACAAGAAAAAAACTGGGAAGTCAGAAACATGTGGAGACTAAACAACATGCTACTGAATAACCATTGGAACAATCATGAAATCAAAGGAGAAATTAAAAAATATCTAGAGACAAATGAAATGAAAATACAACATATCAGCTCCTATGGGATGCAGCAAAAGTGGTCATAAGAGGGAAATTCATAGCAATACAGGCCCACCTCAACAAACAAGAAAAATCTTAAATAAGTAACCTTAAACTGCACCTAATAGACCTAGAAAAAGAAGAACAAACAAAGCCCAAAGTCAGAGGAAGGAGAGAAATAATAAAAATCAGAGCAGAAATAAATTAAACAGAGACTAAAAAAACAATAGAAAGGATTAATGAAACTAAGAGCTGGTCTTTGAGGAGATAAACAAACATGACAAACCCTTAGCCAGACTCACCAAGAAAAAAAGAGAGAAGGCTCAAATAAATAAAACTAGAAATAAAAGAGGAGAAATTACAACGTATACCACAGAAATACAAAGGATTATAAGAGAATACCATGAAAAACTACATACCAACAAATCGATAACCTAAAATAAATGGATAAATTCTTAGACTCATACAACTTCCCAAAACTGAATCAAGAAGAAATAGGCAATATGAATAGACCAAAAACAAGTAAAGAGATTGAAACAGTAATCAAAAACCTCCCCAAAAACAAAAGTCTAGGACCAGATGGCTTCGACAGAGAATTCTATCAAACATTCAAAAAAGATTTAATGCCTGTCCTTTTCAAACTATTCCAAAAAATTTAAGAAGATGGAATGCTTCCTAACTCATTCTATGAGGCCAAAACCAGGCAAGGACAACACAAGGAAGGAAAATTACAGGCAAATATTACCGATGAACATAGATGCAAAAATCCTCAACAAAATATTGGCAAACCAAATACAGCAATACATTAAAACGATCATATGCTTTGATCAAGTGGGATTTATTCCAGGGACACAGGGATGGTTCCACAAATCAATTAATGTGATACACCACGTTAACAAAATGAGGAATAAAAATCACATGATCATCTCAATAGATGCAGAGAAAGCATTTGACAAGATCCAACATCCATTTATGATAAAAACTCTCAATAAAATGGGTATCGAAGGAAAGTACCTCAACATAATAACAGCCATATATGATAAACCCACAGCCAACATCATACCTAATGGTGAAAAACCAAAAGCCATCCCTCTGAGAACAGGAACAAGACAAGGGTGTCCACTCTCACTGCTACTATTCAACATAATACTGGAGGTTTTGGCCAGAGCAATTAGGCAAGAAAAAGAAAAAGCTATCCAAGTTGGAAAGGAAGAAGTAAAACTTTCGCTGTTAGCAGATGACATGATTCTATATAGAAAACCCTAAAGAATCCATCAGAAAACTATTAGAAATAATCAACAACTACAGCAAATTGGCAGGGTGCAAAATCAACTTACAAAAATCTGTTGCATTTCTATACACTAATAACGAACTAGCAGAAAGAGAACTCAAGAATACAATCCCATTTACAATCACAACAAAAAGAAATAAAATAACTAGAAATAAACTTGCCAAGGAGGTGAAAGACATATACAATGAAAATTATAAAACATTATTGAAAGAAATTGAAGAAGATATAAAGAAATGTGAAGATATTCCATGCTCATGGATTGGAAGGATAAACATAGTTAAAATGTCCATATTCATCTAAAGCAATCTACAGATTCAATGCAATCCCAATTAGAATCCCAATGACCTTCTTCATGGAAATAGAACAAAGAATCCTAAAATTTATATGGGGCAACAAAAGACCCTGAATAGCCAAAGCATCCTGAGAAAAAAAGAACAAAGCTGAAGGCACCACAATCCCTGACTTCAAAATATACTACAAGCAATAGTACTCAAAACAGCACAGTACCGGCACAAAAACAGACACACAGATCAATGGAACAGAATTGAAAACCCAGAAATAAAACCACACATCTATGAATAGGTAATCTTCAACAAAGGAGGCAAGAAGTACTAAGGAGAAAGGAAAGTGTCTGTAATAAATGATGTTGGGAAAACTGGACAGCCACATGCAAAAGAATGAAAGTAGACCATTATCTTACACCATACACAAAAATTAACTCAAATGTATTCAAGACTTGAATGTAAGACATGAAACCATAAAACTCCTGGAAGAAAACATAGGCAGTATGCATTTTGACATCAGTCTTAGCAGCATTTTTTTCAAATACCATGTCTACTCAGACAAGGGAAACAAAGGAAAAAATTAACAAATGGGACTACATCAGACTAAAAAGCTTCTGCAAGGCAAAGAAAACCATGAACAAAATGAAAAGACAACCCACCAACTGGGAGAAAATATTTGCAAATCATATATCCAACAAGCGGTTAATCTCCAAAATATATAAAGAACTCATACAACTCAACAACAAGAAAACAAACAACCCAATCAAAAAATGAGCAGAGGATATGAACAGACACTTATCCAAAGAAGATATACAGATGGCCAACAGGAATATGAAAAGTTGTTCAACGTCACCAATTATTAGGGAAATGCAAATCAAAATTACTGTGAGATATCACCTTACCTGTCAGAATGGCTATAATTAACAAGATGAAGAATAACAAATGTTGGAGAGGATATGGAGAAAAGGGAACCCTCACACAATTCTGGTGGGCATGCAAACTGGTGCAACCACTATGGAAAACAGCATGGAGATTTCTCAAAAACTTAAAAATAGAAATACCATGTGACCCAGCTTTCCCACTACTGAGTATTCATCCAGAGAACTTGAAATCAACAATTCAAAGAGACTTATGCACCCCTATGTTCATTGAAGCATTATTCACAATAGCTAAGACATGAAAGTCTTAGTGCCCATCAAGTGATGAATGAATAAAGAAGATGTAGTATATATATACAATAGAATACTACTCAGCCATAAAAAAGACAAAATCGTCCCATTTGCAATAACGTGGATGGACCTTGAGGGTATGATGTTAAGCTAAATAAGTCAGACAGAGAAAGACAAACACCACATGATTTCACTCATATGTGGAAGATATGAATAACAAACACATGGATAAAGAGAACAGAGTAGTGGTTACCAGAGGGGAAGGGAGTGGGAGTGGGCGGTTGGTCGAAAGGGGTAAAGGGGCATATGTGCATGGTGATGGATAAAAACTAGACTATTGGTTGTGAGCATGATGCAGTCTACACAGAAACTGATAAATAATAATGTACAGCTAAAATTACACAATTTTATGAACCAATATGACCTCAATAAAATTTTTTAAAAAATGTTTGCCTAGAGAGGTTTCTGTGGAAATTAAATGTGATAACTCATAGAAAGTACTTAGCCTGGTAGGGCCTGGTACAGAGTGAGCATTGAATGACTATTTTGCTTATTATTTTTATTGTTAAAGTTGTTATCATCACAATAAGGATTATTATTATTATTCTATTATCTCAAACACCTAAAGGTAATTTCCATATTAAAGCACAACTGCATTATTTGATATCATTTGGGAAAGAAATAGCCCTCCTCTTATTCTACAGTTTTTCGTACTCATTTATCAGCCCACTGTGAATTTGTTTTTCCCTCTTATTACAATATCCATTGGATCAGAAATACTTTTTGAATGAATAACAACGACAACAACAGCAATAATTAACACGTACCAAGCGCTTACTGCGAGCCAGGCGTGCCTCTAAGGGCTCTGCATGCATTGTCTCACAACTGCCCCACAGTGCAGGTACTTTTGTTATCCCCACAGGATAAATTCACTAAACAAATTCCACTTTGTTTCTGCTATCTGCCTCCCAGACCAAGGTTTGTTGTTTGGCCTCCAGGAAGGAAAATCTCTTTTATACTGCTCTGATGGTGGTGTGCACAGGTACACGGACGACATGAAGGAGAAGGTGCCTGGCAATGACCCTGGAGGCCAGTGAAGGCGTCACACGAAAGAATAGCTCCTAAAGGATGAGTAAAGACTCACCAAGCAGAGCAAAATCAGAAAAGGCCAGAAGAGCACAGGCCCTCTGGGCAGTGGAAATACTGCAGGGGCTGGAGCTGGGGGCGTGACACAGAACGGAAAAGCAGGCTCAGAGGTAAGGGGCAGCCAGGGCCACACTGCACAGCAAATTACAGTGTTCACACTTGATGTTGTAGGGATTGTGGCGATGGGGGTTATATGATCCTTCCCCAAACATTTCCTCTTACAAAGACCTCTCGGAGGCATCATGGAGGTTCATAATATTAGACATCAAGATACATTGAATACAGAACATGCAGAACATAGATTATATGAAAGACGAGGACCAGCAGGAAGTCAGTGGTAGTGGAGCGGGAAAACAGGCACAGATTGCAGAGAGAGGAGGCAGAATGGGCAAGGTGTAGTGGCTGATGCAATGTGGCTGGTGAACAGGAGGGGAGAGGCCAGCTAGACTCAGTCTACATGACTGAATGGATGGTGATGACAATGAACAAAACAAGAACACGAGACAGGAAACAGGACTTTGTTTTCTTTTGTGCTAGTGAGGAAGATAATGACTTCAGTATTGGGCATGTTGAGAGAGGAGTGATAAGAATTTGCAAAATTCCTAATTACCAGGTTGGCAAATATTTAAAGACAAAAATATTGTGGAGGGGCTCCCCACGGGACTGGAGGAGAGTGTCCTTGTGGTTGGAACCTTGCCTGGGGTCAGATGGCCTTGGGTGTGGGTCCTGCTGCTGCCACCTACAAGCCACACAGGGCTGTGTGGAATTGTGGATAAAATGTTAAATGCCTACACATTTTGACTACAAAATCTTACTTCTGGGAATTTATTGAAGGGAAATCATCAGGAAGGTTCAGGATGTATGAACAAGGCAGCTCCCTGTAGCACTGTTTACAGTAGCAGAAAGTGGACTTACGTGTTGAAAAATAAGAGATGGAAATCACGGCACAACTATAAAGCAGAATACTAAGCAGCCAGAAAAATGCTGTATGGTCATGTTTATTTACACGGAAAGATGTCCACCATACCGAGGAAAAGGCAGGTCACACACTTGCATGTCCAGACCCATCCATCTCATGTCTATCTCCCCCTCAGGCACTCTCTCCAAATGTTGCCTCTTTGACGAGTCTTCTCTGACCCCACCTCCCGGGTCACTATCATTGCACTCAGTTTATATCCTTATTATTCATCAAGCTTCTTAATCATCATGAGCATCTGTTTCCCTATCTATCAAATAGAAACCTTGCAAGAATTGTAGTGACATTTAAGTGAGATAATTTGTGTTAAATGAGATAATATGTAAATATATAAATATGCCTGGTACAAAATAAGTGCTAAATAATTGCCAACCATAATTATTATTATTCTTCCTTCCTAATAACTCCATGCTAAGTGTTTGTTTTTAGCTTCATAACATCACTTTGAGATCTCTCAAAATTCCCCTGTAAATAGTAGGTAAATACTTGTAAATACTTGAAGATGATAAAATATACACCAATATCTAGGGAAAACCAGATTATTTCTTAATGTAACAAGAAAACGGGTTATTAATCTCTTTCTATGATGAAGATATTATTTATCATGTATATATATATAATAAACATATTAGTAGTTTATTAAAAATGAGTAGTAGAGTTTTCCCCTGTTTAAATATTTATGTTTGCCAATTCTTAAAAGAGGATTTGGATAGCACTAACTTGTGCTTTGAAATTAATCTTTAAAATACTGGCTGTCAGTAAAGAAACAAACTCAGTCAAGCATTCTGAAAAGTTTGAAAAACACATGCCCATCCCCAAACTTGACACCGTTCTTGTGGGTCACTGAGTGCTTTACTTGTGAATATACATGATTTCTCAAGCAAATCCACATGGAATCACAGCCCGCAATCTGCTATTTAATACAAGTCTAAATATATTATAATTAAGAGCTAACAAAAATTCCAAAAAACTAAAGAGGAACATATATCTACACACACATTTTTTATAAATACACACGTGCCCTCCTACACACACATAATCTATGCATGCCATAACAAAATCAAACCAAACCAAATGTAGAGGGTCCACCTCATACTTTTAACACATAGTGATGTAGCCCGAGAGTCCCTGGGCTAGCGGAGCAGCACTGCAACAACTAGCTTCTCAGAGGGCAAGGAAGCAAAACAGAGGATTTGAAAGCAACATTTGGGAATCTGCATTTTTCAAACCAATTACTAAAAATAGAATCTTTTTATACATTGCTCTCTTCTCCCTGCTCACAATAGCCTTAGAGGCAGTTATCTTCAGCCTCCATTTGAAATATTTAAGTTGTTATAAAACGATGAGAGTCAGAGCTGTGCAGAATACATGAGCCAGTATTTACAGTATTTATATGAGCAAACCATCCACGAGGGTGGGGGGCTGATGAGGAGTCCATTCCTTAGCAGGAGTTAAATCTCACCATGATAACTTTGATGAAAACATCTCTCTTTCTCTTATACTTTGGGGAAAATTAGCTTTTCTGTTCTAACTATGCTTTATTTACATGCCCTTAAATTGCTTATTTAACAATACTCTTAAAAACTACACTTTTTAAAAATTTTCAAGTCATATATTTTCACACAGACAAGTTCTTGTCATTTTCAATACAAAAAGGTATAATTAAGTAGGTTCTGAAAAGATGTTTGTCCAGAAAACGAAAAGTGCTAAGAAGTCAAATAGTGACATGTAAAACAGTCATAAAGCGGTATTAATTGATGTCAAAAAAAAAACCCCATGCACTGAGGTTAATGAAGCAGCAAATGCTACTATCTGACATTCTACCAAAAAAAAAAAGAAAAAGGAGGATTTGTCCAGTGATACTTTGCAAATTTCTTTCACAAATTCACTTTGCATTGCTTTTCTTCTTTTTTTTTCTTTTTTGAGGTCTTAATTATATAAAGACCAGTATGATTTGCATGTAGTCATTTTGAATAATACACATTCTTTTTCCCATATTTTTCCTCCCTCATCTCCTTTGTGACTCTCATATTTTTGTGTATTTCTTCTGTTGTAATGAGATGAATGCCTAATTGTTCTCCCATAAGAGCAATGACATGTTAATGAGAGTATGCTAAATATAAAAGTATGCGTGAAAAAATGTTCTTTCTGTGGAATATGGCGAGTCAGAAGGGCAGTCCCTGTTAGGTACAGGGGAGAAATTCTGGTTCTGGTTTCAGGAGAGCAAAACTGGCATTTTCAATTCCTTGCAATCTATCAGAGGCCATTTTGCATGGCCATAGAAGGCGCCTGATAAGGCCACGGTTGAAAATGGACTCCTTGGGCAGAATTTCTGATACACGATGACAATGGAGTAGTCTGCACACTTAATAGCATGAAATTTGGGGAAGAATTGGCAGCCAAATGTGTATCTAAGAAAGCCCATCCTAATTTGAGGACAGGTTTTGTTAATAAACCAGGATGTAAAGGTTCACCTTCCCCTTCCAAAATAAAAAATAATGGCAATGGCAATAAAATGCCTTTGGTTAAGCTCTGCTTGCATTAAAGCATTGCCCACAGCACCATGTCTTTTATGCTGGTGGATAGCCATGCTTCAACTCCTCAAGATCTTAAGCAACACACATTTAACAGCATGACATGTTAAAGGAAGAACAAATTTCTTTTCTTCACACCAGATGGGAATAAGAAACGTGAGTGTTGTGCACAATGAAACAATATCTATAAGTCTAGCATTTTATCATCCTATTTCAGACTATAAAATTAGAAGATTCGTCAGTTACACCACCTCTCGTGAAATACACCTGCTGAGGGACAGGGTCCCTGTGGGAAGATGGGTACAGATAACACATTCAGAGGGGTGAAATCATCCATCAGTGAGCACCAAGGAATTAGCAGGTGCTGTGACCCTCGTAGCAGCTGCGCTTGCGTGATGCTGTGGGATGTCAGGAGAGTGCCAGGAAACAGAATTATTAGGAATTCGCTTATTACCAACTCCGTAACTCATGGGCCTTATGGAGATCTGATTTCATGCTTTCTCTACATGCAAAGATATTCCCAAACAGTATTAAGGTAATATTCAAAATTGACTAAAAAATATTTTCCTATTATTAGGATGCTATTTTCTTAGGGGGATAAAATAGGCAGTTTTTCACCTATTTCTTCTGTTCTTCTTTTTCCCAGTTTCTAATTCTAACTCACATCCACACGCTGTCCTCATGATTTAACAATGACACATAAGTTTTGTAAGGTGTTGAAAATTTTTAGAGCACTTCCGCCTTCATTATTTCGTATGATTCTTGAGAACCCAGGGAGGTTGGAGCAGAAATGGCTTAATGACTTGACCTAGAGCTGGGATGAAAACACAGATATTCTGAATACCTTTCCAGGATTTTTTTTTCTGTCTCTCAGTGTGCTATCCTACAACATTTTTTTTATTGTTCCAGTGATATTAACAAACTAGGGAAAATACGTGTCAGAGATTCTTTGTTTTCTGTATTCTTTTTTCTTTTTCTTTTTGACAGAATACCTGTAGAACCCAAGGAAAATAACATAGACTTCTCTGGCCATTTCCTCTCTATTTGAGTCGTATTAGATTGGCATTGTACCTAAATCAGGCCTGGAAAGTTTACCCTGACTTGCCTGGTTGGGAACACACACAAATACATTGACCATACATATAAAAACTACTCCAAAACCTAGTAGCTTAAAAAAAACAACAAGCGTTTAATATCTTTGCCAGTTTCTCTGGGCAGTTTGACTCAGAGGAGTCACTCATGAAATTGCAGTCAAGTATCAGTCAGAGTTGCAATTATCTAAAGACAAGAGGACCAGCTTCCAAGATGGCTCACTCACATGACTGTCAAGTCGATGCTGCCTATTGGGAGGCCTTGGGTCCTCTCCATCTGAGCCTCTCCCAGTGCTGCTTCAGTGCCCTCACAACCAGAACAAGCAACCCATGAAAGCAAGTGGAAGCTACAACGCCATTTATGACCCAGCCCCCAAAGCCATACGCTGTCTCATTCTTTTCTCCTGGGAACTCTCTCTCCAATGCATGGCTACCATGGGAACCACCCTGCACTTATATGTCCCTGACTTTCAAACCATAGTTTGTTGGTTCAGGAGTAAGCAACTGACCCAAGAGGAAGGGGATTGAAAATAGCATCCCCCAGGCTATACTTGATTGGTCCAAGTGGGACACCTGAGGCCAATATACTCATTCCCTGGAATGTTGAACTTGAGATCAAAACGAACTTGAGGGAAGTCTCTCTTCTTCTAGTGGTTGAAATGTAGACTATAAAACTCCTTCACATAGAGGAGCTTGTCAATAGTAAGAAAGAATGTCATAGTGAGCAAAGCAAAGATTAGTGAAGAAGAAAGACAAGCTCCTGCCTCCAGGTGAGCCTCTACCCTTCTCACAGCTTAGTTTGTGCCCTCTACAACCCTTTGAATTCTGTGAACCAATAAATTCCCCCTTATGAATAAACAAATCTAACAGAGTTGCAAAATTGTTCACACTACAACTCCGGTGCAGAAAAAAATATAAATTTTGTCTGGTCTTAGTGGGGAGAAAATGTACTTGACTTTCTCTAATCTGGGATAATTGTTCAATCTCTCCTATACTTGCAAGCCCCTCTCCTAATGGTATTGGGTTGAATAAAGGAGAGAGCTCACATGGCCTTGGGGCTCTGGAGCACAGAGTTTCTTAGAGTTCCACAGCTCCTCTGGCCTCTGGTCGGATGTCCCTGGTCCACCTTATCACTGCTTACTCTGACAACAGTCACAGCTGCAGCCCTGGAGCACATAACTCACGACCTAGCCTCTTTCTGCTTGCCCTCCTGTAGTGCACCCCTCCTCACACTCTACCCGCACCCATGACAAGGCCTCCCCGCAGCCCTTGCTGGCCATAGAACACATTGAGACTCTGCTGCATTCTCCTTGAGACCTCCTGGACCAGGGGGTCTCCCCACAACCCCTGCAGCCTCCTGGGGTATCAAACAGAAAACTGTCATTCTCAGCGCTTCCCTTGACTTACCTAACATTCCTGCCCCTCTCGGGCACATGTCCAGCCTGGTCTTTTCTCTCCTTCCCACTTTCGACCTGCAGCAGGAAGGAGTGGATTCTCCATCTCTCTTCCACTTGAGGCTCCCCTCACATAAAACTCTAAGATCTCTTCCCCAAGCCTGACTTTCAAGCCTGTTATGCCACCAAAATGGTGACGAGTTGTCTTCCTCTTATCCTGGGACAATAAAGAAAGGCTTTAAGGGGATCAAGGACTTGAGAGGAACGTTTAAACAGATAAGCTTAACATGTGTTTAAAAAAAAAACAACAGCTTCTTTAGGCAAGTGTGAGTTCTATAACATAAACCCAGGGTCCTAACTAATGCTGCGAGGTAGGAATAAAACAGTCAAGTGACATTCATTCAGTCACTCAATTAGTCAGCCATCTATTGAGCAGTTACTAAATCCAGGAACTCGGAGCACAACTCATCTCCCATCAAGTTGTTCATGATCTAGAAAAAGAAACAGATACTTATTAAAAAAAAGAAAAAGAAAAATCCAATGAATTCATTATGTTTCCTAAGAGAAGGGTGATCAAAAGGCACCCCACAGAAGGGCAAGTGACTAATTCTATCAGGGATGAGTGGGGGCCCCTTCACAGTGTTGAGAGAAGGTGGCTTGGCTCTGTAACCTGCGAAGCTATTCCCTTCCCAGGTTGCTGATTCAATTTACTAAATTTAAATCTTTGAACAAGGCGCTTCATAAGACTGAATCCTAAATGGGACTGGGATCATAAAAGATTATATCATGCCTCGTGTTTGGACTGTACCAACGTATAAATGCACAGCACGGTTCTACCCATGATCCTTGTTTTTGTTTACTTCAATATAAAATGCAAGTGAAATTATACTAGAACGTGTTGGCAAGGACTCAGGGACACAGGCGCACCCACACGCTGCTGGGGAACTCTGGTGTGGTTCTCCTCCTAGAAGCTCCAGGAGCCCCTGCACTCCCCCTTATATGACGTTCAACACTGCTGTTTACATGTTTAATGGCTGTCTCTATGAAGACATGGTTTGTGTCATCTTTTTCACTGCTTATATCCCCATTTTATAGCACGATCGTGGCCATAAACTGAATACTCACTTAGTAAAAATGTGTTGAATGCATGATGAATGAACACAACTTTTTAGGATGGCATTTGGTTACATGTATCAAAATTTCTTAATTCTCCTTAGGGATTTATCCTAAGTAAATAATAATGGATGTACGCACATAATTAAGGACAATGTGGTTTATACCAAGAGAGAGCCAGAAACAACTTAAATGTCCAACAATGGAGTCTTGTTTATATAAATTATGGTACCATCTTAGAAACAGCTACTATGCGGCCATTAAAATATAATAAAATTATCACATTTTGGTAAATCTGTGTTGCTGTGTGTGTATGTGTAAATGTACATGTAAAGAAAAGAGACAAAAGATTGCTCACTCATATGTTAATTGTAGTTACTTCAGGTGGAAAGTTTTCAGTTCACTCATTATTATCTTATTTTTGTTTATTTTTATTTTACCAATGTTCTAAAATGACATATATTTCTTTTCTTGTGACAGTAAAGCAACAATGACAAAAAACAGATTAACAATCTCTCAGCATGTGCCCCAGAAAGCTAGTTAACTGAACTCAAACTCATCACTCTGTCCTCATTTTCAGCAAGGGTCCCCCCATCTCCCATAGGAAAGTTATATTCAAGGTACTTATGACAAGATTTACACCATCTACTCTCCTTCCATCCTGCTCGCCAGAAGATGCCACGTTGAGTGGCAATATATTAAGCAAGGTCCAAGCAAGTCTTCAATAAAGCATTCCTTTATTGATGTCAATACTGATCTGGGCTCAGCCAACCCTAATATCCCTTGTGCACACAACTACCAAAACTCAAATGGGCCTTACTGCTAACAGGAATTCAAAAGAAATGAAAACACTAGCACTGGTGCATCCCACCTCCAGCGTGCCTGTTCCACAGGTCTATTGACCTAAATCTGTAGCCCACTCTTCCTAAGTCATTTCAAGGTGGGTTGGCACCCATAGCCTCCACAAATTCCCCGAAGATCTGTAATGGGTCCAGGCATTGGGTATATAGGCTAAGAGTTCAGAGTGTTTTCCAAAGCCACAAACATCACTACCAGGCTGTTCTTCCTGACTGCATCCGGAGAGATGTAGGAGGAAGGAGAAGGGGAATTTCCTCAGCAAAGGAGTAATTGCCTCAGGTACAGCCATAGATAAGGGAAGTGCCATGTGCAGCCCCTTCAAAGTCCGTTTGAATCTCTCCTAAGCCTCACCATCACTGCTCTCTCCCCAGCCTAATTTATCTGCATATTTCACCTCACCCCGACCTCAACGAGTTATAACTTAGGAATTCATTTTTTGAGTCTGTGCCTTCTTCTGTGAAAGCACTTTTAACTCATATTTTTCTAAGGGATTCATTTTTTAAAAATGAAAATTAGTAATAAAATGATTACTAATGAAATGATTGCTTGTCTAGGTGGTAGAAATGAAATGCCCCAACAAATCCTACAGATAATTGTTCCTTCGGTGATGTTTACCATCATTACCTATCCCGAAATTCAGACACTACAGCTTTCACCCCCAAAACAGAGCAACACTATTAATCTGATTTAAAAGGAACCGTTTATACTTACAAATTGCCTTCATCTTAGGTTGATCAAAGCATTCCACTGATGATAACTCATTCTGATTCACTAGAATTTTTGCCATTGCTCATTGTTATCAAACTAAGTGCTTTAATCTTGATTGTTTTGTTTTTTTAAAAAACTGAATGAGGCTTGGGAGTCAAGATGGCGGCGTAGGCAGACTCTGAACTCACCTCCTCCCGTGGACACAGCCAATTTACAACTACTTGTGGAAAAATTACCCCTGAGACAGAACTGAAAACTGGATGAGAGGAACTCCTGCAACAACGGACAATCCTAACTGGGGTAGAAGAGGCAGAGACTCCCTTCTGGAGAGGAAAAACGCCACCTTCACAAGCCGCCAGCTTCACGGCCGCCGGGAGCAGCTCACAGGTACGCAGCCTCCCTGGAGGCGCGGGGCCCTGAGCCGGGGAGCGCCCCCACTGTGAGCATTTTGTGGACCCAGCACAATTGAGACCAGCAGCATAATATCTGACTTTGCCTGCTACTAAAGCATTGGGTAGCACCCCCAGAAAACCCGGTTCACAAAGAAACTAAAACTGGCTCTTAAAGGGCCCGTGCACAAACTCACCCGTTCCAGAAAGCATCCTAAAATCACCAGAAAGAAAGGTGCACGGTGCTTCGGTGACAAGAGACTCACCTAATAGGCCCTGAGTGCATCTCGGTGAGGGGTGAGACCTCTCCAGGGACTGGGACATTGGCGGCGGCCATTGTTGTGGCCTGGTGTGAGCGTGCTGACACAGACGCCATTGGAGTTCTCCCTGAGACCTGCTAGCCCAGGGTCTGCCCCACCCGCTAGAGCACCGATTTAATCCAGCTCAGCCAGGGCAGGCAGCCCACCCTAGAGACTAGCCCCACCCAACAACAAGCCCTCAGGCAACGTGTGGGCCTGCAGAGATTGGTGACTGGATTCTCTGCAGCCTGGCAACTGAGCTGACTTGAGCGGGGCAGGGTGTGCAGAAGGAGCGGGTGGAGAGTGTGGGGCGGTGGCAGAGTGTGTGGGGCTCCCGCCGTGGAGAGACTGGGTCCACTTGGGGAGGTCGGGGCGCTCACACGGGGCAGGACTGTGTTGACTGTGTGTGTGGACCTGTGGGCGGCAGGGCTTCTCAGCCACAGAAGACTTGTACTTCTCAAAGACCCACATAGGAGGTTTGCTCCACCTTCCAAAACCTGAAACAATTGGGTGCTCCTGTGCCTGAGGCCAGCCCCACCCAGCTGCAATCCTCAGAGAGCTGACAAGACACCTAATAGGCTAGAGGCTTACAGCAATTGTAAGGCCCTGAGCCTAACAACCTGCCACGGTGGGGGCCTACTCACTTAAAAGAAATACTGCAACACAAATGTGGTATTAGAACTTGCAGCCAACTGTGCTGGGGCTCCTCACAGCTGATAAAGAGACTGAAGGGCCCACAACAACTACAAGCAGCTGAGCATTACAACAGCTGGCCAGGAGCATAACTCGGCCTCCCTGGGCGCCTACAGGGAGAGCAAACAGGCCACAGCAGAAGGATACACGTAGCCCACTTAGGGGTCACCCCTGGAACATTGAGAACTGAGGGAAGCACACTGGAAGCCTCCTAAGCCATCACTTACATAAGGTCACCTATCCAAGAGCAGGAGACGTAGCTGACCTACCTAATACGTAGACACAAGCACAGGGAAAGAGGCAAAATGAAGAGGCAAAAGAATACATTCCAAGTAAGGGAACAGGACAAAACCCCAGAAAAGGAACTTAGTGAAACAGAAATGAGCAACCTACCCGACAGAGAGTTCAAACTAAGAGTGTTAAGGATGCTCACTGATCTGGGGAGAAGAATAGATGGACTCAGTGAGAATGTCAACAAAGAAATGGAAGATATAAAAAAGAACCAAGCAGAAATGAAGAATACAATACTGGAAATGAAAAACTCATTAGAGGGACTCAAAAGCAGAGTAGAGGATACAGAAGAACGGATCTGTGAGCTGGAAGAAAGACTAGAAGAAATTACCCAAGGTGAACAGGTAAAAGAGAAAAGAATTAAAAAGAGTGAGGACAGTCTAAGGGACCTCTGGGACAACATCAAGCGCACTAACATCCGTGTTATAGGTGTCCCGGAAGGAGAAGAGCGAGACAAGGGGGCAGAGAATCTATTTCAAGAAATAATAGATGAAAACTTCCCTAACCTAAGGAAGGAAACAGACATCCAGGTACAGGAGGCACAGAGAGCCCCAAACAAGATAAACCCAAAGAGGCCCACACCAAGACACATCATAATCAGAATGTCCAGAATTAAAGATAAAGAGAGAATCCTAAAAGCTGCAAGAGAATGTCAAGTTACATACAAAGGAAACCCCATAAGGCTATCAGCTGACTTCTCAGCAGAAACCTTACAGGCTAGAAGAGAATGGCATGATATATTTAAAGTGCTAAAAGGAAAAAACTTACAGCCAAGAATACTCTACCCAGCAAGGTTATCGTTCAAAATGGAAGGAGAGATCAAAATTTTCCCAGATAAGCAAAAATTAAAGGAGTTTGTCACCAAGAAACCAGTGTTACAAGAAATGTTAAAGGGACTGATTTAAGGGGAAAAGAGAAGACCACAAATAGGAAAAATTATCTATTTCCACGATTAGAACGTAATGGATACAAATGCACAAAAAGAGGTTGGATATGATATCAAAAACATAAAAGGAGGGAGGAGGGTAGTTAAAGAGTACAGCTTTCAGACAGAGGTCAAACTAAAGTGACCATCAATCCTGTATAGAAGAAGAAAGGAACAGAGAAGGACTACTAAAACACTGAGGAAAAAAAAAAAAAAAGTTAAAAATGGCAGTAAGTACATACTTATCAATAGCTACTTTAAATGTCAATGGACTAAATGCTCCAATTAAAAGGCATAGGGTGGCTGACTGGATAAAAAAACAAGACCCATATATATGCTGCATACAAGAGACACACTTCAGACCTAAAGACACTCACAAACTGAAAGTGAAGGGATGGAAAAAGATACTCCACGCAAATGGCAATGAAAAGAAAGCTGGGGTAGCAGTACTCATATCAGACAAAATAGACTTTAAAACAAAAACTGTAAAACGAGACAAAGAAGGGCATTACATAATGATCAAGGGAACAATCCAACAAGAGGATATAACACTTGTAAATATCTACGCACCCAATGTAGGTGCACCTAAATATATAAAGCAATTATTAACAGACATAAAAACAGAAATAGACAGTAACACAATAATAGTAGGGGACTTTAACACTCCACTTACACCAACGGATAGGTCATCCAAACAGAAGATCAATAAGGAAACATTGGCCTTAAACGACACACTAGAACAGATGGACCTAGTAGATATATACAGAGCATTCCATCCAAAAACCGAAGAATACACGTTCTTTTCAAATGCACATGGAACGTTCTCCAGGATTGATCACATATTAGGCCACAAAACAAGTCTCCATAAATTTAAGAAGATTGAAATAATACCAAGCATCTTTTCTGACCACAAAGGCATGAAACTAGAAATCAACTATAGGAAGAAAATCAGAAAAGTCACAAATACATGGAGATTAAACAAAATGCTACTGAACAACGACTGGGTTAATGAAGAAATCAAAGAAGAAATCAAAAAATACCTGGAGACAAATGAAAATGAAAATACGACATACCAGAATTTATGGGATACAGCAAAAGCGGTTCTAAGAGGGAAGTTTATAGCAATACAGGCCTATCTCAACAAACAAGAAAAATCTCAAATAAACAATCTAACAATGCACCTAAAGGAACTGGAAAAAGAAGAACAAACAAAGCCCAAAATCAGTAGAAGAAGGGAAATAATAAAAATCAGAGCAGAAATAAATGAAATAGAGACCAAAAAACAATAGAAAAATTAATAAAACCAAGAGCTGGTTCTTTGAAAAGATCAACAAAATAGACAAACCTTTAGCTAGACTCACCAAGAAAAAAAGAGAGAAGGCACAAATAAGTAAAATCAGAAATGAAAGAGGAGAGGTTACAACAGACACCTCAGAAATACAAAAGATTATAAGAGAATACTATGAAAAACTATATGCCAACCAATTCGACAATCTGGAAGAAATGGATAAATTTTTAGAATCATACAATCTTCCAAAACTGGATCAAGAAGAAGTAGAGAATTTGAATAGACCAATCACCAGTAAGGAGATCGAAACAGTAATCAAAAACCTCCCCAAAAATAAAAGTCCAGGACCAGACGGCTTCCCTGGTGAATTCTACCAAACATTCAAAGAAGACTTAATACCTATCCTTCTCAAACTCTTCCAAAATTGAGGAGGGAAGCTCCTAACTCATTCTACAAGCTGACATTACCCTGATACCAAAACCAGACAAGGACAACACAAAAAAGAAAATTACAGGCCAATATCACTGATGAACATCGATGCGAAAATCCTCAACAAAATACTAGCAAATCGCATACAACAATACGTTAAAAGATTATACACCATGATCAAGTGGGATTTATTCCAGGTATGCAGGGATGGTTTAACATTCGCAAATCAATCAACGTAATACACCACATTAATAAAATGAAGAACAAAAATCACATGATCATCTCAATAGATGCAGAGAAAGCATTTGACAAGATCCAGCATCCATTTATGATAAAAACTCTGAATAAAATGGGTATAGAAGGAAAGTACCTCAACATAATAAAGACCATATATGAGAAACCCACAGCTAATATCATCCTCAATGGTGAAAAACTGAAAGCTATCCCTCTAAGAACAGGAACCAGACAAGGATGCCCACTCTCACCACTCCTATTTAACATAGTATTGGAAGTCCTAGCCAGAGCAATCAGGCAAGAGAAAGAAATAAAAGGGATCCAAATTGGAAAGGAAGAAGTGAAACTGTCACTATTTGCAGATGACATGATTTTATATATAGAAAACCCTAAAGAATCCACCAGAAAACTTTTAGAAGTAATAAACGAATATGGGAAAGTTGCAGGATACAAAATCAACATACAAAAATCAGTTGCATTTCTGTACACTAACAACGAAGTAGCAGAAAGAGAAATTAAGAATACCATCCCATTTACAATTGCAACAAAAAGAATAAAATACCTAGGAATAAACTTAACCAAAGAGGTGAAAGATCTGTACACTGAAAACTATAGAACATTTCTGAAAGAAATTGAAGAAGACACAAAGAAATGGAAAGATATTCTGTGCTCTTGGATTGGAAGAATTAACATAGTTAAGATGTCCATACTTCCTAAAGCCATCTATAGATTCAATGCAATCCCTATCAAAGTTCCAACAACATTTTTCACAGAAATAGAACAAAGAATCCTAAAATTTATATGGAACAACAAAAGACCCTGAATAGCTAAAGGAATCCTGAGAAAAAAGAACAAAGCTGGAGGTATCACACTCCCTGATTTCAAAATATACTACAAAGCTATAGTAACCAAAACAGCATGGTACTGGCACAAAAACAGACACACAGATCAATGGAATAGAATCGAAAGCCCAGAAATAAACCCACACATCTATGGACAGCTAATCTTTGACAAAGGAGCCAAGAACATACAATGGGGAAAAGAAAGTCTCTTCAACAAATGGTGTTGGGAAAACTGGATAGCCATATGCAAAAAATGAAAGTAGACTCTTACCTTACACCATACACAAAAATTAACTCCAAATGGATTAAAGACTTGAATGTAAGACCTGAAACTGTGAAAGTTCTAGAAGAAAACATAGGCAGTACGCTCTTCGACATCAGTCTTAGCAACATCTTTTCAAACACCACATCTGACCGGGCAAGAGAAACAATAGAAAAAATAAACAAATGGGACTACATCAAACTAAAAAGCTTCTGCACAGCAAAGGAAACCATCAACAAAACGAAAAGACAACCTAATAATTGGGAGAAGATATTTGCAAACCATACATCTGATAAGGGCTTAATCTCCAAAATATATAAAGAACTCATGCATCTCAACAACAAAAAAACTACCAACCCAATTAAAAAATGGGCAAAAGACCTGAACAGACATTTTTCCAAAGAAGATATACAGATGGCCAACAGACACATGAAAAGATGTTCAAAATCACTAACTATCAGGGAAATGCAAATCAAAACTACAATGAGATATCACCTCACGCCCGTCAGAATGGCTATAATTAACAAGACAGGAAACAACATGTGTTGGAGAGGATGTGGAGAGAAGGGAACTCTCATACACTGCTGGTGGGAGTGCAAACTGGTGCAGCCACTATGGAAAACAGTATGGAGATTCCTCAAAAAATCAAGGATAGAACTACCATATGATCCAGCTATTCCACTGTTGGGTATTTATCCAAAGAACTTGAAAACACCAATTTGCAAAGGTACATGCACCCCTGTGTTCATTGCAGCCTTATTCACAATAGCCGAGACTTGGAAGCAACCTAAGTGCCCATCAAGGGACGAATGGATAAAAAAGCTGTGGTATATATACACAATGGAATACTACTCAGCCATAAGAAACGATGAAATCCAGCCATTTGTGACAACATGGATGGACATTGAGGGCATGATGCAAAGTGAAATAAGTCAGAGGGAGAAGGTCAAATACCGTATGATTTCCTTCAGTAAGTAGTAGATAATAACAACAATAAACAAACACATAGGGACAGAGATTGGATTGGTGGTTACCAGAGGGGAAGGGGGGAGGGAGGAGGGTGAAAGGGATAGTTGGGTACATGTGTGTGGTGATGGGTTGTAATTAGTGTTTTGGTGGTGAACATGATGTAATCTATGCAGAGATAGAGGTACAATGATGTACACCTGAAATTTTTACAATGTTATAAACCAATGTTACTGCAATAAACAAAAAATTAAAAAAAAAAAAAAAAAAACTGAATGACAAATTGGGTTGTCATGCAAAAGTTACTTAAGAATTTATTCTTTTCATACTTAGTTTCCAAGTTGATAATCCCTTTTGCCAGGGTTCTCATTACAATTCTCTTGATGGGGCCAGGGCTCATGAAAACTTGTGCAAAGAAAATATAACATGGTTTAGTAAGGGAAGAAGAAAAGAAGGAAGAGGAGGTTACTAAATTAAAATCTGCTGTGAAAGCCTTAGATATGGATTCCAAGCCAGTCTCTTTAATAGAAAATGACTGACTTCTCTACATAGACTCTAAGATGCCTTCTCAGACTAAAAGACAAAAGTATAGAAATTTTCTCCCAACTTAACCTCACATACTTTTTTACCTTGCAAACTCACTTGATGCATGATTGCCCAGCTGCTGTCGGCCTGTCTCACACAAATTATTTTGTATCGTCTGCAAAGAAAGGGCTCATGACTTTCTGTGTGTTCAGTCTACCCCAAAACGCTCTCAGAGCAGTGCCCAGTTCTCCAGGAGCTTGACTAAGTAAACACTGAATTGAAAAGTACAGACTAGAAAAATTACTTCTTTCCAACACAAATAAAAATAAGCCTCTAGAATTCAGTGCATTTATTCTGCCCCTTACAAAACCTAAAGTGATTCCCTTTTCCAAAATAATAACCACACTTTCATACCATGGCTCAAATTCTTTCTTAGAAATTGGCTGCCCATTCAGCTACATTTGGGGATTCTGAGTGATAAGGAGGGAATTGGACTCTCCTTCTGGGCTGAAAGACACTCATTAGTATGAGCATGGAGCACAAACAGCTTCCTTGTTCTTCTGTCTGGGTTTCCTGACACAGCCTGGCCAGACCTAGGAAAGGCCTCAGTTTCCATCACATCTTGTTATTAAATGAGCCCAGATCAAGAAATGCCCTTTAACACATTGATTGCTGCAGCCCTAGAGAAATCTCCATAGCTGGACAATTTTTGGATCAGCCCAATTAATCAAGTCTCCAATTCCTTCAGTCTCAAAATGTGTAGTGACAGCAGCTATTAATATTGTTTTACTAATAATTTTATATTGATATATTGATTTAAAACTTTAAAAATCTTTCCAAGGCATTCTATTAATTTGCTAGGGCTGCCATAACAAACTGACACAGACTGGGTGACTTGAACAGCAGAAATTTATTTTCTCACAATTCTGGATGCTAGAAGTCCAAGATCAAGGTGTGCATAGTTGGTTTCTTCTAAGTCCTCCTTGTCTTGTAGATGATCTTCTTCCTCAGGTGTCTTCACAAGGTCTTCCATTCACGCAGGTCTGTGTCCTGATCTCTTCTTCTTACAAGGACAACAGTCATATTGGTTTAAGGCCCACCCATCGGACCTCATTTTACCTTAATTACCACTTTAAAGATCCCATCTCCAAGTATAGTCACATTCTGAGGTACTGGAGGTTAGGACTTCAACATATGAATTTGGGGAGGAGGGGACACAATTCAGCTCATAATAGGCATGATTTCATTTACAGGTTAGGAACCTAAAATTTTAAAAAGAAAACTGTATTACCAAGCTCACTCAGCCATTAGGTGGTGTAGCCAAAATTAGACCCCTAGGGCTCTGGTTCCAAATTCCTTGCTCTATCCATTACAACCTGCTGCCATTCTAATAACTGGCTTGTGTTTAACTGTTTAATATTTACATATAATACATTATCTCATTGAATCTCCTGAGGGGAACAAATCAGATATTATCCAAGGAACCACTTGGCCATCTTTTATACATCTCTACTTTGAAAAACCTGGGAGCAGAAGAAGAGGTTCTTCCAGAATTCTCCAGCAGCTAACTCCTTACCGATAACCTTTCCTCACTAGCCAAATCTTTACATTGGTGATTCAGTAAAGGGCCACTTGACTCTCAAAAGTGTCCCAAATTTTGGCTGCAGCTCAGAAGCAAATTTGTTCAAAGGAGCAGGATAGGGATTCATCACCAGCGTTGATCCCAACTGGCCTCGGTCAAACCTCAGGTAGTAGCTAAATCTAAGAGTAGAAGGAGGGCTCTAAGGATGAGAACTGAAAGATGTACAGATGTTCCTGAGTCCCTTGCAGAGTCAGCCCAAGATGAAAGAATCTCTTTCCATCATTCCAAAGTACCTAAGTGTCTCTTATGTTTTAAATATCAAGACTACTATTTCCTTGGAAGGTTAGAAAATGTAAGCAAAAGTATTTGAATGCTTATTAACAGTTTCTTCTAAAAACAAACAAAGCAAGATTAAAAGTGTGTTGCTAGTAACTGTGTGTTTGGTGCATTCAAAACTTTTTCTATGTGTGCCTACGCAAAAGTCAAGAGACCTTAATTCAAGTACCTGGGACTAGAGTTAGTGAGGAAATTAGCAGACCTCTCTGGACCTCAATCCTCTCACATGTAAAACACAGGCTGGACTACATGTTCTTTAAGGTTCTGATAACCCTAACTTTATATAGACAAATTCAACTTTCATCTTTCTTTTCAGCTTTGTCTTCACCAATTCCTCAGAGCTGTAGGTGGCGTAAAATGCAAAAGCAAAAATGTTTTTCCCTAGTCCTGACTAAGTCAATGTTGTCCTCCCACTTCACCTGAATCTCCCGTGTCACTCACTGGGGCAACAGGGACTGACCTAGCAATGTGGAACAAGGGATAGGATGCTTCGGGAACAAGGGCTGACAGTGAGTGCTCACACAAAATGCTCAGAGAAAAGGTGGCTGAACCAGAGACCATGCAGGGATCTGATACCCAGTTTAGGAAAGACACAAATCCAGGAGGAGCCGGGAGCAGCAACGTCCAGATTTGGATCCACATATTTATAAGTAGGAAAATACAAACAAGCCAAAGGAGGTTGGGATCAAAAGGGATGGGGCAGAAGAGGTGAAGCATGGAGGGCGGTGCTCAGCTGAGTGGAGAGTGTGTGGCACACAAAGTGCACATCACTGCTGTCTTTGCTTTTACCTGGCCGCCTGTGGCAGATTGTACTTTCCAAAGGTGGCTACAGGAATATCTCCTGTTCGTAAGCTTTTCTAGAAATGTGATACTCGCCCATCAAGAGATGGATTCTATTTCCTCTTTTCTTGAGTCTGGGCAGGTTGATGACTTACTGGTAAGGAGTAGTCTATGGTAGAAATTACACTGAGTGGTTTCTGAGACTAAGTCACAAACATTGACTCACGTTGCTCACTGGAGCACTGGCATTAGCCTGAACCACGGAGTAAGCTGTCCAGCTACCTTGTAACTGCTATGTGGTGCAGAAGCCCAAACTAGCCCATGTGAAAAGATTGCATGGAGAAGCATTGGAACTGCATCACGAAGAGAGATGTCCAGCCATCACTCAGCTGTGCTGGCCCCTCTCACTGTTATAGCTCCAACCACC
This sequence comes from Ceratotherium simum simum, assembly GCF_057802395.1. Taxonomy (NCBI): domain Eukaryota; kingdom Metazoa; phylum Chordata; class Mammalia; order Perissodactyla; family Rhinocerotidae; genus Ceratotherium; species Ceratotherium simum. The sequence continues at coordinate 69,770,562 of NC_141909.1, read as the reverse complement.
TCTGGCTACAATCACATGAAAGATCCCAGGCCAGCAGCACCCAGCTGAGTCCTTCCTGAATTCCCAACTCACAAAAGTTATGAGATAATAAAATGATTGTTGGTTAAGTCACTAAGTTTTGGGGTGATTTATTACAAACAACAGATAACCCGTAACAGCATCCTTTATTCCCCACCTCCATTCCCCAATTCTCCTTCCAATCTGAGTTAGGTCTACAAATTCAGTCCTTTCCTTTCAATGTAAACATTATACTCTAAACTGAGGCATCCAGAGAAGCTGATCACAAGGTCTTAGTGTCATTTTCTGCTCTCTTCATCAAGAAATAAATAGCCCTAGCATGACCATTTTTTCCTCTTGTTTATATGCACATATTTTTAAGAAGTGAACTGCCCCCGTTGTTTACAATTGCATTCATATTATCCCAAAACAATTGAGAATTCAAAACATGTAATAAAATCAGTGATTTATTGGTCTCAAATCTCTCTCCTCCCAGACTCCATTGAACCAACATATTTTATTGAATTTCTCCTTTGGTGGATGAAATGGTTTGTCTTGTTTTTATCTTTTTGTTTGTTCTTATTTTGGCTATTAAACAGAAATATTTGCCAGTTTGATAACTGACATCTAAAGGTACATCATTAATTAAGAAAATAAAATAATAATGGCTCATCAGTCTAGGAAAAATGCAGAGGAAAAGGGATCAAATTTTATAACATCATAGTCCATGTAGATAGTTGAGCTTGGATGTATTCATCAAATCTATGAATACAGATGGATGCTCTTGAAAGCTAATGTTAAGATAGAGAAATTGTCGCTTATCCTACTTGCTCTTAGGAAAGCGACTGCATGTGTTCAATAAGCAGGGAGTAAGTGGGAGCGGGTTTACAGTGTGACTCCTCCCTATGACATCCCTGATCCATTTTTAGTAAAATCAACTGAAATCATAGGAAGAAAAAATATCATGCCATTCAAACGTATCCACATTAGCTCTTTATAACTGAGGGAAGCACAATTATTTAATGTAGCATTTTCAGCATCAAAAAATCTCCACCCTCAAAAATGTTCATTTACCCTTGCAATTGTTTTTGCTATCACCACACGGTGAATTCTGAAGAAAGCCTTGAATATATTGTTGAGTCAGTGTTGATTTAAACATAGCTCGACCTCCCACATAGCCACCATCTCTGAGTTGTTGCTAGAACTGAAAGAAGCTAGCAGGAAATGATCAAAATTCCCCAAAAAGGACTAATCCTCCCTCTGCCCAAATTGCCCTGATATGGGAAAAACTCAGTCCCTCCTCCACAGAATGGGAAGTAATTTGGTCTACAATGACACAAAAAAGGTATTGCTAAGGGAACATTTTCGAATTTTTAGAATTCTTTTTATTTCTATCAAAAGCATGTTTCCACAATAACAAAAGGGCCAAAGTTATGCCTCACACAGCTCAGGATCTTTCTCCCTTGGCCTCAGCATTTGGGGCTGGAGATACTATTTGTGGAATGAGGCTGAGGAAATGAGCCAACATGAATTCAGGCTTGCCAGAGCTTACAATCTTAATGCAAATTCAACAATTAGCAATGCTTCAGCTGCGAAAACTGGAAAAAATTCTACACATCAGATGGTGAGAGAGACTGGTTGGGAAAATCACCTCCATTTTACTGTTGTTATCCTGTCATCTCCTAATTCAACTCATAACCTTGAAAGCAGACCTGGACCCCGTGTTATAAACTTACCAACATGGTTCCAGAAAGGTAACTTCTTTATTAATCCAAACTAGAACTATAGATCTGTAAAAAGCCTGAGTAGGGAAAGAGTTTTAAAGTATGGTATAAGAAACAGATTGTATCATCATCTTCAAAAACTGCCTAGGTGAATGGATATCATTGAATGCCGAGAGGATTCAACTAAATTAAGATACTTACAAGAATATACAACTCTAATGTGTCCTTGTCAACTTGAACAATATAGCAAGTATTATTCTGCAATAAGGCATTTTGCTTGTTTTTGAGAGGTTTGAAGCAGGTAGAAAACACACACACATTACACACCGTGGAGTCCTTTAGCCCCCCAAGAACATTGGGATGTCCTTGCCTTCATTTCCCCACCTTGGTTTTTTTCTAAAGAGAAGGAAAAATTGTAGCGTGTGAATATTTTCACCAATCCTATTGGAAAGAACACAATGATATGGCAAGTTGAGGGAAAAGACCTGAAATCTAAGGACTTCCCATGCTAAACACAATTATTTATTCCTTGTGAGGATTTCCCCAAAAACTTCTTCCTATTTCCATTGTCAATCATTATGGATAATGCAAACTTTGTGACCATGCCCAAAGCTAAGAACTGCATTCCATTGCAACCTCTTAATCAATTACACATTACAACCAGACTGGGAGTAAATCTTGCTATTTCCCTCAAACATTCCTCTTCATGATTTTTCCTCACTCCCTTCCATCAAAATACCCCCAATTCCTATTAAACTCCTTTCTTCTGAATGCAAATCAAAGACCAATATTTTTTAATAAACATATCCCCCAGTTTTTCTCCATAAAACATCTGTTCAGTATATATTTTGGGTTGGATTCACCCCAAAGCAGAGCCTGAGAAAAAATTCAGGTGCGAGTTAGTTTATTCGGGAAGTGATCCCAGGAAGCAGAGTGTAGCTCTGGGGAAGTGAGACAAGGAAAGAACACAGCAAATGAAGAGTGTTTAAGGCAGCGAGTTACCACTGTGAGCAACTGGGCCTCAATCCAGTGGGGGACCTTCTGAGATACTGCATTTCACATCCCAGAATTATCCACCCAGGGACAATTATCCCCCAGCTCCTCTCCCTCATTGTTTGAGGCTTGCTTCCGAGACTTTTCTTAATTCCCCAGAGCTTCCAGCCTGCACGGGGCACAGGCAGGGTACACTCCTGCGGCCAGAGAACATCTTCTGGTAGAGAGAACCAGAAGCTTGAGGGAGAAAGTCCTCAGTGTGGTTGGGAAGTGCCCCCTAAAGCTGCAGGTGACCTTTGGAGATGGCTGAGGGACACAGGTAGGGCTCTAACAGCAATGCCCGCTGCAGCACATGTCTGGATTCCCCAAATGCTCAGCGAGGCACACAGTAGGTAGTTGTGTTTATTGACTGAATATTCCGACATCCTCTCCCTTTTCTGCTGTAACCGAATCATGATCCCTCTCTGTATCTTTTCCTGGATACTACCCTTAACCCAATCATTCATTCACACATCTTTTAATCTATACAAAAATCTTCTTGTCTCCATTCTGCAAACACTTGTTTTGAACCCAATTATCTCAGAGCTCTACTCTCTTACGCACTGTCAAGGCAATTTACTTCAAATGAGCAAAGAGCTCCAGCTCAGGGCCTCGCTTTTGAATCTTGGAAAAAGAAACTAGGATATCTTTCTCAACCATAGTGCTGTATCAAGGGGCTTTTTCAGAAGTTTAAAAAATGTTTCATTATTTCAGACTCACATTATTATTTTCTACATCTTCTATTTACATAAGTAAAAATGAAATGTGTTCCTTTATTAGCCTCTTGTTCAATCATCAAGTATAAGGGCAAGAAATTTCATCACGGCAAATTCTGTTGGTGTTATATTTAAATCACAGTTGCCACTTTGTGAAAGAGCATATAGCAAAGTTCATACAGAACTAGGAAAAAATCAAATCTGTACCCTTCCAAAAAATCAAATCTGTATCCATCTGGAAACTCATTTTATCTTCCATATTAGATATTACCTATTGACTTTTTCCTACTGCCTGTCTTCTTCTATAACCCAGGATGGTTTATTAACCCCAGATTTGCAGACCGTACCACTGCATCAATCTTCAAAAGATTTTTCCTCCTGACAGTGACTTTTTCAATGTAACTATTATATCTAAAAATTTTTAGTGTAAACATGTTTGTTTGGGATTCAGAAACATTATCTCTCACCCTCTGGCACGGCTGAAGCACTACATTTTCTTAAAGGTTGGAGAAATAGCCTTAAGGCTATTGACGGGAATGTACAGTAGTGCCTCCTGTCTGACTCATATTTGTAATGAAGCTGCTTTTGGATTGCTGGCAATAAAAGGACATAATCCTTAAGTAGGTCTTAGAGAGGCTCCACTAATTTATGTGACGGGACTCCATCACATCTAAGGGTTTAATGAGAACCTGATACAGTATAAAGTGTGCCTGGCATCTGTTACAGCAGAGAGCTCAGGAAAAGCAGAGGAATACTTATGTGAAGAACATATATCCAGACTTTTTTTAACTGACAAGGATGACCCTAATAGAAAATGAGGGAAAAGAGGAACAATAACAAAAAATGACTAGTGCAGCAAATACCAATCTATTATATACGTTCAGGTTATTGTAACAACCTCCAAATGTTCCCCAAAAGGAAAGCACAACATGGATAATTTATGTGCCTATTGAAAGTAATCTTCCAAGCATGAATGGCTGAGGGTTTATAATTTCTTCCCCCTCCCCGCCGATCATCATAGGTCTCCCAGAGGTCATACAAATAACTAGCATCCTTTCCTCGTAAACACTACTATGCCAAGGTTGAGATACGATCCTATTAAAATCCAGTTTAAAAAAGAATTTTATTTTGCCAATGATCTCATTTATTAATTGCTGACTGCCTTTTAAAACCTTCGGTGGAAGACAAAGAGACCTTCACATCCTTTCTCTGAGAATTAAAGCTTTCATTTAAGGATTCCAGATGGGCTGTATTTTAAGTATTAAAGTTCAAATACTTTAACCACCAACAGATGAAAGGAATTTTACCCAGTTTTGTTCCACAATTGCCACCCAGCGGTTCTTCAATCCTGGCCAAATTGAGCATCAATTTAAATTAGATTTACCCATGGGACCCTCCACAATCACAATCAACACAAGATATTAGGGAGTTTAGAAAATGGGTCTATTAAATGACAATTAAAGCTGTCAGACTTCCAGGGCTTATTTCCTGTTAATTTGATCCCTCGTAGACAGTCTATTTGCCTGCTGTACACAAAGAGGTCGCTTGAACACGCACACTGAGATCCGACGCTGGGTGTTAGAGCCCTGGTGACGGTGTTAGTTTCGCTTTCACGTTAAGGTGGCTTCAGCTGTTTCTCTGAATGGGTGACTTCACAATCGCTTCCTATGTAACTATTTCAGTCCTCCTGAAAGTCCTCACATTCACCAAGGAAGAGTGTAGCTGGCCCCTTTCAGAAGAGTCAGCAGTGGGGTCCTGGGTAGTGATGGGCTTTTCCTTTACGTATGAAGTCTCAGGGAAATTCTTTAAGACTAGGTGCTCCCAATCTGGCACATAGAAAATAGTGCTTTTCAACTGGAATGTGCCTGACATTGGCTATCAAAAGTCTTAGATTATCCGTACTATTTGATACAGTATTTTTACTTCCAGGGATTCTTCCTAGAGAAACTATCAGATATTTGCACAAAGATGTATGAACGAGCGCGTTTGCTGCAGCATAAGTGGGCAAAATGTAAAGCCAGCTTGTCTTTGTCACTCCTCACACCTCATTTTCCTTATCCTACCCGAACACCGGACCACCTTTCTCTACCTTGAAAACCTCTTCAGTGCCACTTCCTCCCAGGCATTTACCCGGAGAGCTATGCCCTGCACGGCCAAAAGTTTCCAAGACCTTGGCCTTTCTCCATCAAAACCCACCCCCATGCTCTTCGGTTCACGCTCTCTGCATCTGCCAGGAAAGAAAATCAACACATTTTTCGTACTGAAGTGTTAATGGATTAATGTAACTCTCTACTAGGTAGTATTTTATATTTTAAAATGAGACCCTCCTGAAGACAATGTTTTCAACCAAAAATGGGATTATAATGGGAATTCTAGGCTCCACATAAACTCAGTAGTTACAACTTTTATGGTTTAAAATATATTTTCAGTGTGTGTGCATGCGTGTGTATGCATCTTAGTTTATTCATTATGTTTCATTATAAAAAGATACTCAGGCTTATTATAGATAACACGAAAAATAAGAAAAAGTGCAAGGAAGACAAAATCCATCCACATTCCCACCATGCAGAGATGACATTTTTAACATTCTGTTATGTTTCTTTCCAGTCATAGTAATATGCACAAATTTGCTTGTTTTCTGGAATCAGGATTACAGTGCATGTACAATTTTACATTCTTTCTTCAGTTTGCATGTATATTGAAAAATGTCGGAACAGTTCTACCCCAAAAAGGCCCTCAACGGGGCCATCTTTGACAGTAGTTCACTCTTCTCTTCACTCATCGTTTTTCCTGCCAAGAAGACTTCCAAGGCTTGTCTAGTCATTCTGGGCTTCTTCTTCACTACAATCTCCAGATTAAACTGGAAGCCTTCGCCATATCTAGCTGGTAGGTAAATTTTCCATGATAAAAGCGCCCAAATCCAGTCCCAGAACGGGGAAAGGACTGGTGTGTGTGAAAACTATGTGGGTGCAGCTGATGCAGGACAGCGGCAGGCAGTCTAGGTCAGGGTCTGCAGGAGCTCAGAGCCTCCACGGCAGCAGCTCCCCTCTCGGGGCTGTTAGGGGAGTGGGCTGCTGCCCTCACACGACCCAGCCCTGCTCCCCAGTTGCTACAGGCATCTTTGGAAGCACCTCTGGCAACATGGTAACATGGCCCCTATGGGGCCAGAGAAGCTGTGTTCTCACAGGGCAGTGAAGAAAGCTCATTCCTACCACTGACAAACACCTTCCCTCTACTCCCTTGCTCCTCTCTTCACTCAAGGGCATCAACTCTGCTTAGCCACACCCAGAGTCCAGGGCTCTTGTGGTTGTTTGTGACTTGGAGAGCAGATTCACATTTCTACTTGGGCTATTTTTTTTCTAGTGTTGCTATTGACCATGTGGTAAATGCTAGCATTTACCTTGTATAATCCTATTTGGTAACTGATAATCATTTTTATAGCAGCTTCAGTTTAAATAGAAAAAGTACAGCCAAATATTTCTTAAGAAAACAAGGTGAGGAGACCTTATATTTTTAGTCAGACCAATTAGTCATACTTTTTGAATAATGTTCAAAGAGGACGTTAAAAGGAGAAAGGGATGGGGAGAACTATGTAGACCACCATTAACTTGAGTATTTTATTTATAAATAGCATGTCCTTTTGCTAATGGAGTTGAATTACATCAAATCTTTCTACAAATGTTGGTTTGTATTAAACATGTTATAAAGAGCTTTTTGTTCTTTTTGGGCAAGCAAGACTGCCCTGCCTATTAATAAACACTTATGAGGAATATCAGATTTCCAATAATTAACAATATGATTCTCTCCCTGGAGACTTGGAAGGAACTGAATTCACAATGTCTGAATTCACAATGGCATGTTTGCTGTCTTTTCCATGGGATACTAAGCACACAGCATGGTGAAACACTAGGAAGAAAGGGCTCCCTGTCCCGACCCAGCCACTGCTAACTTGTTTAGCAGCAAGTGAGGTGCCCTGAGCTGCCTTGTGACCAAAACCTCCTCCTCAAAAGGGATGCAGGGAAATGGGGGGAACGGGATTCACAATAAGTCAGGGCAGTTTTCTGAAGCCTTGGCAGTGACGTCTATGTGAGTCATTGAACTGGCCCTCGTTATTCTTATTGATCTCCAACCCAGGTCTATTTAGCCTTCTAATAAAAACAGATGAACAGAGTGACCAGATCAGAATAAAAAGGCAGAGGAGCTGAAATGTCCAAGAATATGCATTATTATCACCATAAATGACCTGACAGATGTGTAGCTCAGGAGAGGAAAATAAATAGTATATTTCTTTTTCTATTTTCTTATGTACTCAGAAGAAGTCCAGGAAATGGTCAAGAATCTCCATTTTTAAAACAAATAATTATTATTCCATTCCATTTTTTTACAGATATCTTGAATTATTTTTTCCTGCTTCTGTAAGTATTTTCTCCATGAAGAATTCCTGCTAAAAGTGTTACTGCATATCCACATGATGAAAGTGTTATTTCTGCATTTTCATTACTCCTCATTTCATAGGATGATTTGACTTCAGTTGTTGTAAAAATGATGCACTTATACATTTTAGCACAATAAAAAATTTTTTTTAAATGATGCGCTGAAAACGCATGAAGTGATGCCTGAAATCCTTTTTAGAAATTCTGGGAAATGAGAGGTTTGGAAGAATTGTTTGAATCACGAGTGGTGAAAAGACCCATCACTTACTGGTTAAAAGTTGGCATGCTTTAATAATGTAACAAGGTTTAGAGATTAGGAGACCCTTTCATTGACCTTTTTAAAGGCATAAAGAATTTTCAGGTTGCCCTTTCCCAAATAATTGAGGTTTAAGGAGAGAAGAGCAAGCCTCTAATCATGATCTAAGGACTTCAAAGAGGGTCATCTTGTGGCTTCTTTCTCTCTGCACTGGTTCCAGCAAGCAGCTGTGCTGTGGATTATTCGGTGTCTCTCAAGGAAGGACACCACTCAATCACGTTCATGTTCGGTGCATTTAATTTTTCTTTTCACTGTAGAAACCAATAATGTTAGCCCTTAGTCTGAATCACACAGCAACAAAAAGGAAAGATAGATGAATTGGAACCTCCTTCATTAAGCTTCGCTTCCGTCAGATTTCAATCTTCATCCTGATTTCACCTCAATCCTTTGTAATGCTGCACCTTGATTTTCCCTCAGTGGTTTCAGGATAAATGGGTCTTAGTCCAAATCCAGCCAACCAACACTCCAGCACCCCATCTAAGTATGTGCCATCCCATTACCTCTAGCATAGCACTTTTTGAGATCAAGACTATGATTTATTCACTTCTATATCGTAGAACTCGATCAGTGTTATGAAAGAAGGGTGAAAGAGAGGAAGAAGAATGAATCTAGACATACAGAATAATTAAACATGTACTTAATTCAATGAATTTTTGAAACAGCATCCTTGTTCATGTATCATGTATTGGATTCTTTTTTCATCCAAGAAAAGCATCTAAGAAAGTGCCAAAGATCACAGACTACAACATTGATATTGGTAGAACAAAGACCAATAGTAACAAAGACAAAGTGGGATTTAGACCTCAAAGCTGTTTATTCTCAACTCCATATTCTAAATTTTTTTGGCATGTCTTTAAAATAACGTTACATGGTCCCACTAACACTTTTTTTTTCACTAAGACTTTATTTTTTCATAGCAGTTTTAGGTTCATGACAAAATTGTGAAGAACTGTGGAGAAGGTACAGAGGTTTCCCAAATACTCCCTGCTTCCATGCATGCACAGTCTCCCCCATTATCAACCTCCCCCACCAGAGTGGGACATTTGTTATAGTTGGTGAACTTACATTGACACATCATAATCACCCAAAGGCCATAGTTTACATTATGTTTATTCTTGGTGTTATACTTTCTATGGGTTTAGACAAATGTATACTGACGTGTATCCCATCATTATGGTATCATACAGAGTATTTTCACTGCCCTAAAAATCCTCTGTTCCCTGCCTATTCATCCCTCTCCACCCCTCAATCCCTGGCAAGAACTGATCTTATTATTGTCTCCATAGTTTTGCCTTTTCCAGAACGTCATATAGTTGGAATCACACAGCCCGATTGGCTTCTTTCACTTAGTAATATACCTTTAAGTTTCCTCCCTGTCTTTTCATGACTTGATAGCTCTTTTCTTTTTCATGCTGAATAGTACTCCATTGTCTGGATGTACCACAGTTTATTTATCTATTCACCTCCTGAGAGACATCTTGGTTGTTTCCAAGTTTTGGCACCTATGAATAAAGCTGCTATAAACAACCATGTGCAGGTTGTTTGTGTGGACATAAACTTTTGACTCCCTTGGGTAAATACCAAGAAGTACAATTGTTGAATCATATGGTAGGAGTATGTTCAGTTTTCCAAGAAACTGCCAGGCTGTCTTAAAAGTGGCCACTATTTTGCATTCCCACGAATGAGAGCCCCTGTTGCTCTACATCCTCCTCAGCGCGTGGTGTTGTCAGTGTTCTGGATTTTGGCCATTATAGCAGGTGTGTAGTGGGGTCTCATTGTCATTTAATTTGCATTTCCCGGCTCTTGGTGTGGAGTATCGTTTTATATCCTTATTTGTCATCTGTATATTTTCTTTGACGAGGTGTCTGTTAAAGTCTTTGGTCTATTTTTAAATTGGATTGTTTGTTTTATTAGTGTTGAGGTTTAAGTGTTCTTTGTATATTTTGGATAACAATCCCTCATCAGATGTGTCTTTTGCAAATATTTTCTCTCAGTCTGTGGCTTGTCTTCTCCTTCTCTTGATATTGTTTTTAAGCAGAAGTTTTTAATTCTAATGAAGTTCAGCTTATCAATTATTTCTTTCATGGATTGTGTCTTTGGTGCTGCATCTAAAAAGTCACTGCCATACTCAAGGTTATCTAGGTTTTCTCCTATGTTATCTTCTAGGAGTTTATAGTTGGCATTTTACATTTAGGATTGTGATCCATTGTGAGCTAATTTTTGTGAAGTGGGTAGTGTCTGTGTCTAGATTGTTTTTCTCACACGTGGATGTCCAGTAGTTCCAGCACAATTTGCTGAAAAGACTTTGCTCCATTGCATTACCTTTGCTCCTTTGTCAAGGATCACTTGACTTATTTATGTAGCTAAATTTATGGTCTCTCTACTCTGTTCCATTGATCTATTTGTCAATTCTTTCTCCAATACCACGCTTTATATCCAAAGATATAAAGATGATGAGAACTGTATGTTTGTATAATCTTCAAGTATCTCTCCACAACATACTTTTTAATTTCAAAGGGGAAAATAGTCCCTTTACAGTGGCAGACACTACCTTAACCAAGAGATCAAAGTTAACATCACCAGCAGTGAGACATATCAACATTGTGTACTCCCGATATGATGCACTGAGAAGGACACAATATCACTATTGTGATATTTTTGGCAAAAATGCATAATCTGAATTTTATATAAGGAAAATGCAGAAAATCTCAAATTGAGGGACATTTTACAAAATAACTGACTGGTATTCTTCAAAAGTGTCAAGGTCGTGATAGATAAAGACTGAGAAATTGTCCCAGATTGGAGGAGACTAAGAAGTTAGGATAACTAAATGCAACATGTGATCCTGGATTGGATCCTAGATCAGAAAAAGGATATTAGTGGAACAATTGGAAAAATTTTAATAAGGTCTGTAGATTAGTTGATTGTATCATATACTAATTTCCTGGTTTCGATAATTGTACTAAGATTATGTAAGATATTAACATTTGGGAAAGCTAGGTAAGGATATATTGGAATTCTTTGTAGTACTTTGCTACTTTTTTTATAAGTCTGGAATTATTTCAAATGAATAGTTAAAATTTTTTAAATAAAAATATCTAAAGATATAGATACTGGACTTTGGAGCATATCTGTGAGCATTTGATGCATTTCTGAGAAAAAGGAAATAAAGATTGTAAAGTTGCTTGTATTTACTTTAGATCAGTGGTTAATTTGAGCATTTTGGCATTTTAATTAAAGAGAGAATGAGACACAGAGAGGCAGAGAGACAGTAAAAGACATCCTAAGTTGGTATGTCTGCATTGACAAAGCATTTCAAAGAGAACCAGGGCTTCGTCTTGGAGCCATACCAAGGAGGCAATTTCTGTCCCTGTCACAGCCACATCTCTGCTACCAGCATCAAAGGCAAGCTTTTCTCTGATTGGTTGGGTCAGGCTGCTAATGAGGTGAAGGTCATGGATTGGATCTGCTCTCAGAGCCTGGGATTGTCACTCTGTCGGCGTTTCGCTGATCACAAGGAAGCCAGATGCGAAAGCTTGGCTTCACGAGTGCGAGGCCAGCTCTACTGCAGAGAAATAATTAAAACACATGCCCTCTCTAAGGTCACCTTTAAACGTAATGGACACACTTGAATAGAATCCCCGTCACCTAAATGTGCTTCTAAAAATAACTGCACCAGAAAAGGGATCCTTTATTAGATTCGCTTCCCCTGTTGAACCTATAATTAGGAGAGCAAGAAGGGTGACACTGACTGGGCTCCAAGGCAGTCCACAGACACACATAAATTCTTGAGAGCCATGTTCCCTCTTTAGCAGAAGGATGTGATGCTTTGAAGGCATGTTCCCTGATTTAATATCACTTAGGCAGACACCAAAGTACATAAAGAATGAGGCTGCTCGTCTTGCTCCTGACAGTTACACATCCTTCGGCTTTCATGTTCCAAAAATTATTGAGAAGGGGCTTCTATCAGCATGATTTTCCCCCTGAGTCTCGCGTGTTTACTAGGAGAGCTTCCCTGATGTACTTAGGATTCCAAACGGGGAAGTGAGAGTGAGATGGAAAATTCTCAGTTCCAAATATCAGTATGTTTTAGAGCCAAAAGCAGCTAAGGAATTAGAATAGGTTTGAATGTACAGTTATTTTGGAATCATAAACAAACACAGCAATTCTAAAGTAAATTTACCTACGTAGTAAAGTAAGAAAAAATAAAGTTAGTGGGCTTCATTTGCTTCCACCTACAGTTAGAAGAATTAAATCTATACTACATGAAAAGTTATCCCCTTGAGGTTTAAATGTGAGGATCTGTAAATATAAAATGGCAGGGTGACAGGGAAGTGCCTCTGAGTGGCAATACCGCCTCACCCTCCACTTTCTCCACTGAGCTGTGGATTTTCGGGTCCACCACTACTGGAGAAGGTGAGGTTTGGAAACAAGCAAACAAACAAGTTGTTGTTTTTTTTTTAAATCCCTCTTGCTTCTCCTTATCATTGTACTCAGTAGATCTCAGGAAACAAGCCGTTTCACTAGGTTAAGACTTGTTGGAAGCTCCTCATGATAACAGAAATAAAATAAAAACTAGAAACATATTCTCCATCTAAAATTTGTGAAACCACAGTCCACCTGTGCTGAATAAAGCTGAGGACAGCTACAGAAATCAATGTGAGAAAAACCAACAACTGTGGAATAGAAAGGAAGTAAAATCCCTCAAGATTCCAGAACCACTGGGTCGTAAATATTCTTAAACCCAGGCTTATAAGACAAAGATGCCAGCCCATATTATACTAAAATGGTTGTGTCATTTTCAGGTGAGCCAGTTCACATTTGGCCACTCCATCTTGATCTACGTTTCCCCGTGGGCAGACTGAATAGACATTTCTCTGTTCCTTCTTATAGACTTTTACTGTCCAAAGAACAGACTAATTTTACCTTTATATCACCTAGTTCATTTAACAGCTATACCAAACGTAAGGAACAAAGAGTCTGAATTATATTCCTTTCTGGAAATAGTTATAAAAGTTTATCTCACTGCACATATACATTTTGCAAGAAAAAGTGGGAAAAAAATTGCCTATAACAAATTGATCCGTGAAATAAGATACAACACTGCTGTCTCTGAGAAAAGCATAGAATATGTTAAAGAAAAAATTATTCATGACACTTGTTAAAGAATGGTCAGGCAGACTTTATTCAGGACCATTGCAATTGGTGTAGGGATCATGGCAATGGGATTTTGCAGTAGGAGAAAGTGATCCAGCTCAAGTCAAAATACAACAAGGAAAAGTAGGGATTTTGTAGCCAAGGAGCAGGGTGGGGACATCAGTGGATGGAAAATTACTAAGAGGGTAGGATAATTCTTGCTAAACTGACCTAACAGGATTCTTGCTAAATCAGAGTGATTAGACGTTACCTTCGGATTGGTGGGGGATGAGGAGCCAATCAGATATCACGGGTGATGTGATCAGCTATGGAGGATGGGGGATTCTGGCTAAACCAACTCAGCAGGATTCTTGCTAAAACTGGGTGATGCAGAGACAAACACAGAAACTCAAAATTTGAGGCCTAGTTGGGAAGAGGATTCAGAGGAGCCTGACTAATTCCGGTCAAGGAGAGACTCTTTGTCAACTATAACAGGAAGTCACACCTGGTGAGGACCTTGTCTCCCTGTACTGCAGGCTGAGCCGATGAAGGCATGTGTGGAATCACATCTATTGTTTGAAAGACACAGAGAAAAACAGTGAGGACCCCCATTCAGGGACTGAAAAAATCTGTCCAAATAACTCGACTCCTTTTTAGACCATCCTTTATTTGGAAATCATGAAAAATTTCTTTGCACAGTTTATTCAGCACATATGCACACATTATCTCATTTAAAGTAAAGAGTATGATTGCCTTTTTACGAATGAGAAAATTGGGACTGAGAGGCATAGGTGACCATGGAGATACAGCAAGGGTCTGCAAAACTGTGCATCCTCTCCTTGGTCTCCCAGACAAGAGTTTGTTTCCAATTAGCATCCTCATAGGCGTGCATTGTCTGCCTAATATTTTCATTGTCTGTATGTGCCGACACCTTAGATCACTTCTTTTTTTTCCTCTAAAAATCCGCAAATGCACATTTGCCTTAAGATCCCGTATCAGTCATACTAAAACATATCACTACAAACTGAATGCAAAGTATCTTTGCTTCCTAAATCAGCTCTCAATAACATAATGGTCTTGTTGGAGATAGAAATGATTTTACAACCTTATTTTCAATTTTTTTTAAATGTTCGCCCTGAGCTAACATCTGTTGCCAAACTTCCTCCTTTTTTTCTTCTTTTTCCCCCAAAAAGCCCCAGTACATAGTTGTGTATAGTTGTAAGTTCTTCTGGTTCTTCTGTGTGAGCCGCCACCACAGCATGGCTATTGACAGAGGAGTGGTGTGATTCCGTGCCTGGGAACCGAACCCAGGCTGCTGAAGTGGAGCGTGCCAAACTTGAACTACTAGGCCATCAGGGCTGGCTCTACAACCTTATTTTTAACCATGGGAACCACCCAGCTAAGAGCTCACATACAGACGCAAGTACATACATTACATACGAGTTTTGAGAAAACTGGCGAAGCATCAGGACTACAGAATCAATCTTTAGTCTGAGTGGACAAACTCCATAATGTTCAAGTACTCAGGGAGTCACCACAGAGCAAATAGTATCAGGCATCTCCGTGCAAAGATTTCTCAAAGAGGCAGTGCTGCTTCTCTCCTGGAGTGGCTCCCAGACCTGGTGAATGTTTTTATAACTGTAGATCACAGACCCTTTCTCCTATCTCCCCCAACACACACACCCAGACCCACAGAGTCAGATTTCCAGGACCAGCTCCTGAGAATCTCTAGTATTATAAAGCTCCCTGGGGGCACTTCTGATGACTGTCTTCAGTGAAGGATCTCCTCCACCATAAGAGAGCACCACGGAAGAGAAATGCCCTGCCACTCACCACGTTTCCCTCCTGCTCTGAATGCTCAGCAGGCCCCTGCCACCATGAGACACGGAGATGCTGATGGGACCAACAAAACCTACTAGAATCGCATAAAGACTACTTCAAAGCGAAAACACTTGAATGAACAGCGGCTGAGCAAGAAACCTCCTCTGAACTTCCCTTGTTTTAATGGAGCTTTCTGAGAATTCAGCCTCCAGTGAGGCAGAAGACGGACTCTTAGCACCTAGAGAATGTGAGGATTCTGCTGCCATGAATCTCCTTCAGAGGGAGCTTCCAGCCAGGAAGCAGGCTGACCATTAGCACCAGCGCCTGGATGAGGAATTGTGTAAACGAGCCTTAGCAGAACCTCCCACACTTGCTCACTGAAGCCCTAACCAACCCCCTTATTATGCTGATATCCAAACCTTTACCCCTGGCTGTTTGGAGAGCTACTCCTTATAGAATGCTGCTGCATGCGTGTGAAATAGTTTTCTCCTGTTAATCTGTCTTGCCAATTAATTCACAGGCCCTGACCACTCCCACTCAGACCTAAGCTGATAGAGAAAAAGTTTTCCTCTCAGATCTCCAACAGCAAGCCAGTGAACCAACTCTCCTGCTGCTCACCTCCAAGATTCTTGTTATGAGAGAAAAATAAACCCAATTTGTTTAAGTCACTACTGGTTGGATTTTCTGCAACTTAAAGCAGAAAGGAGAGCTAATTAATTCACCCTGCTCTTTCTTTTGAGACAAGAGACAAGAAACTGGCCCCCTCTTCTCTTTGCCAGGGGGTCTGGTTAGAATGGTTTCCTGAAAAGAAGCACCAAGCTGACAGCATGCCCTGGCTGGTAAGAGCAACCACAGGACCCCAAACATAAAAGGAAAAGTCATAGTTCTGTCTTGGACCACAGAAGAATCACAAAAGAAAGTGTAGCCACATCTGATCAGATCAATGTTTCAACTGCTACATATCACACTCCATAACCTAAAGCAAAACAGCTTCTCACACTTTCTCCTTCAATAACCCATGAAACTCCAGAATAATCCGGTAAAATGAACAGGAGATTTTTAAAAATACTGCCATGGTTTTCAAAAACTCCTTCATCTAATTGTTCTCATTACATAACAAAATGTTCAGATATGAAAAAAAAAAGACACTATGCGTTTTCATAATTATGTGAGACTCTCGTCCCCAAAGTCCTCGGTATGTTGGGGGAATTTCGGAGCTAGGAGATGGTAAAGGGGAGATGGAATTAGAGGGAGTCCACAGACTGAATGTATGTTTCTTCGAGAGTCAGCAGGAGAGGAGGAGGCACAGGTGGGAGTAAGCTGAGTTCTCAGCAAGTGGGCTGAAAGAAGCAGGATGCAAGGATGAGAGACAGTGAGCGCCACACCCAGACCTGTATCCAAGTGGGAAGGGTTCGTGAACTTTGAGAAATTAAATGAGAACCTGAACTAAAACTCAAACCTTTAAATTAACCTGGCAGTTGGCAAGACTCTAAAAGAATATTTTCACATTCTAAAAGCTATGTGGAAACTATTTAAATCTTGATATCTTCATCCACAAAATAAAAGGCTAGGAACAAGTGGGTTCAAATATTCTGTCAGCCCTGGTATGTTACAATTCTATGATTTGTCTTCACAAGAGGATTCTGGCCATAGCTTTTCAAGTTAAGTCTGTATCTCTTCCTCCAGCCTGAAAAAGAAAGCCCATGAGCTTGAAAAAGGAATTCTCATATTACCCCCCAATAGAATCATGAGTGCATTTACTTCTAGCCCAATAATTTAGCCTCATAAATCAACAGGTTCAGTAATTCATTCTGTAATTTTTAAAGCACCCACCATGCATCAGGCACTGTGGTTGCATTCGGGATAAAGAGAGATAAGATACAGTGTGTGCTTTCAAGTTACTCTGTTTAGCGCAAGCTGACATTTTTTCCAAAATCTATTGCAAATATTGTTGAATAAATAAATGAATAAGTTTTGTAACTCTGTAATAATTATTCTAAGGGGAAGATCCTCTCCTCTTGTCCGCATCCTCTGAGGTTGGTAACACAAGAGAGAATGCACTTCCCGCTTCTCCATGTGGGTGTTTGTGTCCTGGCACCCAATAGCCCATAGTGAGAGTATGGACCAATGTTTGATGAACATCAGAGCAGGGCAGCCCTACCCATTCCAAATGCTTTCTTGTCCAAATATAACTGAACAATAATAAAGGTTTAGATAGTTCTTTGTTGAAGGGATGAGGAAATTTCTCCAAAATCTGACAGAGTAGGGGGGTAGTGGTGATGGATGGAATTAGTTACTATGCCACTGGCTACATCACTTGAACTCTCAAAAAGAGGGCCCTCTGCTTAGTCCTTTTGAAGGTGCTCCACATGGATGGTTCATTTTCCTCTCTGACTCCATTTCTTCCTGCTCCCTTCCCTCTTGAAGTCTCATCCCCAGCTGGTGACCTAACATCACAGTCTCACTCCCTATCCCAGGATATCCCATACCCTCTGACAAATAATTAAGTCCCAGTACTCTGCTCAATTTCTGTTTTTTGCAAATTTCACATCAGGCACCCACTGAATAGCAAATTCTTTTCTCCCAGACATAATTTCTGCTGGTGTACAAGGTGAAGAGAGAGTTTGCTAGCTCCACTCTAAAAACCAGTGAGCGCTTGACCCTTGGATTTAGGTTGGTGGTGAAGGAAGAGAAACAGTGAGTTTTCTGTCTGAGTTGTAGTGACTTTTATCCTAAAGTATCCAGATATAACAGCAACAACAATATCCAAAAAGAAATATAAGTGAGTTAATTTCTTTTGACTGGCAGTGCGTATTTTTCTTAGTAACAACACTTTTGAGTTAGCGTTTACCTTCATCCACCATGTTTTGAGAATAAAGAGTTGCACAAGCAGACGTTGATAAACAGCCAGAGAAACGAATGACTCCATTTGGTGAGATCAAGAAAGACATCATAGACAATGTGATATTTAACTTGACATTTGAAGAAAGTTCAACAGGAACAGAGGTGGTATAAGGGTGGAAAAGCTTGGGGTTATATTTCAGGCAAGATAAAAATATGAACAAGGCACAGAGGCATGAATCTGCCTGGTGTGTTGAAGACATTATTAAAAGTTAGCCATTCTAAAAATATTTTGGGAATCTTAGACCTATGCCTTCCTCCCAGTTGCTGTTCTATGAAAAGACTTCTGAAGGCTCACACACTTTTTGTGCTATTTTGTGCTATTTTGAAAATAGCAATAGGAGATTCTGAGATGGTCCCTAGCTAAGTTTATAAACAGCCTCCTAGCGTTAAATGAAGCTGTCTAGAGGATAACAGATGCAAAACCAGGAAGGGAAGAACAAAGCCATGTGCAATGTTATTTGTACATTCTATGTCCCAAAGGTAAAACAGAAATTCCAATTCCATCTGTCAGTCCACGGCTTCTTAAAGTGAGTAATTCAATCTGATCCTTACTTTCCCCAAACCACATTTAAGTTAAAAAAAAAAAAAAAAGTTATTAAGGGGCTGTTCTGTAGGAAGCACAAGATCCTGCAAGGTTAAAGTGATTACTAAGGTCAAGGGGTCTACAACACGGCAGGATGGAAGAGATCATGGAACTAAAAGAAAGTCTATGATAAGTGCTGTAAGAAAGGTAGACTCTAAGACACGAGAGATGATGTCTACATAGAGGAATCAATGAAGGCTTCCTGAAGGAAGTGGTAAGCAAGGTCATGAAGGCTGGGTAGGAGTTTGGCAGGTGAAATATGGGAGAAAGGCAATTCAAGCAGGAGGAGTAGCATACAGTGGGAAAACCCTAGGCATGAATAGAGTTGTCCAATAAAACTTTCTGAGATGACGGAAATGTTCCATATGTATGCTGTCCAGTATGGTAGCCACTAGCTACATGAGGCTACTGAGCACGTGAAATTTGGCTAGTGCAACTGAAGGACTCAACTTTTAATTTTATATAATTTTAATTAATTTAAATTTAAATAGCCACTGTGGAAATAAATGAAGACCAACCAAATGAAAATAGGCTAAGGCTATTGACTCAGAGTTTGCTCTGGCAAGGGAGCCAGCCACTGTCAACTGAGTTTTGGCAGAGACACAAAGGCAGGCAGAGGAGTGGGAAAGCTTTATAGTGGAAAAAAGGGCAGGCTCCAGGTGTGCCCTGACTGGAGGCTGTTGGCATGGGGGAGCGGTAGGTGGACTAACTGGAAGCTGGGCATCCTATGTGATTGGTTAGGGTGTATATTTGTGCATATTTCTCTGATTGGTCCTAAGGTAGAAATGGGGACAAAAATTAGAGACGTTATCAACTATGAGTCAAGTCCTGGCTGTTTGGGGATGATTGTTATAGGGGCTATTGTCTGGCTTCCTGGAGTGTTGCTAGAGAGAGTGTGGTCGGACTTCCTATAATTTTCACCTGTAGATAGCAGGCTGGCTTCCTGGGCTGGTTACTGTAGATCATGGGTTCTTTTTCTGGGCTGTTTGCTGCTCATTGCAGGTCAGAGTTCTACTTTTATATGTGGTCTTTCCACTGTCTGTATATTCACCATCTCACCACAAATGGCTAGTGACTACAGCATTGGACAGTGCAGTTCCACTATAACAAGAAATCCAATTTGGTGGAACATAGAGTATGTTTCAGGAAACAGTAGGAAATAAGGCAGAGGATAGAGATAACACCAAAAAGGTGAACACCAGGGTACCAATCTAAGGAATTTGTATTTATTTTGATATGGATAAATTTTCATGGAAAATTTGAAGGCAGGAAGCTATATGATCACAGCTTTGCTTTATAAGGATTAATTCAATTTTACTATGCAAAATGGAATTGAGAAGGAAGCTACTGGAAACAGAGAGACCAGGCCAGCATATTGTAATAGTCCAGGCAAGAGGAAATGAGGCTGCAGGATGCTGGGAATGTGGATGGAAAGAAGTTTAACAAGGGCAAAAATAATTTGAATGTACAATATGAAGTTCTTGAAATCCGATTGCATATAAGGAAGAAAAAAAAGACTTCCAAATGACTTTTGAGCCCAGGGTAGGTGGAAGATTATAGAACTTTTAAGGACTAAGGAAGTAAGGAAATAGCAAAGATGGAGGATGGGGCAAAGAGAGAGAAAATGATAAGTTTGGGTTTCAGACTAGTTAGCCTCAACAGATTGAAAACAAATAAAAAGTAGAAAAAACAAATCAGAAGAAACCAAAAGAAAACCTACCTTCAAAAAATATTAATAAAATGATATGCCAATTGTAAATTACTGTATTTCATCTAGTAAACAATTATGTATTCTACTTCATATCCACAGGTTCTGCTTGAGGACAGTTTTCAGATGGTCGCAGTTAAATCAGAAGAGTTCTGTTCAACATAAGCAGTAATACCAGGTGTATTTTTTTTTTTTTTTAGAAAAAAGACCACACTTTGCTTTCCGCTCTGCCTGAGCTTTATTAGTTAATTAAAATAAACAAATCTAAACAAGGGTCCTTAGTAACATGCCCCATTATTAATTAGTAAAATCTTTGTAAGAAGATGATTCCCACTCTTTTCAAGATGTTGTAATCAAAGAAATCTGCTCTGGCTTCAGCAGAGGAGAGACGGAGTGCTCATTAAGGCTTTGGGGTCAACTGGCATCTCCTCTTCCTGGTTAATTAGTTTAACGGTTCACAGCAACTTTCTTTTCCTATTTGATCGTATTCCTTTTTCCTGGTACATTTGTTTCAAAAGATATTCAAATCCAAATGCATCAGCTCCCTGATTAGGTGACACCCAAGCAACCAGGATCCCCCCACCGCCCCCCGCCATAGCTGTCATCCTTCCAACATCTCAGGTGGAAACTTATCAATGAGGTACCAGATTGTTCAAAGACAATTGGCAACATGGACAAAGAAATCGCCTCCCAAGTGGCCACTAAGATGTGAAATCCCAGAAGGCAGGGAATCTTGCTTGATTTAGTGCCCATCTATGAGGTCTCTGATACAAAGTGGTCCCTCAAACCACTTTTGCTGAATGAATTACTAAAGCGGAAAAGAAAGAAAAAAAAAAAAGCCTGCAAAACAAGGTGGAAAACCTGACAGAAGTTACAAGTCCTCAAGGATCATTATATCGTTCATTTATTCAAATATCTGCTGAGTACCAACTACAGGTCAGATAGTATGCTACTCAGGTGCCCGAAATACATAGATTAAATACTATATAGCCCCTGGCCTCCAAAAATACATTAAATTTAAATCTTTGTTATCTATGGTTTCAGGTAAAATTGACATGTCAGGCTTAATTCTTCTGCTGTTTAATGCAAAGCATTGTACTTGTAAAGTACTCAAAAATCTTTATTGGACAAAACAGCGCTGAAGAAGACCACTGTCATTTCCCAAGGATGTCTGGCTCTTCCCGTTTTCCAGCTCTCTCACTGCAGTGGTTTTAACAAGAAGATTTGATTGAAAAGACAAAAATACTACTCAGCTATTATATTTTATACCCAGAGAGTAAAGGCACCATTTTAGAGAACACGTCTTCTAACTGTCTCATAACAAAATCCCAATAAGCTAAAAATCAAATAGAAGGTCCTCATCTTGCTAGTTCTCCCTTAAAAGTGAATCTTTGGAGACTAGACTACATAACTTCACTAACATTAAACTTTCTGACATAATTTCCTCCAACTTCATCTTACCTTAAATAAAGATCTGCTCCAAAAACAAACTACAAAATAAAATTGTATATTTAATCAATTGGTGTCAAAAACACATACTTCAAGGGAAGTAATCAAGATATACTGATAACACACGCAGAATAACAAAATTGGGGTCTTTTATCTTTGGTTGCCTTTTCTTTCTAATTCTGAATATTTCACAGACAGCAAAGCAGTCGTAAACAGGATTTGGTTAAAAATGTCACTGCACATTTTTAGAGCAATTTCAGCTTCCACTGGGTGTAATATATGCTAATCTGGAGTGGAATACGGCCTCAGGTGTTATAACATTCTTGTTCTCAGCCCGGAGAAAAAGCATTAATTAACCATAGTTCTGATTTCCAAAGCCAAAGTAGAACATCTCACTGCTATGGTGATCCAGAAACCACTAGTTCTATCTGAGCATTTTCAGAATTCCAAAAGAGCCTCTAAAATTGGATATCATTATGAAGGCAATGACCCACAGCCATCCTCAGTGGTAAATTCTCTCCCTGGGATTTTTGCCAGCCTGGTAAGAAGATCAATACAACGGTCAGATAGATTTATTTCCAATAGACAAATAACTCACGTATGGGAAAGTCACTTAATGCAATTCTGAGCTTTCAGACTCCTCCGCATCATTCCGCTCCCTCTGATTGCTGCATTTATTGGAAGCAGGACAGGCCTTAAGAGAAGTCTCTGAAGCCCTTGGATGCCCTTCTGTGCTCTGCTCCACCCTTCACAGTGCTCTGCTTTCATCCTCCTTGAAAGCCCATCACAGGAGTAAATGCTTGTCTATCCCCCTAAGGAATGAGGTCAGCGCTTTCAGGAAGCAGCACTCCCGGGGAGGCCAAGAGAAGTGGACGTTGGGTTCCTTCTCATTTCAAAGAGTCTGTCTATCTGGAGGTTTTTGGCAAGCAAAACAACCCAACTCAGGCTAATGTAGGCAGAAAGGAGATTTAATCCAAACACGCCACATAGCTCACAGGATCTGGAAGATCAGAAAACGAGGCCCGGAAGATATACAGATGGACAAGATGGCCCGTTCTTGCATAGGCATGAACCATCATGAAAACAGCAACAAAGGAATTGGAGAAACAGCCCCCCATCCCCAACTTAGACTGAGACTGGCCAGGTAACGTGGGCCCTGATTCCTCTTGGCTGCACTCGCTGTTGTGACCTCAGGCCAGAGTGCCTCTGATGTCCATGCAGTCTCAGGGAAGAAGTGCAGCGACAGCACATATGACCAACGTGAGGCACAGGAGGGCCATTCCATGGGTCTAAATGAAGACAGACATAATGACAGGAGCAGAACTGAAGTTGTCAAGGCACAAGAAAGTCCAAGACAGAATTCACAAAGGTTGTTTGTTCATAAACTTGCAGCAAGGGAACCCAGCTCTGCCCTCATTTTTGATTCAGCAGGGGTTCAAGGGTGTTAGAAGGAGAGTAAATTCTATCCAGTAAAGAAAGCAAACATTGAGAGCGTGTCTGATTGGCAAGCATTCTATTAGGTGGGATTTTTGGAAGTGGGAAGATTTTCTAATTGGTCTTCGGGTACATACGACCATCCTTGGTTGGCTGAAAGGGGGCAAGCATTCAGTTTGGGGACATTCAAAAAAGAAAGGATCGTTCAATGTCATGGGCAGAGGATTTTCTGTGCTGACCATTTTACGGAAAAAAAGGGGGTCTAGGGAGTTGACGGGGTGCTTTTTGCGGCGATGGTCCTTATGACAAGCTGACTGCCAGGACAGGGAGGTTCTCAAAGTCTAGGAGAGAAACCGGGTCAGGAACCCAGGGACTCCTCATGTGGCACAGATACAAACTAGAGGAAGCAGTGCAGGTGGCACTGACAATTGTTGACAACAGCTTTCTGCCATCTCGGCTGCATTTTACTAGTCCACCCATAGAAACAGCAGCTCTCCTCAGGGGAGAATCTTAATCCTCCACATCTTGCCTGGGCTCTCAGATATCCCTAATGCAGTATTCCCATAATTTGGGATTATGGGCTTCTGGTCATTAAGACTGCAGATTGCCTTTCCATCGTGTTTCCCTTTATGCATTCAGATACTAAGAACTCTCGACATGAAAGTAAGGGTGCTCTACAAAGCATGTGTTATGGACTGAAGGTTTGTGCCCCCTCTCCACAGATCCATATGTTGAAACCCTAACCCCTAATGGGATGGTATTAGGAGGTGGGGCTTTGGGAGGTAATTGGATTAGATGAGGTCATGAGAGTGGAGCCCTCAAAAATGGGATCTTTGCCTCTTAAGAGTCATGAGAGGGCTTGCTTCCTCTCTCTGCTTTCTGCCACATGAGGACACAGCAAGAAGTCAACAGTCTGCAACCTGAAAGAGGGCTCTCATCAGAACTCCACCCACTGCACCCTGATCTTGGACTTCCAGGCTCCAGAATTGTGAGAAATAAATGCCTGTTGTTTATAAGCCACCTAGTCTATGGCATTTCTGTTGTAGCAGCACTAATGGACTAGGACAACATGCTTGGATTAACATATCAGTAAGGCTACCATTGAAAGGATTAAAGACACTGGGGAGCCTCTGATACTGATCTAATAATACAAAATTATAGGATTGTTCTCCAAATTGGCCAAGAGCACTAAAATCTTTCAAGTTAATAGTTTACCCTCTATCGCCTCTTCCTATACTATGTGTATATGTGAGTTGTGTGTGTGCACACTGGAATTGAGGATCAAGGTTGGGATGGATAGAAAGAAAGGAGCGAGAAAAACTAAGAGCCTTTGAAAATAGCTGGGAAAAAAATCTACACTTTATACATAGCCTGATGTAAATTTTACACAAATACACATACTTGGCTCCTATTTAGCTTTCAGTAAAAACCAGGTGGCAACCATTGCCTCTAACGTCCCATTAGCTTTTTACCATATTCTTTGTGAAATTACCCAAAGTTCTCACTTTATCTTATCTTAAATGCTTAGTACCAATCTCTGATTGACTCCTACAAATAGAAAAAAGAAACAAAAGTCATTCAATCTGTCCACTTGTTTAAATTAAAATTCACACTTCTGAAAGAAAGGTCTTAATAAAATACTCATCACACTGAGAGTTTTAAATTAATATTAAATATCACTCTGTATGAAATGTCCACATCTTTGAGAGAAAGACCAACAAAACCCCATAAAAATTCAGCAGGATTTAATATATAGTTTGAATGGCATGTGTATATTTTCTTTGATATTCTTGAAAATGTAAAAGAGAATGTTAATTTTTCCAAATATGTTTCTTTGGCTCACCAGCAAGAGTTAGTTTGAACAAAGCAGCTTTTCATCTTCTTCTTTATTAAATTCACATCTGTACACAAATCGTCCTTCTCATTTGGAGTTTTGGTGTTCCTGTTATTGTTGCTTTTTCCTTCTTGTTTTGCATAATGTCTTGGTTGCCTTGGTAATAGAAAAGTGAGTTTAAACCTTTTCAAATGATAACCATCTTTATTCCACGTTACTTATTGGATTTCATTCAGGTATATTTTCCTTCCTATATTTTCCCTTTATGAACTTAAAGTTACTCCTTCCTCTGTCATCCTGATTTCCATTTTCTAAATACTTCTCGAACTGTCAGTATTTCTCACCCATTCTATTCAAATGAAAAATCAAGTCCATGATTTTATATGCAATTGAAAAATACATATTTGCATTCACATTTCAACCAGTATTGTGACTGAGCGCCATATTCCACATGCACAGACAACCACTCACAACTACTGAGTCTGTGAGCTACTCTGGACTGGGGATTGAAGGAGGACTATGGTCTGGGGTGCAGGGCAATCAGGAACAGTGGAGATGGGGAGCACCTGGTGAGGGGACTCCACGGAACACTTAGCCAACTCCATTCCTTAGGTAGGCAAAGAGTTGCTGGGAGCAGCTGGCCTCTGCTTTTAGCTGCTGTGTGACTGGAAATAAGGCTACTGCAGTGGCTGGTCAGATTTCTCCCTTTTACATGGGTGGCCGTGGAAGGAGGCTGTACTTAAGTGTAAAGTGTAAAGCTCCATAAGTGTAAAGAGACACCAGCTGCTGATTTGTAGCCCAGGGTTGAGCACTTAGAGAGGGAATTGTCCAGAATCAGCTATGCGAATGACTCATGCTTATCAGCATACTAGACTGATGGAATTACAGAATTTTAATGAAGAAGAAACTAGGGGTAATTTTGCCCAGAAATTCTTTCTTGATCTAGGAGGATACGTCCCTAAATTTCCATAGATAAACTGAAGTGGAATCATGGACCACTCAAATCATATGTGAAATTTAGAGTGCGTGTGTGTGTGTGTTTCTCTAAAGAGAAAACCTAAGGCTTTTTTCACATTCTTGTAGAGGCCTATGCAAACAGAGCATATGTCACAGTTTGCATGGGACAGTCACATTTATGCCCATGTCCTGGCATAATTATTAACCATACCCCATTTCACTATCAAAAGTTTAGTTTAGTTGATAAATTATATGGTCTTCCTACCTTTGACCTAGAAAAGAATAAGAACCATTGATTTGGTCCAACCCTCCACTTCCACACAAAAACTATTGTACTATTATTTTATAGAAGAGGCTGTCAAGGCATAAACATTTATAAGAAACAGATTTATTTGAATAAGGTGTGGTTACCTAACACAGCGATTTGAAAACCAAGCAAAATTCTTTTAACTTCACTAAGATAAATATTTTAATTATCAATATCAGCATTGTTGCAAAATTAAAAGACATTTATAATCATAAGCAACAACTTGCTTGTGGCAGTATTCTGGGATTAATTCAAGATGAAGGAAGTCTACTTAGTTATTGCAGTTCAGGAATTTTCTTCTTTTAAATTTCCTTTCTTCCTGTTCATACAGTTTAAAGAAGTGGCAAATTCTATGATTAGCAAGAAACAGGTTTATTCAAGTTATCAGATACCAACTGAGCTTTGGACTATGTGCCAGACGCTGTGCTAGGGGGATTTTTCTTCTTTATCTTGTGGGAAGATAAAGATGAATAAGACTGTAGGTAAACCTTCAAGGAACTTAGGGTGTAGGAGGGGAAAATATATATGTAAGTAACGAACAAAATGAGATTATTTAAAATATGACATTTATAAAGGATTAGGTTCAACTGCAATGGGAAGAAAATCCAAAGTAACAGTGGCTTAGCAAGATTGTTTTGTCTTTTGTCCACATAAAAATATGGAATTAGGCAGTCCAGGTTGGGGTGGTGTCCTACAGAATCAAGGGCCCAGGCTCCTTTTACATTGCTGCTCTGTCATTTATGGCCTCCATTCCCAAAGTTTTCATAGATCTAGATGGCTGCTCCAGCTCCAGTCATCTCATCTATATTCAGGCCAACAAGAAGAAAGAAAGAGAAGAAGAAACATACACCTTCTCCCCTTAAGGATTCTTCTCAGAAGTTACACATACCACTTTCCCTTGTATCCTGTTGGCTAGACCTAGCTCGCATGGCCATACCTAGCTACAAGGAGCCTAGAAGTGTAGCCTTTTCTCCTGACACGTATGTGCCCAGCTAAGACTCATGGATTATATTACTATAGAAAAAAAAAAAAACTAAAGCTATTGGAGGACAATTAGTGGTCTCTGCAACCTCTACAATGAAGCAGTCGGAAAGGAGGAGGCAAATCCCTACATACTGACAAGAAAGATGTCCAATAAATATTTCCAAGTGAAAAGGCAAGTTGTGGAGTCATACGTCTATTATCACCCATTTAGTGCTTTTCAAAAAGATATATTTTTCAACGCCTAAAGAAAATTCTGGAAGTAACACTTGCCACTGGTTCTCTCTAGGGACTAAATAGGATTGAGGAAGGGAAGAGAAAAGGAAATACATTCACTTACTCAATATACTTCTGAATTCTTTGTTAGAATGCTTAAGAACTGGTATTCCATTGTCATTTTGAAAAACAAGGGTTTAAGAAAAAACAGGAAAGAAGAGAGAGTGTAATAAGAGCTTTAATAGTAAAATAGCAAATAGATTGAAACCAACTAGGGACAGCTTTGGAGGAGGATGGTATTTGACTTGGCCCTTTAAAATAAGATTTCAACTGGCATAAATTTGAAAAGAAGATAATTCTGTCATAGTAGAGCATGACTTAATTCAATTAGTAAGGAAATTTAGGTGTGTCCACTGCAGCTGAGTGCAGTTGCAACGGGTTATCACGGACAAGAAGACTAGAGAGATGGATTGAGACCAGATGACAGAGAGCCCTGAAGGATTTGCTAAAGAGTTTGGTTTATACTCTGAAGCTAAGGGAGAGCTTCAAAGATTTCCAAGCAGGAGAGTATCAACATCTATATTTGAAAAGATGGCCTAGGTGGTAGTCAGAAGAATACCGGGGAATATTGGAGGTGGAAAGTCTTGTTAGAAGGCCTGATGCCTAAGGCCCTGCGGAGTGAGGTTCTGAATCTGGGCAGAAGCCCTGGGAACGGATAGGACTGGACAAATTCAAAGTACATTTAGAAGAGAGAGCAACAGACTTGTTAACCAGTTAGTTTTGGGAGGTGAAAAAGGAGAGTTGAGAATGACACTCTGAGCATCTCAGAGAAATGTTGATGTTATTAACACAGAAGAAGGAATAGATTTATTGGAAGAAATAAATATGTTGAGAACTCAGGTTTGTGATCAGGATGGAAGTTAGGACTAGAAATGCAGATTGTGGAGACCTTGATAATATGTTCCGTCACAGGAGAGAACCAGTGGGAGGGAAGGAGAGACAGAACGGAAGGAAGGAGGAGAGAGGTAGAAAGAAGAGAATCTAAGAGCACAAGTTTAGTCAGAAAAAGAAAATATCTCACAACGCTAATTAAAATATTGATTCCACTAATTCTCACCCTTTTATGAGCTGGCAAGAGCTATGCTACTCATTTCCCAAGGAAGAAAATAAGGTCCAGATATTTATTCATTTAATAAATATTTATTAAGCCTCTACTAGATGTGAGCACTGAACTAGGCTCTGAGGATTCAGTGGTGAATGATTTAGTCCAAGACTCTGCTGTCATAGTACTTACATTCTTGTGGGGTAACCAGGCAACAAATAAGAAATAAATAATTAGTCAGATAATTACAGTTTGAGTGCTATGAAGGAAATAGGCAGAGTGATGAAATGGAGTACCTAAGGGAAGCCACTTTAGGTAGAGGACTAAGAGAAGGCCTCCCTGCAGAGGTGACCTTCGCCTTGAGACTTGAAAAATAAGAATGAAGAGAAGTGGCAAAATTCACCCCAGCCCAAAATTGAAAACAAGATCCCAAAGCAGAAAAGGACCTGGTGTGTTTACGGAACATGAAGAACCCAATGGGCTGTTGCTTAGAGAATAAATTGGAGAGTAAAATGTGATGAGGTTGGAAAGATGAGCAGAACCTTCTAAACCACAGGAAATAGTCAGGGCTTCATTATCTGAAGGAAGAGAGAGCCATGTGAAGAGTCTTAAGGAAGAAAGAGACATAATGCAATTAAAACCTACTCTGTGAACAATAGATTAGAGAAGGTTAAAAGTGGAAGATAAAGAAGTAAGATAGGATGGCAGCCTGGTCCAAGTTACTGGCCTGGAGATAGAGAGAAAAATAAGAATTTGACATACATCGAAGATGAAACCAACAGGACTTGCTGTTGGAAAGGGAAAGAGAAGGAAGGGAAGGAATCAAGGGTAATTCCTCCCTTTGAAGTTTTAGCAACTAAGTGAATGGTGGTACCATATACTAGGAAGGGGAAGACTGGGGAGGGAGCAACTTTGGGCATGGGGATGGTGGGGATGTAGGAATGGGTTGAGGAGATAGTCATCAAAGTTTCCATTTTGGAAATTTTAAGTTTGAGAGCAATATTAGAGATCCAAGCAAAATTGTCAAGTTGGTGGTCTATCCCTACAACTACAATTTTTAAATTTGTTGGAATATGGAATGGATTTAAAATCTTAGGACTGGATAAGCTCATAAAGGAGGAAGAGAAAATGGATAAAAACAAAATCTAACCAAGAACTGAATCCCAAGGCTAAAAGACTTGCTCTGGCTCCTTCCAAGAACTGGGGTTAGCCCTGGCAATTTTTTACATGGTCAGGTGATATTGGGGTGGCCAGGGGCATTTTTGGAACTTGGCTAGCAAGACATATAGTTATGAATATATTTAGTAGGTTCAGTAAGCCATATTTCTATGGATCACAGCCTCTTCCTTAAATAGTTAAGTTACTGCTAGTCATCTCAGTATAGGAACGGCTTGTAGAAACACTCTGACCACCATCTTACTTATAGATTCTACATTGGATGTGACAAGCACAGGTCAGTTGGCAATTATTGTGCCCTACTTTTACAGTCATGCATTGGATAACGACATTTCAGTCAACGACCAACTGCATGTACAATGGTGGTCCCATAAGATTAGTACCATATAGCCTAGGTGTGTCATAGTCTATACCATCTAGGCTCATGTAAGCACACTCTATCATGTTTGCACAGTGGTTGAAATCACCTAACGACACGTTTCTCAGAACGTACCCCCTTCTTTAAGTGAAGCATAAGTGACTATATAAGGAAAAACTGTATGGCAATTTTTAATTTTTTCACCATCTGAAGACGTCTGAAACGTAAAGTGCTTCTATGTTCAACAAAGTGAAACAAGTTCCGGGCAGTTGTAACCTGCCATTGAACTACAGACCATGGACAGTCACATGATGATGAAACTATTTGAAAAGTAAGGACAAAGGGCTGTGCTTTAAAAATTTTAATAAGGATTTAGAGTATGTGCATTGCACAGCGATTCCCTTAATTGCACTGAACAAACAGCTGCCACCACGACACCTAAGACTGTTGACAACTTCAGTAGGTCACAACAGTTATGAACATATCACCTTGATTGTATGTTCAGAATTTAAGTGTAACAAGACGATGTCCCCATTATAAAGATGGTCAGGCCTTACAACATGGATACGATGACATTTTGAGGACCCTAAAATATATATTTGAAGAGTTGTAAGAGGAACTTGAACATAAACAACATGCAAAACAGTTTATTCAAAAAGTGAATAATGTTCCAACATGGATGGGTCTAGAGGGTACTCTGCTAAGTGACATGAGTCAGATAGAGAAAGAAGAATACCATACGATTTCAATTATATGTGGAATCTAAAAAGAAAAACAAAACAAATGAACAAACAAAACAAAACAGAAACAAACTCATAGATTCAGAGAACAAATTGGTGGTTGCCAGAGAGGGGGGTGGTGGGGGGAAAGGGTGAAATCGGTGACGGGATAAGAGGTACAAACTTCTAGTCCTAAAATAAATAAGTCATGGGGATATAATGTATAGCATAGGGAACATAGTCAATAATATTGTAATAACTTTATATGATGACAGATGATTACCAGTCTTATCAGGGTGAGTATTTTGTAACATAAATAAATATCAAATCACTATGTTGTACACCTAAAACTAATACAACATTGTATGTCAACTATACTTCAATAAAAAAATAAGTATGGGCTGGTCCAATGGTATAGTGGTTAAGTTCATGTGCTCTGCTTTGGTGGCCTGGGGTTCACAGGTTCAGATCCCGGGCACAGACCTACACATCGCTCACCAAGCCATGCTGTGGTGGTGTCCCACATACAAAATAGAGGACTGTTAACTCAGTGACAATCTTCCTCAAGCTAAAAGAGGAAGATTGGCAATAGATGTTAGCTCAGGGCCAATCCTCCTCACCAAAAAAAAATAATAATAATTTTAAAAAATAAATAAATAATAAAAAAAATTTTAAGTTAATAATGTTCCAGCACACCATTTTAACAGCAATTTTCAAAGATATTTGTAACATTTTAGTAAAACAAGTGAGCAACTACAGAGTGAATTGGACTTATATAAAGATTTCCTTATTTTGCTATCTTTAAATTTATTTATTAAATGATTGAAAGGAAATTCCAGGAAAAATTATTAATAGACTATGAAACAAAAACAATAAAGATGCAAGATGAAATCAATAGAAATTTTTCTGACATCAAAAAGCAAATGGTAACAAAAATAATTTCATATCATACCAAAAGCAGTTATTCATTAAGAGGAAAATATAAATTTAGAATAGAAGTAAAGAATAGGCTCTGTATTGCTTGATAATCCCTTAATGACGAGGAATGAATCTTAGGAGCACATTGGAAAGGAATTAAAGCTCTTGCTGATTTGCGGCAAAATACTAAGGATGCACAAGATAATATAAATCTCATACTACCCCACCTCAATGAGAATATGGTTCAAAACAGTTAATGAGTATTGTCATTTCAGAGTAGTTATGACTAATCACTGCACAAGAAAAGTTGAAACTTCTAAAATCTTACAGCTTAAGTATGAAAGAAACTTGATAGAAGTTGTACAAGTTGACCATCCTAAAATTTTACATGGCATTACCAATAATACGTTATAAAGCTGAAAGAAAAGTCATTAAGCTAAATATAATATAAAAGAATTTCTATTGAACCAGAAGAAATACTGAATTATTGCTCTAATCTTTCTATAGAAAATATTACAAAATCATTGTCATACAAAGAGGTGACCAAAAAATATGCAGCCACAACTCTAGGAGACAAAAGTGCTATGGAGTCATGTCATGTTGCTAATTAATAAAAAATATATTATTTTTTTGGATTTCATTATGTTTGTGGTATTTATAAATGTTTTCAAAATTTCTTGTAATTTCTTTTCTCTTTTAAAATAAATATTTACTTTCATACTTAATTTTGTACTTTTTACTTAAAGAATGTACTCTCTGTTGTATAAGCTTCAGGCCCCACAAACCTGGATCCACTTCTGTCCGAGGCCTTTCAGCATGCAGATGTTGGATAGAAAAAGAGGAACTACGAAAATTGCTACGTCCAGAAGGATGGCAGCTGTGTTGAATGCTCCTGGGAGGTCAAGATAAAGGCAGAGATGTGTTTTTTGGATCCAGCAACATGAGTGCATTGGTGACCTTGACAGGAGCTGATTCACTGGCTTGGGGGAGACGAAGTCATATTGGAGCAAGTTGAAGAGCAAATTGGTTGTGTGTAATAATTCAATTATCTGTGCTGGTTATTCTCTGATTTCTTCTCTAGATCAATTTCCCACCCTCCCCTTCCCTGCTTGACCTTGGGAGGCTGACCTCTATCAAGCACTTCACTAACCTTGCCTGCTGGCTTCTTCCTGGGCCGGCCAATTGAAGGCCCTGGCAAAAGACTGGGTCAGGGTTTAGGGCTGGACTCCTCTGCCTGTGATCCAACATCTTGTGAGCAGCCCCTCCCTTGGCTACAGCTCTCAGCTAGGGCCAATAACACTACCTCCCTTTGCCTGCAGGACTGGGGGAAGGAAGAACTCTCTGCTCTTGCTCGCACCTGGGTGCTTCACCATTCCATACTGGTTCCTTTAACCTTACTCACTCTTCTGTAAACAATCCCTTATTAAATAGTCTTCAATTAAACATTTGAATCAGGGTTAACTGGGTCAAGTCACCATGCCAGAACCTGAGTGATACACACAGTGACTTTTCTACTAATAAATCCAGCCAGTGTAGCCCCAGTTGGGGGCAAGCATTGAAAACTTTTACACGCTCTGCTCCTGGGACAAGTACCGCCAGATGTGACAGCATAAGAGCTTCATCAGGGACAAGAGTTGGGATTTAGTCCTGCAAGCCTAAGGCAGGATCTGATAATTCTAGGTTCTGCCGTGATTCCTGAGATTTTCCTCTCACTTCTAACCAAAAATGTTGGTTGAACCTTGTGACCAAGTTCTGTGTTGGTTTGGTGAATAAACTCTAGTTCCTGTACCGTTGCTGGACCCCCACCCAAGCCAAGCAGCTGTGCTTCTTGGCTCCCTTCCCCAAGAGGCTGCACAGTGCTCTGCAAACCCCAAGGCAATGGTCTGTAGCCAGACCCTCACGTAGAATCACAAAAATTGCTACCAACGCAGCTATGAATATAACTCAGCTCAAACACTCCTGCTCATCTCCAGATCTCAGTCTCCACGCAGATTGAATTCTCTTGGAGATTGAACAAACTGAATCAAGTCCAGTTTGTTACAATACAGTTGTGATTTTGGCTCCTATAAATAGCCAGACTCACAGTCAAGTTTATCCCCCAGGCCTGTCTTTCCACATTCCCAGGTGACTCCTTTCTCCTCATCAGCCCCCATCTCCCCATCAGACCTGCTGGCCCTCACAGGTACCTGATAAAAGTGATCAATTCTTATCCACATGCAAAAGAACAAAACTGGACCCCTATCTTACACCACTCACAAAAATTAACTAGAAATGGATTAAAGACTTAAATGTAAGATCAGAAACCATAAAACACCTAGAATAAAACATAGGGAAAAAGCTCCTTGACATGGATTTTTACAATGATTTTTTGGACATAACACCAAAAACACAAGCAACAAAAGCAAAAATAAATAAGCGTGACTACATCAAAAGCTTCTGCACAGCAAAAGAAACAATCAAAAAATGAAAAGGCTACCTATGGAATGGGAGAAAATATTTGAAAATCATATATCTGATAAGGGGCTAATATCCAAAATGTATAAGAAATTTATACAAATCAATAGCAAAAAAATAAATAACCCAATTAAAAAATGGGCAAAGGACCTGAATAAACATTTTTGCCAAGAAGACATACAAATAGCCAACAGGTACATGAAAAGACACTTACTATCACTAATCATCAGGGAAATAAAAATCAAAACCACAATGAGATATCACTTCAAACATGTTAGAAGGGCTATTACCAAAAAGATATGAGATAACAAATGTTAGTGAGGATGTGGAGAAAAGGGAACCCTTGTACTCTATTGGTGGAAATGCAAATTGGTGCAGCCACTATGGAAAATGGTATGGAAGTTTCTAAAAAAATTAAAAATAGAACTACCATATGATCTGCAATCTCACTTCTGGGTACAGTTATGTGTTGCATAACAATGTTTCTGTCAACAACAGACTATATATGTATATATGATAGTGGTCCCATAAGATTAGTATCATATAGCTTAGGTGTGTAGTAGACTATACCATCAAGGTTTCTGTAAGTACTGTAGGGAAGAAAAAGATTTTCTCTGCCCTTCTAGGTTCTTCTGGTGGTCTAAAAATTAAGTTGACAAGAAACAGGTTAATAGGAAAAAAACAAACAGGAGTTTAATAATGTATATACGTTGGAGAAATCCAGGAAAACTGAGTAACTCACCAAAATGGTTGAAGCCACCACCTTAAATACCATCCTCAGCAAAGACAAAAGAAGATATTGGGGGTGAGGAGACTCAAGGACTTCAAAGGGAAGGAAAGCAATTCACAGGTAGGTGAAAAGGAGCAAACGTTTGGAAAACAAGAGTTTGGCCACATAGATATAGAAGAACACAGAGGGGAGCTCAACAAACAGGCTTTTCTAGGTTCCTCCCTGTTTACCACCTAGTTCACGTTGTGCTAAGATGATAGTTCACTTCCTGAGACAGTTTTTTCAATCTGAATTCTTTTAGGTACTTAAGGGGGAGGTAACAAAAAAAACTTTCTGAGTCTTTTGTTTCTTAAAAATATCAGCCTAAAATAATCCTGATATTAAAGTGACACATTTTGGGGTGGTAAATTTTGTTCCCCTTCAGTACACTCTATGATGTTCAAACAACAAAATCGCCTAATGACACATTTCTCAGAACGTACCTCCATCGTTAAGCAACACGTGACTGTGTATAACTGAGGCAAATGAAATCACCAGCTCAAAGACGTATCTGCACCCCCATGCTCACTGAAGCATTATTTACAGGAGCCAAGACATGGAAACAACCGAAGAGTCTGTCGACAAATGAATGGATAAAGAAAATGTGGGGTATATATATATATATACAATGGAATATTATCCAGCCATAAAGAAAGAAGGAAATCCTGCCATTTGTGACAACGTGGATGAACCGGGAGAGCAAAATACTAAGTGAAATAAGTCAGACAGAGAAAGACAAACACTGTATATCACTTATATGTGGAATCTAAAAAAAACCAGACTCATAGAAACAGAGTAGATTGGTGGTTGCCACAGGCAGGGGGGATAGGTGAAATGGGTGATGGTATTCAAAGGATACAAACTTTCAGTTATTATTATTATTTTTTTTTATAATTTTATTTATTTATTTTTTCCCCCAAAGCCCCGGTAGATAGTTGTATGTCATAGCTGCACATCCTTCTAGTTGCTGTATGTGGGATGCGGCCTCACCATGGCCGGAGAAGCAGTGGCCGGTGCGCGCCCGGGATCCGAACCCGGGCCGCCAGCAGCGGAGCGCGAGCACTTAACCGCTAAGCCATGGGGCCGGCCCCAAACTTTCAGTTATAAGATGAATAGTTCTGGGGATCTAATGTATAGCATGGTGACTATAGTTACCAATACCATATTGTATACTTGAAAGTTGCTAAGAGAGTAAATCTTAAAAGTTCTCACCACACAGACACACACACACACACACAAAATGGTATCTATATGAGGTGATGGACGATGGGTTAACTAACCTTATTGTGATAATTATTTCACAATATATACATATATCAGATCATCACATTGTGCACCTTAAACCCACACAATGTTGTATGTCAATTACATCTCAGTAAAACTGGGGGAAAAAAGTGATCAATTCTGAGAAATAATTATTTCCACTCAGAGAATGTACTCTGAATGAAATTTCCCTGCTGATGTCAGGAATTGGCTTTGCTATAGTTATTAATATAAAAAAGGAAAACCTCATCTGTACACCATCTTTGATGTTTCCTAGCACTTTCTTTCTCAGGAAGATAACTTGAAAATGGTTATCTGATCATGTCATTCCCCTGCTTTAAATCTTCTACTTGTTCTCCAAAGTGTTGGGAGTCAAGTTTAAATTCCCTAGTTGAATACACAGGCCTTTCATTACCGGAACTCAGCCCACCTCTCCAGCCTCATCTTGCCATTCCTGACCTGAGCCAGCTCCCTGTCTATTTCCTGACCACATTGTGCTCTCTCCTGCCTCTTGCTTGCACGTGAATGATGTCCCTCCTATTCTGAATGCCTTTCTTCCTCTTCTCCCTTCAAGATTCATCTCAAGCATCCCCTCCTCTACGGGACTTTCCTTTGCTCTCCAGTGAATGAAGTACTTAATTTTAATATTTGAATAGCACCTCTCACATAAAATTGTCACACTTAATATTATAACAATCAGTTACTTGTCTGTCTTGATTACTAGCCTATACATTTCTAGAGGAATTATTTTGATATTCCCAGCACCTAAGACAGTGCCTGACACATAGTAACACTTAAATGTGTGTTGAATAAATACATGTATACATTTTGACTGAACAGATTAAGAGAAATGACGGGAAATTGCAGGGAGGAAAAGGGGAAGCAAAAAAGCTACGAGAAAAGACATGGATTCGTGAAGACATGAGAGAAAAATATTGAGAATATTTATCCTAGGAAAGACTGGATGTAAGATAGCCTACTTTCACATATGTACACATTATCACAAGTATAAATAGGCACATTTAAAGAGATGTGCTAGAAATGTATCAAGAGTGCATACTTAACACTTTTACTGTAATTGTGACTATACAAAAAGACTTTCTTAATACACTTTTTAAACTGTTATCCTTATAAATGTTAAAAAAGAAGATGAAAAACCATATTGCTTAATTGTTTGGGTAGACATTTGCCTGGAGGTAAAATGGAAATATGGTCTCACATCACTTTAGAGTTGCAAATATCAGCTAGCCCACCTCCCTGAGTCAGGATAGCACAGTAGTAGAGTCAGACTTGGGCTCTAACAGAGCTATTCTCATCCTGGTTTCCTTACTTACTACTTACTTCTGACGACTTTACCACTTACTAGCTATGTGGCTTTTATTATCATCAACACTATTGTTTCACATATAAGAAAGCTGTGGTCCAGAGAGATGCAGTGACATACCCAGGGTTATATAACCAGTTACTGCTCAAAGCTAGAACTTCAACCACGTATTCAGCTCTGCACCCCACTGCTCTTACCCGCGACAGAGGGACTAGGAATGAACGAACCAAATGCCACCCGGTTCTTAAATACCACTGTATACAGAGTGAAAAACTGCATTAGGAATTCAAAACTGGAATCATGTAAGCTGTAATCTTTATTAATAAAAGGATTAAAGCTCCATTTTTGTGATCCTTAACTTTTTAATCACGAAAAGCAAAACACTTTTCTGATGGGGCCAGTCCGGTGGCACAGCGGTTAAGTTCATGCGCTCCACTTCAGAGGCCTGGGGTTTGCAGCTTCGGATCCTGGGCGTGGACCTACGCACCTCTCATCAAGCCATGCTGTGGCAGGTGTCCCACCTATAAAGTAGAGGAAGATGGGCACAGATGTTAGCCCAGGGCCAAGCTTCCTGAGCAAAAAAAAAAGAGGAGGATGGGCAAAGATGTTAGCTCAGGGCTAATCTTCCTCACCAAAAAAAAACAAAAAACAAAACAAAAAAAAACACAAACACACTTTGCTGGTGGTGGTCTATTTGAAGCCCTCCTTTCAAAGCCAAAAGCTTTAATATGTGCTTCTGTTTTAAAGCTGGATTTTTTTAAGGCAATTGAAAGTTAAATTGACGTTATGACCTCCACAAGAGAACTGAAAATTTTTTGGCCTTTCAAAGTTTATTACCTACAAGAAGCTTCATATCTATTATTTAGAAAAAGCTGAGTGGTGAAGTGTTTCTGCTTCCACCTGGAGGTTGGATGTCAAGTAGTTGGTAGGAAAGCCATGTGACTGCAATTCGTACACTCTGCGTAGGAGATGCATGAGCTTGTTAGACGGTGGAGGCCCAGAGCTAGGAGATTTCATGTTTAATATTTTTCTTTCTCTGAATACATTTGGAAATTGGTTCTTAGCCATCTTTCTAAACATCACTTTAAAATTTTTTTCTTCCAGAACAAAATGTAGCTAGAATTTAGCTACAAGATGAAAGCTCAAAAGATGATCAATAAAAATCATAGAGATTCATGAAATCGTCAATCCATTTGTATTTATAAAGTTCACGGGTCTGTAGCATTTTTAAGATGATTATTTCACAGCAAGCGTGGTGGTTTCCTTTTAGTAATCTCTGCCCTCGAAAATCTAATTGACAGTAATTTTCTTCCTACATTGCATGGATTAAGTCTTCTCCTCCAGTGCGATGGTTTTTTAAAAACCTAATGACTAGGTGATTGCAAATCTTTTTGCGGCTATTATAAATAACAATGCCTCATTTCTGGCTGAATATTAAGAATTTGCACTGTGCATGCTGCTTAAAATATCTTTCAAATGTCCACAATTGAATTAAAGCCTTATGTTCAATCATGAACCATGAAATTAGCTGATATTACCAATGTTCTGCAACTTAAGCCCTGAAAAAAAATAAAATAAAAAATTGCAATTCAAAATTACTGAAAACAGTCTCAACTAAAACTGGGGCTTCGTGCTTTCTAAAGGCCTTGATTGCATTACTAACTCTATCAAAGGGTAAAACAAAAAACAAACAAAAGACTCCCACCCACACACACAATTCTTTATTTCACAAAAATATACAAACAAAAACATTTTAAGCCAGGTAAAATAGATTTTAGTGACAGAAAATGTCACAAACTTAAGTCTCTTTGTTTCAATTTTTTTTTTTTTTTGGTGAGGAAGATCAGCCCAGAGCTAACATCTGCCAATCCTCCTCTTTTTTTTTTTTTTTCTGCTGACGAAGACTGGCCCTGGGCTAACATCCATTCCCATCTTCCTCCACTTTGTATGGGACACCTGCCACAGCATGGCCTGACAAGCGGTGCGTCAGTGCGCACCTGGGATCCAGTACGCGCCTGGAATCCAAACCAGCGAACCCCAGGCCGCCGCAGCAGATCGCACCCACTTAACTGCTTGCGCCACCAGGCTGGCCCCTCTTTGTTTCCGTTTTTTAATGAGAGCTAAGATTTGTGTTTATACATAAATGTCCATTTATATTTTGGGTGAATTTCTGGTCCATTCCATCAAATACTCATCATTTCACAGGACCACAAACCTGTGAGATCTCCCTTTCAAACCATGGGATATTATATAGTGATCAAGCAGACTACTCCAAGACCGGAACTGACCTCAAAGTCAGCCCATTCCTGCAGCATCAGGTCCTTACCCCAACACACTGTCACTGTGACACAAAAGCAGTTACCATGATTTGTCTCCTTGCTACTCAACAGAGGTCTGTGGAATTAAATGTCGAGATTGCCTGGGACTGTGTTAGAAAGGCAGAATCTCAGACCCCGCCCCAGACCTCCTGAAGCACAGTCTAATTTTGACAAGATCCAGGTAAATCAAACGCATGTTAAGTTTTGAGAAGCACTAATTTAGTTGATTGGCCTAAAAGTGTGAATTTCTCCCCTAATTACCTAAAATAATACCTAGGAAGAAAATTGAGCAATAGTTTTGGGCGAGAAAATTTATGACACCTACCATGTGCAATTTTAGACTTTACCTCATTTAATCTTCATAAAAAACCCTGCAAGGTAGGTTGATTTCCATTTTTACAGTGGAGGAACTAAGTACCTTGTAAAGATTGCACAGCTAATAAATGTTGGAGCCAAGATCCAAAACAGGGTCCGTCTGGTTCCAATGCTTCCCATCCCTTTTCCATTATAAAGCACACTACCCCATATCTTACTTATTTTTATACTACTTAGAGCCATTAAATTCTTCAATATGGGCCTTAGATTGAACTTTATCATCAAAATCCATTTATTAAACTCACTTGGTTTGTTGCTTATGTTTCGCATTTTGTGTCCAAGGCTGCCCTGTGTTGGTCATATCCTCAGGGTAGCAGGCTGAGCTGTTTGTCACACTGCCTAAGGTCCACTGATGGCATATCCTTTCCCCTTGACCACAGAATTTATCTTTTCAGTAATTTATAGATGCAAATATTTTCAAAGTGTATTGCAGATAAAATGGTCTCAAACTCTTACTGTCAAACATGGTGGTTAAAAATTATATAGGAATCCTGCAAATAGTGTCTCTCTAGCTACCTTATAAGAATTACTACTTTTTTTTCCTTGGAGGGGAAGTGTATGCCATATAAAAAGGTCCACCCTGGGGGCCAGCTTGATGATGTAGGGTTGGGTTTGCACGCCCAGCTTTGGCGACCTGGGGTTCGCAGGTTCGGATCCCGGGCATGGATATACACACCGCTTATCAAGCCATGCTGTGGCAGGCATCCCACATATAAAGTAGAGGAAGATGGGCATGGATGTTAGCCCAGGGACAATCTTCCTCAGCAAAAAGAGGAGGATTGGCAACAGGGCTAATTTTCCTCACCAAAAAAATAAAGGTCCACCCTGGTTACCAGTTATGCTGCTTGCCCCTTGCCACCTACACATAAATTGTAATTCAGTCACTCATTGAATTAGACTCTGGATCTGGTTTTCAGGAATCTGTGGCACATAAGATAAGGATTTCTTTTAGGGAAATCTTAGAAGATTTCTAGAGACTAGTCTGCATCTTGAATTTAAATCTCTGAGCTCCTCATTTTCTTTCTCAAAAAGCATCAAGTTCACTAGTCAGTGAACATAGAAGCAACCAGTCAGACCCATAATACTCCTTAGTCACAATAAAATATTCCATGGCAACAAATACATGGTCACCCAAAGATTTACCTTCTTTCTATAGGCACTTGATTGCAAGAGGGAACAGGTGATAATTTAAGTAACTGTTTTTCCCTGTGTGCCATGGACTACCAACGTCCCCTCCCTGTACCAATGGAAATAAGGTCATTATTGCCTTTGAACCTAATCAATTTCAGATAATTTAGAACCATTTCAGAGACCCCCTTTTTCTAAGGTCTGTTCCTCTGGAACCACTTCTAGTACTAATTTCTGTATCAGTTCAACTTTAATCAGAAAAGCAAAATCACTCTGAATGATATAAGCTAAGAGATTTATTACAGGATTAGACCTCATTCAATTGTGGGTCTTTTTTTTTTTTTTTTTTTTTAAAGATTTTATTTATTCAGTTTTTTCCCCCCAAAGCCCCAGTAGATAGTTGTATGTCATAGGTTCACATCCTTCTAGTTGCTGTACGTGGGACTCGGCCTCACGTTGGACGGAGAAGTGGTGCCTCGGGGCACTCCCGGGATCCGAACCCGGGCCGCCAGCATCAGAGCGCGCGCACTTAACCGCTAAGCCACGGAGCCGGCCCTCAATTGTGGGTCTTGATGGAGCAGTCTAGGACGGCTGTCGCCTCTGCATCTAATGTTGAGGTTAAAGTTGCTAGCAGTTGGGAAAGAAAGTTGGATACAGATGAGAGCAAAGACAAAGTAGAACCTATAGGGATGTACTCAAATCCACAAGGAAAACTAGAACCCATGTCTCTTACCAACTCCCACCTCAATGCTGTGGGCACCTGCAGGAGAAGCTGGCGCCTTTTCCCATGGAGCTGCACATGCACTTGGCTCAGCACCCTGAGAAGCTGAAGGAGATCTCTCAAGATCTGAATGAAAGAACCGCCAGACCAGGCGCTGCCCGTTTCCAACAAGGTGAGCAGGTAGGTGACTGTGAACATGTGTGAACTGCCAGAGTGCCTGGCGCTAAACTGATCTTCAGAGTATCAAAAATAAAGCTTCTCCTTCACTCCCACCTTCCAAATCTTGTGGTAAATAATTCTACAACCAGTGTTAACCCAGGACCATACAGGAAGGGCAATTTCTGGGAAATGTCATTCCATCTCAGGTAAGTTGAAGCAGTACAAAGCCACCACAAAAAGCCATTAGCTAACCCTTTCTGTAAATACCAAGATGATTCGCATATATTAACACAAAAAATCTTAAAAGAGTTTTCCCACAATATATATTTTTAAAACCCTAGATCTGCAGGATACCGTATGGAGAGAAAAAGTAAGATGACTCATATTAATTAATTAAACTCCATAACCCTCTCTTGCAGTGAGACAATCTACATTAATTTATGAAAGTTTCTGAGAAGTCTTGCGTCCTATTTACCTTGGTTTAACCCAATGTCACCCAAATTTATTTGTCCACAGAACTCTATTTTTTCCCATAATGACTTTTAACGTCCTATAAGGCTAATATTTCACAAAATGAACATTGGAAACCACTACCTTTGAGAATTAGCTAAACAAGGGTAGTAAAAAGCTTCCATCTCGTAGGCCGAGTCTAATCCATTTGTTGTGGGTTTTTGAAACAGGAGATTGAGAAGATTTAGGAGTCTCGGTGCAGGCTCAGTGGGGAAAAGACAATGATCAATTAGTAATGTCTGCTCTAGTCATAAAATTGAGAAGAGATGGCAGGAGTACATTTGCCAACATTGACCTCTGTGGCAATAGTTGACCTCAACCAGCAATGGGACAATAGTGTCAAGTCTACAGCCGAGGGGAAATACTGAACCCCCATGAAACTCACAAAAAAAAAAGTATAGATCATTCTTCTAAACTGGTTTCTTATACAATTTTATTCCTTTGCTCACTGAACTAACTTGCATGGCTAGATAGACTATTCCTGGACAACCCTCATACCTTTTCTAGTGAGACCATATTTTGGATAAACCTATGTAAAAGTCCCTCTATTTACCTATATTCATTAATATAATAAATGTGTATATCTCAGTATCGATTTTGGTGTGATTTATTCTTAATTATATTTTGACCAAATATTTCATTCCTAGGAACTTGAAGTCAAATTGTTTCATTTATGAAATGAAACAGGTATGTTTTATCTTCAACTGTAATCAATGCCTGTAGATTAATTTTAGGTAGTAATATTAATAACAATTAATATTTGTACGCAACATTGCTATTTACAAAGCAATTTCACATGCTTTCTCACATTAAGTTTTAGATGTTACTTCAAATGTTTCAGAAGTATAAGTAAGACTATCGAGAAATGTTTTCCACTTCAGTTCCCACATTTTAGAAATCTGAATGAGTCTAAAAAGATAAAAATATAGAGAAACTCTAGCTGAATGTTCCCTCATGCACATGACAGTCTCATTAATAAACAGATATTGCTTCAGAACAGTGAAGTGCTGCAGTCTCCTCGTTTATTCAAAGCAACACCGAATTTTATTTTTGGTCTCATTCAAAGTGAACTCAGAAACGCAGTTAGAGATTTGAGCAATCACAAGTGCTTCCTGTTGTCCACCAGAAAAGTTGAGTTCATGATAAAAGCTGCTAGGTCAAGTCTCACACCAAGTAGAAAGCTAATGATTCCACAAATATCTAGTTTAGCTTCAAGTACAACAGATCCTTGTAAATTTTAAAGTTCTCTATTTAACTTTGGATTTCTAAGAGCCATTGAGAACCATTATAATTTTAGAGTCACTTCTCAACTCATGGACAAGAGTACATCTTAAATATACACATTGATGATAATAGAGATCACCATTTATTTGCCTATGTGCCACATTAAAATGGCAAATAATAACCTACTAAATGTTGAACTATTTCAACTCTCCCCATAATCACAAGTAAGTCTTGCCTTAAGAAAGCAAAAGTGCTGACTTCAAGAAATAAGCGGACAAAATGGCAGCCCAAAGTCTCCAGAGTCACAAATGGTGCTTTGACAGGAACATGGAAATTTTGCTGATGATATCCTCAAAAACACTCCTGTCACAGTTGCTGTTGGTGCCTGCCCATATGTACTTCTCTGGGGAGTGCCACTCCTCTCCCCAGGCGTGGGTGTTGATTGCTAATGGCTCCCATCTCATCCT
Organism: Ceratotherium simum simum; assembly: GCF_057802395.1. NCBI lineage: Eukaryota > Metazoa > Chordata > Mammalia > Perissodactyla > Rhinocerotidae > Ceratotherium > Ceratotherium simum. The sequence goes on along the minus strand of NC_141909.1, from coordinate 69,726,029 downwards.
GCTCCACAGACTGCCCTTGACTGGGGAAAGCCAACTCACCTGGAGATTCCTGGGAGGTGACATCCTCCCTGCCAAAGTGGCCCATAGCCAATAACAACTGATTTCAAGTATAACAGCCCAGCCTTCTTACCTCTGGGGAAAATTAACCTCTGTGGAACAACTCATTCTCCAGATCTCTCCAGGGGATTAGGCTGAGTCTAGACTCTCCTGAAGCCATATTTTTACCTAGCTTCTTCTGCCCTATCCTGTTTCCCTTAGTTTCTTACAGGTTAATCCTGAGAGCATACCTTCAAAAAACCATTTACAGGGGCCGGCTCAGTGGCATAGCAGTTAAGTGCACATGTTCCACTTGTGTGGCCAGGAGTTTGCCAGTTCGGATCCTGGGCGTGGACCTACTCACCACTCATCAAGCCATGCTGAAGCGGCGTCCCACATAGAAGAGCTACAACTCTACAACTACGATACACAACCATGTACTGGGGCTTTGAGGAGAAAAAAGAAAAAGAGGAAGATGGGCAACAGATGTTCGCACAGGGCCAATCTTACTCAAAAAGAAAAACAAAACAAACAAACAAAAAAGTCATTTACATAAAAATCCCCATCTCAAACTTCCCTTCTAAGGAAACCTACTAAGAAACTACCTCAACTCTTAAAATTTCATTGCTGATGGCATTAAAAACTGGCACTAAATTATAACATGGCACAAATAGATCAATGGAAACAGAATAGAGGGACCAGAAATAAATCCACACTCTTATGACCAACTGGATTTCAACAGCAGCGTCAAAGCAATTCAATAGGGAAAGAAAAAATCTTTCCAAAAAATGTTCTGGAACAACTGAATAGCATTACAAAGAAAAATAGACATTGACCCTTACCTCACACCATATACAAAAAGTAATCTGAGATGGATAATAGACCTAAACATTAAAGTTAAAACTATGAAACACTTAAACGAAATGTATGGAAATTTTATCTCAAAAAAACTATTGAAAATAATAATAAGTGGTGGGAAAGGAAGGAAGCATAGCTGAAACAAGAATGGCAGAATGTTGATAGTTGTTGAGGTAGATAATGAGTAGGTGGAGGGTTCATAATACTATTCTGTTTATACATGCACATGCATATGTATAAACCCATATATGGTGAATTGATTTTCAACAAGTTGCCTGGGGGAATGAATAATTTTTTCAACAAGTAGTAAGGGAACAACTATATAGCCATATTAAAAAGAAATGAACAATGACCCTTACTCACATCATACAAAAATTATTTCTAAATGGTTCATAGACCTAAACTTAAATCTGAAAACTATAGAACTTCTAGAAAAAATATAGGAGAAAGTTCATGCAACTTTAGTATAGCAAAACTTCTTAGGACAAAAAAACATGAACCGTAAAAAAATTTGATAAATTGGATCTTATCAAAATAAAAAACTTCTGCTCTTCAAAAGACACTGTTAACAAAGTGACAAGAAGCCCCAGACCAGGAGAAAATATTCCCAGTGAATATTTCCAACAGAGGACATGTATGCAGAATATATAACAAACTTCATAATATGAAGGCCAAAAACCCGATAAAATAATAGGCAAAAGATTTGAACAACTACTTCACAAAAGAAGATATATGAATCCCAATAAGAACATGAAAAGATGTTCAACATCATTGTCATCGAGAAATGCAAATTAAACCATGAAAAATCAACATAACCACTAGAATGGCTAATATTGAAAAAGTCTAACAATTCCAAGTGTCAATAAGCATATGGAGCAAGTGGAACTCTTATTTACACATTGCTGGTGAGAATATAAAACAGTCCAACCATTTTGGAAAAAGATTTTATACTTTGTTATAAACCTAAACATACACTTACCATACAACTCAAAACTCCACACCTACATATTTACCCTAGAAAAATAAAAACATATTGTCAAAATAACCCACGTTTACATGAATGATTACAGCAGTTTTACTCATAACAGCCAAACTGGAAGTAGTTCAAATATCCATCAACGGGTGACTGGATAAACAAATTGGAGTGTACCTAGATAATGAGGGAATAGGGTGAGGCATAGATGAGATATGAATGGCAAAAAGTTGATAGATGTTGCAGCTGGATGATAGATACATGGGGGTTCATTATACTATTCTGTTCACTTTGTATAAGTTTGAAAATTTCCGTAATAAGTATTTTTAAAGTAACGTGGCAATCATTTTCGAAAATTATAAAAATGATTTTTTCATTGATCCAGCAATTCTCCTTCTGAAAACTTATCCTAGAAAAAAATCAAAACGAAGAAATAAGCTATATGCATGAAAATATTCATTTAATCTGATTTACAATGTTGGAAAAAATGGAAAGAGCCCAAATATATAAAAACTAAGAAATGTTCAAGAAATCATACTTTATATAATATTATGCAGATATTATAATTCATTAATATGAATAATAGCTAAGACTTATTGTACTTTCAATGTGCTGGGCCCTGTTAGTTGACTTAACTCATTTAATATGAATAATACATAAGAACATTGATTCATTTAACAAATATTATTTATTATACATGCCAGGACTGTGCTAGGCACTGGGAATAAAAGAGTGAGCAAGAAAATGTTATCTTTAGTTTCATGGAGTTTTGAAAAATCTATTGGAGGATGTGGGTAAGTTAATAAAAAACTAGAATACAATGCAATCAATGCACTGATAGGAAAAATAAAATAAAGTGAATGGTTAAGTGTAATTCCTATATGATGACAATTATGTAGGGGGACCAGGTCTAAAGGAAAAGGTTTGACTTCTTCAGGTGATATAATCACAGAACTATTTAATTTTTATTTTGAATTCTGTTAATTTTGCTATACTATTTTTAGTGTAATAAAATCAAATCATCTGTACATCAGTAAATCAATTTAGTAGGGAGTAGGGTTTGTTATAGACTACTAATTTGATTGTAATTTTATAAAACTAACTAGTTTGGCAAGTCTTTCTCAGGTTTCTCCCACTAATCAGTGTAATAGAAAATGTATTTATTGGTCCTAATTCTCCATATACCAAAAGTGTGATGTAGTTACTCTACTAAAGTAGTTCTCAACCTGGCTGCATATTAGAATCACCAGGGAGTTTTAAAATTTTAATGATGTTTGAATGCCACCCCAAACCAATTAAATCCAGATCTCTGAGGGAAAGACCCACTGATCTACAGGAAGAGCATTGGTCCGTTTTTCAATTTTTACTTAGGTCTTTGTTGAGCAATTTCCATTCAGGAAGTTTGATATCCATAATTACTATATTTTTGGTTAGGAAGATAATTAAAATTACTGATGTAGACACTTCAAAAAGTGATTAAACAAAACATAGGCCTTCAATTCCTTTTTCCATATTCTAAAATTGTGTACTCTGAGGAGTATGCATTTCTGATGACTTACCACATGCAAGGCGACGACAGGGTGCCAAGCACGATTAAGAAAGCAAAGTTAGCTATTCTCTTCAATCAGTATTTTCCTCATTCCTCAGTAAACAGAAAAGACACCATATGCAAAAAGAATAGAGAATGCACACAACCTCAAGTAAACATCAGAGCTTAGCGAGGAACCCAGAAACAACGGGCTCAAGTGTGGATAGCCTTGTTGCAAGTGCAGTGACAAAAATGACAATTTTCCCAGCCCACCTCCCATTTCCGTCCTTCCCAAACTCCAGTGTACCATCTCACACTTTCACACACAGAATTGAGCTGACTCAAAGGGGAGCTTACTCAAAGGGGTGGATAATGTCAGGATGTCCTCACTCTCGGGAGGTGCTTTCTCTACATCCCTTGCTTGTTCCTCCATGGGCTACAGGGAAGTGGGTTGTACAGATGCTTATCCTCTCCTACGTTTATGGAGGTTGTTGTGGTGAATTTTCGGGAGTGATCCAGTGGAAGGCAGGGATAATAGCTATTTTACTTGCTTGATACAGTACTTAGCACAGTAACACGTGCATGTGGATGCCTAATAAGCCATGGAATAAAATTAGTCTAATTCTGCTCAGATTCCTCATTTCATCAGCCTTTGGGAAGACAATGATAATTAGTTGAAATAGCTGGAGACTAATATTTAATCATAGAAGACCAATGCAGTAAAACTACCAAAACCAAATTGTCTTTGCCTAAGGTATATTTCCATCTGAGAAAAAGAGCAAAATAAAGCAACCTCAAAGTCCTCCAAGCTGTACATGCCAAAATGTTCGGGGTTTTTTTCCCTTCTTTTTAGTATAATCACTCCTTCTTTTTAGTATAATCACTTTTGAGACATTTGACTCATTTCTCAGATAGGTCAAGCTTTCCTCTGAACTTATCGAATAATTAATATGAGATTTTTATAGAAACCTTAACAGTTTATTAATATCAATATGAAATATAATTAAATGCACAGCAATGACTCTCAATTAATTGCTCAATTCTATCAAGTTTAGAGATGACTTTTTCTTAAATATGGACAGACTGATTTTTTTTTTGATACACTGACTTGTATAATGTTCAACAAGGTAATTAAAAACAAAAGGAAATAAAGCAAGCTTTAGCTAAAATAATGAAACTGTTTCAGCTACTTGAGTTCAAATTAAGCACCTTTTTGAAAATGAAAAGTATGATTAAATAAGAGTATGGTTATGAAGTGTGGGTGGTTAGATAACAGGAGTTGCAGAATAGTTACAAGCTGTGCTTTTCCCATCCTGGACAGCCCTTTAAGGCTTGTCGAATATGGTTAAGTTGTCAATTAATGGAAAATTAACTTGGTAGCCAAACATATTGAAGGTAGGGAACATTTTTCTTACACTTATAACAATATAGCAATCCTAAAACACAAATCCAAAGAATATTAGCTGCAACACATTTGAAATGTTTTTTTTTTTTTTTTTTAATTTGCATGCTGTCATTTTGTAACAATGATAACTTCCAAGGACTGTAGCTCACGATCCCACGCAGCGTAGGTGTGAGACGTCAGGGCTGCTTCTGCCGGCAGGCTCCCTCCATCGCCAGGGCTGCAGCTCACCCCCTGAAGAGAATGAGGCCTGGATGGCTTGAATTTTCTCATATTTTCTTTTACTTTGGGAAAATATTTAAGCAAGATGAATCACTGCTTTAGTCTAATGGTTATGCCAAATTATAACTTTGATTCTACCTCCTTATTACCTTTTTATATGATCTTTAATAAAGTCATATATTGCAAAGACCAAGCCAAGGAGGAAAAACAGCCCGTGTTTACGGAGCCCCTGGTACTGCACACCTCTAGGGTGAGAAAAGCAGGAGTAGGAGGTACACCTACAGGATTGCTAATGCTAGTGAGCCAGAGATGTAGAAAATGAAACATATTCCAGGGAGCCATCTGCCTTCAACAGAGAACTAGCAACCGTGTCAGCAGTGAAAATCATTTCAGAGGCACAGGCTGAAAATCAGCTCTGACCTCTCAGGAGCAAAGATCAGCATCGCTTCTTCCGCTACATCTGGTTGAACGTAACTCCCCAGGTTATGTTTTCAGAGTTCCAGCCTCTTTTTATTTGGCTTTGCACATCCTTTTGCCTTTGAGATGTGAAATACGCTGAACTACCTGAAGCCTGCCTTTTTAAAGAAATGGATCTGAAGCTCGCTCTCTCTCTACTGTGTCTTGAAGTTCAAAAGTATACACACTTGGCTGTTGGGGGATGGCTATGGAGCGTTACATTTGGTATTCAAGATATTGATTATATGAATGGGCAATGCTTTGAAGTAGAGTTGACAGATGTTAGCCAGGCTGGAGCTAAAACCTAAAATAGTGGGATTGGTTCTGCGGAGCTTGCACAGTATCTAATGCAGAGTAGCTGTCCAAAAAAAGTTTCTTGAGAACGAATGAATGAACAAGCGAATAAATGAAAGAACAAATGAATCTACTTGGGCCAACAAGCTAAATGGGGCAATCACCCACCACTTACCATTCCTACAGGCCTGGGGTCAGCTTCTATACATCTGTTTCTGCCCAGTTTTTCTTTTCCCTCTCTATCTTCAGAGTAGACGTCTAGGCTCTCTTGTTTTTCAGGCCCATGGTTTCTCCCCAACTTTTCCTGAAATTCCCCCACACCCCCACTCCTCCCCCTGCTTCTCCATGGCATTGTGGCTCCTCCCCCTGAGCCTGCCCCAGTCCAGCCTCCAAAGAGACCATATAAAGAGATGGTAAACCCCTGGCTTATCTGATTCAAATCAACTCAAAATTATGAGGCCAAATCCTAAATCACAGTCCCTATCAGTGTCAATATTCTTCCTAACAATTAATATCCTCTCATATTACACCATTTTAAACTAGTCTAAGTTGCTTTTATGAAATAATTTATTATTTGAGTATCTAAAAATAATGGTAGCTTTTATCTTTGTAATCTGTCGTCTATGTGGTCGCTATCTCTATTTTTAAAATGCTGTTGTCCATCTATTTCCTGCAGCATGATCCCAGTTCAGAGGACCCTATAGTGTCTGCATGTGGGGATCCACAGAGTATTCAGGAAATAGAATCACCAGAGTGTTCAGTGGTGGAGACAGACACATACCAAGACAATTCCAAAAAGACGAACCTGAATTGACTTGTAAGTAATGCATTGAGCAGCATTCTTTACCTCGATTGAACAACTGTGCCTAGAGAAAGAGATTTTTTTTTTAATGTCAAGCATCCAACTCTTCAAACAATTCCATACTTTCCTGATTCTCATTCTAATATTATCAGACATCAAACAGAAGAGTCAACTTCAAGGCAATATCTTTTGCCTCAAACAAATATGTTCAAAAACTGATATCCAACAACAGTACCATGTATGTTTTGGAGTTGATAACGGTTACTCAGAGGTGAGCTATAGATGACAAAAGAAGGAACCAGCATCCTAGGTTGAGAACATACATTGCTTGTTTGGTCAACTAACAGTTGTATATCCTAAGCTTAGCTTTCACCTCGACCCCCAGTTTTTTTGTTTTTGGTTTTTTTTGCTGAGGAAGATTGGCCCTGAGCTAACATCCGTGCCCATCTTCCACTATTTTGTACGTGGGATGCCGCCACAGCATGGTTTGATGAGCTGTGCATAAGTCCGCGCCTGGGATCCAAACCTGCGAACCCAGGGCTGCTGAAGCGGAACGCACGACCTTAAGCACTACACCACAGGGCCAGTCCCGACCCCCAGCTTTTTAGTTGCTTCTAGTGTTGATAGCAGTAAATGTCCCAGCTCAAGCACAAACATGATTCAGTCATGTACTATCAAGCCTGGAGTTAGAGTGGAGCCTCCAGGGATTACTTTCACAAACACTTGAAGAGGCTCAGGCTGGAGACAAGGGGTGACAACAATTAATATTTAGTAAAAATGGAAAGGAGGTGGGATTTGATTTGATTCAAAGATAAGAGGCCAGTCACTGCACTGGAGGGAAGCACAGTGTCCATTATTCTGACAGTCCACAGACCCAACTCCCCAGGACTCAGTCAAAGGACTATGACAGGAGACCAGTGAAAACCAAGAGCTTTTCATTACAGTTTCAATGGGCGTGGAGAGAGCAAGATTGTTCTCCATAATTGTGCCAGAAGCTGCAACTTGCATTTCTGGGCCAGAAGTTGATCCAGAATCTTCCGTAAAATAAGAATGACAAGAAAACATATTATTCCTGCTGTGCTTATGTGGCTCTAGGCAGTGCGCTGAGTGCTTTACGTACATTGTATTTATCTAAGAGATGTCTGCAACCTCAACTTTGTAATCCTCAGCCTCAGCCCGGGCACAAGCACAGCAACTCCACACAGCTCTGGTCTATAGGGAAAGCCCCAGTAGCAAGACATTGTTGGTGAACAACTGTGGCATACATGCTGAATTTGGTATCTGCAGTAGTCAGCCTTCAAGATAGCCCCCAAGGATCTCTGTCTCCTGATATTTGTGCCCTTGTGTAATCCCATGTTGATTGAATAGGGTTGATCTGTGAAACCAGTAGAATATTGTGGAAATGTCAGTGTTTGACTTCTCAGAAGAGGTCATAAAAGATATTACAGCTATAATTTTTTCTTCTCTCTTGGATCACTTGCTATATGGGAAGTCAGCTGCCATGAACTCTCAAACAGCCCTGTAGATAGGATACATGGTGAGGAACTGAGAGCTCTGCCCAAAAAAATCAATGACAGATTGAGGCTTCCTGCCAACAGCCTTGTAAGAGAGCCATCTTAGAAGCGGATCTTCCAGTCCCAGTCAAGCCTTCGGTTGACTTTGTCCCAAGCCAAAAATTTAACTTCACCCTCGTTAGTGATCTCAAGCCAGAATCACCCGGCCTAGCTGCTCTGGACTCCTGACGCACAAAAATGGTGAAATGATAAGTGCTTATTAATTTAAGCGACTAAGTTTTGGAATAATTTTTTACACAGCCATAGATAACTAATAGAGATTTTAGTACTTTGATACTTGAAAGTAGAATACCAGAGTAACAAATAACTAAAAATGTGGAAGTCCTTTGGAAAAGGCAACGGGCAGAAGCTGCAAAGGTTTTGGGGAGAGTATTAGTGGGAGCCTAACCTGTGGTGAACAGACTGTGGGTAGAAGTCAGATTGCCTTTGAAGAGGGTATAAGTCGGGGCTTGAAGGAGATGTATGAAAAAGTTCTTGGAAACTGGAGGAAAAGTTTCCATATCTGCATATGGACTACATATCTGAAACGGATATGTAGTATCAGAAAATTTAGTGACACTATTTCCTGCAGTTATGTAGAACGTAGAAAATGTACCATGTAAATGGGATGGCCTAGCTAAGGAGATTTCAATGCAGAGTGTTGAAAGGGCTGCTTGGATGCTTCCTGATGCTTATAGCAAAATGCAAGCAGAGAAAGAGAAGCTAAAGGAAAGACTTTTATACGACAAGAAACAAGGACTTTCTGGTTTTGAAAATTCCCAGCGTCTCCAGATGACTAACAATGCCACAATTAAGAAATGGCTTCCAGGCAAAGATGAAGGCCAAGACATTACCAGAAAAATAAAGTCTTATGATCAAGTCAAAGGTGTGGCTATAAACCCTTTTGTTAAAACCTCAGAGAGATCTAATATGATGCCTCAGAGAACTGTTCAAACAATGGGGCTTCTAAGAAGCTTAAGGGTGAATTTCCTAGGCAATCTCAGCAGGAGCCAAAGTTAGACAAGGAATTATTTCAGAAAGATTTGCAGACATGGCTTTTGTCTAATTAGGAACACAGAAAAATTTTAAGACAATTATATTGGCAGAAACACCACTAGCTTGGACTGAAAGGGCAGCAAAAAACGAAAAAAAGGACTTTGGACTCCCAAAATTCAACTTACAGGGAGCAGGCTTAAAAGCTACACAGCTGCAAACCTGACTTACCTTTCACGGAAAAGGGTAAGTGATTCAGAGCCAAGAGCCTAGAGGGTAAATCCAAGAACCATGGAGAAGTAGGACTACATCCTAATTAAGCAACTTCCAAAAAATGCCCAGTTAGATCTCATACCACTGACACTTGTACCTCCTGTTTTCCACCTTTTTAAACTGGAGTGTCTATAGCAGATATCTTACGCCTATCCCACCATCGTCTGTTGGGTGTTTTAGAGGAAAATAGCTTGCTTCTTTAGGTTCACAAGTGTTCAGATTGACGGCAACTGAACTGAAGGAGCTGTACTTAAAAAACTACGCCTGGGGGGCCGGCCCCGTGGCGCAAGCGGTTAAGTGCGCACGCTCCGATGCCGCGGCCCGGGATTCGCCGGTTCAGATCCCGGGCGCGCACTGACGCACCGCTTGGCAAGCCATGCTGTGGCGGCGTCCCATATAAAGTGGAGGAAGATGGGCACGGATGTTAGCCCAGGGCCAGTCTTCCTCAGCAAAAAGAGGAGGATTGGCAGATGTTAGCTCAGGGCTGATCTTCCTCACACACACACACACACACACACAAAAACTATGCCTGAGGAACCGCATCTGTATCTGTGCCTGATTTCAATGCTGGGATTCTGGACTTCAAGCTGAGCTTGTCATAGGATGAGACTTTGGGGGTCTTGGGAGGGGTGGAGTCTATTTTGCATGTGGCAGAGACATGAATCTTTAGGGGCCAGGAGGTAGACTGTAGTAGTCAGCCTCCAAAACAGTCCCCAATGTTCCCTGACTCCTGTATATTAGTGCATATATGTATATTTATATATATAATTTTACCATTATAAAGGATGTGTAGGACACAATTTATACTTTTTAAAGTCTGAAAAATCAATATAACAATAAATCAAGTTCTGATTTGTAGTGTTTGCTGATATTATAGTATAAACACTCCCACCATGGCTGATTTCAAGCTACCAACATAATGTCATTGAATTCAAAGATAGGATGAGATTGATATGTGCAACAGGACACAACTATATAGTATTTCCTCCATACAGATACAATAGACATAAACAACCACAAGAGCATCAATAAAGGAAAACGGTAGTAAAACAATTAGGAAGTGAAGAGTTTTGAGTATTTGTTACCTTAGCTTTTAATATAATTTATTTAAATAAAGTTTATATAATTTAATTTTTAATAATGGCTGTGTTTAACAATTGGCTTACAAAATTTTTAAATTTTAACAACTGGCTCTCGAAAGCAGGTGTGAGCCAGCTTCAGCACACTGTTGAACTGAGCCTCCTGTCAACAGCCCTGGATGTGAACCGTCTTGGAAGCAGACCCTCCAGCCCCAGTCAAGCCTTCAGACAACTGCAGCCTCAGCTAACATCTTGACTGAAGCCTCATGAAAGACCCTGAGCTGGAAGCACCCAGTTAAGCCACCTCTGAATTCCTGACCCAGAGACTCTGTAAGATAGTAAATGCTTATTGTTTAATCCACAAAACATTGAGGTAATTTGTTACTCAGCAAGAGATAATAATACATCAGCAGTGGCTGCAGCCGTGGGACATATTGCTACACTGAGGCAGAGGAGTACAGGAGGGAAATAGGGAGCCCTTGATAAGTATGAGCAACATTTCATGGGGTACCCTTGGCACCTCTGTAAGTACCCCAAAACTACTTGGGAGAAATTCAAGAGGGAATTGGAGTTTTTCCAGGGTTGTTTTTCATTCTCATTTTACCAATGAAGTAACTGAGGCTCAGAGAGGTTAAGTAGCATACCCAAACTCACATAGCCAATAAACCAGTCAGAAGTAAAGCCAAGGTTTAAACCCAAATCCAAGCCTATGCTCTCCCAGGGAGACCTTAACAAGATCCTTAGTTTTTATAACACTTTATTGTTTATGGATAATTTGATGCCCATGTAATCTGATGAGGGAAAAGGGATTATTATTCCTGCTTTATAAATTAAAAAATTGAGATTTATATAGCTAGCAACCAGAGCTAAAACTAGAAAATCTTCAAATCTCTAGTCGAGTACTCAAAAAAAGACAAAAAACAAGTTGAGTATAAAATATGATTATGTATAATTAAATGTTAAACTTTGTAGTATAGAAAAATAAAAATAAAAATTCAGTATTCAATAGCCTTCTTATATTTTACTAGTCTTCCTAATTTACAGTTAGAGGCAAGAAAACACCTAACAAACACCTAAGCTTCTATAGTCATTAAATGTATATAATATTTTTAAGATTTATTAAAATTCTTACTTGTTCAAAATCAAATTTCTTTTGGGCCTTATCTAATTTGACCCAGGACCTATGGGCCTCTATTAATTTGCATGATTCCCTCATGCAGTATTAATATATTTCCAAGCTCTTCAAATTATTCCCGTTAACAGCTTTTCATAAGCACTTCAGATCAATAGTAACTCGGCTTTGTTTTCCAGATGTCATTTCCTGTGTCTGAATAATTCTACCAGACTTTTATGATTACATCAATTCAGGATAGTGAAGAACAAACACAAAATTTAACTTGGAACAATTTTTAAAAACTCTATATTTGCTTTTCCTCTTAGCTTTTACTATTTACGATTTGGTACAGTAAGTGCAGTGGTGGAGGCTCCATTATAAAGGCAGGAATTTGAAAGACTGGGATGCTCTCTGGGACTGAGTTTGAGAAATACAAACCAAATGGCCCAACCTGAGAGGTGGATTGTAATGATTAGAGAAACAGGATGTATCCAAAATCCAATCAGGAATACCAGAATATGGCTGAAATCCAATCAAATTGACTAGAGTAGAGTCTCAGGAAGGCATAAAAATGATTGTGGTCAAAGGAAATCATATCTAATCAATTGTACTATAATTTGTAGGAGGAGAACGTGTCAACAGAACTGGGATGGTCTTCACGAGTCTGGAAAAAGGGAAGCAAAGATTCAGGGATGCAGGTGAGTATTCTAGGCAGTTTCTAGCAACAAATACCTCCAGACATAAGCTAGAGAATGGTCCCATTCCATAAATAAAATGGTCCCCTTCTCTTGGATTAGCAATCCTCAAACATTTTGGTTCTCAGGACCCCTTCACACCATTAAAAATTATTGAGGACTCCAAAGAGCTTTTCTTAAATGAGTTATACCTATTAATATTTACCATAAGAGAAATTAAAACTGAGAAAAATTCAAAACTGCAGAACACATCATTGCACATTCCATTAGCTGTCAGAATGATGACATCATCAGACATCATATAGACTCTGGAAAATTCCAATGTACACTCATGATTGAGAGTGAAAAAGGCAAATAACGTTTTAACGTTATTATAAAAATCTTTTTGACTTCACAGACCCTTAACAGGGTCTCAGAGACTTGGAGCACACCCTGTAGAGCCCTGTCCTGGATGATCACCAGTTAAACAACTGTCTAAGGTGTGTTGACTTGCCATGAGAACTTCCTATAGAAGAGAAAGGAATTTACCTTCTCAGCAGTCTGCTCGTCAGCCATCTTTCTTGCTAGCATTCTGATTTATGTGCCAGACTGGGGTGAGTCTGCTTTGAGAAAGGGATTTTTCTCTCAGTATCCTCAATTCTAGCAAAACCATATCTTGGTTTCTCAAAGTTGATGCATCAGAACATTTCCTCTTGTAAAGTTCAAACTCAATCTCACTCTCAAACCTCTGGTCAGGACTCTAAGAAATACATTAAGCCATATGTTCATAGTAAAGGAGCCACTGAAGAAGCTAGAGACATGGAGTATATACACTTACTGAGCACTTACATATGCCAAGTTGTAAGTTCTACGTTTGGTACTTTTCATAATAAGCCAACAATTCCCATTACAACCCTGTGAGATAGGCCTTATAATCCTCATTTTAGAAATGGATAAACTGAAGGGTTAAGACATTACACAAGATCATATTGGTATGTGATAAAGCTGGAATTTGAACCTTTTAATCATAATAATTACAATAATAAACAACAATTGATTATAAGTGTCAAGACATTGCTCTAAACACCTATGTGTATTATTTATTTCTCACAGCAATTCTATAAGGTAAATACTATAATTAATTTCCCATTTATATTTGAGGCAGCTGACACACAAATAGATTAAGTGAAATAGGCAGGATCACACAGCACATAATTGGTGGAGTTTGAACTTGATTGAACCCTGGCTGACTGCCTCCAGAATCCATGCTCTTAACCCCTGGCTTCTACTCCTTTTTCTACCAGTTTCACTTATTCGCAAGCCTATGCTCTTACCCTCCACGTATCGCCTCTCTGGAAGTCTTCAAAGGACAGACTCACGGGAGGCGCTGTCTCCTGGCTGCAGATTATGTACCAAGGCTGGTCAGTTACAATAAGATCATCTTCCTAATACAAGTATATATGAAAAGTGCAGCAGTAAATGTTTAGGAGTAAGTACACTAAATATCTATATGTTCTAAAGAACAAAACTAATAGAAAAACCACTGGTTAATTTTATAAGTATTAAAGAATAAAAAATAATTATAAAATGAGAGAATCCCAGAACCTTAGAATTATAAAGGATCATAGTTAAAATATAAGCAGAAAGGGCAATTAGACTATGCACAGAGAGAATGTTCGAACCGATATTGAGCTTCGGTCTCCCTCCACCTTACTAAGCATGAATAATCCAAGGACTCTAGCCCAATAGGAGTCATTTCAGGGCACTTTCACACCACCTGTCCCAGAAGTACAGGTGAGGCCATTGGCCAGTTTCTAAATATCCATTTGTTTCCTTGTGTGCTCTATCTACTTCTTATTTTTTAAAAAAGCACACCACTATTAACACAGAATTAAGAACTGCTTCTTTAGTAATGAGTTTATGGATGCCAAATTTTTTTAAGAGTATGACAAATTATTTCTTAAAGATAATACTTAACGTATTACACTTTGTACACTTTGTTTTCATCTATATGGGTGTTTATTTACCTGATTGCCAACTCTGAGGATGACTTAGCACTCTGAACTCTTGCTGAATAAACTCCATTTTCATTGATAATAGTTTCACTTAAGTTCTTTTAAAGACATTTGTATATAAAGATGAACTTAGAAGTAATTCCTTTGATATTCTTTGATAATTTCAAAAAGGACAAAATTTGGAATCTGAGTACTTTTCAACTGAAAAAAAAAGCGCCAGTCAGAGAACTGGTTAAACCCTTCCTGACCTTCTATGACATTTAAATACTCGCCTTCCAACCTAATTCACTTTGTCCTAACCAGATAGAGACTTGACTTCAAAGCTGACAAAGGGAGTTCGTGCTCCACTGTACTGATTGTCGTACTATTCACATGCAGTCATAAGAACAATCTCTCTCTCTCCCTCTCTCTCTCCCTCTCTCTCTCTCTCTCTCTCTCTCTCTCTCAATCCTGCCTTCCCTCTCTCTCTCCCTCCCTTGATCTTCTGGATAGTTCAGGTCTTCTGTTCTACTGATCAATTTGCTTACTGGTTATAAAAATATCCTATTGCTATTTAGAGAGAGAAGATAGGAGTAGAATGCTATCTTGGATTCAACTAAGCCTAATTGATCCACGAATTTTCTTATTATAAGCCATGTTATCAAAAATTATTTAATAATGATTTAAACAACTTACACTAATACATTTAAAAACAGTGCATGATAATTCAGGCCACATTTTTTTTTATTGATTCTGTTTTAGGCTGAAACAGATATGGCCAGGGGTGTGGGGAAGGTTTACAAAAAAAGAAAGACTACAACAAAAGAAAAACTAACATGAACTTCTAAAAACTAATTGACGCATTATATGTTTGTGTGTGTGTGTGTGTGTGTGTGTGTGTGTGTGTCTCAGGCAATAAGTAGCATATAAAACATTCAACAGCATGCACAAGAGAATTCAATATGCAGATCATATAGGGAATGTACATTTCAAAATTTCAAACTGAGTTTGGTTGTATAATTAATTATCCAAATGGCAACAGCTGATAGACCCAGAATAGAAAAGAGTTCAAAAGAACTAGGATAAACATGTAGAGTTTATAAATAACACCCATCTGTTATTAGTTATATCTCATAGATGCAGCAAATCAACACATGCTCCTCATATCAGTTACTGTTTGTCCCAAAATATCTCTCTTGCCACAGCACCTTGGTGCACAGCGATTGAAGATAAAGAGACAGAGAGAGTAGTCTTCAATTTTTAGTTTGCAACATTTCTATATGTTGGTGAGTTTTCTTTCCTTCCTCCCATAGTGCCCATACCAAAAACTGAAATGATGGATGTAATGAGTCAGAGTCAAGCATTTTTCAGTCTGTGGCATGACGCTGCTGAGGGTAACAGGGCTGCAGAGCCTGGAGCACTAGAACTCTGCAGGGCAGGTAAAGGATAGCAGTGCCTGCAACGGCACCAGGGGATTCCGCAGCAGAAGAGGCCATCATCGGACTTCCAGGGAGCTCATGGAATGAAAAGATTTGAAAAACATTGACTTAGTGGATTCTATTCTAAATCAGGGCCTTGCCATCAGCTTCTCCTAAGTTTTAGGCCCATAGTCAAATTATTTTCTTCAATTTGTCCCATTCATATTGAAAGAGAATTAGTAGTGCCAGTTTTTTGCTACCTAGCTCACAGAACACTGTTCAGAATAGTTAGTAACTATGAAAAAGTTTAAGCAGGTAGATAAAAATATTTTTCCATCTATTGTTCCATCTTGAATTCAACAGATATGTGTGAGCAGCATCAGGAAGCTAGGAATCTTTCTTCAAGGAGTTTATAGTCTAGCTGGAGAGACCAAGTATGGTATCAGCTATCTAACGCTACATAACAAGTTACCCCAGACTTAGCAGCTTAACATTTATTATTTCACAGTTGCTGTAGGCCAGGGAGCTGAGAGCAGTTTGGCTGGGTGAATCTGGCTCAAGCATCTGAGAAGGTTGCAGTGAAGCTGTCCACTGGGGCTGCAGGCTTATTCACTAAGGGAGGCACTGCTTCATGTAGCTGTTGTCAGGCCTCAGTTTTACCCTGGTTGTTCACTAGAGATGTTTTGGTTCTTCAGCACGTGGCCCTCTCCATAGGTTGTCTGAGTGGTCTCATGACATGGTAGTCAGCTTCCCTCAGGGAGAATGATCTGAGAGAGAGAGTGAGCATGCACCCAAGACAGAAGCCACAGTCTTTTTATAACCTAATATCAGAAGTGACATACTATCACTACTGCCGTACACTATTGGTCACACAGATCAACTCTGATAAAATGTGGAAGGAGACTACACAAGTGTGTGAAAACCAGAAAGCGGGGATCATTGGGCGCCATCTTGGAAGCTGGCTGCCACAGATACAGCCTCACACAAAGCAGATGTGCAAACTCAGTGAATGATAATTCTGAATGAGTGATTCAGAAAATACATGCCATACAAGAACATCACAGGAGGGCTGGGCTAATGAGGAAGGGGTCATGGTGCTGACAGGGCTGCCAACAAGTCTTGAAGTGTGGTTAGAATTTAAACAGGCAAACAGAAGTGGGAAAACATTCCAGTCAAGTGAAGTAGCAGGACCAAGGAGGAATGACAATTATCTACAATACATGCTGGAGAAGCTAAGAAGGCCAGCTAAGTATTGCTCTGACAGCCTTCCACTTTGGGGGCCGAATAAATTTTTCAAGAGAGTATAATTGAGTTTTCCTGCCTCGACTTCTGATTTGTCATTCTTTGACACCAGAAACTGTGATTCACTGAATCTCATGAAAAATCACAGTACAGACAGATGTGCAGAAGGCACCCCAAGATCATGAGAATCAACATGTAGAGTACCTGTGACACTAAACAGGAAAAACTCTACTTAATGTGTGGACTGCCCCCAAGGCTTTTTATGCAGCAGAGCAATATATTACCAGATGCTAAAAGAGACCATTATCTTTCAAATCAAAAAAATCTTGCTGAAAAATGGGATTAATAAAACATTAATGAATTTTGATGAGCTGTTTTCATGGTGTCTATTATCTAATGATTAATACTCTATCAATGAAATATTTCTCATCTCATTTAGCCTCCTAATTTATTTAGATATGAAATAAACAAAGGACAATGATATATCTATGTTGGAGTTTTTTCCTCTTTGAGATCGACGTTCATTGGTGAAATGAGCCCTCAGAAGCCTCTGCATTGATCCTTCATATTTAAGGCAAGGGAAGTACTTTTGTAATTGGCACCTGGATACAACAGAAGATGTGAAGTAACACCCGCCTACAATCTCATTGCATAGACTTTGCTGACTTGTCCTGACTCCAGGGTGATCACCATATTTCAAATTTGATTAGTTCTGACCTTCACTATTTTTTGTGTGGAGGGACTAAAATATACAAAACATAAAATTTACCATTTCAACCATTTTTAAGTGTACATTTCGGTGGCATTAAGTACATTCACATTGTTGTGCAACCGTGACCACAATCCAATTCCAGAACTTTTTCATCATCCCAAAGTGAAACCCTATACCTATTAAACAATAACTCTCCATTTCCCCCTCTCCCAAGACCCTGGAACCACTATTCTACTTTCTGTCTGTGTGAATTTGACTATTGCAGGTATTTCATATAGTGGAATCATACTATAGTTATCTTTGTTGTCTGGCTTATTTCACATAGCATAATGTCTTCAAGGTTCATCCATTGCCCTTTACTGTCTTAAATATACTTTGTCCATGAAGTGGAATTTATTTATATCTATATGTGAGAATATATGTAGTTTCACCTCCTGTCAATATGTAGCATACAAGGATGTCATAGGAGGGGTAAGGGCTATATACTTTTACCCCTAAAGTAGGAACAGAGAAAGGGAGCTGGTCAGTTGACATTGCCTCTAAGGATGTGGGCAAGAACTTACTGATGGAATCCAGAAGTAGTAAGCAGGAGCTGGTGGTGAGGGGGGAGGGGTGGACATTTCCCCTGACCCATCTGGCTTGTACCTTCTTTATATGCCCCTGAATGAAGAACAAAATCTAGGCTCCATTTTCTGCTGGAGTATCTCTATTATTACAACCATATAGCATGAACCTTCTATAGTCTTATGCATTTTCTTCCATTGATATGCAATGAGCTAAAAGATTTACAAAGTGTTTAACATTCAATATGCTTCATTGCTTGTGAAGATCTATGAATATTTTTGCTATAAATTGGAACCAGAAGTTGTTTTAAATATGTGTCCTAGGCAGCAGTGTTAACTGAATCATTTCATGACCTGAGTATGATATATTTCACAATGTCAAAGTTATATATATATATCACATCACACCAAGATCATTAAACAATTTATATATGTCTGTGTGTGGGTGGATATGTGCCCACATATACAAACAGTGACATAAAACAAGGAAAATGGGGTTTCTAGATGAATATAAAGGACAGTGAGGCTAGTAAATGTCTAAGTAAATGTCTGATGAGTTATGATGGGCAAACTGACCAATCTGGTACTATCCCCTACCTCTGACATGGAAAAAGCAGTCAGAGAGGTATAATCCATACAATGGATATCACCTCATAATCCGCTGCTGTGAAATATATAAGAATTTAGGAGGAGAGGAAACAAGCTTTTGAGAACTGTGTGAAGAGCTGATCTGGAATCTCTTTAATGATCTTCAAGAGATTCAGATAAAATACAAAAATTCCTTTTGAAATTATTTCAGCTGTTGGACTCTATTTTGAATGTGATTCCAAGCAGAGATAAGACCATGTGCAGCCCTATCTTTTATTAGGGTTACAAATTATACTTTCACTTTTTGCTGTCCATCATTATTAAAAGCATCACCATATGGCCTTAACTGAGCACATTCTCAATTGACCATTGTTTTGTTATTTCGAGTAACTGATACTAGCTTCTACAATAAACAATCTCAAAACCTTAGTGACAACATAAATAAATATTTCTCATGTACATCAATTTCTACGTGGACTTGCCAGGCTCTCCATTTAGTGGTCCAGGGAGCTAGAGTCCTTCATCTGTGGCACTTCCCTCAAGTCATGTCTTCCAAGGTTGGCATGACAGGGGAAGAGAGGGATGGAGGAGGCACACATCTCTTAACTGCCTTGGCCAGGAAGTGATTTTCATCATTTCTGCTCACAGTCCATTGCCCCAAACTAAATGCAAAGGAGGCTGGGAAATGCAGAAAAGTACATGGATATTAACTGAGCACCAAATATCTCTGCCACAACCATGACACTATCCTTGGAGTTATACAAAAGGAAAAGAGAATGTACTTTCCTTTTGGTACTTATGATCCATACATATAATGAATGTTCTTGTGTCTGAATATACACAGGATAACAGCAAATCCTTGGAAAATACAAAATACTGTAAACGTCTCCACTCTTCATCTGTAATTTCAAACTCCAAAATGCTCTGGAAACCAAAGATTTTCCAATAACTAGTTTGATGGAAAAAAATGACCTGAACTGAAATGAGGACACCTGGATCTAAGGTTTTCATTTAAGGGATTGTAAACCTGGATAAAATGTATACTAATTAGGAGTAAGAATAGGAACTAAATTGAAGTAGCAAAAAAAAAAAAAAAAAACCAAGATTGGACACAGTGAAGAGGGAAAGAGGAAGAGTTTCACTTCACCTGTGTCACCCATCCCCAAAGGCGGCACAGCTCAGCTCCAAGAGAGACCTTCTCTGCCTATGCTTTCTACCAAGAGGGAAAGAACGTGTGTGAGGGAGCACATGGCTTCCCTAGCTGTTCAGGATGCCACCAAACATGCCCATCTCTTTCTCGCCCCATGCAGAATACTGAGTTGTGAACTGCAGACTGGGGGCAATAAGCAGCTGGGACAAGAGCAAACAGGGCTCAGAATGGAATATATCAAGGGGATGTGGATCCTACTAAATGCTTTATGGACTCCATCAGGAAGCCCGCCTATGAGTCACTAGGGATGCCTTACCTGTGGATCCCTCCAACTGGCTCACGGGCACCCCCAATGCTCCAAGCACCCATACACACCCCTACCCCATGGCCAGCTCCCTGTGTGTATTCCTGAGGGCAAGGGTGGAGAGAGTGAGTCTCTGCAGACAGTTAGTGAGCATGTGCAGAAAGTTGACTCAAATCCACAGTATTGGTAGAAAGCACACACACTTGAGCAGTCAGCATCACCCTAAAGAAAGCAAACAAGAAGCTGCCAGAACCCAGCCTGGCTTTGCGAGCTTGGGAGAAGGTATACAATCTTAAGAATTCCCCTCCAAGAGGAAATAAGAAGTATAGAGCATGTATATCTATTGAAAAAGTCTGAGAAAGCCTCAGAATCCCGAACGGGGCTGATGGAAGGTATTTCTCTCCTGCAGCCTGTTGGTAAAGACGGGAGGAGGTGACTGCTTCTACAAATGCAAAGACAGCAACACAAGGCTACAAGGAGCGTGGCAAATCAAGGAAACATGACACCACCAAAGAACAAACAATTTCCTAGTAACCGAACCCAAACAAATGGAAATCTACAATTTGCTTGATAAAGAATTCAAAATAGTTGTTTTGAGGAAGCTCAGGATAAATTCCTAGAAACATACAACCTACCAAAACTGAATCATGAAGAAACAGAAAATCTGAACAGACCAATTACTAGTAAGGAGATTGAATCCGTAATCAAAAACCTCCCAACAAAGAAAAGTCCAGGACCAGATGGCTTCACTGGTAAATTCCACCAAACATTTAAAGAACTAATACCAGTCTTTCTCAAACTCCTACAAAAAAACAGAAGAGGAGGGAATACTTCCAAACTCACTTTCCAAGGCCAGCCATACCCTGATACCAAAGCCAGACAAGGAGACTACAAGAAAAGAAAATTGCAGGTCAATTCCCTGATGAACATCGATGCAAAAATCTTCAACAAAATACTAGCAAACTGAATTCAATAATATATAAAAAGGTCATACATCATGATCAAGTGGGATTTATTCTAGGGATGCAAGAATGGTTCAACATCCACAAAGCAATCAATGTGATACACCACATTAACAAAATTAACATATGATGGTCTCAATAGATACAAAAACAGCATTTGACAAAATACAACATCCTTTCATGATAAGAATTCTCAAGAAACTGGGTATAGAGAGAATGTATCTAAACACAATAAAGGTCATATATGACAAGCCCACATGTAATGTCATACTCAACAGTGAAACAATGAAAGCCTTTCCTGTAAGATCAGGAACAAGACAAGGATGCCCATGCGCACCACTCTTATTCAAGGTAGTACTAGAAGTACTACCCAGAGTAATTGGGCAAGAAAATGAAATAAAAGGCATCCAAATTGGAAAGGAAGAAATAAAAATTTCTCTGTTTTCAGATAACATGATTTTATATAGAAAACCTTAAAGACTTCACCAAAAAAACTGTTAAAACTAATAAATGAATTCAATAAAGTTGCAAGATACAAAATCAACTTACAAATATCAGTTGTATTTCTATACACTAACAATGAACTATCCAAAAAAGAATTTAAGAAAACAATCCTACTCACAATGGCATCAAAACAACAAAATACTTAGGAATAAATTTAATCAAGGAGGCGAAAAATCTGTAAACTATAAAACATTGATGAAAGGAATTGCAGAAGACACAAATAAATGGAAAGGTATTCCATGTTTATGAACAAGAAAAATTAATATTGTTAAAATGTTCATACTACCCACAGTGATCTACAGATTCAATGCAATTCTTATCAAAATTTCAATGGCATTTTGCAAAGAAATAGAAAAACAATCCTAAAATTCAGTACGGAACCACAAAAAACCTCAAATAGCTAAAGCAATCTTGAGCAAGTAGAGCAAAGCTGGAGGCATCAAACTTTCTGATTTCAAAATATATTATAAAGCTATAGTAATCAAAACAGTATGGTATTGGCATAAAAACAGACACATAGACCAAGGGGAACAGAATAGAGAGTCCAGAAATAAACTCATGCTGTATAGCAGACTAATTTTTGACAAGGCATGAAAAATGCTCAATGGGGAAAGGATAGTCTCATCAATAAATGGTATTAGGAAAACTCAGTATCCATATGCAAAAGGATGAAATTGGATCCCTAACTTACAAGATATACAAAAATCAACTTAAAATGGATTAAAGAGTTAAATAAAAGACCTGAAACCATAAAACTCCTGAAAGAAAACAGAGGGGGTAAGCTCCTTGTCATTGGTCTTGGTGGTGATTATTTGGATTTGACACCAAAAGCAAAGGCAGCAAAAGCAAAAATAAGCAAGTGGGTCTATATCACACTAGAAAACTTGTGCAGAGCAAAGGAAACCAACAACAAAATGAAAAGAGTACCTATGGAATGGGAGAAAATATTTGCAAATCATATATCTGACAAGAAGTTAATATCTAAAATATATAAGAAACTCTTACAACTCAATACCAAAAAACAAAAATCTGATTTAAAAAATGGGCAAAGGATCTGAATAGACATTTTTCCTAAGAAGGAATACAAATGGCCAACAGGTATATGAAAAGACGCTCAATATCACTAATCTTCAGGGAAATTCGAACAAAAACCACAGTGAGATATCATCTTACACCTGTTAGGATGGCTATTATCAAAAAGACAAGAGATCACAAACATTGGCGAGAATGTGAGAAAAGGTAACCCTTATACACTGTTGGTAGGAATGTAAACGGTACAGCCACTATGGAAAACACTATTGAGGTTCCTCAAAAAATTAAAAATAGAGTTAGTATATGATCTAGCAATGCTACTTCTTGGGATATATCCAAAGGAAATGAAATCATTATCTCAAAGAGATATATATCTGCACTCCCATGTTCATTGCAGCATTATTCACAATAGCCAAGATATGGAAACAACCTAAGCGTCCATCAACGGATTAAAGGCTAAAGAAATTGTGGTATAAATATATACAATAAAACATTATTCACCCTTAAAAAACAGAAGGAAATCTTTCCATTTGTGAACATGAATTGACCTTGAGGGCATTGTGCTAAGTGAAATAAGTCAGACAGAAAAAGACCAATACTATAAGGTATCACTTACATCTGGAATATATATAGAGAGAGAGAGTAGAATGGTGTTTGCCAGGGGCTGAGGGGTGGGGAAAATTGGGAGAGGTGGTCAGAAGGTACAGACTTTCAGTTATAAGGTGAATAAGTTCTGAGGATCTAATAGATAGCATGATGGCTGTAATTAATAATATTGTATTTGATACTTGAAATTTGCTAAGAAAGTAGATCTTAAGCTTTCTCACCAAACAAAAAATAGGTAACTATGTGAGGTGACGGATGTGTTAGTTGACTTGATTGTGCGAATCATTTCACAACGTATGCATATATCAAATCATCACATTGCATACTTTAAATATATTACAATTTTATTTGTCAATTATACCTCAATAAAGCTGGGGGTTAAAACAAGACTTTCCTGGCTCCCCATGGTACCCTGCACTTCCGCCATCATAACACTTACCTCATAGGTAGTCACCATTTAACAAACGTCTCCTGAGCACAAATTATACATCAGTCACTATTGAAAGTATGGGGATAGGCATTAAACAAAACAGACTAAATTGTTAGGATTGCCTAATACTTGTTTGTGATTTTCCACAGGACTTGAAGTTCCAGGATGGCAGAAATGTAATCTTTCCTATTAGCA
This sequence comes from Ceratotherium simum simum, assembly GCF_057802395.1. Lineage (NCBI taxonomy): Eukaryota > Metazoa > Chordata > Mammalia > Perissodactyla > Rhinocerotidae > Ceratotherium > Ceratotherium simum. The sequence goes on along the minus strand of NC_141909.1, from coordinate 69,702,072 downwards.
TCTCAATCTCCAACGTCCGGCATTGGATTTAACACATAGGCTCTTAATAAGTATTTGTTCAATGAATATTGTTGAATGACAAAAACATATCACTTTAGCATATAACAAAAAACTCCCACCTTCAACTGAAAATGCTTTTCTTTAGTTTAAGTCTGCTATTGTCATAAATAAACCAGTGACCACCGAAAACACCTAAATTTTCCTTTATAAGAAAAATCCAAACACCTTTGGTATCTTATGGATTTGGGTGCTACATCAAAGGAAAAAAGGTATGAGGAATATAGTCAGAGAAAATGCACTTTGTATCTTCCATTCTTCCCCACTTCTGAGAAATAAGCCTTGTAGCAGCCATCACACAGTTAGATAAGAATACTAAAAAAAACAACAACAACAAAATAACTTTTCTTTGCATATGAATTGCATGGCAATACTTTTCTATATCCAAGTCCACATGACACCAAAGGCAGATGTCAACATAGAAAATATGCTTTGGGCCTTGGATGATTCATCCATCAGGTGGATTTTAGTTGCCAATCTTCCCGTGGTTGTTCCTCCCAGGGATGAAGATGGAAGCTCCCCAGAAGTCACCCAGCAAGAGCCCTGCAATGCAGAGAGCCAGAGGGCACCCTTTTCTGGTAACCAGCATTCTACTTAACACTCAACAGGTAAGGTCCTTCTCTCTGGGATCCTATTTCCAAATGCCTTGTAACAAAGACAGCACAGAGAACATGTTACATACATGTCAGCTGGGCACATACAGAGGCTTACTTACCCACACTTTCCTCAGTTTTCACTTTAAATCCAGCTTTCACTTTCTATTTTTCCCTATTTCTCTTCTACCATCCTTGTTTAACGGACCCCCTGTGAGCTAGTCATGGAAATTCTTAAAACTAGGAGGAAAATTGATTACTAAGATTTATGAGGTTGTGATGATTCATTCACCTCTCAAGGAAAGAGACAATCCATCACATTTTGAAAGGCTGGACAAGCAAGTTCTGCCTGTATTTATATGATATCATAAAGCTGTTTTCTTGAAGAACGACTAAGCCACCAACTTAAAGACGAGGCTGACTCTTTCTGGGCAGACATTTTGAACAAGAATATTTTAGAAGCCAGTGTATTGGTTTGCCACTGAGGACATTTGTATGGGAAAAGAAACCCACAGTGTAATTACTTTGACTCAATGTTACATAACTTCTTACTAAATTTATTTGGGCCAGCATCCTCCCCCAGACTCTACCCTGGGCCAGCCTGGGCCTCACTGAGGAATGAGGAAGGTAGGCAAGGCTGCTGTCACCAGGAGTATTGTCTTTTCTCAGGGTCCTTCCCCCTTCCAACCACACCTTGCTTTGCAGATGGCCCTGAAGACCTCTCAAATCAAGGTGAGAGGCCAGAGGCCAGCCCACCTTTCTTTCTGTTTGCAAAGCCTGAAGTCCTTTTTCTCAGAGCCCCCCTGCCTCTCCTGGCCCTCGTAGCTAGGTTTTTCTGGGCCAGATCCCCAGATTAGAAGGTGGTAGGTGGTGTGGCTGCTGCCAGAGAAACAGAAAGAAGGAATAGTTCCTTCACCTCTTATTCTTAAGTTTGAAGCCAGGGGTGAGGCCCACCTATCTGAGGCATGGGGGCCTACTCAGGAAGAGCCCCTGCTGGCCTCAGGTCCTCTGTCCACTATCCACTTCCCTTGCAACGACAGCTGCCAGCCTTGCCCAAGGTGCAGAGCTTGTGGGAAGAGGGGTAGCCAGGCCCTGCTCCCTACTCAGCTTCTGGTCAGGAAGGCCAAGCTGGACTGAGATGTTTAGCAGAGGAATAAAGTCCTGTTTGTTCACACACACGCACACACACACATGCACACCCCCCCACACAGTTTTTCTTTATTCTATGTTTAGCAATCTTTCAGGTTACAGACTTACTTGTTATTTATATTTAACTCTTCTTATCAAGTTTTCCTGTTTCCCAAGCTACTTGCTTATTTACTATCTATATTTAAAATATCCTATGAATTTGGCCTCTATCTTATAAGCTACCAGTTTACTATTTATCTATAAATTTCATCCATCCTATTTGTTTTTATTGACTTTACAGCAGAATTGAATATTTTCAAAATACATATTACATAAAATACGTACAGATACAGAAAATACATATTACACATGGTATATGCCAACAAAAAATACGTAGAATAAAACTGTCTGTGAATACATGGATGATGACTGAATTCTTATCATAGATCTTATCCTATTTCAGATCTACAATTCACAGCATCTAGCAGACATCTAGTTAGTATAGCTTTACTGGACTGCCCAATATTTGCTTCTCAATGATCTGGGTTACTTGAGTTGAATTCTGGGCAGAGTCGACAGCATGATATTCAGCTTTTAATTTTTTTACAAGTTCATCAAACAATTCCTTGTGTTTGCCTTCAGCCAAGATTTGGTCATTTGGTTTAAGAGAATACTTACCAAGGAAATCCTTATCCACTATAGCAGGGATGTCAAGAAGAGGATTTCCAGTCCAAAGAGAATATTTTCACTGAGAGACAAAATGGCTTCAACTTCCTGCCCCACACAACAGCACACACATGTGATGCTCTGTGTCCAGGCAGGCAGCAGCAGGTACCTCAGCAACTGCTCCTCTGCTCAGGCACTTAGCAACAGGGAGCATGTCCCCCCACACTCTTCCTTACTCAACGTCCACTACGGGCTCAGTGCTATGCTAGCTATAACATGTTCCCTACCAACCAGAGGCTCACAGAAGCGCACAGTATAGTAGGGAAACAGATAAGTAAATAAATAATTATAACAAAGTGTTATTTACGTACTAAAAGCAAAGTTGAACTCTGCCCAAACCGGGAAGTTCAAAATCTGGCTACGTGAAACCAAAAACATGAGTCATGTCCACCTCTGACTATTGGCCTTAAAGAATTTTCAGTCTTTTCCAGAAAAAAAAGGGGTGGTGTAAGAAAGCCCAAATATGAATAAAAGATCTATTTCAGTACATAAAAGGAAACAGGAAGGTAAGGATAAGACAAAATGTGGGACTGCTGGTCAAGCTTTTCCCTATGCTTTTTTCAAAACTTTCCAGTTGTGTGTACTATTCCATCTCAGCCAACTCTTATAATGGAAAACAATTTGATAAGTGAATCCCTACTGAGATGCTAATGACTTGAAGTCTAAGACATCATCATACTGGAGGATTTGCACACTAATAGGCCATTCTTAGAAATAAAAACCTTAACTCACTACTATGAATCACTAATTTTAGAATATCAAGCATTATATGAGTTTTATCTCTAAATCTGAATGTTCTGCCCTGATTTATTCACATCAAATTACTTAGGCATTCATCACCTCCATCCAGATGAAACACTGGTCCAAGCCACATGAATTCAGAAACAAATCATTTAGTAGACTACAGTTTTTAATCTACACATTTGTGATACAGAAGTCACAATAACAAAAACAGAATGATCACTTTACGTGAAACTACTATTATCAGAAATTATGGTAATCATGGGAAAATGACTCTAGTTATATTTTTTAATGGCCTGGACCATACTTATGTTTGCTGTTTTTCCTTTCCATGAGAAAACTCAGGACTCTGATAAGGAAACTTTTAAAGAAATACCTTAATACAGCCACATCCTTAATGAAGTATAACCCTTGCATGTGGTAAGATTTCAACCTTTAAACAGCAAAATCCCAGACCAGCAGCAAGAAGACAGTCTGTAATTCATGCAGCTGCTGCTAAGAAAAAATTTAATAAATAAATTCAAGAAGAAACTAATGGAGTAAAAAATGTATTTGATTTATAGAGCAGAGTCGTCCAAGTACCACTCAGATTAGAATTTGCAGTAGCAGGGGTTTTACTACCAAGGCCAAGGGTTATCTGGAAACCCTCTTCTAGTATAAAGCAGAGAGATGCTGTCTAATTTTACTGCTGGAATAGCCAAAGCCTGGCCATCATACCTGGGCTGGGATTCTGGGAGCTGGGCCCAAGGGTGAGGTGGGTGGGTCAGAGTCCTCAAAACAGGAACTCAGAGAAGACTGCAGATGACTCCCTACCAAAGTCAGAATTTTAAAAGTCTAAATCAAGCATTAGACCAGAGGTTTGGTCACAGAGGTGATGGCCCTCTAAGCACCAAGACGGGACCTGGGAAGATGTGTTGGAGGAAAAATTGAACCTCCCTGACTTGCCTCTTCACAGAGTCCATAACTTCACTGTATGGGGCAAAGAAAGCAAAGACAGAGCAGACTGAAACAGGGGAAGCCCTTCTGAGCAGAAGTTGTACAGCATGCACTTTAAGAAAAAATGTTCCCAAATTAAGATATGGGATAGGGACCAGTGTTCGAAGGTTAGGAAGCCTGAAGAAATAGAATGAATGTTAAATTCCTCTCAACTTTGTTCAGCAGATTTCATTTCCCCAGTGCCAAATTATTTTGGTTTTGCTAAACTTAATCCCAAACACAAAGCTTCAGTTCATTAAAATAGCAACACCTAACACTCTCTGAGGCTAATTCAGAGGGTTTCAAACCTTCAGCAAAACACTTTTAATAGTTTCAAGCAAATTACACATCAAAACTGCTATTGGGGCTGCCTAGCAACAAAGCTAATTGCATAACATAAACTCACTGCAAATCCTTAGTAGAGCAGATCTTTATTCAAATATAAAAGTTTCTATGAAAAAAATATTTTTAAAAAATGTATGATGTAGAAATACCATACAAAATATCCTATTGCAACTATCTTGTCTTGTTTAACACACTTACATATGTGAAAAGTCAATTTACCACTGGAAACTGCATATTCATCAAAACTAATGCTTTAATATATCTCTTTGTTTACTTTCTCCCATCCCCTGCATGTCACAACATGTTTTCTGATTTGTAAACTGGAGTTGATTTCTTTTGAAACCATGAAGATCACTTTATGACATCATCCATGTGAGCACCTGCCCTGCTGGTTAGCACCATCATCCTATTCATAGCACTGAGTTTAATGAAGGAACCTTTAAATTAGCCAAGTCAGAATGCATTCTGATGTCTGACCTGTTCTTACAAGGATGAAGACCATAGTCTTATTTATTCTGGAAAAGAATTTGCTTACATGCTAACAAATCTACAATAAAAATTAAGAAGAATATTCATAGCTAATGAATATTACATGATGAATGTAATAATGAATAACAGAACTATTTTTTAGACAAGAATTAGACAAATCCTAAACTCTCATTAATTTCATTATCACTAATATTAATAGATCATCCTACGGTAGTAACTATGCCCTCACAAAAATCAAACACATTTTAATGGCATGCTCTGCACCATGAAAACAACACTAAAGTAAAAAACAAAATTTTATTATAGCTTTATATTTTGGATATTTCGACTGTGACTAGCTCTTATGTGGCAACTTTGAGGATTACACGTTTTTCCGTCCAATCTACAAGTTTTTGAGATTTGATAATAAATGATTAATGCCCTTTTTTAGTTACTGTGCTGAGCATTCATTAGTATTAAATAAATACTAATTGATAATAGTTTTTTTGCTCCTCAGTGTATATTAGCATCTAATATTTTTCATTTATTCTTTATCATTCACTTGAAAAAAGAATGATTATAAATAAGTTTATTTTATTCTTTACAGTTTCAAATACATACAAACCATTTTAGTGGAAAACCTACTGCTTTCTTTTTTTTTTAAAAAAAATGTAAGCTTTAGAATTGAATGTATTGGTTTTTATGCAACCTACATGTTGGCCTATGGGATTGTTCACTCTGCCTACAATCATTTAATTATTTGTTTAAACCAGTATGGAAGCTTTATACTATGGTGTTTTAATTTATTGCCTCAATCTGCACTAAAGATTTATAAGATAACCTCATTCTTCCCATTCTGTCGTGACTGATAAAAGCTTTAAATAATCTATTAGGGAAAGGTAATGCTATGCACCTGAGTAATGCTCCACATTTTAGAGCCAATTTTGATATGCAGAATTCAGAAAACAAGCTGTTAATCATCTCTAGACATTTCAGAAATCCCCAGTAAGTTACAACATTTTCTACTCTGTAAACTGAACAAGACACTTATGAGGCAATTACCAAAAAATTGGCTAGACCGTGAAGGGCCAATCTGACCAAGAATAGACAGACCATGTCTGGTGAAACTCTAGGGAACAGTTTTCAACCATAACAGTAGGGAAAATAACTGAGCTTAGTGAGAAAGTTAGAATCGGCACATTTCAGAGCCATCCCATTCAGTAGTGCTTATGTGAACACAGTCATAGCATTAAAAGGCAATAGAATTTAAAATTGAAAAGCCAATATAATTATCTCTACCATTCTCTAAGGTTGTGACTAAAGAAAGTGAGAAATACTCTTAAAGTCAGAATAAATATAAGCCTGTTTCCACTTTCAGAATTGTGGTACCATTCACTGGGAATCATCTCAACCTGGCACTTTCTGACACATGCTAAGAGTGGACCACCTTAGGGCTTCCTGTAGCTACTACTGTCCTACCTAATAAGCTTCAAGATCAGCTATGAATTCCAAAATGTCCATAGCTATTCTACAGAGTGCAAGTCCTTTATGAAAATCACTTCTTTCAATCCATTACAAGAAACAAAGTGTGTAATATTGGAAGAAAATTGTGCAATGGTTGTGAAGATTCGCAGCATAAACTGAACAAGCAACTGACTTTGTTAATCCTTTGAAAAATAGTGAGAAAGAGGATTTTTTAAATCAAGAAAGAGTTATTTTGCTTTTCTTTTCAGTCACTGTTGTGTTTCTTTCTGCAATATCTCTGGATGCATGTGATTTAAGGATTGTGAAGTCAGTAGAAGCAGGGTATTATAATATTTAACAGAGAGGGCTCTCGAATCAGATGGTTTAAATTTAAATCCTGCTTTCACCATTTCTTTCTGTAAGATTTTGAGAAAGTGTAGGCTCAAGATCCTCTTCCGTAGAAGGGAGATAAATAATAGCACTAATTCATAAGTATGTCATGAAAATTGAGAGAGATCACCTAAAGTTCTTGGCACAGTGGCTGGCACATAGTGTTCCAAAAAATGGTAGTTATGATTACTAATAGCACTTCACACATGTAAAGGCCCAATAGATGCTGATTGGATGGTTAAATGGATGCATTGTTGAAATAAAGGGAAACAGTTGGTGCCTACTGGCAAATAGTTCAACTGGCGTAGACATAAGTCTCCTGTTCAACCTGTTCACCATCATTTATCTGTCTAAAAAGACTATGAATACCAGAAATATTGAACTAGAAAAACACCAGCCCAGCAGGCCAATGCAAGAGAATTGGCATAATCAGGCAGGTCAATTTTTTTCAGTTCTGGGTCTAATTTGCTAAAATTTTCAACTCATATAATGTTTTAAAAAGTTATTTCATAGAAATCCCTCCACTCCTAGGAGTTTCCTCTTAGCCTCTTAGTGTTGGAGATTTAAAATGACCTAAAAGTCTAGCAGGCTGATAATAATGATGCATGCTTCACTTTCACCACGGAGCACTGGCAACTAGTCTCTACTTTATAGAGTAAAAACTGAGAGTCCAAAAGCTGTGATAACTTGCCCCAATCATATACCTCGCAAGTAGGAGAGCCAGAACTCAAATTCAGGTCTTTTTGCACTTTTGGTGTGATTTGACCATTACTTCAACAAAAAAATGTGTTCAATACCTGCTATGTGTCAGGCACTGCTTAGGTACTCTGGGTACAAATGTAAATAATATGCTACGACTCCCCTCAAAATGTTTATGGTTCAATATAAAAGACAGAGAAGTATACTCAAAATCCCTCTCCCATGTTCTGAGTAGCTTATGAAAAATGTGGGTCCTACCTCAGAGCTCTAAGTCAGTAAGTCTGGGTTATAGGCCAGAAATTTGCACGTTTAGCAAGTCTTTCTGGGGTAATTCTCTTAGATCATACCTGGAGAAAGGTTATAATAGAGGTAGGTCTAGGAACAGAAAGGAACACTTCCTGCAAAGATGTACCCTAAACTGGGTTTTGACGGACCAGTGGGAGATCCCTAAGGAGAAAGAGAACCATAAGAAGAGAACCATTTAGGTAGAAAAACAGAATTGACTAAATTTTTGAGAGATGAAACTCATTTGGAAAAAAATGGCAGTTAAATGTAACTAAATTAAAAGGTGATAGAGAGGAAACGATTTAGAGGAAATAACTCTAGAGATAGACAGGGCCCAGATCCCTAGAGGCCATGTGAGCGAGGAGGCCCAGAGTTAGAGAACATCCAGAAGGCCAGGGCAGTACCAGGTGGACTTGAAGCAAAAGAGCAAGTGGCATGACCATGGGTTGCTTCCCCCCGACTCCTCAGAATCCCACCTTGTGCTATATAGAGAATTGTGGAAGTTTATTCTTGAATAATTAGATTTCCCTTCAATGGCCTCTTTCAGTTAAAACGTATCTCTAAGGAGGATTTGAGCCAAGCCAGTAGCAGGCTTCAACATATAAAACACATATTTTAAGATGAAATGGTAAATCTTCAAATTACATTTAAGTCAATACAAGTTACAAAGCTAATGAAAGTGCAGCAAAGGCGAGACCCAATTAGTAGCTCTTAATCTTCTGTGCTTTGCCTTACCAAATCTGAAGTTCTTTCCCCTCAGGTATGCTGAGCAAGTGTAAAATCATTATTCCAAAGACTTTGTCTGGCTTAGAGGCCTCCTTAATCTAAACCGCTGTCGATGTTCCCCAGGCTCCAAGTATTAAGAGCCGGCCTCTCACACACCTGTCCTCTCCATTTCAGTCACGGGGAACGACATCTGAGCTCCATCAGAAGCTTCTTCAGAAGTTTGAAGAAAGTGGATGTAATGGAATGAACATGTCTAGATGGATAGGAAAAATGACACAAAAACATGCGAGCTTGTGATGTGGCAGAGTTATTGATCATTAGAGAAAGACTGCAGGCTGACTTGCAAGGCAACGAGTTGGAGTGGCTCAGTTCAAGCAATCTGTGAAGCAAAGAAGCTGCAAGGTGCATCTGCAGCCAAGGTTAGGCTGTTCTGTAAGCCAGCCAGGGGGATTCCCTCACATCCCCACCCCCACCAGGAAAGGCTAGGAAAGGAGACTCCAGGCAGAAGAAACCACCTCATGGCTGGCTGCTCCTGTGTCGCATAGCGTTTCTCAGGACACTACTGACTTTTATTTTTTTCTGGACAATTCTTCCTTTTGCAAGGCTTTCCCATTTATTCTAAGATGTTTGTCATCACTGACTATTGCACACTAAATGCCTAACGCAACCTCCAGTCATTATGACAACACAAAGATGCCTCCCTCCTTTCTAAACTCTCCCTAATAGGGATGGTATCCCCTTGTGGAGAACCACTAAGTAGAACTTTATATCCCTGGAGAGAGCCTTCAAGGCCACGGAGGTTCCACATCGTTACTTTGTAGACAGAAAAAGTGAAATCCATTCCAGACTTTATCAAGTAGGAATAGGCCCAGAACCCAATTTCGTGACTTTTAGGCAAACACTTATCCCTAAATCTTCACACTGCCAAATTCTAAAAAGAGTCCCCACCCTTCCACTGACATCTCTCATTTATACCTCTAAATAAATGGTATACAATTTATACCCTCTCTTGACCACAAGGCAAATGCAAATCTCTGGCAACTTCTCCCTTTGGCAATGTATGTTGGCCTACTTTTTTCTCAAACTTAAAGTACTGGCTGGTACTGAAGCCAATTGGCAAAAACTAGGCTTCGAGCTAAGGGAAAAATCCGGGCATCCTCAGATGGCAAGTGTGGGCAAGATTAACAGAAAAATAAATAAATACACATCTACTCTTATCCTCATGAAATTTCAGAATAGCAAGGATAAAATGAGAACTTAAAAGCTTTCAGAAAGGTGAACGAAACAAATTTCTTCAAGGGAATAACAATCAGATTGACACCATAATTCTCATAACTCTGATAATTCTCATCAGAAACACTGGATTCTAGAACCAAAAGTACCAGTAAACACTACTACCTAGTAGGTAAAGAAACAAAATATTCAACATTCTGGGAGAAAAAGAATTTTGAAACTAGAATTCTGTGTCACTCAAATGAGAAGGTAAAAATGAAACGATTTTTTATATATATTCGTGCAATTAAAAAGTTTACCTGCAATACAAAAAAATCTACTCCCAGATGTGTTCCACCAAACAAAAATTAAAAATCCATGAAAGATCTTGGTTTGAGATTGTAATGCAACTAACCCAAGAGTTCAATAAAAAGAAATCCAAATCCTGGCATGCCAGCCGTGATGCGCACCTAGGAATCCACTGGCCATGGTACATCAAGGATGTTAGAGAGCTCAGTGCAGGGAAGCCACTCCTGGAGGAGCAGGGAGGGTGGCCCTCTGGCTTTGGCCTCTCATTCACAAAGGGTCCCCTATTCCACCTATAAAGTAGGTTATGAACACGGTCACGGAGCTGCACTGATGAGATTGAACTCTTGAAATTTTTGTTTGAGCTTCCTTCACAGAAAACTTAAGTAACTTTGGCTTAAATAACATAGGGGTTTATTTTTTTCTCATGAAATAAAAAATCCTGAAGTTGGCAACCCCTACAGTTGGCCAGTGCAGCAAGCAGCTCAAGGGGATGTAGGCTGAGAACTCTAGGAATATCTAGTTCTCCTCACGGTCATACTTTAGCTCTTCATGCAACATTTCAGGCAAAAAGCAGGGGAAGGAGAGAAGGGTCAAAGGGCAGATGCCAGCTGGGCTTGCCCTCCCTTTAAGGCACTGTGCCCAAATTCCCTCCAAATGACTTCCACTTAAATCTCATTGAGTAGGCCTCTATTTCAAGTCCACCTCATCTGCAACAGAAGCTAGAAAGTGTAGTTTTTTAACTGGGTGTAGTGTCATGCCAACAGAATTATAGTTCTACTAGTAAGTAAAATATGGTGTAAGTAATCCAATTTGGGTAGTTATTCATCTTTTTATAATAGACTTAATTTTTTAGAGCAGTTTTAGGTTCACAGAATAATTGAGCAGAAAGTACAAAGTTCCAAATACCCTTTCCCCCTAACACACACTTACTGTTTCCCCCATTAACGTCTTACATTACTGTGGTACACTTGTTACAATTGATGAACTAATACTGATACACTGTTATTAACTAAAGTCCAAAGTTACATTGAGGTTCTCTCTTTGCGTTCTATGGTTCTACTGGTTTTGACAAATGCGTAATGTGTATCTGCCACATTTTTTGTAAATATATCAGAGCTCTCACAAAAACAGAAGTGGCCCAGGATTTTCTTGACCTTAATTAGATGCTGCTTAGAAGACCATCTTCAAAAATGAAGTACTTTTACTTCAACAAGCAATATGATAAGTAAGTTGGACAACCTTTGTGTCATGATGAAAGAAAAATCACAAATAAAATTTTCAGGAAAAATATGTCTCCTAGGCCTTGTAGACTCCTTGCCCCTTCGTGAGGAACAGCTCAGGAGAAGGGCCAGAAGAGCAAGGTCAAGGCATGGGGCCTCTTGCCCCGGACTATGGGGGTACTATCTGCAAAAATGGTCTGGCACCTTTCTTTGGAAGATGGAAATATCCACCACCAAAAGCCGTCAGCTTTGGGTACTCCATCCAAACGAAACAACATGAACGTCTCAGTGGTGTTTTAGCCAGATCACTCTGGCTGCTGGGTGGAGAATGGACAGGCAAGAAGAAAGCATGGACGCAGAAAGACCAACCGGGAGGCTACCTTGGTAGTTCAGATAAGACAGGCTAATACTGTAAACAATGTTTATGATTTTCAATGCTTAGGTCAAGGGTTGGCAAACATTTTCTGTAAAGGGTCAGACAGCAAATATTTTAGGTTTAGCGAGCCTATGTCTCTGTTGCAACTACTCAACTCTGCCATTGTAGCCAAAAGCAGCCATAGACAATACATAAGGGAATGAGTGTGGTTGTATTTCAATAAAACTTTATTTATGGACACTGCAAGTGGATTTTTGTAAGTTTTTAATGTGTCATAAAATATTATTTTTTTGATTGGTTCAATCATCTAAAAACGTAAAAACCATTCTTAGCTCACAGGCTGTACAAAAACAGGCAGCAAGCCAAATTTGGGGCTATAGTTTGCTGACCCCTCACTTAGAAGAAAGTTAGAGACAAAGCATGAAAAATTTAATCATGATTGCAGAATCAAAAGTAAGCTTTATAAACCTTTATGTAAAACTAGTCTAATCATAGTACTCATAGAAATCAAAAAGTTAAGAAGAGGTGGGAGTGAGGGTGGGCAAGAGACTTTTTCTTATGACTTCATAATTACGCAGCATTTGAAATTTCTTCTAGTCTAAGAATAATTATAGTTAGTACTTATTGAGTGTTTTTTAATCCACAGAACATAGAGCTATAAAATCATTGAAGAGTGAATGACCTCAGCATCATGTGATTTGCTGAACTGAGTATGATCAGGTGTTACAGAAGGCTTGTCAGGAACTTGGGAGATCTTGGCTAACTAAAATGACCAGGAAGACCTTCAGAAGGAGTCAGTATGGGTCAGGAAGGATCCCAAGACATAGACAGCAGATAGCAATAAGAAGAGCATTCCAATGCTGCAATGAGCATGGGAGTGCTGATATCTCTTCAAGATCTTGATTTCATTTCCTTTAGAAAGACATCCAGTAGTGGGATTGCTAGATCACATGGTAGTTCTATTTTTTTAATTTTTTGAGGAACCTCCATACTGTTTTCCATAGTGGCTGCACCAATTTACACTCCCACCAACAGTGCAAAAGAGATCTCTTTTCTCCACATCCTGGCTAATACTTGTTATCTCTTGTCTTTTTGATGACAGTCATTCTAAACAGTGTGAGGGGATATCTCATTGTGGTTTTGAATGGATAAAGAAGAGATGGTGTATATATATGTATGAATACTATTCAGCCATGAGAAAGAAGGAAATCCTGCCATTTGGGGATGGATATGGATGGATCTTAGAGGCATTATACTAAGTGAAATAAGTCAGACAAAGGAAGACAAATACTATATGACCTCAGTTATATTTGGAATCTAAAAAAAGCCAAACTCATAGAAGCAGGGACTAATGGTGGTTGCCAGGGCCTGAGAGGTGGGGGGAAAGGGGAGAGGTTGGTCAAAGGGTACAGACTTCCAGTTAGAAGATGAATAAGATTTGGGGATCTAATGTACAGCATGGTGATTACAGTCAACAATACTGTTTTATATACTTGAAAGTTGTTAAGAGATTAGATCTTAGATGTTCCCACTACAAAAAAGAAATGGTCATTATGTCATGTGATTGAGGTGTTAACTAATGCTACTGTGGTAATCATTTCACAATATATGTATATCAAATGAACACATTGTACACTTTAAACTGACACAATGTTATATGTCAATTGTATCTCAATAAATCAGTCGAGGGGCGGGAGGGACAACATTCCAAGCCAAAGGAATGACATAAGCAGCAGGGGACAGGTAATCAGCCTTAATAAGAGAAGAGTAAAAGTTAGAATAGCAGTTCTCAGCCTGTGGGCTGGGGGCCTGGGGCTAAACTGCTATTGAAAGAGGTTTGTTAATCTAGATAAGTATCAGGCTCCTGGCAGATTAAATAGTACCCCTACACATAAATAATACTACTATTTTTCAAATGTATTGAGTTCTATTGCTATTAAGTAAATTCATATCTATTTAAAAGTACTATTAAATTCATTTACAGTGTATTATTTTGTATTTGCTCAATTATTAAGTATTAAAATATAACTCTTCCATATCGAGAATTGCAGTTTTTTTAATTGTTAAAATGAGATTCTCATACTTGAAAAGTTAGGAACTACTGTGTTAATAAGTATTGGAGGCGTAGTTCTCTGACCACAGAGTGTTAAACAAAAAGATGAGGGAGGCAGGGTGCATGGAACAGCCCAGACACACCACAGAAAGTTAAAAACATTCTTCTAAGTAATATTTAGATTAAAGAGAAAATCAAATACAACATTTTATAAAAATGCACAAGAAAGTTACGTATTAAAACTTCTAAACTTACAGAATAATTTAAAGCTTCTTCCAAGAAATACAAACCAAAGTTAATTTAAAAAGAAGTAGAAAAACTGAATGGCCTTTAAACATAGACAACACTAAAAAAGTTGATAAGTAGTCACATTTCAAGGGGCTGTCCCTTCAAACAACAGGTAATTTTTTGTCATATTTAAACTGTTCCAGAGAATTGAAAAAGATAGACAGTCTCCTGTCTAATTTTTCAAGACTAGCATAATCCAGATACCCAAACTGGACAGGAACAAATAAAGAAAGAAAATCATAGACCAATATGACTTATGTATACAAGGCAAATATACAATACTTTAAGCATTAAGAAATTAAATTCAATCTTTAATTAAATATTAATACACAATGACTAAATAGGGCTTACTCCAGGATGTTTTAGTATTAGAAAAATGTACATGAAGAGATTAAAGGAGAAAAACCCATAGATCATTTTGAAAGATGACAAAAAAATATTTAATAAATTTCACCTCACTTTCATAAAGGAGGAATTATATATTAATGCTAATTGATTGAGAAAATACAGGATAAGACACTATAAATGAATTCAATAACACTTTTAAATGAATTTGACGTTCCTTAATCATAACAGCTAATTTGATAATAGGTGACAGGCAGAAACCTTCAGCAAACTGCATAGTGAAACATCGAAGGGTTGCCGTTAATTTCAAGAGGAAAAGAAGAAGTTCAGTGTGTCCCAGCTTGTGCTGGAGTGAAAAAAATACCCCAAAATCTCAGTTCCTTACAGCAACATAAGTTTATTGCTCACACTTCATGACCATCACTTATCAAATCTGGCTTTGTCCCATATCATATTTTTGACCCAACAACTCCACTTTCTTGTTCTTTGTTGTACAAATATCCCACACATGCGCAAAGATATTTTCATGAAGATGTTCACTGAACCACTGTTTATAATGACAAACTTCCAGGAACAGCTTAAAATCTATCACTAGGAAAATAGTTTTTAAAATTATGGTAAATCCCTTGAGTATGGCTCAAGGAAGTTTATCTTTATGAATTGAAGAGATCTATGAATGCACAAGAAAAAGTTCTGGAAGGATACATAGGAAACAGAAGTCATGTCTGGGTAGGTTGTAGAATTGGGAGAGTGTGATGGAGATGTTCTCTTTTCTTACTTTATACTTAAGTATTGTTAAAACTTATTGTACAATAAGCATATATTATATTTTTATTTGAAATAAAAAGTAAAAATTTAAAATATTCTATATCCTTGTATTTTCTTGTCTCTTAATTTGAGATATACACTTCTGTATACTCACTCTGATTGCTATATCAAGTTCTCATGTTTCTAGGATATTTTATTTTGTGTGTTTTTATGCTACATTGTTACATAAAAGTTTAAAATAATAACATCTTTATAGATTATATCCTTTATCATTATATTATAACCCTCTATATCCCACCTAATTCTTTGAGATTCGAATTCCACTTTTTAGAAATTTGTAGTGTCATTCCTGCTTTCATTTTGTTTGCATTTATTGGGTGTGCTTTGCCTCTCACTTCATTTGTACCCTTTTCTGGTTACTTTTGTGTACCAGTTGTACCAAAGTACACCAGTTACTTTGGCGTACCATTTGTACCCTTTTCTGGTTACTTTGGTTTCTCCTGGATATTATAGAGCCTTGATTTAAAAAGTATAACTGAAACCAGAAACTTTATAGATTTAATGAAATCTTGAAACAATGAAATATTGTCCAAATAGGTTCTTTGAGAAGGTAGTTGGCTTAGCTAACCATTATACCTTATTGGGCAGATAAGGAAAAGTTTAGTGAAATTTTACATAACCTGTTAACCTAAAATTTAAAATAAACATATACATATTCTTTAACTTGTTACTATAAAGTTGAATTTCTGTGTCAGCCTGTTTGCTCACAAAGGAAAGGAGCTTTCCTAATACTTAAGAGTTTGTTTTAATAGCTCCAAGAACTGTTGATTTGTAACCTTGACACAAGGCAGTGTTCTACAGGAAACTACCTATTTAACCTGTTCATGGTAGAAAATTGTGTGTGTTCTATCACGTGGTAAACCACAGTTGTCATAAGAGGTTAATTTTAACTATCAATTTATATCTCACTATGATCTCACCAAACTAGTGCTCATTAACTCTGCTTCTTTAAGGGACTGTGCAGGTTTTCTGAAAATAAAACATAGTTAAAAATATTTCCATCTTATATAAATTACTTTAAAATAAAACATAAGTGATTCTAACAAATTAAAACACTAAGCAGAACCTCGATTTGCCATGTCAGTAAGACTGGTATGATGAAAGCAATAATTTAGTGAGAATACCTTATGGGTTATTTTAAGAGAAACTGCAAAGGATGAAGGATGGAAATCAGAAAAAAAATCCACAGATAGATCTAGACCTCTTTCACATTGAGACTCATGTCTGCTGCCAGGATAGCTGAGCTGGAAGAAGTTCAAGAACTATCTACCACACTCTACCAAAAATCTTTGCCCCTGAGCCCCCACCAAGTGGAGGCCTTGTTACCATGTCTGAGCCTGTCTGTAAAAGCAAGATAAAATGGGGAGCTAATTCTCCCTCACAGAACAGGTACTGTGAAAGACACTGGAATACGGTGGTGACACATGCGTCAACCCTGCCCTCCTGAGCCTACAGTGTAATGTACTTGCCTATTATTAAGCTCTGCCCTGTCCAATATGGTACCATTAGCCACATGTAACTATTTAAATTTAACAAAATTTACAATTCAGTTTATCGGTGATGCTAGCCACATTTAAAGTGCTAAGTAGTCAAATGTGGCTAGTGGCTACCTTATTGGGCAGTGCAGATGGAGAACATTTCCATTGCTGCAGAAAGTTCTATTGGGCAGCTCCGCTCTAGATGTCTGGTACTTATGACTTGGACTGGGTTTTGAAAAGGACAGGTCATTATACATGGTGACAAAAGCAGTTACATGATGAAAGGACCTGGTTCCTGAATGAACTGAATGGCCCATAAACCTGGACATTCACCTTGGATTCTTATGTGAAAGAGAAATAAACCTCTCTATTCCTTGAGCCGCTGTATTTTGGGGTCTCTTTGTTGCAACAAGTTTATCTCAGTTCTCATCAGCCCTCTTATTCATACGACCTTTCTTTCCTCTTACCTTAAGTAAGGCATCTATGCCCTCATATCTGCCCATCCAGCCATCCCAGAGAACAGTCTTCTGTGAAAGTAATTGACACTATCATGTTGATGACTGAAGTCCAATGACTGGCATGTACTGTGTTAACCTCTCTCAGAATAATTTGATTATAAAAGAGATCCCAGAAAGAAGGGTGGGAAGGAATCTCTGATGGAGAAATTTTAAGCATTAGCAACAAATCAGTGGGAGAGACATGTTGGGGTCTGAAGCTTTCTTATCATTTCTCCGTACACTCATGGATGACTCCTCTACATATAAGGGCAGCATCCAAATTTAGGATTTAGAATAAACATTTTTCCAAAAAAGATATACAAATGGCCAATAGGTACATGAAAATGTGCTCAACATCACTAAGTATAAGAGAAATGCAAATCAAAACCACATCGCGATATCACCTCATAGTTGTCAAAACAGCTGCCGTCAAAAAGAAAAGGGATAACAAATGCTGGCAAGGATGCAGAGAAAAAGGAACGAGAAAAGGGAATCCCAACGTGGGATTGTAAATTGGTGCAACCACTATAGAAAACAATATGGAGGTTCCTCAGAAAATTAAAAATAGAACTACCATATGATCCAGCAATTCCACTTCTGGGAATATATCCAAAGGAAATGAAATCACTATCCCAAAGAGTTAACTGCATCCCCATGTTCATAGCGGCATTATTTATGATAGTTGTAAATAATGTTGTTTCCATCAACATTGTCCACCAATGGATAAAGAAGTTGTGGTATATATATACAATAGAATATTATTCAGCCATAAAAAAAAAAGAAATTCTGCTATTTGCAACAACATGGATGGACCATGAAGCCATTATGCTAAGTGAAATAAGCCAGACAGAGATAGAAATACTGTATGATCTCACTGATATGTAGAATCTAAAAAACAAAACTCATAGAAAAACAGATCAGATTAGTGGTCACCAGAGACAGAGGGTGGGGGGGAACTGGATAAAGGTGGTCAAAAGGTACAAACTTTCAATTGTTAAGATAAATAAATACTAGGGATGTAATGTACAATGTGATGACTATAGTTAACAGTGATGTAAAGTATATTTGGAAGTTGTTAAGAGAGTAGATCCTAAGAGTTCTCATTGCAAGGGAAAAAAATTTTTTTCTTTTCCTTTTTTTTTATATCTATATTAGATGATGAATGTTAACTAAACTTACTGTGAAAATCATTTCACAATATATATAAGTCAAATCATTATGCTGTACACCTTAAACTTACACAGTGCTGTAAACTCACACTGTAAACTCACAGAGTGCTCAATAAAACTGGGAAAAAAACAAATTCAGGATTTAATCACAAAATCTATTTCTGAGGAAAAAGGAAAGATAGAGAAAAATCTATTTCTGTGCTGTCTCTTTGCAAATTCTCAGAGATTTAATACCAAAAGGGGTAATCCACTCTTCTCGAACATCAGCATTCCATGGCTAGAGAGGAAGCCACGTCACATTTATACCCTTGTTAGATCCATGCAGGAATTTGGCTCATGCAGGAATTTGAATATTCTAAAAAGCACAATACCTTGCATACAAGAATCACTCAACAAATATTTGTTTGGACAGTCTTCAAGTGGGGCCTTACATCCTTGAGTTAATCCAGGCTGCCAGTAATCTTTTTTGTCTTGAGTCAAGATGGTCTCACTAACCAGCACTTTTCTCTGCAAGCATCTGCCCACCCAAGGCCACAGCTTCGCTCCGTCTTTATTACCACACTTGCTCATACAAAATGAGGAGAAGCCTCCTCTCCTCTGTGTTATACTCAGGTAAGGTGGAGGGGTCCACATAACAGGATTGTTGGGTCCTCTCCACTGACCCATACATCTTGTTACTGATTCAGTCTGGTTATAACAGCCAGACCTTATGGGACAGCTCTCCTACAGGGACTTGGCCATCCCTTCCTGCAACATGACTTCTACTGCTCAGCTCCCATCTTCATCTCCCAGCTCCTATCCTTGGATCCATCCAGTTTGTCTATCACGGATGTGGATTAAGTTTTATTTTTCCCCAGGAGGTTCCTCAGCCCCAATGTAAGTCTCACATTGATTATGTCTTATAATAGCTGTTGGCTAGTCGTGATGTAGCAGTGCCTACACAAACTTGGTCAGAGCTGTTCATGTTGTTGTCACCTCAATTAAGTGATGTGTACTGTTATATAAACCTACTGAATTGAATTGCCACTTAAAATGTCTTCAGGAAGATTATACTATGATTCAGCATTGACATGAAAAGCTACCGTGTACAAAAAAAGAAATGGAAGCAACAATGGGACATAAATTTTACCTTAGGAAAGCAAAAACTTGTCATTGGAAGAATGACTACAATTCCATATTTTCTTGCAAAAGTAATAACCAAATGTTTGGTAGGAAATCAGAAAGAAAGACACCCACAAATAAAGGAATCTATGTTACATTTTATTACTGAGATACATGGAAAAGAATTGACCATCACACCTAAGCAATGCATATGAAGACAGGAAAAATTGCCAAAACCATCAGAATGGATGAAGGAAATCTCAAAGCAAGGAGAGGCTGATGTGAGTGATTTGTGCATCCAGTGGGACTAGCATTAAGGCATCGAACACTATTTTGTCAACACTCCCTTCTGATTTTGAACAGGAACTACTTAACTTCCAATACAAGTTATTTAATTGAGAAAAACATGAATTGGATTTAGTCAAATCAAAAACCCTAGCATTCTTTGACATGCTTTGAAATTATATTATCAATGCCATGAATTTAGGCAATCAAAATCATGAGTTTTCAGTAACAAAAAGTGGCTTATCCCTGGGATCCTACACAAAATTGCCAATAGCCAAAAGTTTGGCTCTATATTTAATTATAAATCACAAAAATCTAAGAATAAGACATCTCCCCCCAAAATATATTACTTTACCTCAAAAAAGATGCATGACAGCTGAGCAGATGGAGGACTGGAGGCTACATTCCATCAGAGAGGACCAGAAGCACTAGGTAACCCATCAAATGTGTTAGTTCCTGATGCTTTTGAGACATGTGTCTAAACAATTCTATCAAGAACAATAAAATGCTAGCGTCTTGTTCCCAGACAAAATATTGGAGCATTCTTTTAAGAAATACTGTATCATCAAGGCTCTCGATGACATGGGGAATGATACTGTAAAGAAAAACACAGGCATTGAAGGATCTGAGTCAAAAGTCATTTAGAAGAGTCAGATCATGAATGGGAAGCTTTAGGAATATTTTAATCAATCCATTTCATTTATATTTTCCTTCTTAAAGGAAAGAGTGATACATGATTTTTAAAAAAAAAAACTATGTTAAATAAGTCTAAAAGAGCTCTTCAATATCTTTCAGTATCAGACAAATTTTTGTAAATCAGACAGCAGCATTGTGCCATGGTTTAATCTGAAGTGTTTTATCTTTCTTAGTAGTATATAAGATAATGACGCATCGTACAATCAGTGGCACCTTCAATTTGATGAAATTTAATGTACTTTTTGGCTCATTGCTTTTCTAGTTAGCTGTAACAATTTAGACAGCTATAAGTATGTATAATAAGGGTAGTCATTTTCAGTGGTGAAAATCAAACTCCAAATTCTCAATCCTAACTTTGCTAAAACCATCCAGTTTCTCCAGGAATTGTGGGTGCACACTCTGAAAAGCAGTCATTCTCCTTCAGCACCATACCATGAGCTCTCTATGGGGTTCTCCTTAAGGAATCAGGAAGAATAGGAATATTTGCTGAAAAAATAATGAAATAGCTCTTTACATTTGCCACAAATACACCCAAATAATTGACATTTTTCTGACATTCAACAAGCATTTCAGAGGGTATTTACTACATTCTAGATACTACACTAGCCAGATCTCATTTGAAGGAAACTTACTTTTGGTACGGTCTTGCTAATTTTGCCCTTAATTGACCATTACTCAAAATATTAAACCTCAACATGTTTAACTAGAGAGGTATGTTTTCATAGTTTCATAATCTGTGTAAGAAATATAATCATGTGAAGGCATAATAAAATGTTCTTTCACTGAATGTCATGGTACTCACAGAAGCAGCCTGCTGACAAGCGTGATAAGGCTATTTTTAGCATATTACCTTTTTAGAACATTTGCGATTGTTAATTATGACCATTTGGAGCTCACAGATGGTATATGAAATTTTGGTGTTCTGTTTTAGATAATGAGGGTGGTGATATAACAAATAAATCCGTGTGAAATCAAAGGACAAAGTTGGTGCACAGCACGGAGCATTGGTTATTTATTACACACAGTACCTTGGTTGTTAATAGTGCTGTATACTTGATTTCTAGCCACTGTTCCATCTGTCACTCTGGTCTCCCTTTTACACGGCTTCTATCACATTACCTCTATACTTATACCCTCCGGTGTCTCTTTTTTGCTGTCCCATCAATCCTGAGTTCCTCAGCTTTGATTCCAAGGGTCCATGATCAGACACAGCCCTGGCAATTGAAATTATTTTCCACAGTCCCCACCCAATAGGCAATTTTCCTCTGGTTAGTGCATTCTTCACCCTGGTTCACTATGCCTTCTGCTCATTGCCAGTCATGTTCCTGCTGACGACCTCCCCACACATAATGCCTATTTTCTTTCCTTCTGCCTATCAAAACTCTACCATTCCTTCCAGATACAGCTTAGATCCAAGGATCTCCACAAAGCATGTGTTGGCTTCACTAATTGTCATCATCTTCTCTCCCGAATTCCAAGTGCCAACATAATAAGTGCCACATAGTTTTACAGTAATTGTTCCCTAATTATGTCATTGTGTAGGTCTTAGTTCAACAAGATTGAAAGGTTGCAAGCAACAGAAAGCCTGGCATGCTCTTTTGTGGCTTCCCCCACCACACCAAATGAAGATGCAGCTGAGAGGAGGAAGAGTGGGTGGTTAATAAATAACTGATTAATAAAAAAATAATTTCCAACAGAATATACAGAAGATAATGCTTGTAGTTCATTCTCTTAGAGGAAGCTGAATCTAGCAACTGATGTAGAATGTTGACTCTGATCATGTGATCAATAATCTCCTAGAAATTTACCATTTTAGAAACTGTCAAGGACTTCTCCAAGCTGCATGTCACGGGAACCTGAGGTTCCACGGCTCGAATCACCAATTTAATAATTGGGGCTTTACAAGGCTGAAGAAGACTGCACAACCAAAGGAAGGTATCTATTTTTCAGGAACCATTAGCTCCTTGTTAAAATATTCAGTGCCCAATTTTATGTTGATTCACATATTTGGCACAGTGTTTCAGTTATTTTTTATTCACTTAACACTTTGGTATTTCTACTACTGAGATGAATAACAATCACATTCATATAATGAGATATAAAAGTTACTTGGAAGAAAATTATTTGGAAATTTGATCAGCTATAAAATGATTTACATTTGAAACACTTAAATTTAAAAAACAAAAGTTTGCTATGAACTAATATAAACGACAAAAAAAACAAAAGAGAAGATAAAGAATCCAAGCTAAAGCAGATTTAGGAAACCCTATCAGTGAGATGGAAGGTCACTTATAAATTAAACACAGCATCATTTGTCACTTTGTGTCTTGATAGGTTATCTGTCTCAATGGCCCTAATTTTGTTGGTGTAGAAAAAACTTGTAGCTCCATAGTCTTTTTTGGGTGTCTGTGCATTCTTAATGTGATGAAGCTGATATTCCTTTTGTGACAGTCTCTTGTTTTGAACCTGAAATAAAAATGTGTAGAAAATACTATGATGATAAAAGAGATTAAACCTCACTGGACAGTTTAAATTTGATAGCTGAATTGGAAAGTAAAGTCAGCATAACTTCTGATCCCACAACTCTATTGTCCTAATGATTTTTTTTTTTTTTTTTTTTTTTGCCAATCTTCCTGTTTTTTTGCTGAGGAAGACTCGCCCTGAGCTAACAACTGTCGCCAATCTTCCTCTATTTTGTATGTGAGCCACCGTCACAGCATGGCTGCTGATAGACAAGTGGTGCAGGTCCATGCCCAGAAACCAAACCCAGGCTGCCAAAGTGGAGCACAGCAAACTCAAACAGTAGGCCACCAGGGCTGGCTCCTAATGATTTTTAACACCTCAAACTAGATTAGTATTGCCAGGGACCTGACTTTCCAGGAAAGCCTTTGGTAAGAGAAGGTAGGGCTATCCAGATGTGCACCCTTCTCCACTGTATATGCGCTTCCCTTCTCTTGTTTTCTACTTTTACCTGTATTGCTCCTGTTTTCCAAATAGGGTGGGCATCTCAGAATGGAACTATGTTTTCTTTTTCTGTGGATACATCCTACATGTCAGCACAGTGCTGAGCAAATCAGAAATATAAAATGCATACTTGGTGCTTGATTGCTTGCTTGAGAGAAATTAATACACTATGTATACGAGAAAAAGAAGAGACAATAATCTGACTATGGGAAATTTAACTACTTATAAACTTTCCCAACCCAGAATTCACCCTAAGATACCAATTTATTTGAGAACTTTGAGATTTTCCACCTCAGACACTTCAGATCATGATGGAGATAACATTCGATTTTAGGGAAGGTAGAACTTATTTTATTTCATTAATCCTCTGCCTCTTCTTTTTTACTCATATTGATTCTCTTTGTAATGATTCATACAAGTTTTGGTTGACTCTTTTCAACAGTCTTACTTTTATCCAGCCTTCAGGAGACACTCGATGAGAACATAAGTTCTAGGCACTGTGCTTGGCACTGAGGATACAAACTGATAAGGCACAAGGTTTCTTGATATACGAAGCAGCATGTGAGAGAGTTCTTGTGCAGTTGATTGAAGTTAGAATTGTTGGTACAGGAAACTGACTCTGTGCAGAAGCATTTGACGAGAACTCAGGACTAGCTAATGTGCTACTATTTCCCATTGTTTCCTGTTTGAACATATACATTTTTTTCTGTCACTCCAATCATTCTTTAGAAAACAAAGGATTCTATAAATGGAATAACAGGTGTGTGAGCACCATGGGTAATTATGTCCTAATAGAAGTTTCCTTTTCTATAAAATTTCTGATGATTGAGTGCTTGGTGTGTGGTTTGTTTTATAATTACAATCAATCATTTCCTCCTTGAAGTCATTCTGGTAACACATCTCTGCCACTATTTTTAGATCTATGACAAATCAAATATTCTGTCCTAATTCAGAAATATTTTTCATTGAATAGCTCTCATCAAATACTGCTTTAAAGAAGATACAAATAGTTGTGTGATCCCAAGAGTTGGCTCCACTTCAAACAGAAGGGAAATTAATCCTATTAGACCGATTACCCATCAATGAGTGCTGTAGAGAGGGCTAATCCTAGTCCCTGTAAAAAAGTAGTTTGCTGTTATTGGGAATGGACCTACATCCTCACAATGTCTTCCTCATATGATCATTTATTCTCGAATTTCCTTCAACAAAAGATGGTCTTTTATTTCAAAACTGCTGTTAAAATGCAAGTAGTTCTGGGAGAGGTAATACACAGATCTAAATTCACACCAAAGTAAGAATAACTAATATCAACTGATAGCAACTCTTTCCTGAGAAACGTTCTTCTGTTATACAGCTGACTCCAAGAACCTGGAAGAATTCATCATGAAAGGAGGAAAGGGCACAAACATTCAGGAGGTGTTGAGGACAAATTTCTCTTTATTTGCATTTATCAAGGATTGATGCTGACTAGAAGGCTGGCAGAATTTTTCCCCAAAGTTTTCAATCTTAAACTCCATCCTTCTATCTATCAATTACTTGAGTTCCAGTGAGAAAAGATGGCAACTGATGTCCAAACTACACATATAATCAAGTCTTTATAGAAACTATAGTTTGCTATATTTATACTTATGTTTAAATTAAGTGTTCATGTGAAGTTTCTAAAGTTCAACCCATGATGTAAACTCAATTGTTCTCAATTCAGTTATCTTTTTGATGTGCTGGGAGAGAAGAAATCAAACCCACCATTTCAGATAGTCTTGGATTCCACTAACACAATCTGGGTTCTCCAAACTATGGAGGCACTGGAATATTTATTGAATGAATGAATGAATGAATAAGTGAAAGAACAAAGAAACCAAAGAACATAAAAAAGAGCAGAAGCAACCTAGTAAGCAAACAATCCAATTACAGTAAAATCATTCTCCATAAGTGACTGCTCAACAGCCATAGGCTTTAAATATAACTAAAAGTTCTTCCTTTGCGTCAGTCCCCTTCACTTGGTAAGACATACCACAAAGTCAGGAATGCCTAGCAGGAGTGATGACAGTTGCATTAAAAAACGGTACTTCTCAAGGCTGGCCCAGTGGCGTAGTAGTTAAATTCACACACTCCACTTGGGCAGCCCGGGGTTCACAGGTTTGGATTGCGGGCGTGGACCTACACACCGCTCATCAAGCTATGCTGTGGCAGCATCCCACATACAAAATAGTGGAAGATTGGCACAGATGTTAGCTCAGAGATAATCTTCCTCAAGCAAAAAGAGGAAGATTGGGAACAAATGCTAGCTCAGGGCCAATCTTCCTCACAAAAAGAAAAATAGTGGTACTTCTCAGCCTCTCTCCACTAATGGTGCGAGTGCACCCATAGCATGACCGCCTGGAATTTCTCAGCCTTCTTGTTCATAGCATTGAGAAGATCTGCCACTGATGGGAATGATTATGTGGTGGTATAAGACATTGCATGGAAAGCACTTGTGCTTCATTGTGTTTGCTTTTACCTGCTTGTGGAAAGTGAAAGAACTGCCATTATGTGGTACTTGATGGTAAAACCTCTCATTTCACAGAATATACGTGTGAGGGTTTCAATCAGAGGAGTTCCTGCTGTGCAAGTGGTAACTGCTCCATATGACTTGCCCTTGGATTTATCACATGAGGAATCAAGGTCACACTCTCCATATAAAACAAAGCCATTTTTGCCAGCTAGAGTTTATTCTACACAGGAAGAATAAGAGTAAATTTGATAGAATCATAGCCAGAATATTTAAGCAAAACAATTACTCTTGTCTGAATTATTCAGGATAAGGGTTTTCTGTCCTTAAATAATGGCTTTACCAGGGCTATTTAAATAGCCCTATCAGTATTTCTAAGTGAGACCTTATTTTAAGAATAAAGATAAAAGATTTAAAGAAAGAGAGTCAATTTTAAAATTACTGAGGAAATACATAGTTAACTAAAAATAATGAAATAAGATGTTGAAACTCACTTATACAGCAGAAGAAATACTAACTGAAGATATAGATCTTTCAGTACCAAGCAACACAGAATTCTTTTTGATCCTAATTTACCTGAAGAATCTTTTTGCTATGACTTAAAAGACTTTCATGTAGTTAAAATCAATCTCTCACACTCCCTAGCACCATTTTGTTGATTTTTGACATCCCACATATGCAAAATCATTTACTCAAAGTGACTAGAGAAGTGGAAAAATTAGAGTTTCATGGTTTACGAATTGGAATTTATACAGATTTTATAGCTTGCTTTTAAAGAAAGGAAAACGTTTTCTGCAGTTAAGAAATCACTCCAACAGATGGGCCTATCTCCTCTATTTTTATTTCTAGTTGGCTTACGGGTGAATTATCCTGGACATAGTTATAAATTTGAAATTATAGGAACTGCTGAGGGGTGATATTTTTTTTCTGGCTATAAAATACAATGAGGACACAGCTGCGGCATCTAGAAAGTGAGGGAAACTAAAACCATAAAAATAATACTGTTTCCTCTTCCTTGTTCTGGATGCAAGCTATGAAACAAGAGTAAGGTTATCTGGTTTCCCATTATTTATAATGATTAATCTAAGGCCACATTCCCAGAAGAGAAATTAGCCAGTCAGTTACTTCAGTAACTTCAGTGTGAATCCAGCATTTCTGATTAAGTGTAACTTTACAATTAGAAGTAGCCAAACATCCAATCAAGCATAGTATAGGGTATCTCTTTATATTGGTAGGGGAGAGGCAGAAATATGACAGAAATAACTGGTTGATCTAACTCCATTGAAAAGAGATCTTGGGATGATTGTGAATCATATATTGAATATGAGTCAACACTGAAAGTCTATCTACTTATCTTTCCATACATGTGTTTGTTAGGTTTTTATGTGCGTTTTGTCTACTACATGCTCAGCCTGTAACTATCTACTTTGTACATTATCTTTAGCAAGTTTTCCATTGTAAGCTGACTCTTCTGACATTTCACATATTTTAGGGCCACCCCGCCTTCCTCACTGTCTCCCAATCACCTTCCATATACTGTTGTCAGGAGTAGGGCTCTGAATAGCCAATTTCAAAAAAATATTAATCCTCTGCTAAAATCCTTTAAGAACAAGTTCCCCAGAAGCCACAATATCAAGCTGAAGCTCTTTTGCATTGCATACGAGGCTCTTCTTGGTCTGGATTTTGCCCATCCTTCTAGTATAATCTCCCTTGCTCCCTTTTTATGCTTTATGTCCCTGCAATACTAAGAGGAATGATAGTAGTAGAAATAGCTGTAGTAATAATAGTGATTATTTATTGAGCATCAATTATGTGAGAGATAAAATATTAAATACTTTATCACATTTAATCCTCAGAATAACACCACAAGGCAGGTATTATAACTCCCATTTTACAGCTAGAAGAAGTGGGGCTCTTAGATATTAAGTAACTTGTTCAAGCACACACAGTGAATAAGTAGCAGACCTGAGGTTCTCTTAATCTCTTTATTATACCTTGAATATGCCACATTATTTCATGCCCTTAGGGTTTTCCCATTTTCTTACATCTTCCTACAGTACCATTCACTGCCTTGTTCACCTTGAAACTCCTGTTCATTCTTTAAGATCTTCTCCATGAAGTCTTCTCTGACCTGCCTCCCAGGCAAAGATAATCGGTCTCCTTCCAGTCTTCCACAGTTCTACCCCAGATGCTTACACATACACCCATTTCTCTACTCATCATGGTGCCTTATAAGAATTTTTCTGTGTATGTAAATATCCATCTCTTTACTAAGCTGTGAAAACCCTGCATTAATCTTGAAACAACAAAAAACTATCAATAAATGTTCACTGAATAAATAGATAAATGAACGTATTTCAGAGCAGTAGAGGCACAGCCTTGGTGGTGGGGCCATGGGCCACCAAAAGAGAGTCTGCAAAGCAGACGAGCGCTCACATAGCTTTGGCAGGCACGCTCACACGTGATTTCTGGTGTCCCCTGACTTCTTTCTTTATCCATTCCTACCAAGTTGGATCATAGATTTTTTTCTCAGCCCTTGGGTCTTGCTATGATCTCATGCCTTTATCTACAACTCCTTTCTGACACCAGATACCTGGAAAAAATTCACCTGATGGCTCTTCTCCCATTTTACCTGCACCTGGCTCAGGTGATCTCTCTACAACCATTCCAAGCATCTGACCTTAGTTTCAGTCAGCAAAAAACATTGGGACTGGCCCGGTGGCATAGTGGTTAAGTTCATGCACTCTGCTTCACAGCCCAGGGTTTGCTGGTTTGGATCCTGGACGCAGACCTATGCACTACTCATCAAGCCGTGTTATTATGGCGTCCCATATACAAAATAGATGAGGATGGGCACAGATGTTAGCTCAGGGCCAATCTTCCTCAGCATAAAAGGGAAGATTGGCAATAAGATGTTAGCTCAGGGCCAATCTTCCTCATCAAAAAAAAAAAATATATATATATATATATATTTATTATTTGCATAATATCTGCTAGGGATTGCTGGGATGAAAAAAACAGACAAGGCCTGTGCTTTTATGAAACACAAATTGAAAGTGTTTTTTGAACTTAATGAAAAGGAAAATACATGATATCAAAATTTGTGGGTTGCTACAAAAAAGAAAAACGCATAGCACTAAAACTGTATATTAAAATGTGGAAAGAGCTCAAATCAATGACCTCAAATTCTACCTTAAGAAACTAGAGGAATAAAAGGGAAAATGAAGCCCAAAGTAAACAGAAGAATGGAAATAATATAAATCAGAGTGAAAATCAATGAAATAGAAAAAACCAAAATCTGTTTTTCGAAATCTATAAAATTAATAAATCTCTAGCAGACCGATTACGAGAAAAAGTGAGAAGACACAATTACCATTGTCAAGGAGAGGTGACATCAATACTGATTTCACAGATGTTAAAGGAAATATTATTAATTGAACAACTTAGATAAAATGGACATCTTTGGAAGACACAGAATACCAAAGCTCACTCAAGAAGAAATAATCTGAATATTCCTGTCTCTTGTTTTTTTCAATTTTTTATTGTGGTAAAATACATATAACATAAAATTTACCATCTTAACCTTTTCTCTTTTCTTTTTTTTTTTTTGGTGAGGAAGATCGGCCCTGAGCTAACATCTGCCAATCATCCTCTTTTTTGCTGAGGAAGACTGGCCCTGGGCTAACATCCATGCCCATCTTCCTCCACTTTAATATGGGATGCCACCACAGCATGGCTTGCCAAGCAGTGCGTCAGTGTGCGCCAGGGATCCAAACCGGCGAACCCTGGGCCACCGCAGCAGAGCACGCACACTTAACCACTTGTGCCACCGGGCCGGCCCCTTAACCATTTTTAATTGTACAGTTCAGTGGTATTAAATAGATTCAAAATGCTGTGCAACCATCACCACCATCCATCTTCAGAACTCTCTTCATCTTGCAAAACCAGAACTCTGTACCCATTGAATAATAACTCCCCATTTCTCCTTCCCTCTGGCCCCTGGCAACCACCATTCTTTACTTTCCATCTCTATGATTTTGACTACTTTAAGTATCGCATATCAGTGGAATCACACAGGATTTGTCTTTTTGTGACCAGCTTATTTCATTTAGCATAATGTCCTTAAGTTTCATCCATGTTGCAGCATATGTCAGAAGGTCCATCATTTTTAAGGCTACATAATGTTCCATTATATGTGTACACTACAGTTTGCTTATCCATTCATCCATCGATGGACACTTGGGTTGCTTACACATTTTACCTATTGTGAATAAGGCTTCTACGAACATGGGTGTACACACAACTCTTCGAGATCCTGCTTCCAATTCTTTTGGGTACACGCCCAAAGTGAAATTACTGGATCACATGGTAATTCTATTTTTAATGTTTTGAAGAACCAACATACTGTTTTCAACAGCTACTGTATCATTTTCAATTCCCATCAACAATCTCAGTACTGTTAAGAAGTTAATTCTCCCCAAAATGATCTGAAGACTTAATATAATCCCAATCAAAGTCTAGGCAGAGTTTTTTGTTGAAATTAACGAGATCATTCTAAAATTCATATGGAAATGCATAGGACACAAAACAACCAAAATAACTTTGAAAAAGAACCAAGTTGAAAGACTAACACTATCTGATTTTAAGACTTATTATAAAGCTAAAGTAATTAAGATAGTATGGTTTTGGTAGAAAGAGAGACAATAGATCAATGAATAGAATAGAGAGTTCATAGACCCATGCATAGAAATGGAAAACCGCTCTCTTTTGACAGAGGAACAAAGGTAATTCAGTGGAGAAAGGATAGTCTTCAAAAAGTGGTGCTGTAACAACTGAAAATCCATATGCAAAAATATGAGCTTCAATCCAAACTGCACATCATATATACCATATACAGAAATTAACTCAAAATGGATCACAGACCTAAAAGTAAAACATAAAACTATAAACTTGTGGGAAAAAAAAACCACAAAAGAAAATCTTTTTTATTTTAGATTAGGCAAAGATTTCTTAAATACAGCACCATAACCATAATTCATGAAATAAAAAAATGATAAATTGGACTTTATGAAAATTAAAAATGTATGCTCTTCAAAAGACACTGCTAAGAGAATAAAAAGACAAGCCACCATCTTGGAAAAACTATTTACAAATTCATACATCTGATAAAGGACTTGAATTCAGAATATATATTTAAGACTCTCAAAACTCAATAATGTCAAGAAAAACCCAATTAAAAAATAGCCTGAAGAGTTATACACTTCTCCAAAGAAAATATATGGATAGCAAATATGTTCATTTAAGATGTTCAACACCATTAGTCTTCAGGAATATGTAAATTAAGACCACAATGAGATACAATTATGATAAAATTTAAAGTTTAGGCAATGATGTTGAGGAACTAGAATTCTCATATATTGCTGGTGAGATGTAAAATGGTAAAATCACTGTGGAAAACAATTTGGCAGTTTCTTAAAAAGTTAAACATATACCTAACATATGATCCAGTCATTTCATACCTACGTATTTACTGAAGAAAAATGAAAGCATAAATCCATATAAATGCTTGTATACAAATATCCATAACAGCTTTATCTGAAATAGCCAAAAACTGGAAATAATCCAAATGTCTATCAACAAGTGAATGAATAAAGAAATTCTGATACAATGGAATACTTACTACTTGGGAATAAAAAGGAAAAGATATATGCACCCCTATATTCATTACAGCATTATTCACAATAGCCAAGACTTGGAAACAACCTAAGTGACCATCAACAAATGAATGGATAAAGAAGATGTAGTATATATATGTTCAATAGAATACTACTCAGCCATGACAAAGATGAAATCTTGCCATTTGTGACAACATGGATGGACCTTGAGGGTATTATGCTAGGCAAAATAAGTCAGATGGAGAAAGACAAATACCGTATGATTTCACTCATATATGGAAGATAAACAAACAAACACATAGATGCAGAGAACAGATTGGTGGTTACCAGAGGGGAAGGGAGGTGGGGGGCAAGAGGGATAGAGGGGCACATTTGTACAGTGACAGATGGAAACTAGACTTTTGGTGGTGAACACAATGTAGTCTATACAGAAAGCGAAATATAATGATGTACAATTGAAATTTATGTAATGTTATAAAGAACGTGACCTCAATAAAAATGAATAAATAAAAAGTAATGAACTGCATATGCATGAGACAACATAAACGAATCTCAAAATAATCATGCTGTGTGAAAGAAGCCAGATAAAAAGGAGTACATACTGTATGGTTCCATTTATATAAAATCCTAGAAAATTCAAACTTATAGTCACATTAAACAGAGGAGTGGTTGATTGACGGAGAAGGACAGGGAGGAAGAAGAGGGAGGAATTACAAAAGAGTGCAAGGAAACTTTTGGGGGAGATAAATATGAATATTACCTTGACCGTGGTTATGGTTTCACAGGTGTGTATATATATACACACACACACACACATATATATGTCAAAACTTATTAAATTGCACAATTTAAATATGTGCAGTTTATTGTCAATTATACCTCATCAAAACTGTAAAAAATTAAAGAACTAATTTTAAGAGATAAGCAAGTTACTAAGGATAGTATCTTAATAGTTATTTTTAAATATTTACAATATACATAAAGGTAATCTTTTACTTTGTTTTTTTCAACAGATGACACACCGACACACATTAAGTTACTTTAAATTTACTATATGAGACAAACATGATTTATTAACAAATTTAAGATAATATATCATGTTCAGGAGATAAATGAAACCCTAAAATGTAGATTGAAGAATACTTAGTTACAGCTCAAAAAATATCAAAACATGTTTTGGTTAGGATATTGGGGATCTTTATATTTGGAAAAGAAAGCAATCACCTGGATTATTTTTACACATACCATGTTCTATTTCTAAACACAAATACAAGGGTGACTGAGTGACTGAGTCGTGATCGCTACCATCAGAACATACCCAGAACCTGACAGCTTCTCCCCACCTCCATGGCGCCCACTCTAGTCAAACCACCATCATCTGTCCCCTGGACTATTACCATGTCTTCCACCTGTTCTCCCTCCTTCTCCCCGTGTCCCTTCTACAGCCCATTCTTAACACAGGCCCCCCAGCACCTCATGGCATTCCTTTGCTCGAGACTCTCCCACACTTCCCCTTAGAGGCCCAAGTTCTTCCTACAATGGCCTTCAAGGCATTACCAGTCCACACTCCAATCACACTGGCCTTCTTCCTCCTACTCGAACAGGCCAGCCACATTTCTACTTCAGGTCTTTTGACTTGCTCCGCTCGGAACATTTATGCCCCAGACACCCTACAGCTTGCATTTATTTCTTTTTCAGAGATTTACCCAAATGTCATGCACTTCCACTCCTTACCCCATTCTCTGCCTTGTGTTTCCACATAACATTCAACAATATCTGACATACCCTGTATTGTACTTATGTAGTGTGTTGCATTGATTGTACCAGTGACTCTAATTATTGGTCTTCATGTATTGACACATTTTGCAAAGTGACTTAGCAGCTCCTTCCATCAAGGGGAGGAATCTATCTCCCCACCCCTTGAACCTGTGCTGGCCTTGTCATTTGCTTTGGCCAACAGAAGGCAAAGGAAATGTCAGAGAGTCAGTTTCAAGTCTTCAAGAGGCATTATGCACTTCTCTCTCTCTTGCGCTTCTCTCCTCTGCCTTTGCCATTACACAATCTTGGCCCTGATCAGATCCAGACACATGAGCGAGCCCAGGTGAAATCAGCAAAGCCCAACCCCACCAACCCTTAGACATATGAGAAATAATAGTAAATAGTGGTGGTTTTAAGCTATTGGCTTTGGGATGATTTGTTATGTAGCATTATTGTAGCAACAGACAGCATGTGTTTTTCTATTATCTTTCTCTCCCAACTAGAATATAAACTCCATGGGGGCAAGAATTTATCTCTGTTTTGTTCCCTGCTGTATCCTCAGGATCTAGAAGAGTGCCTGGCTCAGAACACTGCTTAATAAATATTCATTGAATGAATGAATGAATTCAATATAACTCAATAGTCAAAGCTACCGCAGGTGCTGAGATGAGGATAAACCAACTGAAGGATGGATTTGTGAGCTTTGCTTCTCTGTTCTTTCCCAACTGCTGGGCCTAATATGCACTATATTAGTTACCTATTGCTGCATAATGAATTACTTCAAAATTTAGCAGCTAACAACAATAAACATTTATTATCACTTGGTGTCTGTGAGTCAGGAATCTGGGAATGACTTAAGTGGGTGGTTCTGACTCAGGTTCTCTCAAGAGGCTGCAATTGAGGTGTTGACCAAAGATGCTGTCATCTCAAGGCTCAACAGGGGGATGACCCACCCCCAAACTCACTCACATGGGCCTTTCTCAGGGCTGCCTCATGACATGGTAGCCATCTGGCTTCCTCCAGAGTGAGTGATACAAGAAAGAGCTAGAGAGAACACCCAGGATATAAGCCACTGTCTTTTTATAAACTAATCTCAGAAGTGTCATCCCATCACACTGTATTCTATTCATTAGAAGTGAATCCATAGAGAGGCGGAGTCAAGATGGCGGCGTAAGCAGACTCTGAACTCACCTCCTCCCGTGGACACAGACAATTTACAACTACTCGTGGAAAAATTACCCCTGAGACAGAACTGAAAACTGGATAAGAGGAACTCCTGCAACAACGGACAATCCTAACTGAGGTGGAAGAGGCAGAGACTCCCTTCTGGAGAGAAAAACGCCGCCTTCACAAGCAGCCAGCTTCCCGGCCGCAGGGAGCAGCTCACAGGTATGCACCCTCCCTGGAGACGCGGGGCCCTGAGCCGGGGAGCGCCCCCGCTGTGGGCATATTGTGGACCCAGCACAATCGAGACCAGCGGCATAATATCTGACTTTGCCTGCTACTAAAGCATTGGGGAGTACCCGCAGAAAACCCGGTTCACAAAGAAACTAAAACTGGCTCTTAAAGGGCCCGCACGCAAACTCATCCGTTTCAGAAAGCATCCTAAAATCACCAGAAAGAAAGGTGCACAGTGCTTTGGTGACAAGAGACTCACATAATAGGCCCTGAGTGCATCTTGGTGAGGGGTGAGACCTCTCCAGGGACTGGGACAATGGCGGCAGCCATTGTTGTGGCCTGGTGTGAGCGTGCTGACACAGACGCCATTGGAGTTCTCCGTGAGGCCTGCTGGCCCAGGGTCTGCCCCACCCGCTAGAGCACCGATTTAATCCAGCTCAGCCAGGGAAGGCAGCCCACTGTAGAGACTGGCCCCACCCAACAACAAGCCCTCAGGCAACTTGTGGGCCTGCATAGATTGGTGACTGGATTCTCTGCAGCCTGGCAACTGAGCCGACTTGAGCGGGGCAGGGTGTGCACAAGGAGCAGGTGGCGAGTGTGGGGCGGTGGCAGAGTGTGTGGGGCTCCCGCTGTGGAGAGACTGGGTCCGCTTGGGGAGGTCAGGGCGCTCACACGGGGCAGGACTGTGTTGACTGTGTGTGTGGACCTGTGGGTGGCAGGGCTTGTCAGCTGCAGAAGACTTGTGCTTCTCAAAGACCCACATAGGAGGTTTGCCCCACCTTCCAAAGCCTGAAACAGTTGGGTGCTCCTGTGCCTGAGGCCAGCCCCACCCAGCTACAATCCTCAGAGAGCTGACAAGAGACCTAATAGGCTAGAGGCTTACAGCAATTGTAAGGCCCTGAGCCTAACAACCTGCCACGCTGGGGACCTACTCACTTAAAAGAAATACTGCAACACAAATGTGGTATTAGAA
The DNA here is from genome assembly GCF_057802395.1 of Ceratotherium simum simum. Taxonomy (NCBI): domain Eukaryota; kingdom Metazoa; phylum Chordata; class Mammalia; order Perissodactyla; family Rhinocerotidae; genus Ceratotherium; species Ceratotherium simum. Next base: position 69,666,362 of record NC_141909.1, on the reverse strand, counting down.
CTTGCAGCCAACTGTGCTGGGGCTCCCCACACCTGATAAAGAGACTGAAGGGCCCACAACAACTACAAGCAGCTGAGCATTACAACAGCTGGCCAGGAGCATAACTCGGCCTCCCTGGGTGCCTACAGGGAGAGCAAACAGGCCACAACAGAAGGACACACATAGCCCACATAGGGGTCAACCCTGGAACATTGAGAACTGAGGGAAGCACACTGGAAGCCTCCTAAGGCATCACTTACATAAGGTCACCTATCCAAGAGCAGGGGACGTAGCTGACCTACCTAATACATAGACACAAGCACAGGGAAAGAGGCAAAATGAGGAGGCAAAAGAATACATTCCAAGTAAGGGAACAGGACAAAACCCCAGAAAAGGAACTAAGTGAAACATAAATGAGCAACCTATCTGACAGAGAGTTCAAACTAAGAGTGTTAAGGATGCTCACTGATCTGGGGAGAAGAATAGATGAACTCAGTGAGAATGTCAACAAAGAAATGGAAGATATAAAAAAGAACCAATCAGAAATGAAGAATACAATACTGGAAATGAAAAATTCATTAGAGGGACTCAAAAGCAGAGTAGAGGATACAGAAGAACGGATCTGTGAGCTGGACGAAAGACTAGAAGAAATTACCCAAGGTGAACAGGTAAAAGAGAAAAGAATTAAAAAGAGTGAGGACAGTCTAAGGGACCTCTGGGACAACATCAAGCGCACTAACATCCGTGTTATAGGTGTCCCAGAAGGAGAAGAGTGAGACAAGGGGGCAGAGAATCTATTTCAAGAAATAATAGATGAAAACTTCCCTAACCTAAGGAAGGAAACAGACATCCAGGTACAGGAAGCACAGAGAGCCCCAAACAAGATAAACCCAAAGAGGCCCACACCAAGACACATCATAATCAAAATGTCCAGAATTAAAGATAAAGAGAGAATCCTAAAAGCCGCAAGAGAATGTCAAGTTACATACAAAGGAAACCCCATAAGGCTATCAGCTGACTTCTCAGCAGAAACCTTACAGGCTAGAAGAGAATGGCACGATATATTTAAAGTGCTAAAAGGAAAAAACTTACAGCCAAGAATACTCTACCCAGCAAGGTTATCATTCAAAATGGAAGGAGAGATCAAAATTTTCCCAGATAAGCAAAAATTAAAGGAGTTTGTCACCAAGAAACCAGTGCTACAAGAAATGTTAAAGGGACTGATTTAAGGGGAAAAGAGAAGACCACAAATAGGAAAAATTATCTATTTCCATGATTAGAACGTAATGGATACAAATGCACAAAAAAGAGGTTAGATATGATATCAAAAACATAAAAGGAGGGAGGAGGGGAGTTAAAGAGTACAGCTTTCAGACAGAGGTCAAACTAAAGTGACCATCAATTCTGTAGAGAAGAAGAAAGGAACAGAGAAGGACTACTAAAACACTGAGAAAAAAAAAAAGTTAAAAAATGGCAGTAAGTACATACTTATCAATAGCTACTTTAAACGTCAATGGACTAAATGCCCCAATTAAAAGGCATAGGGTGGCTGATTGGATAAAAAAACAAGACCCATATATATGCTGCATACAAGAGACACACTTCAGACCTAAAGACACTCACAAACTGAAAGTGAAGGGATGGAAAAAGATACTCCACGCAAATGGCAATGAAAAGAAAGCTGGGGTAGCAGTACTCATATCAGACAAAATAGACTTTAAAACAAAAACTATAAAAAGAGACAAAGAAGGGCATTACATAATGATCAAGGGAACAATCCAACAAGAGGATATAAAACTTGTAAATATCTACGCACCCAATGTAGCTGCACCTAAATATATAAAGCAATTATTAACAGACATAAAAAGAGAAATAGACAGTAACACAATAATAGTAGGGGACTTTAACACTCCACTTACACCAACGGATAGATCATCCAAACAGAAGATCAATAAGGAAATATTGGCCTTAAATGACACACTAGAACAGATGGACCTAGTAGATATATACAGAGCATTCCATCCAAAAACTGAAGAATACACGTTCTTTTCAAATGCACATGGAACATTCTCCAGGATTGATCACATATTAGGCCACAAAACAAGTCTCCATAAATTTAAGAAGATTGAAATAATACCAAGCATCTTTTCTGACCACAAAGGTATGAAACTAGAAATCAACTATAGGAAGAAAATCAGAAAAGCCACAAATACGTGGAGATTAAACAAAATGCTTTTGAACAACGACTGGGTTAATGAAGAAATCAAAAAATACCTGGAGACAAATGAAAATGAAGATACGACATGCCAGAATTTATGGGATACAGCAAAAGCGGTTCTAAGAGGGAAGTTTATAGCGATACAGGCCTATCTCAACAAACAAGAAAAATCTCAAATAAACAATCTAACAACGCACCTAAAGGAACTGGAAAAAGAAGAACAAACAAAGCCCAAAATCAGTAGAAGAAGGGAAATAATAAAAATCAGAGCAGAAATAAATGAAATAGAGACCAAAAAAATAATAGAAAAAATTAATAAAACCAAGAGCTGGTTCTTTGAAAAGAACAACAAAATTGACAAACCTTTAGCTAGACTCACCAAGAAAAAAAGAGAGAAGGCACAAATAAGTAAAATCAGAAATGAAAGAGGACAGGTTATAACAGACACCTCAGAAATACAAAACATTATAAGAGAATACTATGAAAAGCTATATGCCAACCAATTCGACAATCTGGAAGAAATGGATAAATTATTAGAATCATACAACCTTCCAAAACTGGATCAAGAAGAAGTAGAGAATTTGAATAGACCAAGCACCAGTAAGGAGATCGAAACAGTAATCACAAACCTCCCCAAAAATAAAAGTCCAGGACCAGACGGCTTCCCTGGTGAATTCTACCAAACATTCAAAGAAGACTTAATACTTATCCTTCTCAAACTCTTCCAAAAAATTGAGGAGGGGGGAAGCTCCCTAACTCATTATACAAAGCTGACATTACCCTGATACCAAAACCAGACAAGGACAACACAAAAAAAGAAAATTACAGGCCAATATCACTGATGAACATCGATGCAAAAATCCTCAACAAAATACTAGCAAATCGCATACAACAATACGTTAAAAAGATTATACACCATGATCAAGTGGGATTTATTCCAGGGATGCAGGGATGGTTTAACATTCGCAAATCAATCAACGTAATACACCACATTAATAAAATGAAGAATAAAAATCACATGATCATCTCAATAGATGCATAAAAAGCATTTGACAAGATATAGCATCCATTTATGATAAAAACTCTGAATAAAATGGCTATAGAAGGAAAGTACCTCAACATAATAAAGACCATATATGAGAAACCCACAGCTAATATCATCCTCAATGGTGAAAAACTGAAAGCTATCCCTCTAAGAACAGGAACCAGACAAGGATGCCCACTCTCACCACTCCTATTTAACATAGTACTGGAAGTCCTAGCCAGAGCAATCAGGCAAGAGAAAGAAATAAAAGGGATCCAAATTGGAAAGGAAGAAGTGAAACTCTCACTATTTGCAGATGACATGATTTTATATATAGAAAACCCTAAAGAATCCACCAGAAAACTTTTAGAAGTAATAAAGGAATATGGTAAAGTTGCGGGATACAAAATCAACATACAAAAATCAGTTGCATTTCTGTACATTAACAACGAAGTAGCAGAAAGAGAAATTAAGAATACCATCCCATTTACAATTGCAACAAAAAGAATAAAATACCTAGGAATAAACTTAACCAAAGAGGTGAAAGATCTGTACACCGAAAACTATAAAACATTTCTGAAAGAAATCGAAGAAGACACAAAGAAATGGAAAGATATTCCGTGCTCTTGGATTGGAAGAATTAACATAGTTAAGATGTCCATACTTCCTAAAGCCATCTATAGATTCAATGCAATCCCTATCAAAGTTCCAACAACATTTTTCACAGAAATAGAACAAAGAATCCTAAAATTTATATGGAACAACAAAAGACCCCGAATAGCTAAAGGAATCCTGAGAAAAAAGAACAAAGCTGGAGGTATCACACTCCCTGATTTCAAAATATACTACAAAGCTATAGTAACCAAAACAGCATGGTACTGGCACAAAAACAGACACAGAGATCAATGGAATAGAATCGAAAGCCCAGAAATAAACCCACACATCTATGGACAGCTAATCTTTGACAAAGGAGCCAAGAACATACAATGGGGAAAAGAAAGTCTCTTCAACAAATGGTGTTGGGAAAACTGGATAGCCATATGCAGAAAAATGAAAGTAAACCCTTACCTTACACCATACACAAAAATTAACTCCAAATGGATTAAAGACTTGAATGTAAGACCTGAAACTGTGAAACTTCTAGTAGAAAACATAGGCAGTATGCTGTTCGACATTGGTCTTAGCAACATCTTTTCAAACACCACCTCTGACAGGGCAAGAGAAACAATAGAAAAAATAAACAAATGGGACTACATCAAACTAAAAAGCTTCTGCACAGCAAAGGAAACCATCATCAAAATGAAAAGACAACCTAACAATTGGGAGAAGATATTTGCAAAACGTACTTCTGATAAGGGCTTAATCTCCAAAATATATAAAGAACTCATGCATCTCAACAACAAAAAAACTACCAACCCAATTAAAAAATGGACAAAATACCTGAACAGACATTTCTCCAAAGAAGATATACAGACGGCCAACAGACACATGAAAAGATGTTCAAAATCACTAACTATCAGGGAAATGCAAATCAAAACTACAGTGAGATATCACCTCACGCCTGTCAGAATGGCTATAATTAACAAGACAGGAAACAACATGTGTTGGAGAGGATGTGGAGAGAAGGGAACTCTCATACACTGCTGGTGGGAGTGCAAACTGGTGCAGCCACCATGGAAAACAGTATGGAGATTCCTCAAAAAATTAAGGATAGAACTACCATATGATCCAGCTATTCCACTGTTGGGTATTTATCCAAAGAACTTGAAAACACCAATTTGTAAAGATACTTGCACCCCTGTGTTCATTGCAGCGTTATTCACAATAGCCAAGACTTGGAAGCAACCTAAGTGCCCATCAAGGGACGAATGGATAAAGAAGCTGTGGTATATATACACAATGGAATACTACTCAGCCATAAGAAACGATGAAATCCAGCCATTTGTGACAACATGGATGGACATTGAGGGTATAATGCAAAGTGAAATAAGTCAGAGGGAGAAGGTCAAATACTGTATGATTTCCTTCATTAAGTAGTAGATAATAACAACAATAAACAAACACATAGAGACAGAGATTGGATTGGTGGTTACCAGAGGGGAAGCGGGGAGGGAGGAGGGTGAAAGGGATAATTCGGTACGTGTGTGGTGATGGGTTGTAATTAGTATTTTGGTGGTGAACATGATGTAATCTATGCAGAAATAGAAGTACAATGATGTACACCTGAAATTTTTGCAATGTTATAAACCAATGTTACTGCAATAAACAAAAAATTAAAAAAAAAAAAAAAAAGAAGTCAATCCATAAGTCCATCCCACATTCAAGCAGAAATGACTACCCAAGCTCATGAATTCTAGAAGGTGAGAATTTTGGGAGACTATCTTAGAGGCTTCAAATTCCATTTTTAAAAGGACAAGATTTAAATAATTTCTCTGCTTGATTTTTTTAAAAATTAAAGTTGCATCAGATGTTATTATTGCATTTAATAATGTGTCTTCAAAATAATTTTTCAAACTTTAGGGAATTAGAAAAATCTGAACAAAGATTTCCTTCCATGCTCAGGATTTTAGAACAAGTATTTAATTCCGGGGTCATCAGAGCAGACAATGTGATTTAACAATATCGAGTAGAATCTCTTGACAAAATTTTTTATCTGTTATGGTAACTAAACTTTTACCATTAGACATTCATTTCATTTGGTCCAGAAGCTTTGTTTTCAAGAGTCATCTATTTCATCAATTAATAATCCTTAAGTATCTATTAGTAGCTATGTTTAAAGCATTATGAGAGTTAAAAATATGATATCATTCCTGCCCTCAAAAACTTAGAATTTAGTTGTAATAAAATATAAGTAACCCCACGAGGGAGGTGAGACCCCTAAATGATCTTCAGTAAAGCAATCTTTTTTTTGCTTAAGAAAACAGATGAATAGAACAGTTACTAAATATATGTATCTTAAATAATTGAAAAATAACTCTTCCATATCTCCACTCTTCCTAGACTCACACTTAACTGGATCATGAAAAGACAAGACATTCCTCCAAAATAACATTCCCATTTCCATCGATGCTTTCGGCAGAAGCAGCAGGCTGCCCAACACCACCAGGTTCATGAGCTCACATGAGCCAGCTCACGACTGTTCTACTGTTGCAACCTTCAGTTACACAGAATGCCAAGAGAGTCAGCAAGGTCACTAGGATAAACAAGCAAAAAAAATAGAAAAGAGAAATGTCTAAATTTCTTTAGATATTTAAAAAATATCTAAAGCCATATTGTCTAAATTAATGCCTGTTAGTGAAAAACGAAAGATGCACATTGCATTTCTTACTGGATAAATGTGAGTCCATTCGTGCATTGTCATATGAATGTATTGTTCTGATCAAATAAGCTGTTTATGATGGAAACATTATGTGCATGTTGGTCAATGCCTTCTAAAAATCATAGAGTATACTGTGGCCACAAGAAAAAAGTCTGCAGTAACCAAGATTTATGATCCCTAACTGCGAGTTCCACTTGAATGGGATGTAGAGTCTCGGCCTGAAAAGGCAGGAACACGAGAGAGTGAGGCAAGAGAGAAGGAAGTTACTATCACTAAAAATGACTTGTTTTACACCCACACGCATACAATATCTTTCTGAAAATCAGAAAAAGGAGAGAAGAATAATCATCTATGTTCTCTGGACATAAAAGGCTTTATTTCTCCTAAGATGGTAAATTCCTTTCAAAGGACTACTCTATTTAAGTTGTATAGAATCATTAAAATCCTGATTGATACAACAAATATTGAGAGCTATGCTCGCTTCCTTCCATACAACTCTCTAATACACATGAGATTGACATAAGCCCGCTGAAGCACTTATTCTATGATACAATCACACAAGTACTCCCTCTTTAATTGAACCCTAGTATTCTCACCTCAACTGAGTAGTATCTGTGAGATTTTCTCCTCACATTTTTAAAAAATTTATCTTACACTCCAGACAGAATGAATACATTTCTTTTTTTTTTTTTCATGAGGGAGATCAGCCCTGAGCTAACATCTGATGCCAATCCTCCTTTCTTTATTTCTTTCTTTTTTTTTTTTTTTTGCTGAGGAAGATTGGCCCTGAGCTAACATCCAATCCATGCCCATCTTCCTCTACTTTATATGGGACGCCACCACAGCATGGCTTGACAAGCAGTGAGTCGGTGCACGCCCGGGATCCGAACCTGCGATCCCCGGGCCGCTGCAGCGGAGCGCGTGCAGTTAACTGCTTGTACCACCTGGCTGGCCCCTGAATCCATTTCTTGAGAGTGAGTAAAATAGAGAAGTAAACTCATTATCTGTGTAATTGAAGCAAAATTAAAACAACTTTACATCAATTATCTGACCAGCATAATAACTTTCATTCTCTAGTTCACTTCACACATGTAGTGCGTCTGTTTTCCAAGATGTAAAATTTAAAAAATAATAAAGTATTAAAAATGTCTACTTCATAGGAGTTTATAAAAAGTAATGGAATTTAAGTTAGAGAGAATATAATTAACTTGCCTTTAATTTGGCTAGTCCAGCTAAATTAACACCACAGCTTTTTCAAAAATGTGCCACGAGGCCCATAATCTTAGGGAGTACAATAGCTACTGACAACCTCAAGTACAAATCGCCTCAAGAAAAGGTCCTCTCAAGTCAGATGCAATTCCTTGTCTAACACACATGTCCAGTCACCAGTTATAGGCCAGTGCACAGAATGGTCTTCGCCTAATTTACCAAAAATTCCTTCTGCAATAAGTCAGCAAAAATGTACTGAGTGCCTCGTGTGAAGAAAGCCTGACCAACTGTGCTGGAGGGTCTGCTCACAAGAGGTTTAACATAAACTGTGTTACTGTGAATCCTGCTTAAAAACTCTGACTTTAACTATACATGCAGAAACTCTTAATATTTAGATCAATCGGAATTCCTAAAAACCTCTGCTCCCTCCAACAGTTTTGTCCTACAAATTAGCACTTTTTATTAACCTACATACTGCAGCATGAGAACTAGCACATTTTTTTTGTAATTATCCCTAGCTGGATTAGTAGAAACATTCCTAAGACTCTCTGAATGTTGTCTTCGGACCTCAAGCTTGGAAATCTTTTCATACACCTATAAGTTTAAGGCTGAATTGAGGACTGGCCTCAATTCTCCATTTGAAAAGCCTATCGTTGACTCTATAACCAGAGGTTTTTACCCTGGGGTTTTCTAGATATCCATTAACCCTTGACATTTTAAGCAAAACTTGGGAGGTTTTCTGTGAAGAGGGTTGCTGTACAATAAAGAATTCGTCTGGTCTTTGTACTGGGTTCCTGGAATGGAGATTCTAAAACTCAGAATTTCCAAAGTGAGAGCAGTGTCTTTGTTATTCATGAGTCTCTTAGATCAAACCTGCGTTTATACTACCAAGATGACTCAGGATGGGGGGCTGGTCACCAGAAAAAACAGCCACATGATTGGAAGATTGGGGCTTTGAGCCAGCCTGACCCCTGGGGAGAAGAGGAGGGCTAGAGATTGAGTTCAGCCATGTGGCCAATGATTTAATCAATCATGCCCATGTAATGAAACACAAATAAAAACTCTGGACACCAAGACTTGTGAGTTTCCTAGTTATGGAACACATTGATACATCAATGTGCAGAGGGTGATGCATTCTGACTCCATGGGGAGAGGATAACGAAAACTCTGTGTCTGAAACCCTCTTAGATCTTGCCCTATGAGTCTCTTCAATTGGCTGCTCCTCATTCGTATCCTTTATAATAAAACTATAGTTGTAAGTATAGCACTTTCCTGAATTCTGTGAGTTATTCTAGTGAATTATCAAAATCCCCAAATCTGTAGCCAGTTAGTCAGAAGTGCAAGTGGCCTAGGGACCCCGAACTTACAATGGTCATCTGATGTGAGGGCAGCCTTGTGGGAGATGATGCCCTTAAACCTGTGGAGTCAGACACTAACTCTGGGTGGTTAACATCAGAATTGCAATGCAGTACACTAAGAGTCCATAGATCTTGTCATATTTACAAAGGGCTCTTTGACCCAAACACTAACATTAAGAACCACTTCTCTACAGAGTCCAAAGCAAAGAGTTTCCCAAATGAAAGAAAAGTTCCTAAACTGAGAACTAAGAAAGCCACATTAGCTATGAAGAACAGTCAGGTGGCTTCCACAAACTTACAAAAGACAGCTACTTAAATTATCAGAAATGCTTCAGATGCTTAAAAGCCAGAACAAGTCTTAAATTCTCTCCTACTCTGAACATAAGAAACCAAAAAAATAAAAAGTAAAAGCAGAGCACAAAGTTTCCCAAGACAGAAAGTTCAACACCTAACTCCTAATCTTCTTTACCCAACACATCCCTCCCATCCCCGTTCCCCCGATGCCACCCCACCACCTGCTCCCTTCCCAGTCTTCCCGATTTCAGGAAACGGTAACAGCAGTTGTTCAGGCCATCAACCTTGGAGTTATCCTTGCCTACTCTATTTTTCTTATACCCCATATCTCAGACATTGTCGAATCTTTTAAAACACATTCAATAGTAGACAATATCTCATCTTCTACTGCAGTGGTTTTCAAACTGTGGTCCATGAACTCCAAGGAGTCCCCAAGGACTTATAGGGTGTCCACAAGGTGTTCACTAAAAGGACAGTTCAACAAAGTGAGCCTTGTCACTTCAATGAAAAAATTTCATAATACTCAAGTATTATTTGACTTTTTCACCACATTGACACCTGCAGTGATGGTGCAAAAGCTGGTGGATAAAACTGTTAGTGTCTGAGCACAAATCAAAGCAATGGCACCAAATTGTACTAGTGGTCTTGTATTCCTCACTGCCACACACTCACAGGGGAAGGGAAATTAAGGGAGAGTCAGCTTCACTTAAGAATGTCCTTAATGAAACAGTACCAATTTTTAATTTTAATTTTATTAAATATCAACCTTTAGGTACATGCTTTTATAATACTCTAGGTGATAAAATGGACAATATACATAAAGCACTTCATCACATGCTGAATTACACTTGTGCAATTGTTTGCATTGCGAGCTCAGCTAACTACTTTTTTCATGGAACATCATTTTTACTTAAAAGAACAACTGACAGACAAATTATCATCATTCACTTTGGTTACTTGCAGATATTTTCTTGAAAAATGAACAAAGTGAGCCTGTCACTTCAAGGGCAAGAAATCACACAAATTGGTGCCAATGATAAAACTGAAGATTTCATGGGAAAATTAGAATTTTTGAAAACTCATATCCACCACTGTGGGCATGAGAGTTGCCCAATACTTAAAAACTTTTTTGGCGAGATTGGTGGTGATATTAGTGAATGTGTTTTTTTATATTGTACAATAAAATGCATCAACATTTGGAAAATATACGTAACTCAATATTGAATATTTTCCAAATGACCACTTCACAATGGCATCAAATTAGGCATGGGTAAAGATGTATTCACAGCATGACGCAGACCAATGGGTTTTAGTGTAACGTAGTACAAAAAGTTCATTGATACAGTTTCAATGAAACTATATCACATATTGCAACTAACCTTGGAGAAGTATTATAAATTTTGGTAGAATACCAAAGAAGAATATCCACTATTATCTGAAAACCCTTCCCTTTTCCAAGAACATATCTCTGTACGAATAGATTTTCTTCAGAGACTTCAACAAAGACAACATATCACAACAAACTGAATGTAGTAGCAAATATAAGAATTCCGACGTCTTCTGTGAAACCAGACACTAAAGAGATTTGCAAAACTCTAAAGCAATGCCAATTGTCTCACTAAATTTTTTTTTCTTTTGGAGAATATGTTTATTTTTCATAATAATATGTTAATATATTATAGATTTATTATTGCCATTTTTAGGTGAATCAATAAATGTATTTTTAAAGGCCTCAGGTTTGGTTTCTAATATGGTAAATACTGATAGATATAATCCACATAAACAAAAACTTCTTGAGGTCCTCAATAATTCTTAGGAGTATAAACAGGTTCTAAGACAAATGTTTGAGAAATACTTCTTTATTGTTGCCACTCTGTTCCAAGCCATTATCGCCACTCTGAATTTTTGCACTAACCTGTAATGGATCTCGCTGCTCTCATCTTGTTTCTTTGCATAATATTCCCAAACCACATCCAGAGTGATTCTTTCTAAATGTAAATCAGGTCATGTCACTCCTCTAACCAAAATCCTCCAAAGGCTTCCTTCCAAAATCATTTGTAGAAAAAGGTGACGTTCTTATTGGCCTACTAACATGAGGCACACTGTTCACTGTATCCCGCCATCATTCCCTCCTCACTCTGCTCCAGCCACACAGCATCTTGCTGTTCCCTGCATAAGCTAAGTCTGCTCCCACCCGGCTCTTCCCTCAGCTTAGAGCTCATTTCCCTCACGTCTCTACACGGACTCTTTGCCTGGTTTAGGTTTTTGTCCGCATTTCACTTCATTAAGGTCTTCCAAGACCACGTGCCTTCTACGTCTGTTTAAAATCACAACTCTCCCAGCCCCTTGTCCTGTTTTATTTTTCTCCATAACATTTATTACCATCTGATATATTATATATTTTACCAGTTTTTTTTTTTTTCAATTTATTGTCTGTTTCCTTCCACTAAAGGATAAGCTCTTTGAAGGCAGGAATTTTGCTTGTTTTCTGCTGTATCCCCTGGCACATACTGTCACCAACTAGGTGCCCCCAGAAACTCAAGGGTGGGTTTGGAAGCATTTAACTGTTTCTCCAAGTTGTTTTCTTCCCTTTTGTTATGTTAAGGTGACACAACCACGAACCACCCTGAAACTGACCAAGCCTCACCACGCGCTATGCCATGACCTTTGTCTTATTTTTAATGCTAAGATCTCTCTAGGAGGAGCTTAGGCCTCATTACTGTAATCCGCAGTGTATGTGGAAGCATGGTTTCCAACTGAGCCTGCACAGGTGAATACCCACCTCTCCTTTTTGAATATTCATTCCCCATCTGAAATAAAGGTCCCTGCTTCCCTTTGTTCAAGGATACCATGACTTTGGAAATGATTCCTCATGGTCTCCTATTTGCTGCAAATACACTTTACTTTGTGAGACAACTTCCACTGGTGTTGAGTCTTATTTAACTCACCCCACTTGGTTCGGTAACAATACTAGGCACTCAATGTATATTTGTTGAATGAATGAACAGATAAATGAATGAATGAATGGATGAAAAAATGAATGAGATAGCACAAATATAGGGAAAGAAAAACGCCTCCAAAACTTCTGAAGAATTGTAGTCTAATCAAAGAGATTCTTTGATAAAAGAGTAATCTAATCTTTTTCAGTCTCACCCTGAAGCAGGACTAGATAAAATTAGGAAGTGGGCAGTCAGAGGCCTCTCTGAGTCACATATTTGTGCCTTTTAATCTGATAACAGGCCTATCCTCAAGATGCCTTCCCTGCATTCAATTTCCATGAGTTTTGCTCACAGCTTTGTCAATGAATTTTCCAAGCAATGATATGCCACATGTCCATCCCAGCTTTGGCCTGCAGATACACAGTCCTATCCCAGGCTAGACATCAAATGTGGCTTCAGAATCACAAGGTTGAAGATGACAATGAGAGCCATATGTTTTCACCACGCTAGGTCAGTCTCCTAGGTTTCTGATTGCTGGACCTGGCAAGTCTCCAAACCCTGGTGAACAGATTGCAACACCTACAGGTTGTTTATTATTATCCCAATAAACACCTGGACCACCTGGAGGACCTCTTACTCTGTCTTTGCTTGTATAAATACCAGGTCCTTAGCCTTTGTTGGATTAACTAACTTGTATCTCACCCGTCCTTTCCTTTTGGGGCATCTCTTGCTTCACACCATTCTATGCTCTATGACTCCTTACGTCCCTAGAGCAGTGCTGTCCATTAGAACTTTCTGCAGTGATAGACCTGGTCATCTCTGCACTGTCCAATATGATATCTACTAGCCAAATATGTCTATTGAGCACTGGAAATGTGGTGACTACAATGGAATTTTTTATTTAATCTTAATTAATTTAAATCTGAATAGTCACATCTGGCTAGTGGCTACTACACATTGTATCCCTTGAATTACAGACCAGCCTCACTCTTCAGATCCTTCAGAATTTCTAGTCCAGAACCACTCAGGTCTTCCTCTATACGCCTAACTCACCTAAAGCACTAACTCAAAAGGCTTTACAACGCAAACGCCATCTGCATTTAAACAGTGGTCTCTTAAACAAATGCCTTAACTGATTCAGGCACAAAGGGAATAGGAACCTTACAATGAACAAAGCAATAAAATGGACTGTTTCCAAACACACGTGAAGCTAGAATTGTCAGGAAACAAAAACTTTTCACTTCCTCTGTGACTTCCTTTCTCTCTGAATTTGTATTTGCATCAGCTTATTGATCACTATCTACACCAGAAAAAGTCTTTGGTTTATTACTTCTAAATTACTCTGCCTTTTTTTTGAAGCAGCTGACCCTTTCTCTCTAACATTGATGTTTTAATGGATGAATTATTACCACTTTTCCAAACTTAAAATTGATCCAAACATTTTTAACGTAAAAATCTATACGTACAACCATTGGACCAGAGAGATGAAATGTCTACACAAATGAAACAATTAAAAATGAATTTATCAGAGGTCATCTAAAACCTTGTTTGGCTATTCAGAGTAAATCCAAGGACAAATCTTAAAGAATTTAAGGCACATTCTAAAAAGTTGTGGTTTATCTTTAAGATGGGTATATACATATATAATTAAATGGATGAATCTAAATAAAGAATATAAAAATCCTTGATTCTGAATGGTATAAATATAAATAAAAATCATGAGATGAGGAGGCCTGGATATGTTAAAACAAAGAAATCCACATACAATCTGAAGCTGTTACATTAACAGACATAGTGATGACATAGTAAGATAGCATGCTATCTTTACCCATTGATTTTTTTTTTTAATTTTTTGTTTATTGCAGTAACATTGGTTTATAACATTGCAAAAATTTCAGGTGTACATCATTGTACTTCTATTTCTGCATGGACTACATCATGTTCACCACCAAAATACTAATTACAACCCATCACCACACACATGTACCGAATTATCCCTTTCACCCTCCTCCCTCCCCCCTTCCCCTCTGGTAACCACCAATCCAATCTCTGTCCCTATGTGTTTGTTTATTGTTGTTATTATCTACTACTTAATGAAGGAAATCATACGGTATTTGGCCTTCTCCCTCTGACTTATTTCACTTTGCATTATACCCTCAATGTCCATCCATGTTGTCACAAATGGCTGGATTTCGTCGTTTCTTATGGCTGAGTAGTATTCCATTGTGTATATATACCACAGCTTCTTTATCCATTCGTCCCTTGATGGGCACTTAGGTTGCTTCCAAGTCTTGGCTATTGTGAATAAGGCTGCAATGAACACAGGGGTGCATGTACCTTTGCAAATTGGTGTTTTCAAGTTCTTTGGATAAATACCCAACAGTGGAATAGCTGGATCATATGGTAGTTCTATCCTTGATTTTTGAGGAATCTCCATACTGTTTTCCATAGTGGCTGCACCAGTTTGCACTCCCACCAGCAGTGTATGAGAGTTCCCTTCTCTCCACAACCTCTCCAACACATGTTGTTTCCTGTCTTGTTAATTATAGCCATTCTGACAGGCGTGAGGTGATATCTCATTGTAGTTTTGATTTGCATTTCCCTGATAGTTAGTGATTTTGAACATCTTTTCATGTGTCTGTTGGCCATCTGTATATCTTCTTTGGAGAAATGTCTGTTCAGGTCTTTTGCCCATTTTTTAATTGGGTTGGTAGTTTTTTTGTTGTTGAGATGCATGAGTTCTTTATATATTTTGGAGATTAAGCCCTTATCAGATGTATGGTTTGCAAATATCTTCTCCCAATTGTTAGGTTGTCTTTTTGTTTTGTTGATGGTTTCCTTTGCTGTGCAGAAGCTTTTTAGTTTGATGTAGTCCCATTTGTTTATTTTTTCTATTGTTTCTCTTGCCCGGTCAGATGTGGTGTTTGAAAAGATGCGGCTAAGACCGATGTCAAAGAGCGTACTGCCTATGTTTTCTTCTAGAAGTTTCACAGTTTCAGGTCTTACATTCAAGTCTTTAATCCATTTGGAGTTAATTTTTGTGTATGGTGTAAGGTAAGGATCTACTTTCATTTTTCTGCATATGGCTATCCAGTTTTCCCAACACCATTTGTTGAAGAGACTTTCTTTTCCCCATTGTATGTTCTTGGCTCCTTTGTCAAAGATTAGCTGTCCATAGATGTGTGGGTTTATTTCTGGGCTTTTGATTCTATTCCATTGATCTGTGTGTCTGTTTTTGTGCCAGTACCATGCTGTTTTGGTTACTATAGCTTTGTAGTATATTTTGAAATCAGGGAGTGTGATACCTCCAGCTTTGTTCTTTTTTCTCAGGATTCCTTTAGCTATTCGGGGTCTTTTGTTGTTCCATATGAATTTTAGGATTCTTTGTTCTATTTCTGTGAAAAATGTTGTTGGAACTTTGATAGGGATTGCATTGAATCTATAGATGGCTTTAGGAAGTATGGACATCTTAACTATGTTAATTCTTCCAATCCAAGAGCACGGAATATCTTTCCATTTCTTTGTGTCTTCTTCAATTTCTTTCAGAAATGTTTTATAGTTTCGGTGTACAGATCTTTCACCTCTTTGGTTAAGTTTATTCCTAGGTATTTTATTCTTTTTGTTGCAATTGTAAATGGGATGGTATTCTTAATTTCTCTTTCTGCTACTTCGTTGTTAGTATACAGAAATGCAACTGATTTTTGTATGTTGATTTTGTATCCCGCAACTTTACCATATTCGTTTATTACTTCTAAAAGTTTTCTGGTGGATTCTTTAGGGTTTTCTATATATAAAATCATGTCATCTGCAAATAGTGAGAGTTTCACTTCTTCCTTTCCAATTTGGATCCCTTTTATTTCTTTCTCTTGCCTGATTGCTCTGGCTAGGACAAGATCCAGCATCCATTTATGATAAAAACTCTGAATAAAATGGGTATAGAAGGAAAGTACCTCAACATAATAAAGACCATATATGAGAAACCCACAGCTAATATCATCCTCAATGGTGAAAAACTGAAAGCTATCCCTCTAAGAACAGGAACCAGACAAGGATGCCCACTGTCACCACTCCTATTTAACCCATTGATTATTGAACTGATCAGTAGTTCAGACATTCCAAAATAATGGGTGATCTGTTATGCAGTCGTACTCTGCCCCACTGCTGCCTGGGAGGTTTACTGCTGCTGGAGCTGCTCCCACCACTCCTCCTGCTGGGAGCTCTCTGCTGACCCCAAAAGTCTGTTCCTCTAATCTCCCCTGAAACCACAACTTTGGAGTCAACTTATTAGTCTGCGTGTTCTCTGGAAGCAATAGTCCAGGACAGGGGAGCATATTAGGAAGGAATAGAAGGCCAGGGAGCATTTTCAGTTGAGCTGAGACCCAGTAGGATGTTGCTGGCTCTTAGAGGACTTTCCCTGAAGGAGGAATCTTTGAATGTCTCTGCAGCCAGACAGCCCTTGTGCATAGCAACCAGATGTGTGTTCACATTTCTCTGTCATTCATCCACCAGCTTCACTACTTTTTATTGAGCACTTTTACGAAAAAAGAGCTTTACTTACCTAATGTCTTTTGATCCTCACAACTACCTAAAGGAGGTCATAATGGTTGTCCCCATTTTACTGGAAGATATGGAGTCTAAGAAACATGCCTAAAGCCCTGAGGCTAGTAGATGTTGGAGTCAGTTCACAGAGCAAGTCAAGTGACCTGGAAACTTCTTTCCTCCTCTATGCAGATTATCTCACCACACAGATAACATGCATAAGGGTCATTAGGGGTCATCTAAATATCTTGCTTCATTTCCTCCTGTCTCATAGTCTGCCTGAGTGAGGAGAAGGAACAGCTGGGTTAATTCCTAGGCAGCAACACCCAGGAGAGCTTTCAACAGAAGTCTAATTTTATACGAAAATGCTACAAGATCGCTTACAGTAGAGACAGCCCCCAAATGAATCCATCTTAAAGTGAGCACATCAGCAAATTATATTCATATTTGAGGAAAGAGGTCTTGTAAAGACACACCCTAAAATATGCCATTGCATTTCTTTGGAATATGTTCAGGAGGTGAAAATAACTTAAGAAATTGGCCAGCTTTTCTTATCACACAATATTCCTAACCATCTGCTGCATGTGCTTATGAAGATGGTGCTCGGTGCTTAAAATTCTCATCAAAGAAAATGTGAATAACCAGTTTACAACCTGTGAGAAAAAGGGAAAAGGATGCATCCTTTCCCTTGCCACAAGTTCAGATTTACAGTTAACACGTGTGGTTGTGGGTGGCTGTGCTTGTTTCTTAAAAGAAGATAATTGCACACACCACCAAATAACAAAAGAAAAGGGGAAAATGTGTGTGGGAGGTAGGAGTGAGATGTTAGAATAATTTAATTACTGTCAGGTGGTTTTCAAGCTGCACTAGGGGAAAACAAACCTCAAACAAGATCTAATACCCAGAAAACAATTTGAGCTTCCATCTTTGCTCATTTTTATCAAATGATCCCAAAAGTTTTCAAGAACTTTAAGTTGATATATGAGTCAGTAGCTATTTGCTCCAAGCACAAAGCTACTGAGGTTAAAGCCTCAACTTCAATTACGGCCTTCAAGGTGAAGAACTTTCACTCTACTCGATGACTGTCTATGACTACTAACTGCATCTTACACACTGGAGAACACTGGGACCACTATTTATAAAACAACTCTCCAGTCTCCTGTGAACAGTATGGTGTCCCAGAGTTCAGGCAGAGATTTTGGAAATTAATCATCTATTTGTGTGAGGCCCCATGCTTTTGGAAGAAGGGCAACTCATCTTACATAGGGTAGGAAGGAAAGTGTAAATGGCCACTACCACAGGAAAGAGAGGGTTTTAAAAAAGAGGGAGAGAAAAGACACGTCTCTTTGTAGCCTAGCTAGGAGGTATGGCCTATGCCCTACTTAGTGGCCTTGGGCTTTGAGGATGGCACTGAAATGTACCGTGGGTAAAGCATGTGGCAGGCTTGGTCTCTGCCCTGCACTGAAGAGGTACAACAGGAAACATGGTACCTGGGGTACCTCGTGAGGCCCACCAAGATGTGCGAGTTCACAGGCCAGAAGAGTAGGAACAGTGAGAGGAGAGGTCCCAGTATGTGTAAACACACACAGCTATGAGCCCTGTAACAATAGCATTCCATGTTCTGGCAGTTGCTTGGAGCTGGCATCAGTGTGGACATGGCAGTTCCATGACAGTGATGAAGTTGCAGCAGCAACAATGCTCTGGAGAGCTCAGGAACTGACAGCCCTGGAATAGCAAAGACCTGTCATGGAGAGAGGTGACTGGGTCAGGCCTCAGCTAAGAAAGCATGGTAAGTTGATTCAAATCATCTTTGGAAGGACAGCCATGCAGGCCAGGTGAAACGGTCCTGAATCTGGGAGTACTGTCTTGATGGACTACTCATCTCTCCCCTCACTCCCTCCATTGTCACCTCCAAATCCCACACTCCAGCTTTGCCTCTGAACTTGAAACCAGTTGAAGATGTTAAATACATACATACTTTGTGAAATGTAATAAATACACCTATCACTGTTAGCTGTCAACATGTTCACAAATGTTGACGTTAACCATCAAAGCATTGAAAGGATATCACAGAACTAGTTAGAATACTGAGGTCTGTGAGTATCTCCAAATCAACAGAAAATTACAACTGTCATCTTGACAAACTACAGGGTTAATTATACACTAATAAAAGTCAACAACTGTTATACTATTACACTTACTGAAATCCAAATGGCGTTGTTTGTTTTTGAATCATTGGATTAAAGATATTAGGGCCAGTGAATTAATCTTTGCATTCCTTCTCTTAGACACAGCACAGCACAGTGCTTGTTTACTTAGCGTGCTCCCTCTTAGCCAGAGGGAAGTGCTTGGGCTGAGCCGAGTACCTTGGTTACAAGTACGTCATCAGCCACACTTAAACCAGGAAATACAGGACTCTCAGGAAGTACACTTGATAATGAAGCACAGTGAGCCAAAATTAGCCAATAATCGGCATTACTCCTCATCCTGAAATGATGCAATCATATTTTACAAGGTAATCAAGTGGTGGAGATTAGCCGGGTGGCCATATGAGATCCCTTTCCCAGCTTTGTCACAAGCCCTTGTGATTTTAAACAACCAGGTCTTAATGACTTCCCCAGGTTTCAGCTTCTCTTTTTCAAAATCTCAAATGTAGCGACCAGTGGTAGGATTTATACGTTCAGAGGGGTGGCAAATTTACTGTACTGTAAGCTCTTTAATGCTAGAGACAATGTTTTATTCTTCTTTATATCTACTGGGCACAATACTTGGTGTAATAGGTGCTCAATTAATGTCTGCTAAATTATTAACAATAAGAAAACTAAATGATGAATGAGCCCTCTTATTCAGTAGGTGACTGGGCAGGTTTCTTGTTGCCCACGGGCTCTATGAAGCACAGGGATGGGAGTGACTAGCCCAAAATCGCTTACAGAATTACACGGAAAAGCCTGGGGAGCATTCTAGCCCATGGAGCCATGAGCCTGCCTCAAAGGTATATCTCAGTGACACACACTCTCTTCCTACCAACAAAAAGAGAAAAACAGCTTTGTTAGATTTCCAGGATTCTAGGGCCCTCTTATTTCTGGTTACTTGCTTTTGGTAGGCACTGCATAAATACCAAACACTGCTGAAACTGAAGAGATTTTTCATTTCATTCCTAAAAAATTCACAGGAATTATTATGTCTTGCGGTGGATGAGTACAGCTGCAACTCTCTTTGTTCTGGAGAGCATAGAGCAAAAGCACTGAGGCACCATTCCCAGAGACCTGTAGACTCCTGCTTCTGTACTCTAGTGATTTACAATCTAACACCTGAGTGACTCTTTAAAGAAAAACACGCTTAGCATTAAGAAACCGTTCATGAGCATGTAGGGGTGCATAGGCTCTGGAGTGAAAAGAACTAGGTTTGAGATCTGTCACTCACTAGCTGTGTGACTTGGGCAAATCACTTAACCTCTCCCAGCCTCGGTTATTCTAACTCTTCCCATCTCTCAGCCTTCCTGCAAGACCCAGATGAGACCAGGTATATTCCGAGAGGCTCTGTAAACCACAACACAAATTATACATGTTATTCGTTATTGTTTTATAGATTCTTCTTTCTGTATATGTAGAAGATAGAGATCTAAACTACAGGAAAATGCCCAACTTAAAAGTAGTCATTCAGAGAGAAATAACTGCAAATTGGGAGTGAATTTCAGTGTGACAGAGTGACTGGCAATCAAATCCTGGACTTAGCCAGGTGTACAGAGATATCAGTGCACACCAGGAAGGTAGTCAAGTCTTTCTGCACAAGTCTGTTTAGAAAACTAAAGAATCGGCTCTCAGTTCTGGTGCCTCTAATATCAGAGGGATTTTTGACACACAGAAATTATAAGAATCGGCGTTTGTTCAATGTTGATCACATTTATTTAATTTTTTTCTTTAAAGATTAACACTATTATCTATCATATAGGCAAGTTGAGCTTTTTATTCAGGCCTAAAAATCTAATGATAAAACTTTCTAAATGTGCTTGTGTGAAAAATATTAATGTTGGTAGAAACAAATAAAAAGGTTGGAATGTCCAAAGTGGGAGACGCTGCACAATCCCAGGCTTTCATCGAGTTTATGCTTGTCTATAAACCTGTGTGTCTTCTCTGTAAAATAAGCAATTTTTCTGACACTTTTTTTAACGGCCCAGTTCCTCTAGTCATTAAGAGACAAAATTTTTATGGATTTTAGTACTTTTCTGTTCGGATTAATTGCACATTTTATGGAGGAATACATACACAGTTACCATATATTTCTCTGGTTTCTAGTTAACAGCCTTTCCCCTGCACAGTTGGACTGCTGGTTTAAGTTTGTTAGAGAACCCTTAATTTTCATGTCTTTCTTATCTTCTGTCCCTCTCTCTCCTTCCCATTTGGGTCCTCCCGACAATTGTGGCTCTCCTGACACTGAAGCAAGGGAAACAGATGACTCCCCAGCTCTCCTCTCAGGGTTTTATCGAGCTGCATCTGCAGAACCACACGGAGGGAGCAATTTTGGTCCCAAACACATTTATGCTCCTCTAAAGATAAGGTAACTTCGCCTCCTTTCTGTACTGCGATCAAAGAGAAGCTGAGTCCACAAGAGTCCAGTGAGGTTCGCGGCTGGATACTGTGCACGGCTCCTCCTTCTGAGCAGTCTGTCTCCATGGAGACAGACACACAACAGAAGAATCACGATGGAGCCAGGTGGGGACCAGGAACAGCAGTGGAGATGCCAAGAGTCAACAGATGGGGAAAAACAAGAAACACTAAATGGGAGACTCAATTGTTTGCATGGGAGAATTTACCTTCTAGCTTATTTTTAAAATATTTTATCTCAAAAAAATAGAAGATAGTCCTTTGATGAATAAAACTAAAGCTTTAGCTGTTAATTGAATTACATATAATTTCCTCAGGGTCAGAATGTTCTGTAATCATTTCAATGTTTATCATTGTAGATCTGTTCGATTTTCATTAAGCAGCAGTGGTGAGAAAGTAGTTGATCATGAAAACCATTGCCTTTACTTGGCAAATAATCACATCCCCATTTAAAGCCCTCATCAAATTGCACACATGATGTGATCTATTAAGCTCTTGGCTTTCTCTAGCATGTCATTAATTTCAGAGAGTGATTTCTAATGATCACATTTCAGAAAATGTCAGAAACGTTTTTCTCCTTTTGTTGCTTGTCACCAAGCGAGAACAATCCTGTAATGACACCACACGTTTCAACACGCCTTTTCGTAATGAGTCTTTAGGGGGAAATTCAACTTATGAGAATTAAGAAAACAGTCTGCTACTTCCCATAACATCAAAACCATAGGAACATGGTTTTGCATACATAATACCACACGACCATAATGCCTGCGATGGGGCTGGTTATATTCCACATAGTTTATGAGCCATCGCTGCTAGTCAATACAAGTGTAGTGTTACTTGCACTGGCCAATATACACACTTTAAAATCATTGATAACATATAATTTGTTACCATTTCTAAGAACTAAGGAATAAAAGGGAAATGTAAAAGATCAAAACACAAAGTCTCAGCTTTGCCTCTGAACAAGTCTATTATATGCCACACATCACAAAAAGCTAATGTGCTCAATAGTACAACTTGAAAAAGCCGGAATATGTTCATTTTGTTACTTTCCACCACCACTCAGGATTAGCCTTAGTCATTAGTATTATTTTCAAAATAAAACAACGAATCAATGCAGGAAAAATAGGCTAGTAAATGAGGCACGTTTATCTAAAACCCTCTGTCCTTAGAGACCAAGAATGACGTACCACTTGGGACTTGAAGAGCAGATGTGACAGCCAATGTCACAGGAGCCAGAAGTGAAGTGAGAGAGATCGTCTCAACCACATTCCCAAAGGAATGCTTTTTAAAGAAATACTCTGAGTTGGTGCCAGTGACACAACACCTTTTTTGTGACATTACAGTGTTGTTCTGTAACATGGTCAAGAATCCTCGGATACAGCACAAAACTGTGAAATTTCAAAGAGCCAAATAATTCACTTTACTTATGAAGTACTCTAACAACCAGGACACAAAAATAATCTAATTTTCTGTCCTCAATGTAGAGTTTAGTTCAATTCATGATGATCAAAGTCAGTCCTTCTGTGTGATTTAAGTGAACAGATCTGCATGCCCCAAATATGACTCTTTTGCCCACCTGCAGTCCTATTAGAGCCAATCGTAGATTCTGACACTATTTCTAGAAGAACTCTGTTAAAGTGCTTTCATCAAGAATTAATTAAATTATACTAGTAAGACATGCTTAGATGAATGAATGTCTTTGAGGAAATATGACCAGAACAGACAAAATAGGTAGAAATTCAGAGATTGAGATTAAGGGAAAGAGAAGGAGCGAGTTTGGCATTTATTGAATACATACTATGTGCCCCAAGTTGAGCATTTTCAATGCATTATATTTTTTAAACCCTCACAGCAAATTATTATTGCTCTCATATTACATAATAGGTCACACAGCCAATGAGGAGCAGATCCTGAATTCTAGCTACACTGACGGGAGAATAGGGGTGGTGGGTTGGTGTGGAGAACAGTCTGGAAAAGGTCCACTGCATGAGGACATCCTGGAGCAACCAGGACAGCAGTAGGCTAGGTGTGAGAGGAAGAAGCTCCAAAGGGGAATTCCACTGAAGGGATGGCTTCAAATGGACATAAGAGAATCCTAACTTCAGCTCTAAATTACTTCATGATCATGTTTCAAATATTTGAACAGGGAGGATAGTGATTCATGGTGAGGAAACTACCAGTGCCCATCAGTTTTCAGATACTTCGAAAGCAGTAGTAAAATGCTGTTGGGAAGTTATTGTAAAACTTAAGTGGGTAGTGCTGCAAAGGTGAGTGTGCATATAAAAGTGTGACATGTGTGAGTATGTGTATGCATGCATATGGGAATGTAGTATGCATGTGAATGAGTGTGATGTGGCTGTGTGTGTGTGTGTGTGTGGTAAAGCACATTTAACACATTAGTGCTTTATGATCCTCTATTCACTCACCTGCACAAGCAACTAACTCCACTTCAACTATCCACCTACTCTGTGCCTTCCCCTGAGAAAATGAACATAGCTGTGCTAACTGGGCTCTTTTTAAATTTAAAATGGGTACCAAAAAATGCCCAATAAGTCTAATATATTCCCTAGAAGCAAATTTTCCCCTTTCTCCAAGAGGTCCATTTAACACCTTCTCATCTGTTTTCTGACCTCCAGTATTCCCTCTAACCCACTCCAACTTTTAACTGTTGACTCCACCTCATATTTCCCTGAGAAGTTAGATATAATCATACAGGAATTCTCTTATCTTCCCAGCATCACCTCTATCTGTATCTGTACCTCTATGCTCTGTCTTTCTTCCTTTCACAATGGAAGAAGTGTTTATTTTCCCATTAAAGGCGAACACATTTGTGCTCAGGATCCCATCTTCTCTCTCCTTCTCAAGGATTTCTGCAACTCTCTCCTGAATTAATTGTGTCTTTCTCTCTCATCTGCATCAGCATACAAACGTGCTGTAGGATCCCCCGTCTTTAACAGGTCTTCCTGTGATCCTGCATCCCTTCCCAAGGGCTTCTCCCATTTTGCTGCTCCACATAACAGCAAAACTTATGAGAGCAGTCGTCTAATATACCTTACCTTTATGTTTTCACTCCAGATAGCTCTCTGGCCACTTCAGTAGGGCTTCTGTCTCCCCCTCCAACCCAACAGAACTGCTCATAACCAACATCAATGAATTCCATAATACCAAAGAACATCTTCACCTCTCTGACTTCATTTTACTCTCTCAACAACATTCTATGGAGTTAGCAGTCTCCTTCTTGAAAATTTTTTTTGTGTGTGAGGAAGATCAGCCCTGAGCTAACATCCATGCCAATCCTCCTCTTTTTGCTGAGGAAGACTGGCCCTGGGCTAACATCTGTGCCTATCTTCCTCCACTTTATGTGGGACACCACCACAGCATGGCCCAACAAGCGGTGCGTGCCGGGGATCTGAACCCAGCCCGCCAGCAGCAGAGCGTGCACACTTAACCACTATGCCATGGGGCCGGCCGCCTCCTTGAAGTATTTTTATCTCTTGGTTTCCGTGAAACCAATCCTTTAGGTTTCCTGCTGCCTCATTGCCCATTCTTTCTCATTTCCTTTACTGGCCACACATTGATGTGAATAAAAATAAAAACACAATATACCAAAATTCACAGGATGCTGAGAAAACAATGCCCAGAGAGAAATTTATAGCCACAAACACCTATATTAAAAAAAGAAGAAAGATCTCAAATCAATACCCTAAATTACAGAAATAAAAAGATCACAAAAGTATACTGTGAAAAGCTTTATGTCAACAGTTAGATAACTTAGATGAAATGGACAAATTGCTAGAAAGACATGAACAATGAAAACTTACTCAAGAAGAAAGTGAAAATTTGAACAGACTTATAACAAATAAAGAGACAGAAATAATAATATTAAAACTTACCACAAAGAATGCCTAGCCTAGGTAGCTTCATTGATGAATTCTACCAAACGTTTAAAGATGAATTAATACCAATCCTTCAAAACTCTCCCAAAAAATACAAGAGAGAACACTTCCCAATTCATTCTCTATGACCAGTATTATATTTTCACCAAAACCAGAAAAAGACATCAAAATATAAGAAAATTACATCCCAATATCTTTTATGAATATGGATGCAAAAATCTCCAACAAAATATTAGCAAACTAAATTCAGCAACATATAAAAGGATTATACACCATAACCAAGTAGGATTTATCCCAGTAACACAAAGTTGGTTCAAAACAGGAAAATCAATCAATGTCATACACTATTTTAATAAAATAAAGGATAAAAATAATATGATCATTTCAAAAGATGCGGAAAAAGCATTTCACAAAATCCAACACCCTTTCACAATAAAAACACTCAACAAACTGGGAATAGAAGTGAACCTTCTCAAGCTGATAAAGGACATCAATGAAAAACCCACAGCTAAAGTCATACTTAATGGTGAAAGACTGGAAATGTTTCTCTCTAAAATCAGAAACATGACAAGGATGTCTGCTTTTGCCTCTTTTATTCCGTGTTGTACTGGAGGTTCTTTTCAGGGCAGTTAGGCAATAAAAATAAATAAAAGGCATCCAGATTAGAAAGGAAGAAATAAAACCACCTCTATTTGCAGATAATATAGTCTTATATAGAGAAAATCCTAACAAATCCTCTAAAGTACTATTAGAACTAGTAAATGACTACAGTAAAGTTGCAGGATACATGATCAGTATACAAACGTCAATTATTTATATATATGAACAGTGAACAATTTGGAAATGAAATTAAACAATTCCACTTATAATATTATGAAAAAGAATAAAATCCTTAGCACTAAATTGAACAAAAGAAATTCAAGACTTCTACACTGAAAACTACAAAACATTACCGAAATAAATTAGAGAAGACCTAAATAAATGGAAAGACATTCCATATTCATGGACTGTAAGACTCAATATTATTAAAATGTCAGTAATCCAAAATTGGTCTTCAGATTCATTGCAATCCTTAAAATCCCAACTGTCTTTTCTGCAGACATTGTCAAGCTGATCTTAAAATTCACGTGGAAATCCAAGGGACCCAGAATGTCCAATCTTAAAAAAGAAGAACAAAGACAGAAGACTCATACTTCTAAATTTTATAACTTACCACAGAGCTACAGTAATCAAAACAATGTTTCATGGCATAAGAATAGATATACAGAGCAATGGAATAGAATTGAGAGTCCAGAAATAAACTCACATTTTCATGGCCAATTGTATTTCAACCAAGCTGCCAAGATAATTCAAAGGGGGAAGGAATAGCCTTTCAATGGTGCTAGGACAGTTGGATATCCACATGCAAAATAATGAAGCTGGACTGTTTCATATACACAAGTTAACTCAAAATGGATCAAAAATCTAAATGTAAGAGCTAAAACTATAAAACTCTTAGAAGAAAACATAGGAGTAAACCTTCGTGTCCTTGGATTAGACAATGATTTCTTAAACACGACAACGAAAATACATGTGAAAGAAAGAAAAAACAGATAAGTCGAACTACTTCAAAGTTAAACCCTTTGTACTGCAAGTGATATTATAAAGAAAAGTGAGGGAGAAAATGTTTGTAAATCGTGTATCTAATAAGATGTTTATATCCAGAATATATAAAGAACTCTTACAGCTCTTACAATTTTTGAAGTTGTAAAAATATAAATAACAATTTATATATATTTATATATAAAAATATAATAATTTTTAAATAGGCAAAGGATTTGAATAGACATTTTTCCAGTGAAAATATAAAAATGGCCAATAAGCATATAAAAAAATGCTCAAGATCATTGGTCATCAGGGAAATGCAAGTCAAAACCATAATGAGATACCACTTTACACTCACTAGGATGGCTGTAATAATAATAATATTAAAAGAAACAGATGATATCAAGTGTTGGTGAGGATATGGAGAAATTTAAACCCTTATTCTTTGGTGGTAGAAATGTAAAATAGTGCAGTTACCTTGGGAAACAATTTGGCATTCTTCAATTTGTTACAAAGGAATACTACTTGACAATTAAAAGGAATGATATACTGATGCGTGCTACACACCATAGATGAACCTTGAGAACATGATACTAAGTGAAAGAAGCCAGTCACAAAAAAACACATATATTATGGTTCCATTTATATTTTAAATGTCTAGAATAGGCAACTTTATAGAAACAGAAAGACAAAAAGCTACTGTTTGCCTAGGGCTGGGGAAGTAGTGACTGCTAATGTGTACCAGACCATTTTGGGGAGTGACAAAATATTTTCAAATTATATTTTGGTGATGACCGCACAACTCTGTGAATATATTGAAAACAATTGCATTGTATATTTTGTGTGTGTGTGTGAGATTAGCCCTGAGCTAACACCCGATGCCAATCCTCCTCCTTTTGCTGAGGAAGATTGGCCCCGGGCTAACATCCGTGCCCATCTTCCTCTACTTTATATGGGACGCTGCCACAGCACAGCTTGACAAGCTGTGCATTGGTGCACGCCCAGGATCCAAACCTGCGAACCCCGGGCCACCAAAGCAGAGCGCATGCACTTAACCGCTATACCACCAGGCTGGCCCCTGAATTGTATATTTTAAATGAGTAGATTTGGGCCGGCCTCATGGCTTAGCGGTTAAGTGCTCGCACTCCGCTACTGGAGGCCCGGGTTCCATCCCGGGCGTGCACCGACGTACGGCTTCTCTGGCCATGCTGAGGCCGCATCCCACATACAGCAACTAGAAGGATGTGCAACTATGACATACAGCTGTCTACTGGGGCTTTGGGGGGGAAAAAAAATAAATAAATGAGTAGATTTTATGGTATGTGAATTATATTTTAATAAAGACATTAAAAAATAATCTGAGAGCCATATTTGAAGAGGTGAAAGATACAAGGTTTCCAGGATAAGATGCAAGGAGAGAAACATATATCACTTAAAAATATTTCATCTGTTGACAGCAAGAACTGTTAGGAATATATTAATCTTAATTTAAAATACACTGGTAATTCTCACATAGAAAGTAATTCATATACTATGTGAGAGAGCTATGTATTCAGTGACCCCCCTTCTTAAAGGATTTGTAGGTAGAATGAAAATAAATTCAAGTTATGGCGGCACTGAAACCTTTCTCCTCAGGCTATGCATTGTGTCCTCAAGAGACATAAAGATAACTTCATAATAATGATGATTGTAACAGTCTGAGGGAAGGTCTGGTTGAGAATTACATCTGACTAGGTTTCCTCAAAACAGTGCTTCCAGCTTCCTGCTAAAATATCTATGAGGATATAGTACTATTCCAGGCGAAAGATAGATTTCCTAGTAAGACTTTTTTTTACTTACAAGGAATTTTGTTTGTTTTATCTTTTTGATAGACTTTAGTTTTTAGAGCAGTTTTAGGTTTACAACAAAACTGAACAGAGATACAGAGATTTCCCATATACCCCCTGCCCCTGCACATACGCACAGCCTCCCCCACCATCAACACCGCACCACAGTGGTACCTCTGTTACAATCAAAGAAACTATATTGGCACATCATTATTACCAAAAGTCCATAGTTTACTCTTGGTGTTGTATATTCTCTGGGTTTGGACAAATGTATAATAACATGTATGCACCATTATAGTATCATAAAGAATAGTTTCACTGCCCTAAAAATCCTTTATGTTCTGCCTATTCATCCCTTCCTCCTCCCTAATCCCCGGCAACCACTGATCTTTTACTGTGTCCACAGCTTTCCGCATAGCATGTAGCCTTTTCAGATTGGTTTCTTCTTTCCCCTAGTAATATGCCTTTAAGTTTCCTTCCTGTCTTTTCATGGCTTGATAACTCATTTCTTTCTAACTGTGAATAATATTCCATTGTCTGGATGTACCACAGTTTATGTATCCATTCACCTACTGAAAGACATCTTGGCTGCTTCCAAGTTTGGGCAATTATGAATAAAGTAGCTATAAGCATTCGTGCACAGGTTTTTGTACGGACATAAGTTTTCAACTCGTTTAGGTAAATACCAAGGAATATGATTGCCAGATCGTATGTTAAAGGTATGTTCTGTTTTTCAGGAAACTGCTGGAATTGTTATACATACACATAAAAAAAAAATTGTAAGATTCCAACAGAAAAATAAGGCTGCCTAAAAACGAAACATCAGGAAGGCCTAATATACCAACTCTAAACCACATTGCCAAATGACAAGGACTCAAATTCTAGAGAGTTTTAAGAGAAGGGCAGTTGTAACTTAAGAGTTTTCCACACGAGTGTGGTTGGTCATTTATGAGAGCGGAAGACAAATATTCTCGGAGATGCAAGGGCTCCGACAATCTGTTACCCAGGTAACCTTCTTTCAAAACTTACTTGAAATGAACTCCAAGTTGGATAAAGCAAATTAAAAGTTCAAGCAAGGAGAAATTATTGTGTAAGAAGACTGGTGGTAAATACTTTTTCCCTGCCCTCCTGATTAGAACATAATCTTGCATTATAAATTCTCTAGGACTGTGTACCTCCGGGACGACACCTGTCACGTTGCTGGTGTATACATGTTGCCATAATTACTTAATCAGTGTCTGTTGCCCCCAGTACACTGTGTGGCCCTCAAGAGCTGGCGGTGTGTGCTATTGCTCACCTTTTTGGGTATCCCTCCCGACAGCATGATGCCTGGCATCAGAGCAGGCTCTCCCTTCTTTGTGAATGAATGAGCATGAGCAAAAGAACCTGACGCTTCTTCTATTGTTGCACATACCACATCCTCATCTGAATATAATTTATTGGTAACACGTGTCTCCTTTGTTAATTCCTCAAGGACCAGAACTAAGCTGCATTTATCTCTGCACCCTCAGCGTCCCTGCACAGTTCCCAGGCTAAACAGAGTCACTCAATTAACATTTGCTAAATTATTGAATGCAATCCCCTGCCACACCCTACCCCACTCCTTACACCCCTGCCACACTAAACGACCAAAAGGCCATTCAGGCTTTCACACCTCCATGCCTTTTTACAGGCTGTTTTAGCCTCTGATTCTTTGCCCCACCTTCTCTACCTCATGAACTTCCACAGCCTTCCAGCCAGCTCCAGCACCTTCTGCTCTGTCAACACCCAGGCAGAACTCACTGCTTCCAAAGCAATTGACCACATTATACCGAAATTATTTACTAATTTGTTTGTATTGCACGTTAAATGGTGGGCTTCTGAGGACTATGCTTTAAAGTATATTTTTCCAATTTTAGGTACCATGTTATCTAACTCATAGTAAATGCTCATTAAATATTTGCCAAATAAATGAACCTACTAAAAGAGCTATATGGGCGTATGAGTAGTTGCTCATCTATTCACAAGAGTTTTGTTCAGAAGGTCAACTTTGAAGTAGCAAAATAAAAGTGAATACCAGGCATCCAGGGAGTGTGTACAAATGATGGCCAGGCATTCTAGAATTTACTGGAGCTGGGTTTCAGCATGGGGGAGGATCCTCCCCCATCTCTGTGTCTCAGCGGATCCAATGCTCTCATCGTTTGATAAAAGAGGCTAAGATCAAGATTTAGCTCATCATAACTGAAATTATTTTCTATCTTTTGGTTACAGTCATGAAGTTTCACTGCTTTCAAGCTCTTCCCTCAACATTGGAAGATGGAAGGAGGGAAATTCTTCAGTGTCTCTTAAACTTCTAAATCTAATTAATAGTTAAGTCAAGAAACATCCCTTATCAAAATTTCCTTTAGTGTATTGTATTAGACTAATTTTCTCTGTCAAGTAAAAGTGCCATAATTTTTGGTACTTAGAGAACTCAAAATTTTAATGGGAAGATTTAGTTAATGTTTTAAAATCTGGGATTTTTTTGAAGTATACTTTCTTAGGTGTGGATCCTATAGTTAGATTTGCTTGCTCCATAATTGGTCTTTCTTTCTTGAACTTGTTTTTGCTGAGGTTTTCTTTTTCTTTCTCTTGAAAGACTAAGATAATCTGACTGCACCTGCCTATTGATGAGAGTTTTCAAGTGCAGTAGTTGTAAGTAGCACACCTGCTGAGAAATTGTTTGCACATGAGGAGAACTGAAGTGTACAGCCTTGCCTAAGTGAGTATAAGCAATTTTGCATGGACAAAGGGATCTGAATAAAATGAGAAGCAACATAACCTGATAGACTCATGGGTCAAAATATACTAAAAAGTATACAAAATTGCTATGATAAATTAATCTGAAAAATATTCTACCAAAGTCAGTACTTGAATCTCATGTAAAGGAATCATATTGGAATAGGAAATGCCAAGGTATTACAATAACAGCTGCACCATTCTTTATAGCCTAACTAAAATGAGGATGTCATAGAGAGCAGTCTTCAAACCCTATTTTTCACAATGTCAAATCCATTTTATAAAATTTGAAAAGTTTCAGAAGCAGCCAAACATTGGAGCAAAGATTGTTCAGGATGCCATTTCTTTTACATATGAAAAGGTGCAATATGTTGGTTCTTCCCTACAAATGCAAGAAATAGAAACTTGAGAAATCAAAGTTCTGTTATTAACCAACCTCACTCATTTATTGTCATAATTATTACTAATTTTTAATTAATGTTGTCACATTGATTTGACCTTGGCAAAGTGAAAGTATTAGAATAGGAATGGGGGTTCAGGAGTCTGGTTTCAATGCTGTTACTGTCTAGCTGTGTGCCCATAGGGAAGTCCTTTCATCTTTTGGGGCCTCAACTTCTCTATTTATAAGATTAAGAGGTTGAGGAGCCGGCCCCATGGCCTAGTGGTTAGGTTCAGTGCACTCTGCTTCAGCAGCCCTGCTTCAGTTTCCAGGCACGGACCTACACCACTTGTCAGCAGCCATGCTGTGGTGGAGACCCACATACAAAATAGAGGAAGATTGGCACAGCTGTTAGCTCAGGGTGAATCTTCCTCAGAAAAAAAACAAAAATTAAGAAGTTAAATAAAATTATTACAATTTTGGTTTGTTGACTAAAGTTAGTTATAAAAATGAGATATAAATCGTGATCTGGAAATAAGAACAAGATAAAAACTTGACAAAAGTTAAGAGAGGAAATTTGACTTAAAAGACAAAAAACAGGGGCCGGCCCGGTGGTGCAAGCAGTTAAGTGCGCGCACTCCGCTGCGGCGGCCCGGGGTTCGCCAGTTCAGATCCCGGGCACACACCGATGCACCACTTGGCAAGCCATGCTGTGGCGGTGTCCCATATAAAGTGGAGGAAGATGGGCATGGATGTTAGCCCACGGCCAGCCTTCCTCAGCGAAAGGAGGAGGATTGGCAGATGTTAGCTCAGGGCCGATCTTCCTCACAAAAAAAAAAAAAGACAAAAAACATTCAATTCATATATTGCCATGTCACCATCTATAGATAAGATTGGTGTCAAAGATACAAAAAGAAGAAAGGTAAAACTTTAAGCCAAGAAAGGCAAATAAATTGCTGATGACATGCCAGCTCTACCTGATTGGTAGAGGCTGTCTAGAGCAGGATGTAGAGGGTTCTAAGCCCATCTGAGTTCAGTGGGAAAGAATGCTGTGATTTATTAGTAATGTCTACTGTGGGCTCAGAAAGGAAGAGTAGTAGCATATGCAAGATATTTGCCACATAAGTTCTAAAACAATATTCTCACCATGTATAGTACATCCCTGTTATTTGTGTCTAAAAATATGTCTGAAGACTTTGGGACAGCCTTTATTCTCAAATAACACAAGAGCATATAATCTGTCACATGAAATACAGTAAAACATAGCTTTAAAATGTCAGTAACTCCTTTCAGTCCCTTAACTGTTCTAGAAATACAATATTAAAGCAGAAAAGCTAGTTGCAGCTACATGGCCCCCGTTTTCATTCATCTTTTCTGTAGTAGTAGAAGCTCTGGAAATTTATTTGGGCACATGGCTGCCCAGAATATTTCTCTATTTCTCAGCCTCTCTTGCAGATAGATGATGTTATTTGACCAAGTGCTGACCAATGAGATATGAGCAGAAGTGATGTGAGTGATGGGGTTCAGGTCCAGCTGCCCCAAAATACACCTGTTTGGCATATTGATTACTTTGAATTAAAGTTACTTAAGAAACAGTCAGTGCAAGAAGGACACTGACCCTCCTTTGTCCCCCCGAAAGCAGGAAATAAATTCCCCATGTGGAAGCTGGCTCCCTGAACCAGGAGGTACAGAGACATCCTCATAGCCAGAGATAGGAAATTTAGGGCAAGAAATCTGTATAAACAAACCTTGTTACTTCTTTACTAATTTACTACCCCAAGCCCAAACTCCTTTGTCTTGCCAATTCTTCACAAATTTATTGTTTCTTTGTTTAAAAGGTATAAAAGCTGCCTGCTTTGGTCACTTCTCTGGGTCTCACATTATTATGAGGCTCCATACATATGTAATTAAATTTGCTTTTCTCCTGTTAATCTGTCTTGTGTCAATTTAATTCCTAGAACAGCCAGAAGAACCTAGAAAGGTAGAGGAAAAATTTCTCTTCCCCAACATGAGCAACTTTCAGGCTGTGCTCGTTTCCTCTTCCTGTTGGTTCCAAGGCAGACTGGGTGACAGTGAGCCATGAAGAAGATGAAGAGGAGGTAAAACCTAGAGTTACTATATCAGTCTATACTGCTTATGCACAGAAGGTTATGTGTGACAGAAATAATCCTCCACCTTGCTTAAGCCACTATAATTTCAGGTCTCTGAGCAAACAAATCCATTCCTTACCTAATAAAATGGTTACTTTGGGGTATAGGAATATGCACAAGAAACACATGCATCCTTGTGGGAAATGTGATGTGATTCAGGAGAATGTTGTTCCCATTGTGTAGATAGTTCCAAGAAATAACAAGAAGTGAAGGTATCAGTGTAGCTACCAAACAGAACTTTCATAAAGGTTTATTTCTTTTATTGGGGTTACATGGGTCAAATCCAGCCAATCACCTGTTTGTAAATAAAGTTTTATTGGAACACAGCCATTTTCATTTGCATATTACCTACGGCTACTTTCTGTGCTACAATAGCAGAGTTGACTAGTTCTGACAAAGACCATACGGTACACAAAGCTTAAAATATTTACCATCTGGACCTTTACAGAAAAAGTTTGTTGGCCCCTGTCTTAAAAGATGGCAGCCTTTGCACTCACAGGAACTCTAACTAACTGAACTGATTTTAGATATTGCTTTTTCTTATTTCCACATGGCAGTTTGTCACATCTATGTATTAATATTCAACATCCTACTTTCAGTTTATCCAAATACAGTATTTTCTGTCAAAGAACTATTTCAAACTTTATAATTTCTCCTCACTTCTCTACCTACTAATTGCATCTGAGTGCCACTTAACCCCAGGGCCATTTTTCACAAAAAGATGTTATCTCAACCCAAGAATTAGAGCATTACAAAGGCGAGTAGGGAAAACCAGTGGAGTAAGGCACAATCTCCTGGCTGTTGGTGCCACTCACTCACGAGTTCAGTGACTGATTCCCACATCCTGGTCTTACAACCAGTGAAGTCCAAGTTCATTCCCTGATTTCCAATGTCACTTAGAAACAGCGACTTTCTGTCACTGTTAAAGAAATTTATCTAAAATATTTAGAGAAAACAAGACTGTTTATGTAAAATCTAAGAATGCTATGGGTCTATTTTAGCACAAGTTTTAGACAATGAGCCGGTGTGAGTCCTCAAAGGTGAATTTGACTTGAACAGAATTTTAAATGAAGGAAAAAGTAAGACCAATGAAGAATATGCTGCATTTATCTCAATAGCAGTCAAATAATCAAAGGGAAAAGCAAATGATTGAGTTTCTAAATGTAAATTAAAAATCATAGCTGTCAGAAATGAGCAGCTAACTAACAGGGAAAAGTTTATAATGTTGACTCTAAAATTGCTGGGCTCTTGAATTCATTCTTTCAATATATTTTTAAGAAGAAAAATTGAGAAAAGAATCTTAGGCCATTAAGAAGTGATGAAGACTTTGCAAAAAATAGCTATAAATCAAAATTAAGAAAAGACAGAGAAACTCAATTATTATATGTGCATATACCCTCACATGGAAAAGAAGCTGTACTTGTATTTTTTAAATGTATTTTTAAATTAAATTCATTTCATATACCCATCATCCATAACATGCCTGTGTTAGTACCTGTGAAATTTCAGAATCTAATTAAAAACAAAATATTTATGTTCAGAAAACCCAACATTGTTGGAAGTATGAAACGTTTTAAAATTGTATACAGTGGTGTGTATATTTAGAATGTGTACTAATTTTATTACACTATCTCTTAGAGCTGTGCCATCTAATACGGTAGCTGCTAACCACATGTGGTTTCAAGTGTTATTGAGCATATGAGATGTGGCTAGTCCAAATTTAGATAGCATAAAATACCCACTGAATATTGAAGACTTGTACGATAAAAAAGAATGTAAATTATCTCCATTTTTTACATTTTGGTTACATATTGAAATGACAATATTTTAGGTACATTGGATTAAATGAAATATACTATTAAAATCAAAGTAGCATTTTTTAGCTTTTTAAATGTAACTACTAGAAGATTTTAAATTACTCTGAGGCTTGCATTGGACATGGCTGCTGGACAGCACAAGTCTTGAGTATCTCTGACTACTTTCTTCCTCAGAGACAAATACCAGCTTTGGGTTCTGAGAAACCTACCACCACAACACTGATAATCAATCAATGTAAATTGTGTACTGGATATTTTTATGGGATTAAAAAATCATTCTGTCCTACCTCAAAATATATATTTTACTTTAAATAATCTAATAAGAAATACAGAAATAAAATGTCCAAATTCTATTGTTCACCTTACTTTTTCATTTTAATTTCATTGATTCCAAAGAGAAGCTTTGGTACTTGTGCAGAGCAAGATGTGGTGTTTGTTGTAAGTTGGGAGGGAAACAGATGACCAAAAATAGCAGAATTAGCAAGAGAATGATGCCCACATGAGATATAATAACCTACTTGGGATGAAATTTTACCAAAACCTCTCTTAAAGAACAAAAGTTTAGCAGTTTACACCATTTCTTTAGATGAAAACTTTTTCTAGTGTTGCACTTTCACAATCAGTCTAGGGTAATAGCTTGGTATAGAAATAGATGGAGAAAAGGCTTCTATAGAAAAATACTTATCACTTCCTAAGGTTCTTCATTGATATGCTTTCCACAGATAATCAAGATAATATTGTTTAGGATATGAATTCTAAAACATCATATTACAAAGTACTTTTTTTTACTGTAACAGTTCTCAAAAGCTGACAATTTCCTGACCATATAATTTTACCTTAATGAACTATTTTATTCAATGAATCACTATTCTTGTAAACTCTTCTGCATAACGGAACAGAATGTGACAGCTAACAGCTTGTACCGGCTGACAGTGCCAACTCGCCTCCAGCCCTGTTGCTCTGAATGATGTACTCAGGATGGAGAGATTTGACCCCGCAGAACGGCAGGCCTTTGGACTTCCTCCTAAGGCCCACTTAAAAGTTATCTCCCACTGCTCTCTCAGTGTCAAGCCTTGCCAAGAATAAAAGTGCTGTGTCACTCACTCCATTGGTTCTTTGTCCCTAAGCAGATGAAAAGTCTTTGTTTTCACTTCTAAGATGTCAGGGAACAAAAAGAGAGAAAAGTAATATCGGTGCCCATAAGTAGAGATGCCCGTGTGATCATTTCCAAACAACACCAGTTGCTACTGAGCTACTGAGGTCAACAGGAGGACAAGAAGTCTGATTCTTCTGTTTCTAATTCACAGGTGAGGAAATACTTCACTTCTCAAAGAAAAAAAAAACATACTTTGGTTTTTTTTTTTTAATTTAATGAGAGACCAAAGGCAGAAGAAGCTGGGTTAAATGTTCAGAGCATGGTTTTGTCCATTAATAAGGATAATGATCAGGGGAATAACAACCTTACCTCCTGCCTCCAACTTAACCAACCTGCAGCAGGATCTCCCAACTATGTCTAAGGTACAATTGCATGGGGGCTTTTAATATTTGGACTAATGGAGGTGAGAAGTAATATTCCTGGGGCTTTTAGTACTTGGACTGATGGAGGTGAGAAGAGTTTGTGCAAGAGACTTGGGGAAAAAGAAAATTGGAAAAGACAAATAAAAGAGAGACAGAGAGGACAAGATGGCGTCTGTTCCCAGCCTGCCTCTGGGACTAGGTCCAACCTTCCTCAGACAGGGATGGGAATGCCATTTTGACGAGGAAACTTATAAGACTCTGGATACAAGCTTGAGAGTCTAAGGGACAAAATGTGGCTCCACCAGAGTCCAGAGGCATGACCAGGTGCTAAGATGTGGTGAAGCCAGCCAGGGGCAAGCTGGTGTGGTGGTGCTGGGTCCTTCACCAATAGTAGCTGAGGAAGTGAGCCTACATATGAGAAGCACCACATTTACCTATGTCCTCTATCTCTATGATGGTCCCGCCTTTAATTTCTTCCTCATTTTTCTGCTATCCCAGTCCTAACAACTACAACATCAACATGATGCCTTTTAAAGCTGTTCATAGAAACACTTTTGGAGAATGTGATGGATGGGAATCACTGTTTCTGTCACAACGTCTGTGCGGCAATGGCGAACTACAGGATAAGGATGGACACCAGCAAGGAAGTGCTGTGCCCACTGCCCTGGCACAACAAAATTCTCACAATGGGTGCCAGCTGCAAGCACTGTGGCCAGGTGCCTCCCTCAGGTGGATTGCTGGGGTGGCTAGAGAGGAAGAAGATTAGAGGTCTTGATCAAAGGCACAGTGAGACAAAGCTTAGGAGACTTTGAGGAGGGGCTGAGGTCAGCCAACATGTTCATGTGGCCTCCTCATTCATACTCAGAGCCTGGAGATACCTACATGCATTCAGATCACATGCAACTTTTCTACCAGAAAATGAAGCAGGAGTAAACAGACTATGAAGTCAGAATCCTCAGTCCCAGGAGTGATGTTATTACTTCATATTTGGAATAGGGACAGAGAATAAAACTGGTTCTGTATTTTAGATTGGAATTTTTCATTTGAATATTTGTTTCAATATTTATCTCATATTACTCAGTAGATGTGTTCATGGACATAACAGTAAAATTTTTTGAAAATTGAACTATATTTTAAATTGTTTAGGAAAGATCATATTGAATCTGTAATAACACTCCTCATTAAAACATCACCCTCTAAATGCATCTAATTTGTACAACTGGATTTTTACATCCTATTTTCTTGAAATGAAGTATAATTTATATTAATTTCACCATATTTTTATCAGATACTTACTGTATGCCATGCTTTGAGCTAGGTCCTAGGGGTTCAATGACGAATAAAACACAGTCCTTGTCCTCAAAGAGGTCAAGGATTGTCAGAGAAGATAGTTATGATACCATGTGGAAAAAATCAGCATTAAGGAGGAAGTGACTAATTCAGCACTGGAGGAGAAAACTCTATAAAGCTGTATGACTTTGGAGCTGGGTATTAAAGGATGGTTAAGAATATGCCAGGTAATTAAGAGGAAGGGATACTCCCAACATAAGAAGAACATTTACCTGGGGGAAACTGGATAAAGGATACACAAGACCTCTCTATGTGATTTATGCAACTTCCTGTGAATCTATAATTATTTCAAAATTAAAAAAAAATTAATATGCTAATGCTCCTGTGAATAAATATGCATGGTATTTAGGAAAAATGGCAAGTAATCCTGAATGAGGGATTGGGATGGGAGGATGCTGGACAGGAAGTCAGGAATCAGCTTGTATTGCAGAAAAAGAAAGCTGGCAGAAAGTGGAAGAGCGCTGGAACAGTAGAAATGGAGAGAAGAAAAAGGCTTAAGAGGTATTTTTGAGGTAAAAGCAAAAGTCTTTGGCGATTCTGGTAAAGAGAGGGAAGAGGTAAAGAGAATTTTAAGACTGAGGTGGAAATTCATTCCATTAATCATTATAGAATAACCAAGGAAGTTTTTATAGGGAAAGATGATGAGCTCAATTTGCAGCTATTGAAATTGAGTGTCAACATCCATGTGCAACATAGATTTGGAATTCAAGAACAAGGTCTTATAATGTGCCTTTCCTATACTGTTTGAGAATATTCAGTTCTGCTATAGAAGACAAGAAAACAAACAGGATGTACTGAACTCACAAGAAATGTTAAGCATAGTAAGTATAAATTATAAGAAATAGGCAAAACTCTTAGGATATGTTGTATCCATAATGAGTAAGCAAATAATTTCTAAGACATAGGTAGAATTCATGTGATATGTTAAATATAGACAGCAAGCTAGTAATCTGTAAGACATGTCAACAATCAATCAATAGAATAAAAAAAAGCATGATGGAACAAACAAGAGCGTCGTTTAGAGATAGAAAGGAAGGGAATGACCAAATCATGCCACCTCTGGGATGACAACTATGTCACCCTCAAATTCAGTCACCCGTTGGTGACATTTAGTACGGTCTCATTCTAGCCTCATGTATACTCTACCCGAGAAATGCACATAAGATCCATGGCTATTTAGCAGGCTAATTGACAAGCTACAGCTGTGTCCAAAAGTTCTTGGGCCAGAGTGTCTCCAGTAGAACAAGTGTGTATCGTTGGCTCAGGACACTTTCTGTCTGTGAACTCTTACCTCAAACCTCACCTATGGTCCTCATAACCACATCATTAGCGGAGAGTACTAAAGTGGCAGAGAGGGACAGAGAGAAAGAGAAAAAGGATATATGAGACTTGTGAATCCCAGGTCTCAGGAGTTGTGGTCCTTCCATCTGCATGTCCTCTAATCCAAGAATGTTAACTCACCCCATCTCTTTACCTTTGCTTGTTGTTGCATGTTTTAAATTGATTTAATAAACCATGTGATTCGAGCATTGTAATTTGGTCTGTGAGCCTCTCTGCTCTGTGACTTCTGAGATAGCATGTCTCACAGTGGACTTGAGGTAGTCCCCAAGTACTCACGGTAGTTCCCCATATGACAGGTGTGAGCTAAAGGATTATAATCATTGAGATGGTTGAGATAATCCAACTAGACCCCAGTTACCTTGGTTTAACACAGTTTTTTGGTATGTAAGCTTTCAACAAACGTAAAACCCCACAAGACAAAATCAAGTCTCTGCCCTTGAAAAAGCAGAAGTTACCTCTTTTTATATCTGTTTCCGAAACCTTAATGCAAGCCCTTTGAGGGTAAAAACCATGCCCTATTTCTCTTTGCATCTCCACACCTAGCCTACTGCCAGTAATAGTTCAGATACTTAATGTGTTTTTGCTGACCCGAAGAATAAGCTACAGTGCATTTTCATAACTCAGATATTTACACACTGGTATTTATGCGTTAACTCTGACAAAGCTCATCAGCAGAACCAATAAGCAATTTTGTTAAAAATTGTGTGGATTAGATCATTTATACAGACAGTGACTGTCATGGGAAAATACTGAATTCCTCCAGGGCAGAACCGACAGAATGAAAATGACACAGGGGATCAAGACTCCTGGACCAGTGAACCTCAACTTGATTTTCAACAGATTATGACAAAGATCCCAAATCCTCTATTCGTTGTCAAAGTACATTGGCAAACAGAATTGAAGATTGTGGGAACGTGGATAAGTAAACATATACCATATAGATTGTTTGCTGAGGCACAGGGGAGCAGAGAGTGATACAAGTGTCAAGACAGCCAAACCCCAACCCATGAAAGGAAAAGGAAGAGAGGGAAAAAATGAAAGTTTTTTCGTTTATTTATCTGGGGTGATTGTTAAATTGAAGACATGTTAGATAAATTATGGTCATTCATACAACAGAATATTTTGCAGCTGTTTAAAAGGAGATGAAAAACCATTTATGAACTGATATAGAACAATCTACCAGATATATTGTTAAGCAAAAAAATCAAGTTGAGGAGCAGTTTGTACAGCATGCTAGTATTTTTCATTTAAAAAAAAAGATGTAGATAATACTTGTATATGCACAACATTTTATGGAAGGATACATAACACATTGATTATAGTGGTTGACTCTGGGAAGGAGGACTGGGAATTGTGAGATGTAGTAGAAAGCAGGCTTGTTTTTTGTTTTTGTTTTTGAGTGTTTTAAATTTTTGGAATTTTACATGCATTACATTTTCAAAAAATAAAGATGGAGTAAAACGATTAGAAATAAAAAGTTTTAAATTTAATGTCAGATTTTTTCTAAAATGTTCATTCATCAAAGTCAATACAGTAAACAAATATATTTCGACTCATTTTTATATCTACGGTATATAGTGCTCCACTGTGCAGAGGAAGATTTTTCATTTAAGATTTGCTACAACTCCCAAAATAGGATTAAAGACTATGGTTTCTAATTACGTTATACATAAAGTTACATATTTAGAGCACTTTTCTTTCAAGTTAATGTCACAAGAAACCATTTAACTCACTAAGCCCTGTTCAACTAAAAGATCCCGTTTAGTTGATTACACAAATTTTACAAATTAAAGAAAACCTTTCTTCACAACAGGAGGTAGCACTCAATAGATGGCTCCATTAAGTCCCAAATTGTGAATTAGAGTCTTCAGAAACAAGACCGAGAAGAAAACGAAAGATATGCACCTTGGTTTTCTCATCTATAAAATGGGAACAATAAGAGTAACTAGCCTAATAATACATATAGAACCCACAATAAATAGCTGTAACTAACATAGTTTAAAGGTCAAATGAAGATACACTTTTGATCTTAGTATAGTCCAGTCGATTCAGACTCCTAGTAACCCTGTGTACAGCAGAGTGGAATCCTGCCTGGTCTTTTTGCACCATCCTCTCACCATCTAGGGCTACATCAGACAATGCTCCATTGCTCTTCATAGGGTTTTCCTGGCCAGTTTTTCCAGAAGTAGTCTATCTAGTCTGGAAGCTCTGCTGAAACCTGTCCACTATGGGTGACCCTGCTGCTATTTGAAATCCCGGTGGCATAGCTTTTAGCATCACTGCAACACACAGGTGCCACAGTATGACTACCAACAAATGATGGTGTGGTTCCCTGACTGGGAAACCAACCCGGGCCCAGGCAGTGAGAGCACCAAATCTTAACCACCAGACTACCAGAAGATATACTGGTTCTGAATAAATATTTATGTCCAGAAAATGTAAGTTTATTGTCTTATTTAAGTAAAACTGTAAATGCCTAATGATGTTTGGTGATGGCTATTATCCTCCTGTCACAGCTTGGCAAACATCTCTTCCAGATATCTATGGTTATCCATTTGAATTGGAAATGGCTCATCTCCCAGTGTATTCACAATTAGCTGTTTCCAAAGGCTTTGGTAAACACAATAACCAAAATATTGTTCAAATTTCTCACACAGTTGTAAAATTCAATTCAAAATGGCTTTTTAAAATGTAGGCTTGTTAAAAAAAGAAAAAGATGTATACTGTGTATTTACCTTTGAGTGATGAAGAACTTGAATTAAGATCATAAAGACAATAAGAATCCACACTGGGAGGGGGAGAATTAAATCAATCTTCCTAAGGACTGACACAAAGACTAATTTTCAAACAATTCATCCTGATTAGGTTAAATTAACCAGGTAATCACCTGTAGCTCATTTTTTACTGCCTTTGTAAACACAGGTGGGACATCATTTATTTTGAGCTTTAGCGAAGAATCATGCTGGTGTCTTAAACATTATAAAGAGGTTTATATTTAAATGACTAGTCCTTGAGAATAAAGATAAACCAAACTAAATCACCTTTGGGTATACATGCTGTCAACCAGCAATTATCTGATCGATTTTTTAGTTTTACCTGTAACACAAACTAATTACTTTGAAAATGAACAGCCATGGTTGTTTTATGAACATTCAGATCTATTCTCCTACCAGGTAGGGAAAACAAATGGATCTAAGAAAGGGTTGAAGATGGACAATTGGACAAGAAGGTAAAATGCAGCCCCAAACACAGCACAGTCAGTCATCAGAGAACTGCCCTGCAAACCCAAACCTCTTCCAGCCCCTCACTGCTGTTTATCTTTAACCAGGCTCACCACCACGAAGGGAGGGAACTAGCTGCTGCTTCGAGAGGCTGTTCTCTGCCTATCCATGACATGCCCAGAAGTAAAGTGTGTGTGCGCGTGTATGTATGTGAGACAGAGCAGAGGCAGAACACCTGTGCATGTCTCTGTGTGTCTGTTACATAAAAGGGGTAGGGAAGAGAGGGGAGGATCAAAGAGACACCCTGGAGCCTTGGTGAAGGACCACGTTTGGCAAAAGACCTTTACTCCATGACTCAGATAGGGGAAGAATCAGGATGATTTTCAAATACAATTATTTCTGAGACCCAGCTTATTTCAATCTACTGAATTCCACAGCTGGAGCAAACAAACAGTGCAATCTGTTCAGGTTAACAATGAAATGCAGTCATGCACCACATAACCACGTTTCAGTCAATGAGGAACCACATATAGGACAGTGGGCCCATAAGAGTAGTACCTCATGTACTAATAAGCACCTTAGTATCTTATAGCCTAGGTGTGTAGTAGGCTATACCATCCAAGTTTGTGTAAGTACACTCTATGACATGCACTCAACGACGAAATCGCCTAACGACGCATTTCTCAGAATGTGCCCCCATCATCAAACGACGCATGACTGTAGTATCACAAACACATGCTTTAATAAAAAAGAAACAAAAACAAACCCAGAAATCGTGTCAAGTCCCCTGGAGCCTGAAAAGGAATAAGAGAACACGTATGTCTGGAATGAGGAAAATCATACACAACCATTCTTATTTCATCTAACACCCTCCCAAAAAGGGTTATGTTTTATTCCATG
Source organism: Ceratotherium simum simum (assembly GCF_057802395.1). Lineage (NCBI taxonomy): Eukaryota > Metazoa > Chordata > Mammalia > Perissodactyla > Rhinocerotidae > Ceratotherium > Ceratotherium simum. Next base: position 69,622,137 of record NC_141909.1, on the reverse strand, counting down.
TATTCACTTAATCACTCATTTAGTTAATGTTTATCATAGAAGGTGTATATTTAACATGATAAAAGCATTGTTCTATACTGGGGATAGAATAATAAACAAGCAGCTAGGGAACTACGTTCCTTTCTGGATGAAGAGGCTTACCAAAGGCTGCAACAGCAGGGAGCGAGAGTGAAGACACCCGCCTACAAAGTGCAGGGACCTTCGCTCCATCCCACCAAGCAGGCTGGTCACTCTTCCTTCCTGCGAGGAGAGAGTCAGAGCTCAAGTTTAAGCTACTTCCCTAATAACATCCCTGAGAAGGTAGAATTGTTGGTAGAAGTCCCTATTTTACAAAAGGAACGTGAAGAGAGGAAGAGCCCTCATGAGCCCTAATTCTAATCAATATGGATCCTTCGTCATCCACATCAATCTCTCACAAACCTGAAGCCCTCCCTACAACACACCAGGCACTTTCACAACTTGAGGTTTTCATTCATGCTGTTCCCTTTCCCTGAATTCATTTTCCCCATTCCCACCTGTCTTGTTTTCCTCAATTGTTGAAATCCTATTCATCTTTGAGGTCATCTAGAATATTCTTTCCTTTTAGAATCTCTCCCCAACTCTCCATCCCCACAGGCAAAATCAGTTCCTCACACTATCATTTGCTTTGTGACCTTGAACAGTTGAGTCTCACCTTTCCTCATCTATGAAGCAGGAATAACAATACTTAACTCCTCAGGGCAGGTGTAAGGATTAAAGCACACAGTAATACCTGGTTGGTAACTGATGTTTAATAAATGTTAGTTTCCTTTCTCTACTCTGAGACTAAAACTAAATTAATTTCTTGTCTCTTTGTTAAATAATCCCAGGACCAAATATATTTTCCTGTGCCTGTGTTAAAAAATACCAAGGCAAGCAAAAATAACTTAGCTATTTGCTCCAGGAAATATTTGTTCCTGGAAGATACAACTGTGGGCCAAATAAAATAGTTTACACACCAAGACAAAGTTTGCTCATCAAGACTCATTTCGATACCCTTGTCTCACTGTGCTTACCAATCCAAGACTATTACGCCAAACTCTGCACACTGGTAATTTGATTCCATCTAATAAACTTAGCTTTGCTTAATCAACAGATCTTTTTGGAGAATTGACGGTTGTCATCTCTTTGCCTTAATTGTGATTCAACAGCACTTTGCTTAAACTTCTATTACAGCACTATGCTATAACTATGTTATTGGTAATTGCCTGATTATCTGCCTTCCTTTATAAAATAGCAACCTTTAAAAAAGCAAGATCACATCTTTTCATCTTTGAAATCTCAGTGCTCATCATCACAGTTTGCAATTGGTTGAGCCAGGGAAAAAAAAAACAGTTTTCCTTGAATGAATGAATGAATGAATGAACGAATGAATGGTCATCCTTGAGGTCACAATCCCAGTAACCTAGTGGTTTCACTCAGGGGCAATTTTGCTCCCCATGGGACACTTGGCAATGTCTGGAAATACTTTTCATTGTCATGACTTTAGGGGGCGGGGAAGCCCTACTGGCCTCTGGTGGGTAGAGGGGATGCTGCTAAACCTCCTATAATGCACAGAACAGCCCCACAACAAAGAATTAGCCAGCCTAAAATGTCAATAGTGCCAAGGGTGAAAAATCCTGCCCTAGACTACTATACAGGAGCTATTGCAGCACCTTCTCCACCTGCTCTGAGTCTCAGGAGGCTCATCTGGAAAGCATCACATCAGCTGAGTCTCTGCCCCCCAGCTTCTGGTCGATTCAGCCAATGGGAAGCACCAGCAAGGGATCAGAGCGCCCTAGGAGAACAGGAACCAGGTATCTGCTTCCCCAGCTCCCTGCCTGCCAGGCTACAGTTGGCAGAGGCTGTTCTGTCTTGAGTTCCCCTCTGAAGCCACAGTTCCTCCCCACTACAGCTATAACTCTTTTCAGGTTCTAATAATCGCTCCCTTCACTGTAAGTGCTCCTGCTATTGATAACCTTCCACCATCCTTCGTTGGTTTCCCTAATCTTGCTTACACCCTGGTAATTAGCCCCTTCATTAAATGTTCTTCAACAAACTCTATTTGGGTATGCCATGTGTTTCATGAGGAATCCTGACTGACACACCTACTAGGGATAGACGCCACATAAAAAGATTGCTGTACACATCTACATGGATGGGGCTGGCACAGTCTCAACACATGAAGAGTGTTAACTCGAACTCCACAACAGAGCGTCAGCACTCCTCAGAAGGGAGGTCCGTGCCTCCGAAAAACCAGTTTTCATTTATGTCTGCTGGGAACTAACTTGGCCCCTAACCACTGAAACCAAAGGGTGCATTTTAAAGTTGTTTCTGAGTTAAAAAAAAAAGCTTCACTTCTGAGCCTCAGTAAAGTGGTTTTAGGGCAGTGAAGGCAATTATACTTGAGCAAAAACAACCACATCAAACCATAACACTTGTACTGAGTGGTGAAAACCATTCTAGTCACCTCTGTAGCATATCGGAATTATGAAGAGAAAAATCTGAGAAATAACATGTTTTACCTCTTTACCTCAATTCAGAAATCACTGAAATCTGTAGCCACATTAGGAGAAAATCAACAGAATAAGTGAATTTCTCTTACTGGCAAAAAGAGCCTGAGATTTACTCTGATTTTTAATTTAATTTAATATGTATTGCTATACTTATTGAGGCCCTTCTGTATAACTAACATTCAGAAAAAAAGAAGGTATTTGAAAGAATGGCCTAACATTTTTACTGGTATATGGAACTACAAGTCCAGGTATAAATCTTTTCAGTGCTGTCCAGCCTGGAATGGGGAGGATTATATAACGGAATATGCAAGACGAGGGCTGGAGGTCCTTATGCAGATGCAAGTTGATTAAAATTAGCACTTCATGAAATTGCTTTCTTTTTTTTTTTAGATGAAAAGTGATTCTAAGTGGGACACAGCTATAAAAGTAAAAAGTCCTCATTTTTCAATCTACGCTAAAGGCTTTTTCCACGTGTGACCTTATTTAGTGCTTTAACCTAAGATTATAATACGCAAAGAACTTTTAAAATTGTTTTTCCTTTTACTTGCTTTGGCTCTTAGGAAAAACTGCCAAGATTATCTGAGGGCAGAGTAACTAGCATGGTAGAAAGAGAATTCAAACCCCAAGCTTAGGACTTAAAAGAGCCACACAGTTTTGGACAAACTACTTCACTTTCTGAACCATGGATTTATCCTTAAGGTTCAGTCCTCAAGTTGCTGAGAGGATTAGGTAAGAGCACACTTCCAGAGCACCTCCCACAGTGTCTGGCACCATGCACATGGCACTCACTAGCAGGTACTATCACAATCTGTGTCCAGGAGTAGCATTAAGTTTAGTGGCAGTGCTGTTACTCAATTCAGCAAACTTTGGTTGCACACCTATGATGTGCGGGGTGCCAGGTCCCTGCAACGAATTTCTAATCATGTAAGTACACAAATAACTTGAGTCAATTTGATTTGAAAAGAGAGAGAAGGGGCTAAGGTCAAGCAGGAATTTTAATTAAAATTGAAATTCCCCTTGGATTGCTGATTCAGGTCCAGTACAACAATAACAGCACGACTTGGTGCTTCTGAAAAAATCATGCTGAAAGATGTAAAGGGTCTGTTTTACGGCTACTTTGTTCCATTAGTATTTCTAAGATAATAGACTCCTCTGAGATATCTTCTTCATATCATCAAGCTAATTGGTGCACTACCCTACCAGCTTTGCCAATTACCCCGAAGATCTTCTGTCATGTGCTCCGGCTGTTGCTATTTAAGGCCTCTCTGTTCTGCTGACTCACCATCACCAGAAGCACATGCCGTCTGTCTCTGACATCTCTCAGAGATGCACAAATTGGACTGAAGCACTGGCAATTAATATTTCCACTCTTCTCTGCGTGACATATACAATATTATAAGTGGTACTTTACTTGTGCAGAAATGAAATTAAATTATGGGAAAAGATGGAATTTTTTGAGACCAAAATCAATGACAGGTGTACTTTCCTTCCAGACAGGCTTAAAAGGAGAGGAAAAGAATAAGGCATAGTATAGTTTAAGGTAGATTTTTTAAAATCACTCCTTTTTCCTCCTAAAATTGCTTAAGGCAGGAGATGGAATACCATCCATGCCATTAAAACATTTTTAAAAACTCTCTAAAATAATATAATGATTATTTTATCATTTAAATGTTTTATCATTTGAAGTTAACCAAATACAATTTGTGATTCAAAAATCACATTATTAATGTAATCACAAATCTACCAGTCACAATAAAGCCCAAACCTTATCAAACCTCTTTAACCATATAATGGTTATTATGTATGGCTATCACATTGTATGTAACCACACTATGATTACAATTAATGTAGTAAGTCCAAAGTTCTCAAACGGCATCCGAGCCCATATCTGGCTGTGAGGCATGTTCCTCTCCATACCCTTCTCTCCTAAGATTCCAGAACTTAACAGGAGTCTGGAGCGCAAGACAGACTCCTTCCTCTCCCCCTTTCCCACCTTGGCATCCTCTCTCCTCACCTCCTTCAGACCTTTATTCAAGTGTCAGTCACTTCCACGAGTGGTTTCTTGGTCGCCTTTCCTAAGAATGCTAATACTCCCCAGTCCCCATTCCCACTCGATTCTTCTTAGCTCCTTCCATCGTTTAACACACTATAACATACCTTCAAAAGCCCTTATCTTCATCCAAAATGTAAATACATCTTGCTTATAATCTACTTCCCCTACTAGAATGTAAGGACCATGGGAGATTTTTGTATGTTTTGTCCATTGCTATACCCCCATGGCCTAGTGCAGTGCCTGGTACATAAGAAGTGTCAACTATTTTTGTTGAATGAATGAAAGAGACCTTCGTCTCCTGAATTTGGATATCTAGATTTCCTTGCAGTTTCCCTGGGGCCAACTACAAGAGCATCTTGTGTTAAGAAAATTAACAAAAACTTGGATATAAGGGAAAAGGATGGCTGCTTGTCCTGATTCAATGTCATATTGAATCATTGTCTGATAGACCCATGCAGGCATTATTTATTTCTCCAGGGGAATGTATCTTTATTTGTCACACTATTTACTATTGATTAGGGTCCAGACTCTGTGAAGTTACATGGTAACTATCAGATTTTTGTCTGATAGAGATGAAATGATTTCTGTGCAGAATAAAAAATAACCTCAACAGTTATACTTTTATTGCACTGTCAGACATAAACTAGTTTTTTATCTAACACAGCAATCTTTTTTTCTTCATTATCTTTAAATGCTCTATACCTAAAATGCCTTTGGAACCAGCTTTACCACTCTGTGGATTCCCTCATCAATGAGTTAAATAAATCTTTAATGTAGGCTTGTTCTATCTTAGTACGAGAGTCATGTTTTAACACTTTAAAGATAATATTTTGACAATTTTGGGGGCCATACCACCAAGATGCCCAAATGGATGATGGAGATCAGGTAAGAAGCAGAAAATCAGATTTGTTAGTATTTTTGTTCGTTTCGCAGATTCTCTGTGAGCTCAAGTCAATTTCAAAATGTGCCCACTGGAAAGGGGAACAACTCTTTGAGATCTGGGCCACTTATTTTTTGTGTTTCTGAGTTCACTTTTGACCTATGGCTGATGTTGCAGAACTGAAGCATCAAGCTGTCCAGGTGTTTGTAATTGAGAAAATCCTTTTCCTCTTGTTACATGAGTTTAAAATATTTAACTACACCTGAAATGTATTAATAAAATAGATTATAAAGCTTCATAAAGGACCTCCGTTCTGATTGTGTTATAGATAATAAGCCCTTACATAAATCTAATATTACCAGAATTCCTGGAAAATAAACTAAGTTTCTAATAATTTAAATGTGCTATAATCCATCCTCCAATCCACAAACAAACCACTAACTAGCTCAGAAACTGCTAGCTCAGAAGTATTTTTATATAAAAACCCAAGTTCATGTAATCAAAGTGAATCCTTGGACATATTTGACTTGTTTGCTCACTTTGGTTTAAAAGCAGCTATTTGTCTTCTCCCTGACTTTATGTAAGTAGAATATAATACAAGAAAACATGTCATAATAGATCTCGATTTGTTTTCTTACGAATAGGCTATCTAACCTGAATTCCCCAAAACTCTGATACTGGCTTACTGATCATACAAGCCAACACATTTCCACATAAAGTTTTGAGTTACAAAAAATATAAAATTATATTTCAATTAAGCAGAGTTATAATTCTGATGAAATTGTTATATCAACAGTTATTGTGTTCTAGGGTGCATCAGCTTACACATAATTTTCAAGATCTTTAGTTAACATTAAGAATTTAAGACATTATTAAGTTGAGTTAATGAATAGTCTTTGGATATTGGGATAATTTCTAATAAGATAGAATACTGTAACATTGGTCAGCAAACATAGTTATATATATATATATAAATATGTATATATAATATTTTCTCCTTATTATAATACATTGCAACGTGGCTATGCCCTGGGGTCATGTTAAGCAGGGTTTCTCAGTAGAGGTACTACTGGCATTTTGGATCAGATAATACTTTGTTATGGAGGGCTGTCCTGTACACTGTAGAATATTTAGCAGCATCCCTGGCCTCTATCCACTAGATGCCATTAGCACTGCCCCTCCCCTCCAAGTCATGACAATCAAAAATGTCTCCTGACATTAACAAATATCCCCTGGAGGAAAAATTGAGAACTACTGTGTTAATGAAGGTTTTCATTTTTGCCATTTTAACAATATGATAAAATTATGCATGTGACTATTGGGAATCATATTAGGTTTACTCTACCAACTTTCTAAAATGCTCAAATTTGACAGACCTACTCCCCATCCCCCACTCTATTCTCTCTAAAGTAGAAGTTAGTTACTTCAGTTAAAAGCTAAAATGAATATGGGTGATTAAGACTCCAGTAGGAACAAGAGTGGCAGAGAAATATTACTGTGTATAAAAGGTAATGGAGTGTTTATTAAGAAAAAAGGAGAGGATTTTGTCCTAAAATAAAGTACCTTCTTCCAGAATGTGAATGAAAACAGTGTAGTTTCAAACTTGAATCGATATATAAAATTGCAGAAGGAATGAAAAATATGCTTTTGTTGCCTTGGTTTACAATAAACACAAATAATGAACCTAAAAATAAGCAATGACATGTTTTTAAAATTTGGCTCAGTTTTGATGAAATAATCCATGTTTTAAAAAAAAAGAAAGATTCTGTTAATCCTTTATGGCTAAATATCATGTTAATACAAAATTAGAATTTGATCTTCTTTCTGTTAAAATTGATCTTGGAGTGTTTGGTCTGCTCTTAACAGAAGTAGGAAAGGTTATTATTTATCATCCGTGTAATCTGCTTAGATAGCAGGGATTCCATATCTCACTAGAATACTTTTCTGTGCTTTGGCTGGGTTAGTAATGTCCTTGGTTATTTTTTTAAAATCCTCACTGAAATAGCTAAAGTCATAATAGCTTCTTCTGCATTTATTTTAATATATTCTGTTGTCACTTTGATTAATAAGTACTGTCCAGCTAAAACTATTCATTTACTCAGGCATCTATGATTCTTTCTTAATAAATGACCAAATTTTCTCTAATTCTTTTGATTTCTGTCTTTTTAAGATCAGATTCTAAAATTGAGAAAAAAACATTTCAAGGTGTCTTTTGTACCTAAACTATCTTTGGGATTTTCCAGAGGGCTCCTGGGAAATCACAAAGATTTGTGGTTTTTTCAACTTATGTATTAATTTCCTATTGTCACTGTAACAAATCACCACCAACTTGTGGCTTAAATCAACACAAATGTGTTTCCTTACAATTCTGGAGGTCAGAAGTCTAAAATGAGTTTCAGTAGGCTAAAATCACAATGTTGGCAGAGATGTTTCCTTCTGGAGGCTCTGAAGGGAGAATCCATTTCCTTACCTTTTTCATCTTCTAGTGGCCACCTACATTCCTTGGGTTGTGGCCCCTTCCTCCATCTCCAAAGCATCCCGCCAATCTCTGCTTCCTTCATCCCATCACATTCTCTTCTCTTATATCTTATAACCCTTATGATTATATTGGGCCCACTTGGATAATCCAGAATAATCTCCCATCTCAAGATCCTTAATTTAATCATGTCTATGAAGTCCTTTTTTTCATATGAGGTAACATATTCATAGATTCCAGGGATTATGACATGAAGATCTTAGGTGGGCCCATTATTCAGCCTACCATACCTTATAAAAAGGGAGTATCAGAAATAATTAGGTTTGCTGGTAAAGCTCATATTTCTTAAGCAGCTCCACATCATTGTAAAAGCTGCAGGGTAAAGTTGTTAAATAAAAGAAGCTCAGCCTTCTTTACGTTAATTTTGTACAATTAAAACATTGTTAACATAAATATATTTCATAGATTGTATACTTTTACAAGGCAGATTGAAAGACTTTGCAGATGTGTCAATGCCCTTGCTATCCATAATATGTTCTTATGCCCAGAGGAAACACTGGTCAAATCTCTATGAAAAAATTATGGATTATACCCCAACAGAGGATTTTACTCTCCTTCCTTCTGTTCATTGGTTACCGAAATAAATTAGCCACACTAATTCAGTCTTATCATCAACATGTGGTTTCTGCTCTTCCTCTTCTTTGTTTAAAGACTTAAGTAGAGACTCAAGATAGATATTAAGTCTGACAAAAACAGTCTCAGAGCCTTGTGGAAAGAACTAAACCAGGTACTTTTTACTATTGCTATTTCAAGACATATCAATGATTACACTCATGGTTACGGTCTTTGGAGCTTAACTCAACATAACTTAGTCAACCATGAAACTGAACCAGAGAACTGAATCAGGATATCCAGGATGTTTTTCAGTTCGGAAGCAGATGACTTGCATAAAAATCATTCTGCAGATCCAAGATCCAGTAGAACAAGACTTAAATGAAAGTAGGATGTGCTGAACTAATGAGGGAATTTCATGTGGCATTTTGGGGGGAATATCCTTGGAAGCATTCTTAATGCTCTATTTTCTGATACATACATAAGAAAGCCCTTTATCTTTTTAAAATCTATCTCTAATTCTTAAATTATGTTTTGTAAACCGAAATTTAAGATTCTTTAAGTGGAGTCTGGTTCTCAAGATTCTAGATTTTATAATTCTGGTCTTCAGAATTCAGGAACAAATATTTTAATTGAATCTCTTTCCTTTTCATAGCAATGTAGTTATTTGCATAAAGTCAATACAAATCTATCCTCCTTTGTACAAAGAAAAACTTTAACAAATTTTTACAATCAGGCCATACCTAGAGTGTCGCATTTGAGAATAAATCATGTTTAATGAGCTTTGATAAGCCCACCATTAAGGGATGATGGAATAAATGAAAAGCAATAAAACTAATAAGGAAAATTAATATATGGAGGTATATAAGGAAGCCATTTTGGTTTAAAACTGATGTAACCTTAACTTGTTTTTCCAGAATGGCCTGATATGGCCTATCAAGCTTGCATTGTACATCTGCTTTAAACATTAAAACAGTATCCCAAAGCAAAGAATGCTGCCTTTAAAGATAGGGATGAACGCCTCCCTCCCATATCAGTATTTCTTTAAAGATAGGCATTCCTTAACAATACATAAGTAGACAAGAAGGATGCTGAAGTAGTTACAAATAGATGCAAATTGGCTTCTTTAGGGGAAGGTGGAGGGGAAAAGAATTATCTCCCCACTAGATGGAATTCATTTGCATATTTATAGATAGAGTCATTTGCACTGCTAGTTACCTACAACTAACAGAGTTGTAAATAGCTCAAAGTCAATGAAAAGTAGAGATAACCCTGAAGGGTGGACTAAACAGGATAGTTACTCACCATTTATTCATTTATGTAGTCCATTTCTAAGTCTTTCACAATTTTTTCTGACACTTAACGACGCCCCACTTCCCCCCTCCCCTCTCTCTTTTGGAGAAGGCTTCTAAGCTCATCTCATGAAGTGTGGCTTTATCCTCCCTTTCCCCTAAAAAGACTACTTAAAGCACATCAGTTCTAAGAAATCCCAATATGACTGCTCCTTTCCCACTAATTTCTTCACAGCTGAGTATGCTTTCCCCAGGGATTGCTTCTGCAGCCTCACATACCCTTCCTCTGAGGTTTCAGTTTGCTGGCTCCTTGAAGACTCTGAGCCTCAAAAGGAAATACTGACATGAAGTAACAAGCCCCTTAATCAGGCTTGAAAAGCAGCTCATGTCTCCATTGGTGGAAAAGAATGAAACTCAGTGTTACTTTAATAACTTGATCCCGTCCAAGGAGCTATCCAGTTGAACAAGCACCCTAAGGATTGGGCCCCTCAAAAGTGTCTGGTTTGCAGGCTGTGCAGGGTGGAAGGCCCTGATGCCCAGGAACATGGCCTTTTCTCCAGGATCTCCCCAGAAAGAGAACCCTTGCTCCTCTGCCATAACTCTTCCCTAAGGCACTTCTTTCTGTTCTCCGTGAACTATTCTAAAAGCTATCTTTATTTCAGTGATAATAGCCTCTGAAGGCAAGGTTTACAGTCAGCTGAAGTCATTTAGTTGATTCTTTAAAGGCATCACATAGACATATGCAAATATATGCAAATGAGGTACACAGTGGAGTAATTAAAATAAAATCTAGTAGCCTTAAATAGACAACAAATAATTGTCCTAGGAGAGGCAATTAATTCTATTGTTTACAACCACTCCCTTTGTTAGCTGATTTTTTTCCCAAATGAAGAGGCAAATCATTTTCTTTGCTTCTCTGATAGATAAAAAATATTGCATTTATTAACTGCTTCATTGTTGTCTTGAACAGCATAGCCAAACAACATCTATTAACAAGAGGAAAAATAACTCAGAAATGGGGCCACAGCTTGGAAGACTTTCAGAGTCTGGCCACTGCTTACCGCTTCAGCCCCCAAGCCCCTCCCTCAACTCTCAGCTCCTTCTGTACTGAATTTCTGGCGGTCCCACAATCCTACCAGCTCGTAGTCCCCGCCAGGGGTTACATGTGCTGTTCCTTCTGCCAGAAGACGGAACACAGAACCTGCCTTCAGGAGTATACAACCCAGTCAGAGAAAGAGACAAATAAACAGGTAATTACATAATCCAGGATGATGAGTGCAATGATGGAAATGTGAACAGAGCATGGTGGGGGCGTGAACAGGAGTACCTATGGGAGGAGGGTAGGGTGGTCAGAGAAGAGCCTGAAAGATGTTGCCCTTGAGCTGAGGACTAAAGGAAGTATAGTCCTAAGGGACCATTCTGGTAGAATGGAGACCTAAAATATATGATTTGATAATCTGCATTTGGAAGAATTGCTAGGACTTATGGGCGTGAAACATGCAGTGTAAGGCCAGAAGGGACGAGAGAACGCGGCTCAAGAGGCAGAGTGGCCAGAGCCTGGAGGACTGGGTTTGTCGTTGTTAAAAGATGAACTGAGGCATATTAAAATTTTAAGAGTTTATCTGAGCAAAAATCAATTCCAAATGGGCAGTGCCAAACCGGAAGTGGTAAGGAGCGCTCCACCAAGAGCTCAGGCAGAGATTTTTCTAGAGAAAAGGCAGAAGAGAAGTAAGGAAATTTTTGACTGGCTATAGCTTAAAGCCTAGTTGGCTGTTTGTGATTGTGTGTCCTTAGGTTTCGATTTTGTAACCTTGAGGCATTTACAGGCTTAGATTTTGGTTCACTTACATAGGCTGCCAGGGCATTAGAGCCTCCCCAGTCTAGTGGCCTCCTTGTTTAATTAATTTAACACTACGCTAAGGAGCTTGCACTTCATCCATTGGGGAAAAGGGAGCCACTGAAGAGCTTTTAGTAGGTGAGTGATGGGATAAATCTTTCTTTTTGGGTTGACACTGTCAACACAAGTGACCAATAATTAATCTATAGATTAAAAATGGGGTGAGTTTATTATTTGAGCCAGTCTGAGGACTATAGCCCAGGGGAGCAATCTCCACCAGGGAAGAAAGCACTCTGGAAAAGCGAAGTATATAGCATGGTTATATACTGCTTTGTAACATACATCAAACATAACAGCAATGCTTCTTTTTCTCTTTTGCTACAGTCACAAGATGTTTTGCTGCATGCACAGCAGGTCAATCTGACCCTGGTTTCTGGGAAGGAATGCTTATCTTTAAAGAAATGCTGATATGGGAGGGAGGCATTCATCCCTATCTTTAAAGGCAGCATTCTCTGCTTTGGGATACTGTTTTAATGTTTAAAGCAGATGTACAATGTATGCTTGACAGGCCGTAAGTCAGACCATTCTGGAAAAAACAAGTTCAGGCCGAATCAGTTTTAAACCAAACTGGCTTCCTCGTATATCTCCATATATTAACTTTCCTTATTAGTTTTGTTGCTTTTCATTTATTCCATCAAGCCCACCTGTCTGCATCTTCACAGAAGGGAAAAGAGGGCAAAGACTAAAGGAAGAGATTCCCAGTTGAGAGGCTGTGATGGTAATACCTGGGAAAGACTACGGTGGCTTTAATTAAGGCAGTCGTGGCATACAAGAATGGGGTATGCATTTTAAAGACGTTAAGGATGGAGAGAATTAACTGGACTGATCATTGATTAGAATGGAAAAAGGCCTGGGATGAGAAAGTAGGAGTCAAAGTCAACTCCCAGTTTTTGTGCTTGGCAGCTCTGTAGATACTGGTGTTCTGCACTAAGATAGTGGCACAGGAACAGGATTTGGGGTTGGGGGAGGTATTGAGTTACTACTCAGTATGTTAAATGTATTGAGAAATAAGTGCTTGATGTCCAGGAGGCAGATGGATATATAGGTTCTGGCACTTGGATGGCCATGTGGAGTATGAGTTGAAGGGGACATAGTAGTAGGTGTAAGGAGACCCCATACAAGGCTAGTCGACAGTGCAGGAAAAAAATAGTAATGGCTGAAGTAGGGCAGTGACAGCAAGAATTTAAAAGTGACAGGTTCAAGACATATTTAGGAAGTAAATTGTTTTTTTCCCCTTCATTCTCTAACTATTCAAACATTATTCACATGCCTAAGACTATGTTAATTGCTTTTACGGAATGAGTAATCCAAACAAGCTAGAAAATTTTGGCTGGTGAAGACTTCAGCTTGTGGTGGTAATGTTTTTTTCCATTCTGATATCTACAACCTTTCTAAAGTTCATGCAAGAAATATGTCAAAGGAGTACTCCAGCCCTCTCATTTTCTGGAACTAATAGGGTGATTTACCCAAGAGGCATGGCTACTTGGTAGCAGAGCTGGAACTAGAATCCCTTCTGGTTTCTAATACTGTACTCTTTCTACCACTCCATGCTAGTGCTGCTCTCTCAACTTGGCACTTACTTGTAGATATTTAAAACAGCCTTCTAAAGATCCACAGAACATCAGAGAAGCCGCGCTTTAAGCAATCCATCCTAATCCCCAAAGGTACATTAGAGCTAAAATCATGAAATTAATAGTTACTTACTTACCCAGAATCAATATATTCCCTGGCTAAGATGAGTGATTGTTTTCGGACAACATGAGAGAAATCCGGAGGAGTGAGTGCAGCTGAGTGTTGCTGACAGATGGAAAAGTAAAGCTGGGGAGGGTGGCGAGCCTGCAGTGGAACCCGAGGGACAGAAGCCAGCTTCAGCCAGGCCGATTCTTACAACCTGTGTCATGACTTGTCCCAAGGCAGGGTGGAGATACGAAATTAGTAGCAGAGCCCTTGAGATTAAGAACGTCAAGTTTGGAGACCTTTAGGAAAACCAATTTCCTGGTCTGGGTCCCACATTCTAGGTGTCCTCTGACTTTGGGTCAACATCTTCATCAAACATTTTTTAATTGATTCATCTTATGTCCCAAGCTGGGAGTAGAAATTCACCCAAAAACCTGATATTCTAAAGAAAAATCTATAATCAAAATGGTAATATGGCCCTAGTTTAGGAGTAAAACTACATATTGTATATAGGTTATAAAAATCCCCAAAACAGGTCAGAATTTATTCAAATTATTTTATCATGAAACGAGAAAATCAAACAGCCATACTAATATAACGAATCTAAACTGAAGTGCCATATTCTTTATGAGCCATTTCTACTTTCAAACTATGTCAAGAACAAGTGTTCACTAAATGCACTCGTTTTAGAAGCTGTCTTAATGTGGAGGTGAAATACCATACACTCACTATTTCCATGGTAACTATTTTCTAACTAAATGGAATGAGCATAATCAACATTTAAGACTTTCTATTTCCTGAAATGTTCATCTTATGTAAATGTGGTTTATACAGAAGTTACATGTAGTGTCTTCCCCTTTTATTTTCTTCTTTTAATTAACTAATTTTGTTAAATTTGGTGGCTATGTATAGGAAAAAATGATGTGGTGTATTTGTTGCTCTACTGTTTATAAGATATATTTCTTTAATATTTGAATATTTCTATGTAAAAATTGACATACCTCTTTTCTCATAGTGGTGAGAATTCACACCTTTTAAAAAGATAATTCAGTTAATATATAATATATATCCTACATGTGTTTGGTAAACACTACAAGAAGTGCTTTGTCTGTGTTAAAAGATAATTTTCAGAAAAAGGTAAAATCATGTCTTTTGTACAGATATGAAAATGAAGATGTGTTTAAAATTTTTATTTTACTCCTTATGAGAGAACTAGATGACAAAGACTCTCTCTGTGACCTCTGAGCCTTACTCTCAACTAGGCCTCAACCTTGGGCCCCAGGGCTTGATGGGCCTGCTGAGCTCAGTTTTAGTGAGAATCCTGCTAAGACGTTTAAAGAGAGTTCCCTCAGCCTTGATATCTGCCCACACTGGCCTGCCTTCCGCAAGAATTCTGTGAAGTTGGTTTAGCAAGAGTCTCCCTACCCTTCATGTCTCCTCTTAGTAATTTTTCATCCGCTGACCCCCTCACTCGGCTGGTTGGCTATAAATCTCCAGCTATCTTTGCTGTATTTGGAATTGAGCTCAATATTTCTCCCCTATAGCAATAGTATTGACACCTATCACAATAGTCTTGAATAAAGTCTTCCTTACCATTTTTACAAGTGTCAGAATAATATTTTTCTTTAACATGGGCAGATGTTATAACCAGTTCAAAGGAAAAATCAAAAAGCGCAAATTTATAGAGAGCAAAGGAATTGAATTGTAAATGGGGGCAAAACTGGTTTTTCCACAGGGGACAAGGAAGTCTACTGAACAAGACAGACCTTGCATAACTATCAATTACCTTCAGTTTACAAACTCTTGCAAAATAGCTCAAAGACAACAAACTAGAGTTTGTTGTATGGCTAGAGGAAGACGGCCTGGAAGATGAAGAATACATAGTTTTCCACTGAAGTATAATTTTTGCTTCTAGAATGGTAACCATGGTAACCATACGGAGCATGTCACACTATAAATCCCTTTGATCTTCAGCTTTGCAACCATACCCTCCCAGAACCCAAAGCATGACTTCTTGTAATTCAGGCTCAGAAACAGTTAACTGTGACAAAGTAGGAAAAAAGTTGATATTCAACTCTTGCAGGTCCTCTATACAGTGCAACCTACACACCTTTGAGAAGAACAGTCTAGTCCATCGATAGTCCTTACTTATAAGGCTGATTTAGTAAAGGCCATAAACGATCACCCAATATGGCCAATAAAGATATAAAATAGATTAAAATTCTCATTAGCAAAGAAAATATGTTTTTTGAATTTTAAGAAAAACAGTTTAGAAAGAAAATGGAATCTAGTTAAATTAAAAAAAAAAATGTGCTAGGGAGATTAACCTAAGTGGTTCTTAATATTACTTCAATGAAGTAATTATATAGCTTTTATTGCACTTATTTCATACTGTCTCATATACATTTTTTTAAAACATATTTTGGACCTACTCCATTCAGCACAGAGACTGTGTCTATATCTCCATGGTCTCTTCCACTGAGCCTAGTACTTTGCACATAGTATATGGTCACTGAGTGATTGAAGATTGAAGGAAACTCAACAGAGGCTTCTCTGTGCAAGTTGAAGTGTTGCTTTCTATTGCCCTATTTTAATTTGAAAAGCTGTTTTTAGATAACACTACTATAATTCATTGAACACTGATCATGTGTCACTTAACCTCTATAACATTTAACCTCTATAACAACCCTATGAGGTTATTATCTTCATTTTACCAGAGATATAATGGGAGTGTTTTACCATTCTACTGACCTACCCAATTATATACATGTATTTTGTCTTCTGCACCATCACCATCTTTCTAGGTTTAAAACTAGTCCTCCCAACCCCATTTCTAACTCCTATATCTTGAGCCATTAAAGAGAGGGATGTCCATTTACTGACAACTTCCATGTGCCAGACACCACAATAAAGATCACTTATCCTACTTGAGTCTCACAACAATCTCCAGATATGAATTATTACTATCTCTATTTCATACGTGTGACGATTTAAACTTCTAGCAGTAAGGAAATTTGCTCAAGGTCACACACCTTGTGATCAGAAGATTAGTAATTCACACCCTGTTCTGTCAGACTCCAAAGCCCCTGTTCTTTCTACCGTGTCACACTGTGTCTTAGGCGATGGGTTTGGGACTAATGTGATAAAGCCTAGCCACCCTCTATCCTTGGTTCTTAACGAGGGAAAGGGAAAAGAAGTGATTTAGGAAATTGCTCACTGTGTTACATATTCAAGACCGGGTAGTAAAGGGTGAGAACGGACATGGGGGGCCCAGCTAAAATAGCTGAATTGAATAGTGGCAGCAGTGATGGGAAGGACAAATATAAAAGTTATTTGACAAACAAGGCTTAGGGACAGGTTAGACGTAATGGATGAAGGAGGGGGGAGCAATTCAAATTAATCATAATATTTGAGGGCTGACAGAGTAGAAAAAAGTGATACTGCCTTGGGAAGAAAAGACAGTTCTGGGAAATAGACTCATGTGGGTGAGGGGAAGAAGATGACAAGCTCAGTTTGGGACACGTTGATTTGGAAATGATAGCTGGAGACATAACTGGAAATATGCTGAAGGCATCTGAAAATACGAGTCTAGCCAAAGATCAGGCTAAAATATAAAATTGGAAGCCTTCTGCACTGAATAAAGTCATGAGTCCATCAATGGAGGAAGTGTAGAACCAACCCTTGAATCATGCCCACGGTAGGAGACAGAAAGACAAAGAGAATCAAGGAAAGCTGCTACATAGGGAGTGGTTGGAGAAGTAAAAAGAGGACAGAGATGACAGATGATTAGATAGTAGATAGATAGATAGACAGATAGATAGACAGATATAGAGAACTTCATTAAGAAGAGACAGTGGGCAGCTGATCAGAAAAACAACTAGCTCCCAACACTGTGAAATGACATAAAGTGTATTAGTTAGGATACTGGCTGAGATTCTGTAACTGAGAAATCAAAAGGGCAGCATTAAATGGTTCAGGGCTGGTATGGTGATTCCACAACCATCAGAGTCCCAGTCTCCTACATTATTGCTCTGCCTCCTTAACACTGGGTACAGTGGACTGTGTGTGTCCCCACCAATTTTTTTTTTTTTGCTGAGGAAGACTCGCTCTGAGCTAACATCTGTTGCCAATCCTCCTCTTTTTTTTTCCTTGAGGAAGATTAGCCCTGAGCTAACATCTGTGCCAATCTTCCTCTATTTTGTAGGTGGGTCACTGGCACAGTGTGGGTGATGAGTGGAGTAAGTCCATGCCTGGGATCCAAACCGACAAACCCAAGCCTCAGAAGCAGAGCATGCAGAACTTTAACCACTACTCCACCGGGCTGGCCCCAGTCACCCCCCGCACCCGCCAAATTTATATGTTGAAATCCTAACCTGCAGTGTGATGGTATTAGGAGGTGGAGACTGTGGGAGGTGATTAGGTAATAGGTAATTAGGGATTGGTGTCCTTATAAAAGGAACCCCAAATAGCTCTCTCGTCCTCTTTCCACCATATAAAGATACAACAAGAAGATGGCAGTCTGCAGCCCAGAAAAGGGCTCTCACCAGAACCTGATCATGCTGGCACTGTGATCTCAGACTTAACCTCCACAACTGTGAGAAA
This sequence comes from Ceratotherium simum simum, assembly GCF_057802395.1. Classification (NCBI taxonomy): domain Eukaryota; kingdom Metazoa; phylum Chordata; class Mammalia; order Perissodactyla; family Rhinocerotidae; genus Ceratotherium; species Ceratotherium simum. The sequence continues at coordinate 69,604,135 of NC_141909.1, read as the reverse complement.
TAAATTTCTGTTGTTTATAAAAAACTTTTTTAAAAAGAGGGTGTCCACACTAGCCAGTTTGAATGGGACTCCAAAAAGTCTTGGGATATACTTTCTGCTGTATGTTCCACAGGCAATTATAGGCAACTGTGGAAGGAGAGAGCCTCATGTTCAAGCAAGGGGAAGGACAGCTCACCTGACCCCTCAGCTCAGACAATGTGAGGTAGCCATTCCTACTGCAAGTGGCCTGCAGGCACTGGCCTGTCTTCATGAGAGTAGATGTGTTCCACGTGGTCAGCCAGGTCCTCATCCTTTTAGGCCCACTGATCTCCTCTAAGGACAGGCCACACCCCCACCCTAGCATAACCCAGCATCCTTCTGATTTCCCTGAGGCAAGGCAGGATGCGTCTCTATCTCTGCCTTTTCTAATAAATTGTTACGGCACCAACTTCTCTCCTGATTTGTTGAGTTTTTCCTTTTTGTTCGTTTTTTTTTTTCACCCTCAAACAAATTAAGCTCTTAAGAATGAAAAGCCTTTATTTTCAACCCTACTCTTTCTGATATGGGCTTCAGGGCTTGTTTTAGAATTCTAAACTGAACACCCTTCTTTCTGTGCATTTGTAAGAGAAGAATTCAAATTCTCCTGATACCATCTGGGGGCCTCTGAGTGAGTTGCAGGGGTGGGCAAACATTTTCTGTAAAGGGCCGAATAATAAATAGTTCCGAGTTTAGGGCCACAGACAGTCTGCATCACATAGTCACCTTTTTTTAATAACCTTTTTAAAATATAAAAATACTCCTTAGCGCCAGTGCTTTTCTCAGGCCGTGGGCTTCGCTTCACTAATCTGAATTAGTAAAAGAAACGAGCTTAAGACATTTCTTTGTCTATTTGTCTGTTTGGAGCTCAAATCAATTATGAGTTTTGTATTTCAGTATTTATATTTGACTCATGGCTGAAATTTCAAAATTCAAGCTATATAAGCTCTTTTTCAAACATAAATATATTTATATGTCTTTTCTGTATGTTTATATGTCTATAATTCAGAAAGACTTTTAAGTCTTATGTGACTGTGCAATATTAATAAATTAGATTATAAAATCTCTTCAATTAAAAGAGATCTATTCTGATTGGCTTATAGAGATAAATAAGTACTTGAATACATAAATTCAACATAAATTGAATATTCCTAAAATTTCCAGAAATTAAGAAAATTGAACTTCTAATAATTTCCATGTACTAAAAAAAGATATTTTTAATGCAGCTAACTCAGACGTTTTAGAAATTCAAGTTCATATAATTTAAGTAAATCTTTGCAAACGAGATTAATTTAATATTGTTAGTTTAATAAAAACAGCTATGTCTTCTATAGGTTATCAGCATTAAGTATCATACAAGAGTACATTTTTATTTTACTTGAATATGTTCTTCCTAAACTTACACAATTTTATTTATGGAATAAGCTCACATTACTTCCAATAAATGTTTAAGATTATGAAAAATGAAAACTTGTGTTTAAACAAATTAAATTGTTATTCTAACAACTTTATTTCAACATTAATTTTATTTTTTAATATGTCAGTTTGATGACAGTTTCCAAGATTTTTAGGTAATTTAAAATCTTGGACTGATACTAAATTGAGTAAATTAATGGATATTCATTAAATACCTAAATCATTTCTAAGTAAGATGGAATACTGAAACATTCATTACTAAGCATAATTTTAAGTTTATATGCTTTTATCTCTTATTTTTTAGGGTACAGAGAAGCTACATATGTGGGGTGTTTTAAGGACTGTATTCAATTTTGCCACTTTGAAAACCTGTACTATAAAGAATAGGTAGGATATAGAAAGTTGTAAAGGACTCAAGACAAGGGAATTTTATTTGTCTTGGTCAGAGCTGGCTATGGTTTGATGGTTTTATTTATAAGGTTAGGAAAAAAGAGCTTTATTTATCAAATATTATAGTGACACAAAACTACAATTTAGTTTTCTCTCTCTTAAAATGACAAGATTTTTCTCAGATTATTGGTCAGGTCTTGGCAAGCAGTTAGTTATAAAAGTTTATTCTTTACCTTCTGTGCAACGTGCCTAAATAACAAAGATTCTGTGTCTTACAGAATAATTTTCACAATTTATGTTTAATTTATTATTTCCTTGATTATTTAAGAAAACAAAGGTTTCTCACTTAGGAAAAGTTTAAGGTTCTTTCCAATCATGTTACTTCCTACGTTTACTTTTAAAATCTTTTATTGTTACTTTGGTAGTTAAGTATCCCATGCTCCTACCTTGATCAAACATCCAAATCTGCTCAATTTTTGATATTTTGCCTTCCCAAAATTAAAACCTAAATGATATTTTTGCACCTTTAAACTATCTTTGAGATTTCCCAGAGGGCCCTGGAAAACCACAAAGGATTTGTTCCTTCATCTTGCAAAAAAGAGGGGTACTAGAAATAATTAGGCTTATTTGAACGTTACTATTGATGAGTTGCATGGGAAGAGCTGTCAAATTAGAAGAGATGCTTAGCCTTCCCTAGGTTAGATTCGTATGGGTAAAAGGTTATGGATACAACTATTTCAGCAATTGTATGCTGTACGGGAAGTTCCTAAAGAATTGTCAATGCCCTTGCTATCTATGATATGTTTCTGTTTATTAGAGTCCTGGTGCTGCTTTCCCTATTATTATACAACAACAATACAGTGTGATTAGTCACAGTTTCAGTTATTTTTAAAATGTTAACTTGGTCACAACTTTACTTCTTTAATTTGAATCTAGCATCTTCTAAGCCAGTAGTTTTCAATTGGCGATTTGCATCTCTTATCCATGGTGTTATATTAACATACATGTGTTTACGACAACCTACTCCAGATTTACTAAAACTCTTACTTGATATTCTTGATATATTCTTGGTGCATTCTTACTATATTCTTAGTATATTCATGGTATATTATGTCAGGATTATTATATATGACAAGATTTTTCTCTGAAGTGATTATGTTCATCCATTTTTATAAAACATTATATTAGATGTTATAAAATGTTATAAAAATGTTATAAAAAACATTGCATTAGATGTAATGTTCACTGTATTCTTTGAAAATAAGTCTAATCATTGTGTTTATAGATATTTTGTCTAAAACTTTTTTGGGTTAAATTTATGATCTTGTTTTGCATGCCACCGAGACAAACAAATTTCCTTGTCTGTTGCATTATTCTTATAATGAACTCTCATCAGAACTTTCACTTTTGAAGCTCATCAGTAATAAATTAACCACAGGAATTTTTGTCTCCTGTCATCTACAAATAGTTTTCTGTTTTACTCTTATGCTTCCCTGAAAGCACCCGCATCAGCTGTAGACCAGAGTGCTTCATCTTCAACAAAGAAGGATCATCTGTGAAAAAGATTATACCAGGTACTTCAGGGAACAGGCTTCTGATGGCATCACTCACACAACTTTGAGAACATACCATGAGATGAGTTAGGATTTCTAGAACTGTAGTCCAGAAGCAGATGGATTCAGGAGACTGCTAACCCAAGATCAAGCAGAATGAGAATTAATGACATAAAACTGAATGAATTGATGAGGGATAATTCTGGGTTTTGTCCAGAATATTGATGCTGTTTTAATTTTTTATTTTCTGGATAGATAAAGAAGTCCTTTTGCTTTCCTCTTAAGCAATTTATAACTCATAACAATTGAGTAGACTCTGCTTTTATAAACTGAAATGAAACGTTTGTAAATGATATCTTACTGTCTCTGACTAACTCCTCCAGAATTTGGACTCTCTTACTGAGCATTCTTATTTTTATGGCGATATAGTTATTTCCATAGAATTTGTCCTTTTTTATATCAACTTCATTAAGAATCTGTCTTCACATAATTGGAAACATTGGTTAAGCAACCAAAGCCTTATTTGAGAAGGTCATATTTGAGAATGATGCTCATTTGATCAAATATGGGCAAACATTTTTAAGGAACTAAGGTTGACATTATGAAGCCAATGCTTGCAAAGCTCTCTTAGGGCTGGCCTGATATCTGGTTCACAGTGTTTTGTCTTTACAGGCAAGTAAAGTAAGTCTTCTTGGCAGACCCAGGAACCCTAGGATATTTTGTGGACCTCCAGAAGAGAGAATTTATAGGTACCATAGGTGAAATTTGACAGCAAGTTCTTGGCTTGGTTTCCTATCCTCAAGAGGCTTTTAAAAGTCTAATCTGAAATTCCTTATGAAAACTTCAAGCAAAGAAACTTATGAAGGCCTATATAGTTAATTACCATTTTTTTGCAATTTTAAAAATAATAAAGCCAAATTTTTATGATCTTATTTTATAATCTCTCTTTGAGATTATCTTTGATCAAAAAGTATGGGACTGGAGGAGTGACTTTTGTGAGACAGAGAAATCTTGTGTTTCTGGAAATCGATGCATTGTCTATAGCACATCTTTCTGGGTTATCAGATTCTAGACTTTTTCATTGTCTTTGGGCTATGTTGCACCTACTCACACAATTTGTAAATTTGGGGTAACGGATGGATATGTAAACTGTATTGTCTAATGTTTATTTAATTGACTTCTTGCTCTCTGTGGGAAAACCAGTTTTAATATCTACCTGCAAATTGTACTGGAACATGTTACTTGCTCAAATTGCCAATCCTCACCAAATTTTCTTCTTTTTTTCAGTTTTTTTCAATATCTGACTCCAACCCTCCAAACTAACTTTTCAATTTTTCTCCCTGCTGCCTGACTTTAGCATCACCGAGAACTAAACCCTGACTGCTCAGACCACTATCAGGACTCCAGGTTGCCTTGCGGCTGGCCCTTGTCCTCTAGGATCTGAAAAAGATAATATTAACTTCAAAGGATTCACCATCGCAGCAGATCATGCATGCTCCAGATTTCTCTTTGGACAAGCTCCTGTCTGAGCCACTAAGGAAATCCTTTGAAAGGCTTGAGTCATTCAAGCTTCCTATACAAGGGGTAACCAAGACTATGGACAAATTTACCAAGAGCACAACATTGTAGCTAGAGAGCTTCAAGAAACTCAACAAGTAGTGCTGCATAATAGAAGGATTTTCCTCCAGTGGTCTTAAAATCCACTGGACTGGTTACTCTCAGGGTTCAACTCTTGGCTCTTTATTTTAATATAACCTTTTATGTTAATTATTTTTTTCACTTTAGGCATGTCTCTTTTTAGGGCCTAATCTCCAGGACCTTAAAACCACTGACCTTTGCCACCACCTCTCAACAGATGGTTCATCTAGTTTTACAGGAACAATGCCAACAAGAATCCTCAAGAGACAGCATTTCTTAGACCCTGCTTCGCCCCATTCAGAAAGTTTATAATCAGCTGTAAGTTTTTCATTGAGGGAAGATATTTATCCTGTTGAACAAAAGGGGAGACAGACAATGTCAAAATTTATCTGAGCCTTGTGCTCCAGAAAGCAAAGAAGATTGAGAAGGTTGAGAAATCTCCCCACCCTTTTATATTCTAAGAAACTGCTAACCAGCAAAGGATCACCCTGCTGTCCCATTTTCTGAGATAAGATTCACCTCCACCTTTTCTCAGTGACACAGTGAATACCCATCTCCATCCTACCTCATGATTCCCGTAAGATTCTCTGATGACTCCTTTGTTTAACTGCTTCTATAAAACTCAAGGGCCCTTTCCTTTTATTTGAGAAGTTATTCATTGATAAATAATCTCCCTATTGCAATAGCCTGAATAAAGTCATCTTCTAATTGTTCGGGGCATTTTGTCTTTCACATTGAAAACAGATGCGCCATTTCAAACCAAACAGTAGTCCCATGATAGAGAATGGAAGCACTACTCACTGTAAGTCAGATAATATCCTATGATTATGTGTCCGTCTCTAAATATATCCTTTTCTTTTCCATGGAGTTAGTTTTTATTTCTTTCTCTTACTTGGCTATCTTTAGATCTCTCTCTTGGTGTGACTACAGTCTCCAACAACTCTTTAAAATACTTTTCTAGCTAAATTTCCATGTTATTCTTTTCTTAGAGACTTCTCTCCTAAAGCTCTCCATCTTCCAGCTCCAGTCTATGCTGGTTGCCCTCTTGGTGTGCTGTAAAGCTGTCACTGTGGGACTTCCATCTGCCATCTTTATAGGAATTATTTACACCTCTTTTCAAAACTGGAATCTCATTTCCTTTTTTCTTGCTTTATTCCTTTGTTTTCTTAGAGTGCATCCCATAGAATCTTCCTGAGATAGGGTACATGGGAGATACATTTTTTGAGACCATGAACATCTGATAACGTCTGTATTCAACTCTCCCACTTGGTTAATGTGAGATAATACAAAATCTAGACTGATCTCTGCCCCCAGATCCTGCCACAGAGCTCCTAAAACCCTTGTAATTTTCTAGGTGATAAGAACACTAGAAGCATCGCTTGTTCTAATATTCAGTCTTTGACCTCATGTCTGACACAGGGCTCTTAAGATGCTTATAAATTCCTAAGTAATAAGAGCACTAGGAGCATCTTTTGTTCTATTGAGGTGACTCTGGGGGGGCTTCTGGATAGTTCCTGGATGGGGGCTGGTCACCAGAAAGACCAAGCCATGATTAGAAGCTTGGAATTTTCACTCCCACCCACAACTTCTGTAGAAAGGGGAGAAGGGCTGGAAATGGAGTTAATAATTGATCACACCTACATGATGAAGCCTCAATAAAAATCCCAAAAGTACAGTGTTCAGAGTTTCCAGGTTAGTGAACAGGTGGAGGTGTGGGGAGAGTGCTGCTTCCAGAGAGGGCATGGAAGCTCTGTGCCCCTTCCCACATACTTTGCCCTATGCATCTCTTCCATCTGGATGTTCATCTGAATCTTTTACCATATCCTTGCATCTGGATGTTCATCTGTATCCTACCATATCCTTTTATAATAAACTGGTAAACAGTAAGCAAACAGTTTTCCTGAGTTCCGTGAGCCACTCTGGCAAATTACTTGAACCTGAAGAGGGAGTCGTAGGAACCTCAGATTTATAGCCAATGAGTCAGAAGCACAGGTGAAAACCTAGACTTGTGATTGGCATCTGAAGAGGGGAGAAGCAGTCTTGTGGGACTGAGCCCTTAACCTGTGGGATCTGATGCTATTTCCAGGTAGATAGTGTCAGACTTGAGTTAAATTATGGGACACCCAGCTGGTGTTGTGGAGACTTGCTTGTTGGTGTGGGGAGAAGCCCCCCTACACACATCAGAGTTGGTACCAGGACACTTAGCTGACAATTTGATGGGGTATAAATCTGGGTTAGTGATCATTTTCTTTCATAATTTGGAAGGCTCTCCTCCAATGTCTTCTAGTTCCCAGTGTTGCAGTGGAGCCAATTGTTCCTTCTTGTTTTCTTTGTCTCTTGCAGTCAATTAGGCATCAGCTTTCTCTGCTCTGCAAAGTCAGTTCACTCCTGTTCATCTGCTTTCTGACTCCCAAAATTGGGCTGACATCTTCAGTCAGCAGTCATCCTTCCACTTTCCTGTTCTTTTTGTCCTTGCAGGCTCATTTCTTTATATTCCTTTATTAGCATTCAATGGTGCTTTGAGAAGAAACATAGATAAATGTCTGTATTCAATTCACCATGTTCAAATAGCTTCTTGTTGATTGGTTGGTACTCTTTATATATTTAAGCCTTAATTTTTTTCCTGTCCCACATTTTGCAAATTTATCCTCAGTTTGATATTTACCTTCTAATATTGAGTGTAGTGTCTCTTGAGGTACAGAACTTTTTTTTTTAATGTAGCAAGACCTATCAATCTTCTTCATAGTAATACTTCAAAAAGACTTCTCTACACCAAAATCAGATAAACATTTACCTAGAGTGATTTCCGGTTTGCTTAAAAGTTGATTGGTTTGTTTTTAACTTCACTAGTGCTATGTTTTGGGTGAGTTATTTCAGGATGATTATTTATTTTTTTGAATTTGCAATGTACTGCAATTTTAAGTTGCTTGATATGACATTTTTATATTTAAAAATCACTTTCAACTTGGATAACACAACCCCCCAAATATGGAACACTTTCCAGGAATGATAGACTGAAGAAACCATGATGCTCACACCCTGTTCTACCCTCACTCTCGTATTCCAAAGAAAATGCCAAACTTTTGCTAAGTATAAAAAATTACAATAAGGTTCTAATTTTTCTTATGATGAATACATTAATGTTTTTCTTTAACATCCAAAGTTGCCAACTAAAGAGTCTTTATGGCCTCAAAGATTACTTTCAGTTCAAAGAGGGAAGAACTGAGTCCCAGATCTAAAATATTTCATAAGCCATTACCAGTGGAGTGGGCAGTTCACAGTTGCCAAAAACAATCTGTCCCCCAATTTTTTAGAAAGGAGTGCCAAAAGAATATGTAGAGTACATGATGAAATTTTTGTTAGATGATGGTATCCTCCCAATAGCTGATAGGATATAAAGGAAAATTTCTGTTTTCTCTACTCCCAACACTTCTGACACAAAATGTGTGGGTTTTTCTCTCACTTTAAGCAATTCCCCAACTCTCTGGACAGCACCCTGGTGTCCTACAATCCAATTCTGACACTAACTTCCTGGAGTTAATGCAGACCGCACAGGTTAAGGGCTCAGTCCCAAATCATAGGCCATTGGTGATTAAGTCAATCTCCAGCCCCTCTCCCCTTCCTGGAGGTTGGAAGGTGGGACTGAAAGTTCCAACCCTCTAATTACATAGTTGATTCCTCTGGCAACCAGCCCCCATCCTCCCATTGTCACCTCACTAGCATAAACTCAGATATGGTTGGAAGGGGCTTATTTTGAATAAGAAAAGGTGCCCTTCTCACCCTTATCTATCAGGAAATTACAAATGTTTTAGGTACTCTATGCCAGGAACCACGGACAAGACCAAATATATATCTTTTATCATATCACAATATCACGGGATGTGAAACAAACATTTAGTTGAAACAATTGCAAAAGGTACAATGAAAACGTATGCCAGAGACCACTTCAAATAAGGATAGTTGATAGTCTTAATAACTCATACATGAATGAAACAAGCCATTCATATCTCTCCTAGAAGAATAATGAGTATAAATAAAAAATAATACTAAGAGCAGGAACAATCTTCAATTAGTCCCTCATTTTTAATGATGTAATTGGGAGCTCTTCAATCATTGAAGATACAGCAAGAAGCATGGTTCACATCTATTTGAAATACCCCAGAGCTACGCATGCACTTTGAAAATTTGATGGACAGTAAAATAAAGGAGAGGAAACACTAGAACAATTTCTCAAGACAACTGAAAGGGTTGGTGCTTATCAGGAAGTATACCTATAATGGAGTAAAGGAGACAAGTTACCAAAAGGTAGAGAGGAGACACCAATGCTATGATAATGTTCTCCAAAGTCACCTATTTACTCCTTGAACTAAAACCTAGCAATCAAGAAAACTACTAACAGTGAGCAGAAGACCACAGGGATTGACATGCAAATAAGCACTCCAGGCAACCCAGCTGAATTCTGCACCAGGGAGGAATGTTTGTGGTGCTCATTTGAATGCTGGTTACCAGAAAGTTCTTTCAGTTCACAGCCATTTTAAAGCACTCCTTGTCAGAGCCTGGGAACAAACTGAAGTGTCTGAACAAAGGTGACCGGCAATGAGTTCTCTTCTGTAACTCATAGGAAGACAATACGCCTTCTGTTGGCAACACAAATATTCTTTTTAGAGTTTATCATGCAAACAGAGTGGAGCCTATGAACTAGTGTGAATATCTCTTGTTAAAGAAAAGATCTCTGACCATGTTGACCATTTTCTGCCTTAATCTCTAGATTCTGATGTCATGGAGCTTCCAACTGAGCTCCTCTTCTCAGAAAGGGCAATATCTCACCCTTCTGTTACTGCTTCTGCTTCCTATTTATAAAGAGTGCACTTTGAGAAAAGAAATGTTCTCTATTTAATCCACAGCAATATTTATTGCTTCAGTCTTGTCCAGTCTTGTCCTTTGGCAAGCTCGCAGCTTGCAATTTAAACAGGCAAAGCAAATGCATTTTCTCTCCTTCATATGAAAAAAGCTGTGTTTAACAGGACTTTGTCGCTGATAAGCATAGCCATTTTAATTATTTTAAAACAAATAAAAAATTAACCATAAAAAGATAAACTTGGCCAGGAATCCACTCTAGAAATTTCTTTCCCACAGATCTTTGTAATCAGCACAATTCAGCTTCCATCATCATTGTTCTTCAAGTGCCTACTATGGGTGAGCTGTTCCAGCTGTGGTTCAGAGTCCCCACTTCTGCCCTCTAGCCACCAGCACTTACCAGAAAAAAAATACAAAGTGGGTCCATACAGTAACGTATATTAAACACTTTCTAAATCTCATATAAACAGTATTCTCCTTAAGTACAGAGTACCAGAAGGACTATAGATTGTGTGATGGCAAATGGAGAGGTAATCCAGAATGATGTGCTTAGAAATAGGATGGAACAGGGGCAAGATAACATCTTTTTTCTTTGGACTAGAAAGGGAATGCTTTATAATGATGACCAGATTTTTGCAATGAATATAAATGAACAAGGAAAGCCTCCAACTCTTTCCGTCTCTTTGGTATTGTGGGAGATCAAGATTTGGCCACGCTGAAATATATCTCTTTACCTTGATTGTTTTCTCTGATGGACATTTGACCTCCTCCACTAACTGCCTAAAGAATTTGACATAGAAGATCTGTTCCAGGAAGGAGTTATTATCTGATGGCTGTAATATAATGTAAAATAGATGTTACAATAGGAAAGGCACCAACAAGCCCATCTTATCAAAAATTCTGTCTCTCTGGCCACATTCTCTAGATGGCCCTGCAAGGAGTTGCCAGACAAACATTTACATTTATAAGGGAAATCTCCATTTGTAAAGGTATCTCCGTCTCTGTATTGGGAAGAGGGGGGATGACCTCATTTCTAGAAACATCAATGTGGAAGATGAGGCCTTAAATCTGCATAATAACCTTACTCCTGTTTACTGTGCTTTAGTGGTAATCTCCTGTAACTGACTCCCCCCACTCCCAACATCCTCCTTTGTCTTTAGCTGAAGATGGTATTTAAGACGAGAATTTCTGCTATTGTGTTGAGAAATGCAGTGTCCCTGGTTTCTCCCACGTATACATGTTATTAAACTTGGTATTATTTTCTCCTGCTAACCTGTCTTGTTAATTATTTGGCCAACCATAAGAACCTTAAGGGAAAAGGCAGAGGGGCATTCTCCTTCTTCCCCTACAGTTTGTACAAGGCTAGTTCTTCAGATATGTGTTCTTAAGAGTGGGATAGTTATTTTAGACATGCTGGTGTAATGGACTTCATCAGTCTCAGTGATAAAGCTCATTTCAACATGGATCTATTACCAACTAAACTCAGAGGATCCTCTGGAGTTAAGTTCCAGGCACTTTTACTAGTGACACTCAAAAGGAAACCATGGCCTGATTTCTCAACCTCACAGTCAAGGACTATGCAGAGAAAAATGCATAAAAGTGCTCAATAGATCACATAATGATTGTTTATGTACAATAAACTGCAAGTAGCTACCTCCTTAGAGAATGCCTAGCTGTGTATCTATTGCTTTTAATCCCACCTAACTCCTTTTGGTATATCGGTTCTGCTTCACATGGGAAGAATAAAACATTTTTTTTTAGCATGCAAACAATAGTAAATCATATCTGTTACCACACAAAAAAGGGGTTCTCACACACATTTATGTGCCCAATGCACATAAAAAGCCAGTTGTTACAGCACCAGCTTTTGAGAAAAGAAATGGCTTTATTGTGAGGTCAACCTGCAAGGCAACAGGAGGCAAGGCTCTCAAATCTGTCTCTCTTATCTAGGGTTTGGGGTGAAATTTAAAGAGGTCAGGGAGAACAGGCTGGTATGCGGAAGCACTAGTGGGGCAGGCTTTGATTGGAGGGCTCTAAACATTTATGATGAGGTGTGGAAGGGGCTTTAACACCAAATCTTCCTAGACAATGGACGCCTTGCTTCTGATAAGAGTCCAGCTTTCAAGTTCTGGTCGTGCCCAGTCCTTTGGTTCCATAGGGGGAGAATCTTTGGTTCTAGGTGTTATTTAGATCAAGATTTTCTCCTCTGCACCTGCTCTGGCTATATGACTTGAACCTTTTTGGCTCACTGCCCCTGAAAAACAACTCTTAACACTCTGTTGATAAGATGGGGTCAGTTTAAACTGGTCCCATGGTTACACATCTTCCCCTACTTTTACAACTCAATGAAATATTTAACATTTATTTCATGTCTATTATTATCAAAGCACCTTCCATCATGTGAGGGAAATAGATTTTAGTTTTACCCACTATATAGAAGAATAAATAGAGATACAAAGAGAAAAATAGCTTTGACTACACATAAGATCTATGACACAGCTGAAATCTGAATTCAAAATTTCTAAGGTACATTCTTCTCACGAACATAAGTGTAGCACCTAGAACTCTTGGCCAATGAAAGCCATAGAATGAGTACTGCCTACTTAGTGGAAAGTGTGTACCTTGTAAATGTCTTATCAGTATCTTCCCAGAAATCATTTGTTCCTATATTCTTCACCAAATGGCCTTAACAGAATAATTAATGGCATAATTACTTAAGATCTTTGAAATAGTTGAAGAGAATCTGATGAATGGATTAAGAACTCTGTCCTTTTTATGACTATCATTACTGTAATTTGGCTATATGTAGAGTTTTTATTGAGCACTATTAATTATTCTTAAATGCTAAGAGAGAAAATTTAGATTTTTTTTTAAGTTATCTCTTAATGTTTGCCAGGCCACAAGAACTACTAAAATATCAGATTTTTAAAATATTGACAGTACTTAGAATAAGTATATATTTGTTCAAAATAACCAATATTTCCATAAAGCTAATATTTATAATTACTTTAGTAAATATCAATATACTGAGTTATTTGAATCATATTTCTTGGAGGCTAGTTGTTTATCGAGGAGAAAATCCTATTCTAAGACACTGACCATTTAATTTTGGTATGAAATCTCCTCCTTTCTTAAGGCAAAGTCCTGTCCAAAGCCACTGTGATTTCAAATTCTAGAGAAAAATCAATCCCAATTGAAAACAGCACTGCTCTGCACTATCTTATTTTGTAGGGAATACATCTTAAGTTTTATAGGTTAAGCTGAAAACCATGTGTTTACAAAAGACCTGGGATAAATACTAGAAGCAAAAAGAAACAAAAAGATGGGGTTTACTAACCTATATTGAATAAGAGGTGGGCTTTGACTGCATTGTTTTTTTCTAATTCAAAAATTTAAACATTTTTCAGCTCAACTTTGACTAAAATAACATAATCGTTTTTCTCTGCTTTTGTTTTGGTTTTCTATCATTGCCAATATTTCTAGGTGTGACAAGAAACAGGACTTTAGAGACAAATTACAGGGCAACAGAAGAAATAAGATGGTTGTGAATCCCAGAGAAAGGATCAGAGTTGAGTAGCATGAAGAGACTGGGTTGAGAGAGAAACAAGATGAACTAAACAAAGGGAAATGTCTTAATCAGAGCACGTTTAGAAATGTAATTTACTCAAGGTAGTTTAAATAGAGAGGAATCTCACAGTTCCGGGTAATGAAATCAAAGTACAGCACAGTTCAGGCAGGACCTGGAGTTAGAATGGAAGATGGGCACCAAGATTGCTCTCCATCTCTCAAAGCCACACGGCTTCCCTCGATTCTGCTTCTCTGCTCTGGCCTCTAGTTGTCTAACTTTCTCTTCAAAACCATTGTTTCTTCTTTCTTGAATCATTGACAGGTAGGTGGTTCTGGTTCCCCATGGTACAGATTCCCACCCTAGCTCTGTAAGACTAATTATTTCAATACTCAATGTTGCCTCCATTCTGACTGGCCCAGCTCCAAGCCTCCACTCCTTTTCAGTCAGCTCTGGTCAGGGGAAAGAATCATATGGTAATAAGGTTGCCCCTTCTGGACTATGTGTGAGGCAAAATTTCTAAAATGGAGTAGGAAGGCATGAAACGGCCAGCATCTATATACTATGGAATAGAATAAAGCCTGGGGATTTATATAGAAACAGCCACTTGTTTATCAGGCTTAATTGTTATCTTGGAAGGCTGAATTTGAGACCAGACAGTGAAGAATGAAAATAATGAAACTGATGTTACAAAGTAATGATATAAATTTCTGTAAGAAATCAGAAGCAGGAGAGTTTGGAGAATGGCCATAGTGATATAGAACATGTTAACCATAGCTTTGCCTTTTACATATGGTAGAAATGGAAAAGAATGCCAATAGTTATGCCTTCCAAACCGTAATCCCAATATGATATGTTAAAGATATTACTATTTACAAAATACCATAAATAAAATAAATAATAGTATTTCTATTTATAAGTGATTAAATATGGGTCAGAAAGAAGGCATTCGTAATGAATATTCATAGATCACAAACCAAACTGTTGTCAGATATAAAAACAGAACTCAAAGTTTGAACCTCTAATCTCTTCTGAGTTACTATATTTAATGTACTTATGAAAATGAGTCAATCCCTCTCACATATTTGATATAGAATCCTTAAATGTAAAAAGAAGTAGAACTCTTTCTAAATAACAAAATTAGCAAATCTTGAGAATTTAAAACACCTTTATTTAGTATACTAAATATATATTTACCAAACCAAGAGTAACTTTACCTTCTTGTGTTACCCAGCATTCATTCAGAGCCAAAATTTGTTAAATAATTCTCCATCCCAATAGTTTTGATGGTCTCCAATGTGCTTTAAGCAATAAGAAGAAATTAATTTGGGATAGGTATTTTAATGGAAGATCTGACTGAAGGGGGCTTCTTCTAGAACTCTTTTTCCAGATCTATGGCTTTGGAACTTCTTTGACATTTTACATATTGACCTAGTACATACATAACAAATAAGTTTATACATATATACATATTGCATATTACATACATATATACAATATTACATATGTATAATATATGCATATACATGAAATGAAAGTTTTACAAAAAATTACTTACTCTTTCTATACAAAATATTCTCTGCTATTTTCACGACTTTTCCTGTTCTATTTCCTCTTTTAAAAATGCTGAACACAACCCACAAAATTGATTTCACAAGCCACTAATGAGCTGCAATCTATAGTTTGAAAAACACTGTTCTAGACCAATTAAATATGGTACTTTACTTCAAGTTTCTTCAATTAATCTGATACACCTAGAGACAGACTGTGTCATTTATGAAGTGATAGCCAAGACCAATGTATGACTTACATTGGTCTACCAACCTATAAATGTTCTTCCTGGTAACCCATGCAGCCCTTCTCAATAAATTAGTATGGTTGCTGTCACTGTAAATCTGACGGGCATTTCCTTTATCTGCAGAAAGTATCTATTTTCAAATAGAGAAAAGAATCCCCACTGAAAAACAAACTCAATTGTGTAGTAAATCTAACAGAAAGTGATTAATGGGATTGGCTGTCAGCATAGTCCAGCTTCCTTCCCCTAAGACGTGTGAATAGGACCTCAAATTCATCTTCATTAATATGTTACCACTTAGTGTGGTGTTCTAGAGATACATTTGCTAGTTAATAATTAATCAGAAGAGTCTCTACTGATAGTGGCAGAAGGGAGAATGAATGGGTAGATTTGCCCTGCATAGAAAAAGATTTCCAACAATGGCACCATAGGATAATGCCTTAAAGATATAAGAACAAAGGCCTTTATGAAATCTGGATAGCATGATAGATTTTTGAAAATACAATCTTCTGTGGAAAAACAAGTTTTAGTCTCCCTACACCAATAATGCTCTCTATGCTACAGTGCCTCCCCCTCTGGCTCATGTATCCCTAAACCTTCCCTATTATGTAATATTCTGGGCTTACCCTTCAGAGTGCTCATCCTGAATGTAATTAATCACTCTATCATTATTTGCTTTATGTTTGCTTTTACGTAACTATGGAATCCACAATGCTTAGCCCAGTAGGTACCACATCAATAGTACTCAATAAATACTTGTTAAATGAATGAGTGAATGGATGGACAAAAGTGAATGGATATATTAGAATGCATATTCTTACATTTTTTCTGATGTCAAATAAAGGTAGAGACTAACAGCGCCACTGGCACACTCTCTGAGCATTTATTAAAAAGCATGCTTGGTTTCCTCTATTCACCCAAGCCAAGAACTCTTCAGTTATGTTCAACTTTCCCCCGTGGTATCCCATTCAGTTAATGTTTGTTGGGTTCCTGCCACAGGCCAGCAACTACAATATCTCTCTAGTCCATCTGTTCCTCTCCATTTCTTGGGCCACTGCCTCACCATTTCTCCCTTAGATTATTGCAGTAGCCTCTTAAATCTTTCCTGCATCCTGCCTCCAGTAGTGCTCCTCCATCTACTCTACACATGGCTGCCCAAGGAATCTTCCTGAAACATATGCTATTCCCCTGCTCAAAATCTTCAAAGTCAAACTTTTAAGTCTGGCATACAAGGCACATCTGTATTCCAAGATTCACCTCCCTGACATCAATTTATTCCCCCCTTATATAGCAAAACCCTTACACTTTGCTGAATGCCCCATGCTGTTTCATCATGCTATAACTTTGAACATTCTGTTCCTTCTTCTTGAAATATCCTTCCCACTTCCTTCACCTGAGATACTTGTATTCATTCTTAAAGATGCAGTGCAAGTCATACCTTTTCTGTGAATCCTTCCCTGGTCCAGTGACTCTTCTTGGCCAATTACCCTTCTTCGCCATTGTTCATTTTTTGTGCTCGTATTTCACTCTGTATTACAAGTCTCTAACAGCATTATTAAATTGTACTGTTATTGTTTATTTACATGCTTATTGTTGTCCCCCTCCACAAGATTGCAAAGCCCTTCAGGATGAACATTACTGAGATTGAGTGAAGAGGTGGGCATAAATCTATTTTTCTGTCTACAGTACCTATCACAGATGCTGTCTGTCAGATTCCATAGTTTCTGGAAACATAATTCAATTCAGCTAGTTTATGCAAAAAGGGAATTATTACGAGGTGTAAGGCAGCTAACAAAACTTCTAGGAGAGGCAGGTTGTGTAGATTGGATGTTACTCAACCAACAACTCTCAGTCAGTAGAACACTCAGTCCCTTTAAGGGACTGCTCTAGCTGAAACCTCACTCCCACCACCCCAGGCCAATGATATGACCACTAGTTCCTTTATCAAAACTTCCCCAGAAGAACCAAACTTTCACCACCATTCTTTCCAGAAGATTCTCTCTCCCTACATACTTACACCAACCACTCATTACTCACTTCTTCCTTCCAAGTCTTCCTTACAAAAGAGCGATACTCTGCACAACTCCAGAGGGTGCCATCACATCACACAGAGCCTATAAGCCATATGTTGGGGCAGTCTTCACACAGATTATATATACTTGAGGAAACATACGTCATGTGTGGAATCCTAGCTGCAAGGGAGTCTGGGAGATGTAGTTTTAACCTTCCTGCCTCAATAGTTCAGGAAGCCATGCTAAAAGGGGTCTGGATTGGGTGCTAAGTGAGCCACTTTGCAGTTCCTCTCACATAAATGCCTAGTAAGTGTTGAGGAGGGAATGAAGAGATAGAAGAAAGAAATACAAAGGTCATAATTACCATCTTAACTCCTCCATATTCTGCTGTTTAAGTAATTTAAATTTAGCTTTTAATTAACAAAATATACCATTATTCCTTCAATAATATTATTTGTATTCTTTTTTTCAGGCAGTTATGCCCTTTGCTCTGTCTTTAGTACATCATCTGCTTCTAAATTTTTCTGATGCTCATACTATTACGTGTTTTTTCCAGTGTAGCTTGTGACTTGAAATATAGTGCATTCCTTTTCATTTGTATAGGAACATGAACCCTCTGATTATAAGACACATTGCCTCTGATTGACAAACAGAAAGAACAAAAGATTTTTTCAGATATGAAACCATAATTCTAAGTTATTTCTGTCAGAACAGATAAACTGAACACCATTTTGATTTCTCCTTCTTACTTGGTACCTTTATAGCACATTAATGACAACAATTAAGCTATTTTAGGTATATTAGGTACAGAACTCTTTTGTAAAAATCCATAAGCCCAAATAAACTCACTTTTTAGCTGTGTTTTAGTTTTTGTCTCCCAAAGATCAAGCCCCAAATTAGCAATCTTCTAATATATTTCCAACTCATGGCTTTAATGTACCCAGACTGAGTTTCTAAAGATAAAATTATGCTTAATGATTCAGCCACTGACTTACTGAGAGTTTATAGTGAGCTACGGAAGATATAGGACCTGGTTTAAGTACAGCAAATGAATGATAGGAAGTGTTAGTGGTTAGGAGGATAAAACTCTGGGAGACTAGAGCCAAGTGAAGATTTTCTAACAATAATAATGTGAATTCTTTTTTATATAATACCTTATAATAGTTTAAAAATTGTTTCTCTTATTAAATGATGTAACAACATTTCTGGGAAGCAATCTGGTATCATCTCCATTTTGAAAACGAGGAAACTGAGTTCAAATCAATAAAACAAAAAGTATTTATTGAGCACCTGCTTCATGCCAGGTATGGTGTTAGGTGCTGTAGTTACCAGTCTAGCGGTAGAGATAGTGAAATTCAAGTGTAATAAGTGCCATGATAGGAAAGCGTGGAGTAGAATAGAGGCACTAAGGTAGAAAAGATGCCCCAAAACAGCTCTTGGCCCAGACTTCCAGAGAAAGTGAGAGTGACATCTAAACCAATGGTTCCCAACCAGGGGCAATTTTTCCCCCACCTCCCACCTTTGGGACATGTCTCAGTGTCTGAAGATATTTTTGATTGTCACAAGTCGGGGAGGGGTGGTTCATGCAAATGGCCTCTAGTGGGTAGAAGCCAGGGATGCTGCTAAACCTCTTTCTAATCTCACTCACAGGACAGCCCTCTGCAACAAAGAATTATTCAGTCCAGAATGCTAACAGTGCTGCAGCTGAGAAACCTTGATCTAAGCTGAGAGTGGATATATGACTAGGAGTCAGGTAAGTGGAGGGATAAGGGGAGGGTATGGCAGGTGTGGAGGAATGACAGAGGATAGTGTTCCAGGGAAAGAGAACCACTTATGTGAAGAATCCCTACACTGATTGATTCACCATTTTTTTTGTCATAAAATACACATAACATAAAATTTACCATTTTAACCACGTTTAAGTGTACAGTTCAGTGGCATTAAGTACTTTAACATTGTTGTGCAATAATCACCACCATCCATCTCTAGAACTTTTTCATCTTCCCAAGCTATAACTCTATATCCATTAAATAACAACTCCCCATACCTCCTTCCCCCTGCCCCTGGCAACCACCATGCTACTTTCTGTTTCTATGAATTTGACTGTTCTAGGAACCTCACATAAGTGGAGTCATGCAGTATTTGTTCTTTTGTCTGACTTATTTCACTTAGCATAAAGTCCTCAAGATTCATCCATGTTGTAGCGTGTGTCAGATTTTCCTTCCTTTTAAGGGTTGAATAATATTCCATTGTATGTATATACCATATTTTGTTTATCGATTCATCCATCAAGGGACACTTGGTTGCTTTCACTTTTTGGCTATTGTGAATAATGTCACTATGAAAATGGGTGTATAAGTATCTGTTTGAGTCCCTGCATTCAGTCCTTTTGGGTATATACCCAGAAGTCATTCACCAGTTATTTCTGTGCACCAATTACTTTTCTGGCATTGTTCTAGTATATGTTCTTGGTATATGGCAAGAACAATACATAAGATCCCTCTTGTCATGAAACACATTCTGGTGAAGGAAAACAAGTACATGAACAAGATCATTTCAGAGAGTCTCATAAAGAAAATAAAGGAGGTGATGTGGAGTTGAAGATGACTGGAACTTAGAGTGCTGGGAAGGGAGTGGTAAGCAGGGGAGGCAGTGGAAGTCTTATAAAGCAGGTAATCCGGATAAGGACTCTATATTTCATTTTATGGGCAATGAAAAGCTCAGAGAAGTTAAATGAATTGCCCAAGGTCACACAGCTAATCCATTCTACAGGCCAGGGTAGAACCCATTAATTGCTGCCTATACTTAGTATTCGGATTGTCTTCAGAGCTGCAAAGTTGGATAAGGGTACATATTTATCAAACACAGCAACTTGCACCCTACCTCTCAGACATCTGATCTTTCCCATCTGCTTTCATGATTCTCTCCAGAAGCAACTCTGTGAATGGTAAGTGGACATTTTAATGTTCTACCTACCCTCGTTCATTCTATACACAGCTTTGTTGCTGGTTTTCCTCTTTGCTTATCAAAAGAGATTTCCTACAAGTACAAGATAAAATAGTATTGATTCTAAAAAGAGATGTCATACTTTCCCAAAGCCCAGCTTTAAAATAAACAATTTATATTCTGTTGAAGAAAAAATCGCATATGACATGAGTAAGTAATATTTGACAAAATAGAGAAGTGTTCTGTTGAACAATAAGAACTCTGTTTCTTCTAACCTTGCTTTCATTCAAGGTCATGTGCAGCTTACATAAATATTACATGAAACCTGTTTTGCAAGAAATCACTGTCTATGATGATTTATAGAGACAGAAGTCCACTGGCAGAGTCTACCTTTTCAAATATTACAAGCTTTTATTTTCTAGCAAGAGGAAGAAAATGACCCTTTCTCATTAATCAGAGATATTCTTTCATGTAGGATTAAGACCTTAATGCAGTTAATGTGTGCAGTTAAGATTTATCAAAGGTTCTTTATGAAAGAACGTGTCAGGTGACAAGATGTGCTGTAACTCAATTCAAAAATCCAAACCTCATTGGTTGGACGAGCAAGAATAAGTTATGACGCAAAGTTTATACCAGGAAAAAATATAAGATATTTTTATTTTTTATTCCCATTTAATGTTTTGCTGTAACGTGAGCTATTGTAGAATTAAATAGTGAGTAGATCTTCTTAGCCTTAATAGAGTTTTACAAAAAGAGGCCAATTTTGCTGAATATATTGGCTCCATCAACAAATAGTTGCTGAACAACTATTATGTGTAAAGCACTTTAATAGGTGCTATTAAAATTGTTATATGTCATTGTGAAGAGAAGCATTTTCCTACATATATTAGCTGATTGGTCTGGTATAATAAAAAATCCCCTGTGTGAAAAGATTTAACATGTTTTAGAGAAGTTTTACATTATTATTAAAAATCCTGTAATTACTGCCAGGGGATCTCTTATTTTTATCATTTAGAATTGACCTGAGATACAGTACTTCGTAAACACATTACTTAATGTGTTTACTACAAGAAGTAAAAGGACTTTCCATTGCCTTGCTTTTCACAGAATCTCCTTCTACCTCTCTTATATCTCCTCAGCCTCTTTTTTGCTTATTCAACATACAACACATTTTTATTAAGTGTCATGCACTGCGCTTGTCATTGAGAATACAAAGGTGAACAAAGAAGGACAAGATTGCTGTTTTGCAAAGTCAACAGTCTTGTTAGGGACACACACAAATAACTTGAGGTTTACGGGCACCATGATTGGGAAGGCAGAGGTTACCATTGGGGCTCATAGTAGGAGCACCAAAATCAGCATTGCAAGGGGCGGGATAGAAAGGGGAAACAGCAGAGAAAACAGTCCAGAGGAAGACACACTTATCTCACCCCTCATGAATTTCAAGTCTCATCATCACCAGAGGAAGAACCCAGATTTTGAACCTAGGTGTTGAACCCAGTTCTATGTGAATCCTCTAAATAATACTGCTAGGCACCCCATTTTCCCCAACTAGATCATTTTTGAGTTGGTTTCTTCCTTAAATCCGTGACTTGATGAGCCTGAGAAGGGCCCAGAGATTGTGTCTCCCAAGCTGTAATATTATCTCCACCACTCTCAATTTTTTGTTGCCTTGGTTTTAAGAGTAAATTTCAATTTCTAGTGAGACTGGAGCACTCTCATGAACCCCAACTGATTTGTCCAGGACCTTGGTTCTCTGTCTAGCTCTTGTCAAATTCTCCCACTCTCATTCCCACTCTTCCCAGGTATCAAAATGTCCAGTGCCAGGTAACTTCCATTACAGGATGGGTCCAGAAAACCTATCCAACTGGACCCCCAAAAAACAAACACCATTTAATGAGGAAGGTAGCCACATCCCCATAAACATTGTAATATAGCAGGCACTGTTAGTTTTCCCCTCACTTGGGGTGGGGAAGCCACCCCACAGGGAGCCAACTCACAGGCCATCCCACTTCTCCCCCACCACCCCCACGCCCGCCCTGCAGCCAGCCCCACCACAGAGAGGCCAGTTCCTGGTCACCTCCATGCTGTCCCTTCCAGACCTGACACCAGTGCAGGGGAAATGGTTCAGACAACCGTCTACATGTCCCTATCCATGAGAATTGTCTTCTGCCCCTCTCAAATCCCAAAACCCCACCGCCAACATCCTCCTTTGTCTTTAGCTGAAGACAGGAGGCGAATCTCTGCCATTGTGTTGAGAGACTCTCTTTCCTGGGTTTCTGCCGTGTACACATGTTCTTAAGCTTGGTATTGTTTTCTCCAGCTAACCTGTCTTGTTAAGGATTTGGCCTGCCATAAGAACCTTAAGGGAAGGGGTGGAGGGGTTTCTCTCTCTGCCCCTGACAGCCCTGAGCTGGGTCATTCCCTCAGACCTGGCCAGGGGCAGCCCATCCCCAGGCGCCCTTTCCCGGGGAATCCCAGGAAAGGTTCACCGCCAACCCCACCCGACTCGCCACTGCTAAGACCATCATCCTCACTTGGGGACAGGGGCAGGACAGGGAACTGGGTGTGGGAGGCCGCCAGATCTCAGGTCTGGCACACCAGTTGCCAGGCTGCTTCCTCCTCCAATGGGGGCCAGCACACGCCCCAGGTAATATAGCAGGCACTGTTAGTTTTCCCCTCTGTATATCAGTAAGTGTTATTTGGTTGCAAGAAATATAAATCATTTTGAGCTTCTTTAATGGAAGAAAAAAATGGGAAAAAATAAATAAAAATACATTAGGAAGAAGTTGAGTAGCTCACAAAGCTAAACGAATATCTAAAAACTGAAGTTCAGAAAGACCAGAAACCAGAGCCATTCTGGGCATTGAGGCAGCAGGAATAAAGGACAGTCTCTTCAGGAGGCCACTACTGGGATGACTCTACTTTGAACACATTCCCCAAGACTTCAGTTCTAGGGAGAAAGCATCAAGTTGGCTAAGCTTAGGCCATGTGCTCACCCATTGGCCAGAGGAAGACAAGCACCACTACTGACTAGATCCAACAGAAGAGGAGCAATTCTCCAAAGCACAACTGGGATGTTGTTATCACAAGAAGGGAGAATAGACACTGAGCTGCAAAAATAAAAAAGGCCCCTATAGGACTGAGTTTTGCTGCTTCATGTGTTCTCAGAGTCCCAGTCTTATGGGCTCCTAGTCAATACCCTTCTCTGCACTTGCTGGTATAAACTTTCAGCATGCCTTCTAACCAGTTACTCATGGGTTTTAAAGCTCTCAAAATAGGAACACCAGGAGTCTTTGAAGAGATAACTCTCAAATAAGAATTAAGTATAAATCTTGTAAGAGAAACTATCTTTCTCCAGAATGGTAGATTTTTTTATAACTAGCCATGTAAATAACACTGAAAACCCACTAATAAATCCCCCTCTGAGCTAAAACAAATTCTGTATGTTCTTATCATTTAGAGCAACTCCTTGAAGAGAACAGTCATGCCCTATGCCTATCCCAGCACTCAACAGTTAATCAAAATATTAACTAATAAACCCTCTTCCTATTGAGCTAAGAATTTTTTTATTGAGGTATAATTGACATACATTATGTTAGTTTCAGGTGTGCAACATAATGATTTGATATTTGTATATATTGTGAAATAATTACCACAATAATTCTAATTAACATTCATCACCATACATAGTTACAGAATTTCTTTTCTTATGATGAGAACTTTTAAGATCTACTCTCTTAGCAACCCTCAAATGCAATACAGTATTATTAACTATAGTCGTCTTGCTGTACATTGTCGAGAATTTTTTGAGCTATTTTCCTACTTGCATCTTTAAGATTCCTCCAAATAAATTGTCATGAGGGAAACACTTAAAATTACATCTTTTCTGTTGAGCTCTCCCCATTAACCACCATGCGAGCATAGACATCTTGAGGTGTCAGTTCATTCTGTCTTCCTATGTATTTCCTGAAAGAATATTCACATAAAGGCAGAAAATACTAAGAGCTTTATCCTTGAGTACCTAAATGTTCATGCTGATGATGATCTTCGGAGTGAATTTTTTCAAGACTCGAATATGGAAGGCCTGATACTTTTCACTATGACAAAGCTCAGTATTGATGATCCTGAAGAAGATGATGAGAAGGGTAATAACAATACTAATAGCCAACATGTATTGAGCCCTTTCTGGGCACAGGCTCTGCCTTAAGCACTTCACATGCATTATGCTTTCATACTGGTGGGTATGATCTAGGTGAGAGGGATGATTACATGAGAGGGAAGCAGGAGAGAGAAGGGATAATTACTGGAGCCAAGTCCCTGAGTAGATGGAAAGGGATGGGAGAAAGGGATCCAGAGCTCAAGTGGAGAAGTTGGCCTTGAATAGGAACAGGGGGACTCCATCCATTACAACATTGCTAAGAGACTGGTTGATTTGGTTTTGAAAAGATGAAGGAGTTCTCTTAGGATGGCTTATCGTTTCTCAGAGAAGTAAGAAGAAAGGAGAAAAGAGTGGATAGTTGTTGGAAGTATGAGGAAAATGGCAGGCAACAGAGCCGCTACTACTAACTTTAACGGAAATAGAAGACTCTGTCACTGTAATCTGGAGAAGAGGGGAAAAGCTGTAAATTCTGTATGGAATAGATGCAAGGCACCCCTGAGGTCATGCAGAACTCTAAGGGGATAACTGAGTTCTCACAAAGCAGACTGGGGCAGGACAAAGAGAAACAATCTTTTGTGAATATTTTGGCCCTACTTCTAAACTGCACCCCAGTAGATAGACCTTGAGGGAAAGGGGCTCTATAATATTTTTTTCTTCAATCCTACCTAATTCAATAGCTGAGAAAGCAACACTACACACTTCTTAAGATAAGGTGTATCTATCTTGTTCACTGCTGTATCTTCAGTGGTAGGTACAATGCCTGGAATGGAGGAAACACTTGATAAATATTTTATGAATGAATTGATGAATAGATAGATGGGAGGATGAATAAGGAATTTTTGAAATTTTATATATAATCCACATTCCTGGCTTTTCCTCATAAAACTCTGTGTTGCACGTGTATGGTAGTGTCATACTTGCCTTTTCACCAAGTTCCTACTCAGAAACCAAAGGAAATCTCAGAAGGATGTTTTTACTAGGACAAAAATGAAATAAATATAATATATTTATCTATAAATATTTATAACCATCTAATGTTCCCCATTGTGCTTTAAAAAGTGTCCTTCTTTATCACCTTCTGGCTTATATGAGAAATATTTTAACACTAAATTCTTCCTTGAGTCAGAAGTCAGCTGAGTGGTCACTCCAGGACATGTTCTACTCTCCTTGCTCCAAGACGTTACCCCAGTTGAGGTATGAATTCAAGTCACAAGACTACTCATGTTGTTCTCTGTTTACCTGACTCAACATCTTCTACCAAGAGTGTTCTCTTTTGGACCATGAGAGTACCTACTATACCCCTTGGATTGGTCAAACAGGCCCAGATTTCTCTTTTAATTTATCAAAAATCCTATCTGTACAACTAGAGGCCACAGCTGTCCCTATAAGATTTCAGATCAGTGATGTCCTCTACTCATGCCCTAGCCTCTCCCTTTCCAGATAATCTTTGCACACACAGAAACTCATCCTCAGAGGAGAAGCTTGTGTCTTATTTGACATCCTCAGCACTTAGCATGGTGTCTGTTGAAGGAATGGACACATGATTGACTAATGAATAAATATTGAATTATTCTAACAGAGTGACCACCTTAGTCATTGGAATTCAATCTCTGCTCCATGCTGTCAGAGAGGCAACAACACTGAATCTTTATCTCAATGTCTGCCCTACCTTTTAAATATAGAGATAAGCATTCTTTTCTCCCAAGAATTAACAATACATCACAATTGTCCTTCAAGCCCAATTTACTCCCACTGAGCAGAAAAAAATCAAACCACTTAAGAAATCTCAGTGTCTAGCATTGAACGATTGTTGCCAACTAAGAGAGGGCAAAATACATTCACTGCTTCTCCCATTACTCTACAGTATGTAGAAGGCAGCCACTTTCAATTGTTTTTGGAGCTTTCCCTTAGTAATAACTTTACGGCACCTCCTGTACACGATTCCTCTTTCCAACATTTTCTTCTGTAGCCTACATTAAGATTGAAATGCTTTCCTCTAAGTGCCTGGAGAAGTGGGTGGGTACAAGCCCTGGGAATTGTGTCAAGTACAACTTCCTTGTGATAGTTACAGATTTGTTAAATATCAAAATCAAAATAAACATTACCAAGCCTTAAACTGTAAAATAATTTTAATGATCTACTTTTCTGTTTAGTTCCAACATGGGTCAAATTCAATATTCTCCCTATAGAAGCAAAATACACCAGATTATAAATCAGTGAAGACAGATTCGGTTCTAATACTCAATTTGCCTTGATTTTGGGAAAAGCACACAACTTATCTCTCTGTTTTTTCCATATTGAAAATAAGGCATTTTCTTCCTAACCAATAAAAAATTGTGGTGATTGGTGAGATGATGGTCATAAGCCCTTGTGGAACTTAATAACATTATCGGTTTACTTAACCAGTAATAGCTTCTTGGCATCTCCTGCACACAATTTCTCTTTCAAACATTTTCTTCTATAGAACCTACAGTAAGGCTTTTAACTAAGTGCACAAGGAAGAGAGGCAGCCTTTAAATAATTTACAGAAAGGAATTAATAACAAACATTTTTAAAACATCCATAATTAAAACAATTCATGCTCTAGGAAAAAAAATAACATTCCAATACTCTCCTGGGAGAGAGAGAGGCAATGAGCCAGTTCTGAGCCAATTTCTATGAGCCAGGCCTTCTCCTCAGCTCTGTCCACTGCTCTTTTCATTTGAATTCTCACAACAGCCCTTTGATGTAGTTTTATTAGCCCCACTTTATATAGAGTAGAGGCTAAATCTTCAAGACACCTAGCATGGTATTTTAATAAAATGCAATTAAATATTTTTAATACCATCATTTTCATATGTAACACAGGTAATATTTCCAGATCTCCTATAGTCAGAAATCTGGCTTCTCTTTCTGAATTCTTCTAATATTGTGGCGCAAAGGCAGGTGGCAGGGTAAGTTCACCTTAAGAAAGAAGAGGCTATGATAGAGGGAAAGTCATTGTTAGAAAGGAAGAGGAGAGGAAGCCCAAGTGGAGTGTGGAAAGGGGAAGAAAGAGATGGAGATGGAGGAAAACAGTCATATATGTGTCAGGGGTTCCCCCTCAACTTTCCACTTGCTTCTCCCTCCCCCCCAGCCTGAGTCAACAACCCAGTGAGATCCTGAGGGGAAAGCCAAAAGCACAGAGATTATTTTCTCAATGCTACATTTGTAGCTTTAGAAAAGAGGCTACATCTCCAGATGCCCTCCCTATCCACCTTCTGGAGGCAGCCCCAGGAGATTGTCGTGATCGTGCACCAAAGTTAGGCTGAAAGTATGAGTTAATGCCTCTGAGCTGTGCTTGGCTTCATTGTAGTGTGGAAAAGCCTCAGAAGTCCCTGCATACCTCTAGGTTGTCGAGCAAAGAGGTTGAGAATCAGACCTGGAGACTTTCTAGAGGGAGTTTCTATGCCAAGAACAAAGTCACCAGAGAGGCCAATGAGGCTGTGAGGCTCAGATGGGGCCCTTCAGCAAGGAGGGGCCGCTGAGCCCAGGGAAGATACACACCAGCAGCAGACGCCCCAGGTGGTAGCAGTGGCCAGGGAAACCAGGGACACCATCATGGCACAGGTAAGCAGGGACCCAGAGGGTAACACAACGACCTACACACAGAGCCACCATAAAGATGTTTATCCAGAGGGAAGAAGTCTGAATATTTATCTATAAGATAGTTACAGCCTTTTCAACCATTTATAGAAAGGAATTAATAACAAATGTTTTAAAAATCCATAATTAAAATAACTCATGCTCCACACACAGAGCCACCACCCTATACACAATATTGTGTTGAACCTAAAGACACTGAGAAATCATTCACGGCAAGTTTAAGACTTTCTCTGCAACACAGTAGGGCTCATGATGAAGATTAGATCTGTTTTAGGAAGTAAAGAGTTTAGGAACCAAATTACATTTTCTTCGCCTATTTCAGTCATAGTGTGAGTAAATATGCAGGACGACTATACATGATTACAAAGACAGCCATTGTTGAGGGCATGACTGTCCATAAAACGAAGAGACCACCTGGAGATTTTCTTCTATCCCCCAAGATTGTTGGCCTCAGACAACTAAGTCAAAGCCAAAAATGAATACATCCTCACTGCTTTCCTGCAGCGTAGCTTTGCGTTATAAAACATTCATTCTCAGTTCTGTGGTCTTAACATTCTTAGAAATGAGACTTTACCATAGAGAATATTTTCTCCATGATCACATTCTAGACAGCCAACCCTTCACTTGTGTGCCACC
This sequence comes from Ceratotherium simum simum, assembly GCF_057802395.1. Taxonomy (NCBI): domain Eukaryota; kingdom Metazoa; phylum Chordata; class Mammalia; order Perissodactyla; family Rhinocerotidae; genus Ceratotherium; species Ceratotherium simum. The sequence goes on along the minus strand of NC_141909.1, from coordinate 69,575,526 downwards.
AAATTTGTCCATTGTGTAAACTTTATTTTTTTTCTAGTCAAAGTGCTTCATATAAAATAAAATTTGAGTTAGAGGGATTGCGATGCAACAGATGGAACTTCAAAGGTAAAAGTTGCTGTGAACAAAAAGATAATAGTTATCATCCAATCCAAGTAAAGGAAGATTGTGTGTTGACTAGAACAGGCGAGACTTTTTCTGTGAATATATACAGGACAGATAATTGTTCTACTCAGATTGTGACATAGAACTGAAAGGTAAACAGGTCCAAAGAAAGAAAACTGTAGAGATGTTTATAAATCCTAAGAGATGTTGCTCATTCATTTATTCATTCAATAAACATTTATTGAGTCCCTCCAATGTTCCAGGTACTTCCAAAAGCAGTAGCAATGCAGCAGTTTAGATCTAGAAAACACCTTCCCTCAAGGAATTTATATTCTAGTTGAGGAGACAAATGATACATAACTAAATAAAATATAGGTCATAGACTGATAAGTACTATGAAGGAAAATCAAAATAAAGCAAAGTAAGAGGAAATAGGGAAGGGGGCAGGAATTTTACATAGAGTGGTCAGAGAAGTCTCTCTGGTAAGTTAATATTTGAGTAGAGATCTAAATTAAGTGAAGAAGAGATTCTTGTGAAGATCCAGAGGAAAAAGAATGTTCCATGCAGAGGAAATAGTAAGTACAAAGGCTCTGAAGTAGATACGACTTTGGTATGTTCAAAGAAAGCTAATGGGCCAGCATGGTTTGAATGGAATAAATGAAGGGTTGGTAGAAGATGAAGTCAGAAAGTGGCCAAGGATCAGTCCACGAGAGACATAGTAGGCCAAAATAACACATAGGATTATATTCAAAGTATGATAGGAAGTCATCAGAAAGTTTTGAGCAAGGAAACGACTAGATTTTACTTCTGTTTTTTAAAAAATCACTTTGATTGCTGTGTGGAAAATGGATTATAGAGGGACAAGGTAGAAATAGGGGGACCAGCTAGATGACTATAGCAGTAGTTCAGGAAAAAAAGGATAGTCACTGAGACCAAGGTAGTGGCAAAGGAGGTGACGAGAAGTGGTCAGATCTGTAATATACTGTGAAGATTGAGCCAACAGGACTTGCAAACAGATTTAATGTTGGAAGTGAGAGAAAAAGGAATCCAAACTGACTCCTAGGTTTTGGCCTCAGCAACAGATAAATGATGGTGATATTTACTAAAATGGAGAATACTTGGGAAGGGCCTTATTGTGGGGATAGAGGGAAAAGTGTGTGTTTTGGATTTGTGTAGCTTGAGATATCTATTAGATTCCAAGTAAAGATGTTGAGTTGACTATTGGATAAAAGAGTGTAGAGTTCCAGAGAGATTGGTGCTGGAGCTATAAATGTTAGTTTTCAGTATATGGTGAGGTCACCTGGAGAGTGAGTTCAACTAGAAAGGGAAGATGTTAAAGGACCAAGTACTGGGCCATTCCAAATTGACAGATTAGGGAATGAGAAGGAACCAGCAAATAAGACTGAGAACAGGCAGCCAGGGATGGAGGAGGAAACTAGGAGAAGATGTTGTTCCAGAAGATAAGTGAAGAAAGTCTTTCAAAAAAAGGGCATGATCATAGTTATCTAATGATTCTGAGAGGTTGAGTAAGCTGAAGATTGAGATTTAACCATTGGATTTGGCAACATGAAGGCATGACTCTGATAAAAACAGTTTCAGTGGGGGCCGGCCCAGTGGCGTAGTGGTTGGGTTAGCGCGCTCCACTTCAGCAGCCCGAGGTTTGCGGGTTCGCATCCCGGGCACAGACCTACACACTGCTCATCAAGCCATGCTGTGGTGGAGGCCCATATACAGGGTAGAGGAAGATTGGCACAGCTGTTAGCTCAGAGACCATCTTCCTCAAGCAAAAAAGAGGAAGATTGGCAACAGATATTAGCTCAGCACCAATCTTCCTCACCAAAAAAACAAACAAAAAAACCAGTTTCAGTAGATAGATGAAACTAAAAGCCTGATTAAATTGAGATTGATACTAGAGGTGTTCATTTTAGCATAAGGATTAGAGAGAGATATAAACCTGTCTTTATTCACAAATGATATAATTGTTTACATAGAAAAACCAAAAGAATATAAGCAAAATATTATAGCAATAAGAGAGATCAGCAATACTGCTCGATATAGGATCAATATACAAAAATCAGTAGAATTACTATACACAAAAACAAACAGAAAGTGAAATTTTTTTAAAAGGCCATTTGCAATAGCAACAAAAATATAATGCATTTAGGAATAAAATTGTAAAACTTTACTGAAAGAAATTAAAGACCTGTTTAACTAAATAGATAAACCATGTACATGTATAGAAAGGATCAGTTTTGTAAAGATGCCCATTTTTCCCATATTTATTGGATACTTTAATGCAATTCCAATCAAATTCTCAACAGGGTTTCTCATGGAACGTGACAAGCTGATTTCAGACTTATACGGATATGCAAAAATCAAGAACAGCCAAGACAGTTTTGAAGAAGAAAAACAGATGGCAAGACTCATAAAACTATAATAATTTTTAAAAGGTGTCATGATAGTGCTAGAATGGACAAATAGATCAATAAAACAGAATAAAGAGCTCATAAACAGATCCAAATATGTATGGATACTTGATATATGGCATTACTGATCAACAAGGAAATAACAGACTACTCAACACACGATGCTGGGTCAATTAGTTATTCAAATTGGAAAAAAATGAATTGGATTTTTACCTAATTGTACACAAAAATCAATTCTAGATGCACTGAAATGCTAAATGTGAAAGATGAATTTTAAATCCACTAGAATAAACTGTGAGAATATATTTATAATCCCAAGATAGAGTAGAATTCCTGAAACTAGCCACATCAAAAGAAAGAAGAGAGAGAGAGAGATTGAGAGAGAAAGAACCATAAAAGAAAAGACTGAAATATTTGACTACATTAAAATTTTAAACTTCTGTGATTCAAAAGATGCAATAAACAAAGTGAAAACACATATCACCACTTGGAATAATATATTTGCAATGAATATAATTGACAAAACATTTATATCCAGAATATATAAAGAATTCCAAAGTCAATAAGAAAAACAATCTAGTAAAAAAAAATGAGCAAATGCTTTAAATAGATAGTTCAAAGAAGACTATAGCCAAAGGGTCAATAAGCATATAATAAGGTTCTCTATCCCACCAGCAATCAGGGAAATGCACATTAAAACCATACTAAGATACTTTTTCCCCATCATATTAGCAAAAAACAAAAAAAATCTGACATTATCAAGAGATGACAAGAATATAGAGAAGCAAGAACATCTCCCTCTTTGCTAGCAGGAGTGAAAATTGAAGAAACCACTTTGGAGAGCAATTTGACAACATCTTGTCAAGTCAAAGATGTGAAACACTATGACTCAGCATTTTACTCCTATATATCCCAGAGAAACTCTTGCAGGAATGTACAATGGAGACAGCTGAAAGAGTGTTGATTGCAACCTTACAGTAGCAAAAAGTTGGAACAACATAGATGTGCATTAACAGAAGAATGAATGAATAAATTATAGTCTATTAATATAATGTATTAAAATGGCAGGAAAAGTGAATTATGAGCTACATATTTCAACATAGATAAATCTTAAACAAATATCATTGTGCAAAAAGAGTAAGTTACAGGGGCCGGCCCAGTGGCGTAGCAGTTAAATTCGCGCTCTGCTTTGCCAGCCGGGGGTTTGCAGGTTCAGATCCCAGGCATGGACCCACTCACCACTTGTCAAGTCATGCTGTGGCAGCGTCCCACATAAAGTAGAGGAAGATGGGAACAGATGTTAGCCCAGGGCCAGTCTTCCTCAGTGAACAGAGGAGGATTGGCAACGGATGTTAGCTCAGGGCTAATCTTCCTCACACACACACAAGAAAAGTAAGTTACAAAAGGCTATGTACAAAGTTTAATAACATAAAACAATTATATATGAATATATAAAAGACAGACAGAAAGGCATGAAAATAATAATCGCCAAAATCAGGATAGTGTCTGTGTTACTTTGGTTCTCCAAGAAGCAGACTCCAAGTTGGGATTAGATGGCAAGAAACTTTTGGGGAACACGGCGATGAAGGATAAAGGGGAAGAAGCAGGAGTAGGCAGGAAAACTTCACATCACAACACACAGTTGACACCTGTGAAAGGAGACAGGGAAAGGAGAAGGATTGAGTGAGAAGAGAATCAGATCGCAGCAACGTTCTGAGAAAGTTGTGGCTGGGCCGATGTGGAGTCCTTAAGCTGAAGTCTATCAGAGAAGTCCTGCATCAAACAGAAATAGTCCTGAACCTGTATCCCCACCATGCTCAGTCACTGCTGGGATCAGCCTGGGGGAAGCAAGTACAGTGGCAAATTCAGAGGAGAATCATCTGGGACAATCATCAACTATGCTTCCTGCAGCAGGGGATCTGAGTGGCCCAGTGCCACTAGCTATCTCTGGGGTAGGGCATAAGGGAGAGGGATGTGATCCAGGAAAGATATAAAAGAGCTCTAAATGTGTTTGCAATATTCGACTTCTGAAGCTGCATAGTGGGGACATAGACGTTCACTATATTATTCTCTCAATTTTGGGGATGGGGGGTTAGGGAGGAAAAATAGAAGCTTAAGAAGTTGACACATTGAATTTAGACAAGGCTTTCCTGGAATTTTGCTATAATGTGGAGCACAGCAACAGGAATAAGGGATAAGAGATATTAAAGCCTTCTTGATGCTGATCCAATTTATGGGGAAATTTGACACATGAAAAAGAGGGAAAGTTCCAGGAACAAAGTCCTTGAGGGCTGAGAGAGGATAAGTCCCAGTACATGAAAGGAAGGCGTTGGCCCTAGATAGGAACAAGGTAAGTTTATCCACCCGTGAAAACAGAAGGCTGAATTTATGGAAAAGATGAAAGCAGAAGAATAGATTTTGTGGTGGGAAGACAAGGAAGTTTTCTAATGACTGTTTTTATTTTCTCATTAAAATGAAAAGCGAGCTGACCAGCTGAGAGTGAATAAGAGGAAAGTGGTTTTGGAGAGTTGAGGCAGTAGAACTGCCAAGGAGTCCCAAGGGCTCACTTGAGGTTTGTGGTCAGAGATTCAGAATGATACCAGTCAGCATGGTTGTGTGCTTTCTCCCAGCCATGAGCAGCTGCTCAGACGTAGGCATGTAGCTGGTGCAGCGGATGGAGAACTGGGTGGACCAAAAGCGGGGTTTTGCCAGGGAAGTACACCGAAGAGAGATAAGGTTGAGGGATTTGAGGGTGCAGGAAAGGCAGTATTATAGTGATAAACTATGGGAAGAGAGGATACAGTATCATTTAACTCCTTTTCCTTTTTCCTGTATTTTCTGTAAGCTGGAAGTTAGAGCTAAAAGCTTGATTAGTTTCAGTTAAGTATTTTTGGCAAGAGGACTTCGTAGGTGATGCTGTGAATTTCATATTGCATCACGTCAGGAGGCACATAATGTCTGGTTGTCCCACTAATTTTGAGGCTAAGATTGATCTCCATGAGAATAATAAATAACCGGGGTAATACCTTGCAAATATCCCATTTTGAATATGTAAATCTCTTAACTGTGTCCCCAAAAAAGTCCAGTAGTCGAAAGTAAGATGCAAACACAAAAGGTTGGAGACCTGCTGTTCAGAAGGTTATAGAATTTTTGACACTGAAGGACTCACAAGCCAGAGGGAGTTTTATAGTCGTTGTTAGAAGTGCAGGACCTCAGTGGGGGAAAACTGTGGAAAATAGGAGGAAGTTATGCACTATTCTATCCCCTTCCATTCTTACTCTAACTCTGAAACTACATGATGGCTAAAATATAGATCTTTCCAAAAAAAATCCATGGACAAGGCTAAGTAGAGTTTTGTAATACTACTGCATGCTGGCAAACCAACTGGTTCTTGGATTGCATCTTAAAAGTAGCATCGAACGTTGTAGAGGCTCCTGCTGCTTTTTGTAAAAAGCCTGGGAGGGCAAAGGCCAAAGTAAGAAACATAATTAAAATGCACTTTATATAGCATGTCAAAGAGCTCACTGAGAAGTAGCAGTGGTTCCTTAAATACAGAAAGTGATGTCAGCATTCACTTGGCTAGCATAGATGGCAGAAATTAACTTGTATCATGTATTTCCTGTCCCAAGCCAAAATTAATTTAATCAACATGGTATAGAGGTGTTCTACCTGCTAACAGTGATTATGTGCTATATTTTGAGCATCTACTTTTAGGAAGCAGAAGTATGCTTTCTAACCCTAAGAGCTGCCTGATCCTGCCAGCATTGGCACAATTGTCAACTGTCAGGCCAGAGAGACACCCAGAGTCCCTTGCCAGGCTGATGCATGAGAAATGTCTACTGTGTATGCCTAAACCCAAGGGCATATTCTCGGATTGTCAAAATTATTCATATATAGTTCAGGCTGCTGCTGTTTCTGTTCTATGCTCACTGTATCCTACAATACTATCACAGGCTTTATCTGGGCCAGGAGGAATTACTTCTAAATCCAATGTCGTCTCTGAATCACCAGGGAGTTTATGAAAATTACAAATTCCAAGACCTCATATGAATGTGATTATATTGAAAAATCTAGAAGGTGAAGCCCAGGGCAGAGCCTTCTTTGTTAGTGAAACTTACTAATAGAGAAGATCCCCACAAAAATGGGATAGTTTAACTCTCCTTTGCTTTTCTCACCGCTAGGAACTCTGGTTAATTATCAGTTTGGTTCCTGTACCTTCTGATCAGATTAAGTGCTCAGATTTCCCAAAGATGATTTGGTACCCAGGACTCCTCTCCAAATGGAAATCATGACTGGGGTGTCTTGAAGAGCCATGGGAATTCTGTTAAGCACAAATGGGCAGTCTCTGGTGCACTAAAAGGGCAAGAAGTATTGCACCTTTTTTAAAATATCAGATTTTACATTTGACCCTTCTTTGTCACTTTGATTTAGGTGGGATCTTTAAAAACAACATATAGCTGGATTTACTGTTTATTGCTGTCCATTTTTAGGTAGGTAAATTCAGTTTGTTCATAATTACCTTGAAAAATAATATAGTTCATTTTACTTTCCATCTTCTTTATGTTTTTACTTGTAATTTTTGTGGTTTCCTTTCGTTCACTTTGTTACTTTTGCTGTCTGGGTCAATTTTTTTTTTATCCCTCCCCTCTTTCTGACAACATTAATTTGGAAATTCTCCTGTGCTTTTCAATTAGCTGATGACATACAAAATGTAATAACTATTACCTCTATCAAGATTTTATTTGCCAACAGTCCCCTCAACTCTGGAAATGAAACTTGAGATTGCTTTTACTTCCCAGCTGGAGCCCCCTTTCCTTAGTCCTGCCCTCAACTTCTTCCTGGACTTTGCCGAGATTAGAATTTCAGGTCTAGGCTGTCATTTAGTTTTTGCTCATATGTCTCTTCTGTTTTAAGGTTTATTTAGCACTTGCATTATCATTTTCTAGTAATATTATCATTATCCATTGAGGTAGGTAGGTAGATAGACAGATGATGTGTAGATAGATAGATAGATAGTCAATTGACCTTCTTTTATTCTTGTTGAGAGAAGAAATATTTACCTTCTTCACCATATCGCTAATATCTTCCAGTTTTTCTTAATCACACAGTCTATTGAATGGAATCCATTCCATTTTTCTTTTTGGTAAGTTTCTTTCTCAAGAATTTTCTTCAGATAGTCAATGAGTGATATATCCTCTATTCTCCCCGTTAGATGAGCAATATCTTATCAATGTATCTAAAGACTAGATCCCAGTCTATCTTTCTCAAAAAAACTGCCTTTCAGCTCTCATTGTAACAAGTGGAAATCTGATCCTCATCGTCCTTCCTTTGTTAGTAACTTTCCTTGAATCTATTAATGTAAAAGATGTTCTGATGATTCTTGGAATTCAGAAATTTCATCGGGATATGTCTAGGTGTGTGACTTTTTTTTTACTCTGCCAGAGCCTTGTAAATCTTTTCAATATACGGTATCAAGTCCTTTTTTCACTGTTGTTTTTTTTTTTTAAAGCTCAGGGAAATTATCTTCTAGAACTTATTTAATTTTTGCTTCCCTCTCCCACCTATATATTTTCCACCATTTGGAAGTCCTGTTATTCACTAGTTAGGCTCCCTAAACCTATCTTCCAAGTCTGTGTATTTCCCTCCTAATTTCTCTCTCTTTGTGTTTTTTCTCTAGATAGTAAAATATTTCTTTCAATTATCTTCCAGAACTCTCAACAATGGATAGTCTGTCTTTTAGTTCATCTAGTGATTTTTTAATTATGGGGGGGTTTATAACCAGAAAGCGTTTTTCTATGATTTTATTGCATTTCCTTGAGGGTTCTCATTATTTTTTTGGTAAAGTTTTTTTCAGTCTTCTATTAGCTCCTGTCACCTAGTTACTGAGCTTGGACTTCCTCTGTCAGGTCACTGTAGCCTCCTAAGAAGGGTATCATTTTTCTTTGCCTTCCCACCTCTAAAATATACTCTAAGTACAACCACTTCTCACCATCCCCACTGCTAACACCCTGGTCCAATTCATCATCATGTCTGGCGTGGATTTCAGCCATAGCCTCTGAACAGGTCTCTGGCATCTACATTTGTCCTGCCTCTCCCCATAGCAGTCAGAATGATCCTTTTAAATTTGAAGTCGGATCATGTTACTCCTCTGCTCTTTTTCCTGCAAGGGCTTCCCATTTCTCTCAGAGTAAAAGCCAAAGCCCCTACAGTGGCCTACAAAGCCTTACAAGATCTGGCCTGGGTTATCTCTCCCTCTCCTGTTGCTCTGCCTCAGTCCTTAACTGCAACCAGAAGAGATACATCCTTGCTTATCTGAAAGATACTGGCATGCTCCCATGTTAGGGTCTTTGCACTGGTTGTTCCATCTTCCTGGAAAGATTTTCATCTTGGTTAACTCCCTCACTGCCGTTAATTCTTTGCTCAAATGGCATCTTCTCAATAATGCCTGCTTGACTATTCTATTTATAACTCCACTTCCATCTTTACCATCCTACATAAATTTCCTATTCACTATGTTTATCATTTATGTATTGTCTGTCTCTCCTGCTAGAATGTAAGCTCCATGAAGCAGAGATCATATCTTATTCACTGATGTGTTCCAAGTGCCTACAACAGTGTCTGGAACACATTGTATATTTAATAAACATTTGTTGAATGAATATTGAATAAATGATTTTTTAAATTATTCTTGGTCCCAGATTTGTCTGTCTCCTTCTAGGCTGCTTGACTTTGCTGCTTCTCCTTTGTGCTGTTTGTTTCCTCCAATATCTGGCAGCCATGAGACATCCCTTCACATTTATGAATGAAGGCAGCTGAGATGATGGCATAATCTCTGCACGTACAAAGGTCTGTTTCCCGTAATGGGAGTGCTGGCTGCAAGCAAGCTCTCGTGGAGGTGGCTGTAGATGGAGCAGACATTTACACTTAGACCATACCCAACACCCACCCCAAACTGCGCAGCCTCTCTCATCAGGCTAAAATGATAAGGACTACATCCTGTGTGCCTACACCAATCCTACACCTCAATAGAACAATTAATTTCTTTTAAAAAGTGCAGTTCTCTGAGTTTAGCCTGAGGATATACACATGAGGCCAGGAACTCTGTGTATCGGTGATGGAGGGAAGTAGGTAGGAAAGATAGAGGAAGCGAGACAAGCACATCTGTTCTAAAGATGTCCTTTCGACTAATCATTACAGTGGATCCCTTCTTACAACATTTTTTCTGTCTGTATACTGTCTCCAAGTCTCTGAGGGAGGAATTGTTCTTCCCCATAAGGAATAATTCTCTACTTCAGACTTTGGTGCATATTTGGGATGAAGGACCCTCCAGTCTAGTTTATTCCTCAGTACAATCCCATTTACTTTCAATCTTCCAGAAATTCTCTACAAAATTGTCTGGTTTGTTGATGCTCCAGCCTACAATACCTTCTTCTCTGCCTATAATAACTCCATTCCCTTTTATATGCTTTAACTAGCATCTTCATAGAATTTAGTGAGAAATATGAATAAAGAAATGTTTGGTCCTTTATCTTGAACCAGAGCTAGAAGAATCTCTGAGGAAACAGTAGCACTTGTTAGGAAAACGAGAAAACATTTATCTGAAAATTCTTAAGTTTCACTTCAATTTCTTTTTCTTTTTTTAAATTCAAGTAAAATTATACTTAATACATTGAATTTTAATTTAATGCTTTTAAACATCCAAGAAGAAAATTCCTACGTGCATACTGGAGAATGTAGTCACTATGATTCCTAAGCCATTCTAGCACAACAGATCACGGTCATCATCCATACCATTTCAAAATGGTGGATGGAAAGATATGAGAGGTGATTAAAGACATTAGAATAGTTCGACCATTCATCCACAAAACCCCATAGTCACATATCTGTTGAGCATGACATACAAATTCACATACCTGGTTTATCCCAGAATTCTTTATAAAGATTATATAAATCCTTTACTTTAATATGGTCTTTGTATTTGCAATACCCAAAAGACAATGGCAAAACTTATTTTTATAATAAACTCTGCCAGTTAAAAATACAATATATTTTATCCTTGTTGATACCACAAAATGATAAATTGACAGTTTTTAAATGTATGTCGAATTTCTCTTGTGATAACCAAATTAAAAAATATTTCTAAATGCATTCCCTAGTGATAACTGACAGTGACTTTGGTATTCTCAAATCTTTGATTCAAATATGTTAGAAATTTAAAGAAATGCACTTCAAAATAAATTTCTTGAAAATGAAAATTTTCTTATACATTTAATTCACTCTCATAGTTCAACTGCTCCTTGTTTCCCCAAGTTAATTGTAAAATAGAATAAACATGAACGGGATTACATTACGACAAAAGTGATCCAGGAGCCTATGTTGTTATACATGAACAGTTACTGCAGGCATAGTCTCTCTAGAAAAAGCACAGGTTGTTACAATGAAGATAGGAGCTGCTCTTGAAAGAGAATGTAAAGCTCTCCAAGTGATAATTTACAACGTTTCTTCGAGGCATTGGTCTAAATTATACTTACCTTAAAACCAATGAAACAGCAATGTTCATTAACAAAGTAGGTGGCTGCCTACGTGGCTTAATTTGAAGGTTGCCGCAAGCTCTCTCTTTTATTGGAGTGCCGTGGTGCTTGGAATCCACAAAATCTGACCCATTCTTTGAGCCTTTTGGGAGGATCCTAGTAAATATTGAGAAGTTCTTGGGAGAAAAAATGGAGCTTAGAGCTGAGAGAGGTCTTAAAGGTCATGTATGCCTGAGTTTTGCCCCTAATTATTAGCTATATAATCTCCAGCAATAAACTCTCTCTTCCATTTAAGGCTCTTATAAATCAAAAATCACTCAAACTCTCTTAAAAAAGAAAAATAATTTGTTTTAAAGTCAGTAAAGTATCATAGGAAACCAAGAAAAAACACCCAGGCCAAAGCACGGGTAGAATCCAAGATATCCTTGGGGAGCGGTCACTTTCTCATCTCCATTTCTCTCACCACTTCTGTGCACCTTAGAATATTTCTGTCATTTTCCTTTCTGTTGTTCACTTTTTTTTATACTTAACTGCCTTAAACATGACCATAAATGGCAGCTCTTCATTAGGCCTATAGATCCTTGAGTTATGACTTACTATTCGATTTTTGGGTTCCATATCCAGAGAGGAAAAAATCAGATTGTGATAGCTCATCTTTTCAGGCCAGACCATCTACTCGAGTCCTGGGTCACTGGCAAGCAATGAGTGGACCAATCCTGAGCCAGGTGTTCACCTGGGCCTGATACCCGTAGCCAGAAGAAGTGTGGTCACATGGCAGGACACAGGTCCTTCGAAGGGTCCAGGCAGCAGTGAGGCAGCCAGAAATGAAAGTTTCTAGTACACCTTCTTCATCTCACTTTCTCATTTGCAAAATACAGACAAGCAATCTGTTTCACAAATTTTCCTTGGGATTGAGGTCCTTTATTGACTTTCTTACTTAAATAAACTTAGAATGGCAAATTGCCCTTCAGTGCTTTTCGCCAAATGCTACCAACTTAATTCATTTAATATGGTTGACATCACTGATGGTGACTGTCTTCATATTTGATTTCATTGCAACCTTAGCATACATAAGAGTTGGCTCCAGAGTACGTCGATATTGTCTGAACTCCTGGAACACCTTATTGAGAATGGAGACCAGTTTATTTAACGGCTTATATTTGTGGAATATTTTTTAGTTTACAGATTGCTCTAGCATTGACACAATCATTTTATGTAACAGTCTTGTTGTGGCCGTGTACACTGCACAGGCTTCCCTTCCAAGGCCTCATGTTCCTACTTCTTCTACATCTCCGTTGCCTTGAGGAGGAGCTCTGCTCACCTGCTGGTGCTGCTTCTTGAGGGCAGAAGGCTACCGGACACGTGATATGATTCAATTCTGATTTTTAAAATGATAAAAATAACTCCATAGGTGATCCCCGTGTTTACTTGAGGAAAACAATCAGGACAGGGGCGCTCTAGGAAGTGGGGGGCCTGGAGTAGTAGTGGCCCAACCCTAAAATAAAGGAGAAAACTGAAGAGATCAATATAGGTCAGAAACTGTCTTACAGTTTCATGCTTACCCAAAGATCAAGAGGTTACCTCTTACGCTTCCTTATTTCATACATTCTGATACCTTCCACTATTGGTAAAAATCTTGGATAATTATTACCATGTTCACATCACCTCAGAGATAAAAAAAAAAAGGTAACCTGCGGTCTCCTTACAACCATCTTAAAGAAGCAGATGCCCTGCACAAGGTGACTGCTCTGAAGACTCGTCCACAGATGATTGCTATCCTCCTCTGTGGGTTCTTCCTATTTAGAAAAGAAACATCACATGTAATTGGACCAGTGAATTGTATCCAGGATTCCCCTTTAAGTCTGAATTTTAGGGAAACAGCATAAAAGCAATCTAATAGCAACTCGTGTTGGATGTGTTTCTTATCAGCTTCTCAGTTTCCAAGCTCATCAAATATTGAAGTTCTTGGAGCAAAAACCAGCCCTCCACAACCTGCAACATTTATTTGGAACTGCACTCAGAGTATAAAGAGCTAGGACAGGAAAGAAAACAAGTCAATACAACCACAATGTTGTTTCTCCCAGAATGTTGTTCCGAAAGAGAAATAGTGAGAGACAGTCAAATGGAGTCCTGCCTAGTAGTGTCTTTTGTTCTCCGGTTCCTCAGACTGCCCTGCCCTGTGCAAATGGTAGCAAGTGTTAAATTACCACCCACTACGGGGAAAAACCCTCTGTGGAATTAGGACTACAGAGAGAGCCAGATCCAGAACTGCCGCTGCCCCTAAATAATTGTGTGACTTGTGCCTGTCATTTAACCTCTAGATCTACTTACCTTAAAATGGGATCACGTAGTAATAGCTGATCTGCTTACTTCAATAGGCTGTTTAAGGTATAAAATAGGATTGCATACGTGAAACTATTTTGAAAGGCTAAAACTGCTATGCGAAATCAGCAGGTAGGATATTTTTGCTCAGAACCCAAAGAGTAATATTGTTTCTGCTCTTAGCCACTGAAGACAAGCCTCAGTCTAATTTTCTTTTCTTGGATATACACAATTTAGGAAAGAATGTTCTTCCTGTGATGTAATCTCTCACCACCATCCCACCCAGCCCCTTGGACTTCTGCTGATATCTTTCCTCAACGTGCTTGAGAATTTTACTGACATTTTCCTCAAGGCCTTTTCAGCTTCTCACTGCAGCCCATCCCAAAGCCAATGCCACATGTTTTAGGGTTTTGTTACAGTAGCATCCCATTTCTAGGTACCAAAACCTGTTCCGATTATCCATCACAGCCTTAGTAAACCAGTCCAAAACTTAGTAGCTTAAAACAACAGGAAACATTAATTTTGCACACAAATTATCAGTTGGGGCAGGAAGTAGAAGAGATAGCTCATTTTTACTTCACAGCATCATTCAGGTTGCTTGACTGGAACCTAGAGGACCCACTTTTAAGATGGCAAGTTGGTGCTGGCCATCAGCCGAGGGTTCATCTGGGGCTGTGGGCCTGTCCATGCAGGCCTCCCTGCAGTTTCCTACTTATCCAGGATGAAGAGTTTACCTCATACCCTTCCTTATTTCAAACTTGTCAATATCTTCTACTATGGGGGAAAATCTTGGATAATTATTACCATATTTGCATCACTTCAGAGGTGAAAAAAATAGCCTGCAGCCTTCCTACAACTATCTTTAAGAAGCAGGTGGTGGGCTTCTGCTTTCTCAAGGCATAGCAGCTGGGTGTCAAGAGTGAACACCCAAGAGATAGGAAGAGGAAGTTGCTAATTAAAGCTTGGGCCTGGAAACTACCATAGCACCCTTTCCACCATATTCTGTCTGTCTCTTGTCTTATTGCATTGGTAGAATCACCCAGAACAATGATGTATAATAATGATGATTGTGAAGATTCTCAGTTTATTCCTGACTTTAACAAGAATGTTTCTGTGTTCCCAATTAAGCATAATGATGGAGTTAGCACTGACATATATATTTTATGATGTTAAAGAAGTATCCATCTATTTCTATTTTACTAAGACACTTTATCAAAAATAAAGAGGGGCCGGCCCAGTGGCATAGTGGTTAAGTTCACACGCTCTGCTTTGGCGGCCCTGGGTTTGCAGGTTCGGATCCCAGGCACAGACCCACGCACTGATTATCAAGCCACACTGTGTCGGCGTCCCATATAAAGTAGAGGAAGATAGGCACAGATGTTACCCCAGGGCCAGTCTTCCTCAGCAAAAAGAGGAGGATTGGCAACGGATGTTAGCTCAGGGCTAATCTTCTTCACAAAATAAAATAAAATAAAATAAATAAATAAATGTTGAATTTTTATCAAATGCCTTTTCAGCATCAGTGAAGATGATCATATGATTTTTCTCTTCTGATCTATTAGTCTGGTGAATTAAATTAAGAAATTTTCAATTACTGAATCCTCCCTGCATTCCTGGAATAAACTGGCTTGGTAATGCTGACTTATTTCTTAACATTGTGTTATATTTATTTATACTATATTTCATTTTATGTGTCTGTCTTTCCATGTCAAATTAAAAGTTCCTTGAGATCAGAAGACTTTTATTATTTATTACTATTTTCCCCAAGTCAAGTACAGTGACTGGTAGCCAACAGGTACTGAGAAATATTTATTGAATTAATTAAATTAAATATTGAATTAAATAAATTTAATAAATATTTATTGAGTTAAATAAATTACAGGAGTTCAAAAACAATTTACTGAAGTTTTCTCAATCTCATTTCCTGGAAAAACATTGCAACCGTGATTAGCATAGTCTTGATCTATCATTTCCTTCTCTCTGTTGTGTGCATTGCTTGGTCAAGATTAATGTATCTGCAACCACAATGCTGCAAATGGGCAAATAGCCATTTCCTATGGGATCTATTTTTAGAGAATCAAATCATAATATTTGCAATCCATTCCCTACACACACACACACATACACACACACACACACACACACACACACACATACACACACACGCCTGAACTGGCAGAGGATTATAGTAGCACTTCTTTTCAGATAGCTTATGGGGCCACTTATGGAGATGGTCAGTAGCCCCTAATTATTACTGCTGAACAAGTGATCTTAAATGTTTTCATTCCTACTGGCTACCTTTCTTATACTAAAGGTTCTGAATCCTGACTCTGTTCTTCACGCCTCAGTAGCCCAGCAGCAAGGAACCAAATTCATATTTTAAATATATCTACCAGATTTTAGTGCGCTTCTATGGCTAAAGGTATGCTGATAGGCCAAAAAAAGTGGTTTTAATCACAATCACCTTAACTGTTTGGGAAAGACACTACCACAGTTTATATTTTGAAAATTAATATATCTTTCAATATAAATATGGCAAATGAAAGTCAGATAACCAAATTCACGCCCTGATTCCAGGTCTTTATTCATAGACTGACACATAAGTGTTCATTACCACTGTAACTTCCATTGTGAAAAGATTATTTTTAAATGATTAATAAAATTTCAAACACAGAGACTAAGAACCAGAAGTTCAGGAATTGCTAATACAAGTTTGTATAAAAAAGTCTATCTGTTGGGGCCGCCCTGTGGCTTAGTGGTTAAGTGCGCACGCTCCGCTACTGGTGGCCTGGGTTCGGATCCTGGGCACGCACAGACGCACCACTTCTCTGGCCATGCTGAGGCCACGTCCCACATACAGCAACTAGAAGGATGTGCAACTATGACATACAACTATCTACTGGGGCTTTGGGGAAAAAAAAAAAACAAAAAAGGAGGAGGATTGGCAATAGATGTTAGCTCAGAGCTAGTCTTCCTCAGCAAAAAGAGGAGGATTAGCACGGATGTTAGCTCAGGGCTGATCTTCCTCACAGAAAAAAAAAAAAAAAGTCTACCTGTAAATCTTAATAGAATTCTTCAAAGAGGTCATTTAAATTATAAGATTTAGAGCGGCTATCCTAACTCTTAAGCGGAATAATCACTAAAGCCTAACTAACTTCAACATCTGGAGAAGTTAGAGCCCCTACAAACATGTGTCTTCTTGATGGCAGACACAATAAACAATCCTAAAATTGGAATGGAATTGGAAGATCCCTTAGGAGTACTAAATGAGATAACTAGGTGAAATGTATATACAGGAGCCTAACACAGAACCTGGCATGTTGTAGGCCCTAAATAAATATTTGAATTGAATCTATTTCAGTTGTCACTGACTGAAAATAAATATTTTAGATTAAATCTCTGCAACAAGAAGCATTTTCCCCATAATTCAGAGAATACCGATAAGCAAGCACGTACATTAAACATACACTAGTAGCATTGTATAAGTAGATAGAAAGCAGCAGCGGATTTAGAGTCAGAAAAACTAAATTCAAGTCCCAGTTCCACCACTTACCAGCTGTCTGATGTTGGAAACTTCACTCAACTTGTTCAAATATCCATTTTCTTACTAGTAATAATGGGAATAATAGCATCTCATCACACATTATGTAGGGTTATTATGAGCACAAAATCAAGTGAGATAATTCATTGGAAAGAACAATATAAATCTAAGACATCACTGTCGTTGCTGTTATTGTTCCAGTATAGTTTTACCCTCCGAACACTCTGGAGAATGGGTTTGGCAAATGACAGATAAATTCATCCATAATATTATAGGAAATTTCAACAGAGATGTGAAATTCCTCATGCTTGTAAAGTAGTTTCCCAAAAGTATAGTGCATTATAAGAATAATAAATCACTACAAATCAGATACGAGAGATAAATTTTTGCACTTAATACAGTGAATATTTCAGAGCCCAAGCAGTTTTCATCAAAGTAGTTCACTTAGGGCATATAACCAAACAGCCCCACAGTAGCAAGTAGAATGGAATATAACAGTGACCTTACAACCACCCAGTGACTAACTAAAGAAGTTCCTCAATTTTGGAACAGTTCTGCAAATATTTTTAAAATAACAGATAAATTGGCTAAGATGTAAAATATAAATCAGCTTTGGGAGGCTGATATAAATAATTTTGAAAAGAAATTAAGTATGTGTCACCTAATCCATCATAAAATAACGTTAAGAAAGACATGCAGGGGTTTTAAACATAAAAGGCTAAATCGCACATCAAGATACCTTTGCAATAATTGGACATTTTCTTTTACACAGTAAAATGCTCAGCTATGAAGCATGGTTTCCTAGTAACAACGGTAATACTAGGTAAATAAAATAGAATTCAGCTTACAGCAATCAGCAGCCATTCAGCTTCCAACGAGAGGTTGAAATCACTTGGTGCTTGCTTTTTCATTTCCATTATCATAAAAATGAAAAAACAAAAGATCTTGCCATTCTAAATGTAGAATTATTTTTTTCAAAATTTGGAGGAGACACTGAAGGGGTGCCCTAATGTTCTCTGGACAATCTGGGCTCTCTCACCAGTGTGTAATTATCCTCAGCAAGGTCATCCTTACCCAGTGAGTGAAGGATGAGGATTCCAACACGGCATAAATTTTGGAGGGCTGTCATCAACCTCATCTCTATCACTTTTGTCTCAAATTCTACCCTTAGAAGAAGTCTTTGTTTTTCTTTGTTTGGCCTTCTTTGTTTTGCTTGGTTCTTGCCTTTTATAAAAGGTTTTCTGGTCCCAAATTTTAAAAATACAAGTGTTCTAATATGCACCTTTGTGTCCCAAGTATAAACCCTTCAACCAAATTAAATGCTGGACATGTATAAGAATTGTGCTAAGAAAAAGAAATAGAAATGGATAGACAAGAGATAACGTGTAAATTAATGACTTGGTAACTACTGCTACTAAAAGGCACTGGGCCAGTACTGCTCCATAATACCAGTGGAATTTAACACCAAAATCAGAAAAAATAAAGTTCATAGATATAATTTTTCTACAATACTTAAAAAAAAATCTTTGCTAGCCATAGCCAGTCATTTACCACTAATCACTAGCAGAAAACAAAATGGTAAATAATGAAATAATAGTGGAAAAACTCAGAAATATGATCTCAAAAATTTTATATTCATTGCTTTTAACATGTAAAGACAGGCAGAAATATCATATTTTCTACTAGAAAAATTATTGTTCCTGGGAAGTAATGATGTAACATATGTTGTTGTGCAAAACACATCATGTTATATAGGAGGCTCACCATTTGTTCATGTTTGAGAACATGCTATGCCACAAGCATAGCAAGCCCTAGTAGTTATCTACCAAAAGTCCATTCCTCCCCAAACTTCTTCCTTCCTGGAAGATCCCTGTTTTGTTTCATTTCACTTGTCTACCCCACTTCCTGTGGTCAAGCTCTTAGGAAGGATATTCTAATTTCTAGCTGAGGAGTAAATGCTGATTAGTCTATGCCAATAATGGTAACCCCTTGCCAATGGCTAGCTTAGAAATGGGCATATGGTACAATTCTGATCAATGAAACATAAAGTCCACTGCAGAGCCTTCTTCACTGATTTAGAAAGCTAAAAGTCACAGAAAAAGACACCCTCTTATACTAGACAGTGTTTTTTCAGAGTGCAATGCCTGGGACTACTGCAGCTATATTGTGACCAAGAGGAACACTATCTTAAAGATGCTAAGGATGGCAGAGCATGAAAATGGAAAGAATCCAGATCCTTGATGTCACCGGGCTGCTGAATCAACCAAGCCCTGGAGCTGCTTTACCTTTGGACTTATTATTACATAAGATAATACATATTTTTCTGTTTAAACCAATTGAGTTGGGATTTTCTATTATTTGCAGCCAAAGGCATTCTAACTACTACAAAACTTATGTTTATTGTAGCAAAACATTTGAGAGGTCGCTTGGAATATCACTGTGGATTTGATGGAGAAATGTGGATTGAAGGGTAATTGAATTTGGTAGGTTAAAAGATGGTTAAATCATGGAGGGAAGTCTTTGGTAGTATGTCTTAGAGTTCATTTTGCCTTTAGTTTTTCCCATTGAATATTTTTTTTATCAACAATGGATAAATACATAGAAGACATAAACATGTAGATAACTTAGCAGAGAGGGATAACTAATATGCTAGACGACAGAATCAAAACTCAAAATATTTTTTCCCAAGGAATAATATGAATACCCAATACTTCTATCCTACCTCAACGTTCTCTTCAAGTCTTATCCAACTCAGGAGTCTTGTTGGTGAAGCTTTTCCTTATCCCCCATTCGTAGGCACAGTTTAACATACATATCCAATCCCAGTCTTGGCCCTTGTCTTTACAACTATCATAGCTCTCACTACACATTAACATATATTTGTTTACCTACCTGTATATATGAGCTCCTGGAAAACAGAAACCATGCCTTATTCATCTTTGTGCCTTCAGCCTCTCATTTGGAGCTGTTGGTAGAATAAATGCAAGTCTGAATAAATGAGTGAATAAATGAACAACTAAATGGATTGATTTAAAGAAAGAGCTTTACTTATTTGAAGCTGAAGGAGAAGAATAAAATAAAAAAATTGAAAAGTTAATAGAAACTACTGACGACCAGGAAAAATCCGAGTTCAGACCCAACACAACAAATTATTGAGAAACATTTCAGAAGGCTGTTTGCCCTCCTGATTGAGCCTCCCTCTCCTTCATTTTAACTTATTCACATGTGTGTGTGCACATGCACAAACACACAACATAACATTATAAATGGCCATAATTTTTCACACTCCTCGAGACTTTCTTTGCAAGTGCACTAAATGGCTTGAGTTATGTTTTAAACAACAATCACTGTGCATTTGCAGTTACTGTAGAAATCACTAGCAGCCTGGACAGAGTAACTTTGTACTTCAGCCCCTCTGAAAAGTCCTGTGTCATGGTGGTGGCAATGTAGAATTAAAATCTAATCCCTATATAATTTCCTCTTCCTTCGACAGACTGTTGAAGATATTTTACTTTCCAATGCCTTCTCCAATGCCACTCCATGTTCCCTTTCACTACTCATGTACATAAACATGTAAACCTGAGATGTAAGATTTACGCTAATTATTAACCCTAACAACCAAATATCTATTACAGTCATGTGTTGCTTAATGATGGGGATACGTTCTAAGAAATGCATCTTAAGGTGATTTTGTCGTTGTGCAAACATCATAGAGTGTACTTACACAAGCCTGGATGGTACAGCCTACTACATCCCTAGGCTCTATGGTACTAATCTTATGGGACCACTGTTGTATAGGTGGCTCATCATTGACTGAAATGTCGTTATGTGGCGCATGACTATATATGTTTTCTAGAAAATTTAATTCAAAAGAAAGTGTATCTGCTAAGAATTAAAGAGATATCTCCAGTTAACTTGAGGGGGAAATAGAGACGCATTGGTTTCAGAGAACAGAAAGGAAGCCAAAGGAATGACCCATCAATGCTTTGTTTGAACTCAAAGGCCCATTCACTAAAAATCAAAAACAGGCTAACAAAACCATTGACTAAACAATAAAAACCATAATACTAGAGTTTTATTTCATTATCAAAACAAGTCTCCAGGTTAACTTCTGCACATGGAATGAGCTCTTGGTAAACATTCTTGAACCTCCTCATTTAGATTGTGTTGTAAAATTAAACAGAACTGGCACAAAAACCAAACGCCTGAAAATTCATGTATGAGCTCTAGAGAAAACAAATTTGTTACTTAGAATTTAGGAAATGTGACTATAAAGCACTTGAGTAGTTATTTTTGTCTAACTAGTATAATCCAGTCCACCAGTCACCAGCCTCTATCATCTCAGACTATGGTAACCACTGCCTTCTTCAGCTCTAAGTAAAAATTATTTATAAGAAATATAGTGGGGCCGGCTCTGTGGCTTAGCGGTTAAGTGCGCGCGCTCTGATGCTGGCGACCCGGGTTCGGATCCCGGGAGCGCCCCGAGGCACCACTTCTCCGTCCAATGTGAGGCCGAGTCCCACGTACAGCAACTAGAAGGATGTGAATCTATGACATACAACTATCTACTGGGGCTTTGGGGGGAAAAAACTGAATAAATAAAATCTTTAAAAAAAAAAAAAAAAAAAGAAATATAGTGTTCAGGGCCGGCCCCGTGGCTTAGCGGTTAAGTGCACGGGCTCCGCTGCTGGCGGCCCGGGTTCGGATCCCGGGCGTGCACGGACGCACCGCTTCTCCGGCCATGCTGAGGCCGCATCCCACATACAGCAACTAGAAGGATGTGCAGCTATGACATACAACAATCTACTGGGGCTTTGGAGGGAAAAAATAAATAAATAAAATCTTTAAAAAAAAAAGAAATATAGTGTTCAGAGATATCCAGGATAACAGCTTCTCTGTGTCATGTCTTCTATGATTCACAGGAGACATGTGCTTTGTTATGGTGTGTTAAATACAGACAAGGGGAGAAGGAGCATTATACTAAACTACATGTATGTGTGTGAAAGGATAGAGGGAAAGGTTCAAATATTAAATTTTAAAACTCTATTCAACAATAACTCACTGAGCTCACACTCTATGCGGTGTTATATATTTTATGCTAGTATTGGTTTTTAAAAAGTCACATTTATCAGAGTCCTGCACTCAAAAAAATCTTATCATATCCTCTTAAGGGGAGTATAATTGACTGGTTAAGAGAAGTAGTTCTAAGAGAAGTGGTCTATTTTCAACCACAAAATATTCAACATGAACTAGTCACATCACGTTCCTTTGCGCCTTGGGCCTGAAACTGATGCCAAAGGCAATAAGACTTTTGGGGAGCTTAGAAGTGGATGAGGATATTTTTCATATCGCAGTCGGGCTAAAGGATGGAGGGTAAAATCTGGAGGTTTTAAAATATTGGCTCCAAATTTTTTGACACGTCTCATGTCAAGAAGTGAGGTCTTCATCCCCACCCCATGAATCTGGGCAGGCTTGTGACTGCTTCAATCAACAGGATAGAGTGAAAGTGACACTGAATGACTTCTGAGGCTATGTCAGAAAAGGACACGCCATTTCCACATGATTCTATTTTGAATTCTTGCTCTTCAGATGTGTCCTTTCAGGAAACTCTAGGACCCCAGGTGCCATGTTGTGAGAAGCCCGAGCCCACGGAGAGACAACGCACAGGTTGGTTGAGGGCGCCCGACCAACTCTTCCTTTAGAGTGATCCTAGCTGAGATGGATATATGTGAGAAAAGAAGCCTCTAGATCAGTGGTTCTCAAATTTTATCATGCATCAGAGTCACCTGAGGGCTTGTTAAAACATAGATTACTGAGTCCCACAGCTCAAGTTTCTGATTCAGCACATCTGGGGTGGGACCAGATAATTGCATTTCTAGGATTCTGGGTGATCTGGAGACCACACTTTGAGAACCACCGCTGCAGACCATTTGAACCACCAACCGTTGGTGAGACCCCAACATCTTGGAGCAGAGACAGGCCATCCCTACTGTGTCCTGTCTGAATTCCCAGCCCACAGAATCTATGAACAGAATTACTCCAACTTTTCCCATTCAAGAAGGTACATTAGAATGAAAATGAGTAAAATGACTTTATAGAACACTTAATTCATTCTAATTGATTTAAAAGTATAGCATTCACAGACTTTCATGCTTTAATGATTAGCTTTAATTACTAATATGATGCAACACAGTTCACAAGTGATTGGAAAACATCACTGCTTACTCGCCACGTCTGAGAGCCACCTCTGTTTAAGAGCATGAGCTTTGGGATCAGCTGAGCTGCCTTTGAATCTCACCTCTGCTACTTACGTGTTAACACAGCGGCTGACAGAGGAGGGGGGAAGCAGATGGATTTTGTGTGCCTGGGCTTAAATCCCAGTTCTGCCACATTTTACTACGTGTGATCTGAAGCAAGATACATAACCTTTGCAAGCCTCTGTTCCTCCATTCCTAGAATGGCCTGAGAAGATTGCTCAGCATATTAAATGAGACAGTGCTCTTAAAACAGTGCCTGGCACTGAGAAGTAACTTGGTAAATGTCTTATGGAATTCTATGTGTCCTTACATAGGCTTTTTACCACTCTGAGAATTAGAACTTCATCTACAAAACCAGGAAAACAATATCAACAAGGTGATTGTTAGGATTAAACAATAGATAAACAATAAATGCTCGATAAATGGCAGCTATTTATTATTGTTATTATTATTACTGCTATGAAACAGGATACTACCAGGGACAGAAAGCACAAGTGAGCAAGTTTTACTTCAATAAAACAGAGCTTGTGTGTAGGTGTGGGGTGACAGCAGGACACAGTGTCCTGGTCTGGCACTGATCAAACAGTAAAGGAGGTTGTGTTATTAAAAGTTCCATGATAGAATCAAAGGGAATCCTGCAAGTCTGTTCACATATGCTCTGAAGCTGGAGTAAGAACTGCACTAAATCATCATAGATTCTGGCCACTGTCCTGTTAGTGTCAGATCCCAGCAGTTGCAAATCAAGCAACATATACCTTTGTTGTTTCCCAACTTTAGCATCTACTCCTCCTTCTCCCCTTGGTACCCAAAGTACAGGTTCCAGGTACATTCCCACTAGACCCTGAGTGAATGGATTATTAGACAGGCAGCAAATCCTTTGGAATATTAATCAGTAATGAATATGTTAGCTAATAACTCTAAGATGATGCCTTCCAGCAGTGAAGAAGGATTTTAAAAAACAAAGAACCTTCAGGGCCCCACAGAATAAACATATAGTCATGTAATGACAGCCAGCCCCGGTGGTCTAGTGGTTAAGATTCGGCGCTCTCGCCACCACGGCCAGGGTTCATTTCCCCATCAGAGAACCACACCACCCGTCTGTCAGTTGTCATACCGTGGTGGCTGTGTGCTGCTGTGGTGCTGAAAGCTACGCCACCGCTATTTCAAATACCAGCAGGGTCACCCGTGGTGGACAGGTTTCAGTGGAGCTTCCAGACTAGACAGACTAGGAAGAAGGACCTGACCAGCAACTTCTGAAAAAATAGACCATGAAAATCCTATGAATAGCAGTGGAGCATTGTCTGATACAGCGCTGGAAAGATAGAGGTGGGCGCAGAAAGACCGGGCAGGGTTCTGCTCTGCTGTACACAGGGTCACTAGGAGTCAGAATCCACTCGATGGCACTAGCAACAAAATGTAATGATGGGTGAGGAAACAGTCATTTTGATCAAGATTTTCTCAGTTCAGTTAAATCACAGCATGTAGAAGGCTACTTTCTCTCAAGGCTGGTCTATTGATTACAAATTTTAAGAGACGTAGACTCAGTTTTCTTTAAAAATTGTCTCATTCATGATGTGTTTCATTCTTCATATAACTAGAAGAATGCTGGATGAAAATTTAGGTAAATACTGTCCTTCTCTCTGGATAGGGAAGAATTTTCTAAACATAAAGAAAACAATCACAAAGTAAAAGATATACAGATTTGAATATATAAAAATCGACACCTTCCATATATTAAAAAACACCATAAGCTAAATTAAAACTGAGAAATAACATCATCCACACAGCATTTATATCAATAATACATAAATAATTCATAAAACTCTACATCTCAATAGAAATATAATCTAAAAATATACACAGATAATTTACCTTATTAGTAGAAAAAGAATTGCAAATCTAAACTATATCACTTTTTTTCCCTTAGCAAATTAGCAAAGATTTTGAACTATGTTAATATTTTATGTTGGTGAAGGTTCATTAGGATCAAGATTCTTATACCCTCTCATGACAGTGGCCCAATTTTTCTGGAAAGCAATTTGGCTAAATAAATGAGAAATCACAAAAATGTTTTCAACCCTCGATCCAGTGAACCCACTTCTAAAGAAACTTGGAAATTTTCCCTAGGAAATAATCAATGTTTCAGTCAAAATTTGAAGTATAAAGATATCTACCATGGCTTTATTTATAACAGCAAAATTTGTAGAAAAACATGTACAGTAGTCCCTTATTATTCGTGGGGGATACATTCCAAGACCCCCAGTGGATGCCTGAAACTGCAGTAACAAACCCTATGTATATTATGTTTTTTCTAGACAGTACAGGGTAGATACACTGGACAAAGGGACGATTCACAACCCAAGTGAAACAGAGCGGGCCAGCGGGACATTTCATCACACTATTCAGAATGGCCTACAATTTAAAACTAACGAATTGTTTATTTCTGGAATTTTCCATTTAATATTTTCAGACTGCAGTTGACTGCGGGTAACTGAAACTGTGGAAAGTGAAACTGCAGATAAGGGGGGACTACTGTACTCAACACTATGGATTAAATAGAGTTCTGTGCTTTTTTAGGAATATTATGCAGTCATAAAAATTCCAAATAGTTTTTAACGATTTGAGATAATTCATACCAAAAAATTAGTGGGAAAAAATCAAGATACAAAACAGGATTCACCAGGGATATCTTTTGAAATGTTTCGATACTAGCTGTCTGGAGTGCTGCATTGAAGGATACTATGAAATAGCATCTGGGCTCAGCAGGAAAGAAGGCTGTGATCAGGAATATGTGCCATGGATATGAAAGCAGCACACACGCACTCTCTCTGCATCCCTGGTAGTATAAGCAATATGGTCCCAACCATTTATTGGCATGTACGCACGCTCTGTGTGTGTGTGTGTAAAATCACTTCTTTGTAACCACAATTATCTTTGGATTGTGTTATTAGGATGATTTGTTTTTTCTAAAAAATATTTTGGTATTTTTCAAATTGTCTACGTTGAGCACATATTGGTTTTGTATTAATTTTTTTTTAGATCTTCAAATTATTCAAGTGATTTTTTAACAGGATATTACATTCATTCTGAGGAAGGTGGAGGAGGTGAAGAGATAAAAACATACATTTTAGAGAGATTTTGTAGGTGCTTTCGTTTCTTCTTCCAGGAGGTAAACATATTATGAGAGTTAGGAATATCTTTCCCAGTACAGGTTAGCCCTAAATCTCTTCAAATTTGGTTATGAATAAGAATGTGACCTTTTGTCTCCTACGAAATCCAAGCACTCGAAAGAAGATTTCTGTGAATGAGCAAAAACAAGAATCAATTTTTGTCAGTATAAATAGCCAAAGGGCCTGGAACTAAGAAGACCACATTTGAAAGTTCCAGTCTTATTGTGAGCTTTTAAAATTTCAAAACAATTAATGACATCTCTATTTTTTTACTAGTTTGTATACTGCTGAGTCATCCCCACTCTGGAAGCTGATTTTGATGTTTTCAAAGCTCCGATTTCTTTGCAGAGAGTCATTAGCAGGTGAAGAAGCAAGCAGGTGTGGTTTTGTGGTGAATTTCTCCCACCTTGTGGGGCTGAGTCTCAGAGTTGGAAACCACAACCTTTGGGGAGTCAGAGACAAAGCGTCCCGACGCAGCTCTTTCTTTAATTAGCTCTGTGACATGAGACAAGTCATTTTTTCTGTTCCCTTTCAGAAATTGCCACATTGGCAAT
This sequence comes from Ceratotherium simum simum, assembly GCF_057802395.1. NCBI lineage: Eukaryota > Metazoa > Chordata > Mammalia > Perissodactyla > Rhinocerotidae > Ceratotherium > Ceratotherium simum. The sequence goes on along the minus strand of NC_141909.1, from coordinate 69,548,623 downwards.
ATGAAAATACACTGTTACTGTCCTCCAGGGCATGATACGTGAGGATAAATTGAGTAAAAGATGCAAAATGTATAAGCCGACGGGAGGCCATCCTTCCTACTGGGTGTCTCTCCCAGACGACAGTGTACAAATCTCTCCCAAGGTGTTAATTGATAATGAGGATGTTAACTAGCAGCCAAGGAGTCAGTGATATTTCAGTTTCTAAAAGTAAATTAACTGAGATTGTCCCAAATTTCGGAAGTGGACAGTGTCAGCAAGATGTCCAGCACTGACCCCAGGGGATTTTGGGGGAGGATGTGTGGCAGCCTCACCCAGTTCTCTCAAAACTAAAATCCATTAAGACAATCTTACATTGCCTTTCAGTAATTCATATTCGACCACAGCTGAGTGAATTTGTCACCTTGCACACAGCTGATGTCTGCATTCCTCTGTTCCTTCAATATGCATTTATGTTCCTGGGAACACCAAGATAAGTGTTAAGGTAAAATTAACCATCAGGGCTAAGAGTAGGAACAGTCTTTGAGAACTAGTTATTGGATAGGGTCTATGTAACTAGTGTCTTCTTGGGGAAAACCTAAATCTGCCAAAGATACTCCCCAATCTAAATCAGGACTCCCATGATATCACCGCATGGCCCCCATTATCTTTGCTTCCTTCCTGGTATCTCTATCCCCAGCAGCTTTCACAAATGCTGACTCTGTGCGGGCACTGTGCTACACCTATGTGTTCACAGATGGACCAGAGAGACACATGACAAGAGTTTTCATGGGCTGCATTGCAGCACTTTTGGAAGTATTTATATTTACAATTGTGACCCTTAGAAAAAAATTATGTAAGCTCAAATACCCCAAAGCATGAAGAGCCTTGCTTCGCACTTATTTAAATTTTTGATGAAATGTATACGCTAGATAATTTTGCTTTATATATAAAATGTTATAATTGCATTAAAACTACATTCTATTTTTCCTTATTAGGTGGAAAGTTTTTCTTTGGAGAGATTAAAAATTTTTAATATAAATACCCACCAAAGATATATACATGTAAAAAAGCATATTATGTGATATTTTATGTAAAATTAAAGATATTGCTGAAACCTGATTCTATGTCCCAAGGGTATCTATTTCTTTGTGACTAAAGTTTAATAATGTCATTGTGGAACAGTGAAAAGAAAAGCTTACCCAAAGTAAAGAAATTTTTAAAAATATTTAAATGTTAAAAAATGTTGTCTGTGTATGTATGTCTAAAAAGAAAATACTTATTTCCACTAAAAGTGATTTAGTAATATTTATATTTTGCTTGACAGAAGTGATATTTTTCCAGTTGTGCAGTCTTCTAACCAGTGGACACCATTCTCCATACAAGGAATAGTAAAACCTGAATTTCCCCTATTCCTTTATTTTTCTCTTAGCTTCTAGGTATTACTATAATTTCCTGGGGGGTGGTGGGGAAACGCAAATCTTAAATCATCTTCTTAAGACCAAGTCACAAGTGAGTCTGAAAGTGTTTGATTTACGTTGATCACACTGTATTCATCTCTGTGATATGATTCTACAATTGCAGTGGAGTAGATAATCCCGCGTACAGCCAACCAAGCAAGAGGTTAAACCCCTAGTCCGGGTTACCATGAAACTGCTACCAACAAGGCACCAATCAAGCTCAATGGAACAGTCGGAAAATGAGCATAATTGGGAGCAGGCTTCTGAGTCTCCAGAAGCTGCAAGGGTACCAACCAGCATCATGGACACAAATGGGATAAGCAGAAGTGGGGCAAGAAGGTGCAGACAGGTGTGAGGCTGAATCTGGGCTTCGGTACATGGATTCCATATGTGAATGGCTTGATCTGGTGGAAGCTTTTGTCCCACCTTGGACTGGCAGCTTCTCAGTTGAAGTGGGATAGTGTGCAAGACCTTGGTATATTGCATAAAGCCACAGTGATAGGCTTTCTTTTCCTACGTGGCCAAATGGCCACTTTTTATAACAGGCCTCATTTGTAGTAGACTTGGGCACCAAAAGGCAGATTGAGAGAATTCTCCCCTCCCTCTCCCTCCTCTCTCTGCCCCATTTCCTCCTGTGATCAGACCCAACCTTTCTGGGTGAATATAAACACAGACTTAGGCATCGTTATAAATACCGGGCTAAATTTTAGTTTGACAAATTTGGAGAACATAGTCAATGATTTAGGAAATAGGCTTAATATGAGTCTTTTAGGACAGTGTGGAGAAAAGTCACACATTATTCCTTCATTTGTCATATCTATATATCTATATCTTTATATCTTTTAAAACAAGCATTTATTGAGCATCTACCATGTACCAGGCCCTATCCAAGGCTCAAAGGGCATTTGATTCAGTAGAAGACATAGACATGTTAACAAGACTGTACTTCCACAGTGTGTGATGAGTGCAACATTAGAGGTAATAACAAGATACAAGCAAACACACAAGAAAGGTGTGATCAGATCTAACCAGGAGGTTTGGGAAGGCTCCTCAGAGTGATCTCTGAGTTGAGTCTTTAAGTTGAACAGAGTTTGCTTTGAAGATGAGGGTGGAAGGGAATTCTAGGGAGAGAAAAAGGCATGTTCAAAGGCGCAGATGAATGGACAATAATGATGTGCACAGGGACTCCAAATAGTTCAACATGAAGGTTAAAGAGCAGTGCTGGTAGAAGAGGTGGTGTAGGGTTTTGTTGACCAATCTAAGCCTTTGGACTTCTTTCTGTAAGCAAAGGATAGCTGTTGAAGTATTAAACAAGGACCAAATCTGCAGATTAAAATGAGTATTCTGGAGGCAAAGAGGGGGGATAGATTGGATGAGATGTAGACTGGGAGGCTAGTTGAGCAGGCAATTGTTATAGCTGCTATGGGGGGTGTTGGTGGCCTGAGATGACTTTATGCTATAAAAAGGTAATTTCAAAAAGAAAAGCATTAGATCTTTAGGTTCCAAAATGTGTTGTACTAAAGCTGAGTGCTATATGGGATTCAGAGAAAGAGAGTAATGGACTAGAGGGGGTGGGATACAGCCTTCATAGGGAGAGAAGAGAAGAGAGAGGTGAGGGTGGGATACATATGCAAAGGCATTTATTGCATTGCATCCAATTGGAAATGATGCCATTTATCTGGAACTAAAACCTTTTACCATGGCTTGAACTGGAAAAAATCTGTAGAAATAAATTCCGATGTTGCAGAAAGAGAAACAGAAAGAAAAGAGAAAAACATTTTATATAGGCTAATCTTCTATCACTGGGGCTCAGATCCTCAGATTTAGCAGGATTAAATCTATCTGTTCCCAGATCCTTAGCTGCAAAGGCTCACACTTGGCCAGTCTCAGAGGCAAGGAGGATTCAAACCACCTGTTCGGCTTCCATATAATTCCTCCAGGGACCAGAATGAGCATCAGATCCTTTTAGAAACATTCTCACGGTCTACCACACCCTTGCCTTCAGGAATCTCAAGTCACTGTGTTCTGATCTTCCCCATTTTGGTTCCAGCCTTACATGGCCAGATAGAAAGAAGTCCTGTGTTAACTCTCTCCATCTGGACCTGAAAGAACCAACTAGGCCTCCACCTGCTTGCTGCACCCCTTTACATCTGTAGTTTAGGAAACTCATTCTGGATACTGAATGGACAATGAATTCAAGAAACAAGAGCAGTAAGCAGGCAATGGTTGCTGAACTAGATGGTGGCTACAGAAATGAAGAGAAAAATATAAATTTGAGAGCTATTTATCAGAATTTCGGGGGCTGATTGAATCAAAGTGGGTGACGGAGAGGGAAGAGTCCAGGAAAACTTCTAGGCTTTTGATCTAAGCAATTGGGTAGGTGGCGGTTCCATTTATTGAGCTAGAGGACATAGGACACAGAAAGTTCAATTGTAGACCTTGTCAAGTTGCACCCATGAGGCTTTTAAGTGGAGCTGTCCAATAGTTTGGACATTCATGTTTGGAGGTCAGGAGAAAAATCTGGACTGGAGAAAATGATTCTGGTATCATCAGCATATAGAGAGCAATGCTAGGATCTCCCTGGGAGAATGAATTGAGCACAAATAACCAGAACCCAGAAAAAGACATGTATTTTAAAAAATTAGAGAAGAAAAGGAGCCTTTGGAGAAGACTAGGAAATTCTACTGGAGAGGGAGGAGACAAATCAGGAGAGTCAAACTCATAGAAATGTACAAGAAGGAGAGTGTTGTTAATACTATGAAATACTGCTGAGAAAAGTAAAATAAGATAACTACTGAAAAGTGTTCATTAGTTTTAGGAACATGGAGATTACTCGGGACCTTAGAGTGAGCAGTTTCTATGAAGCAGGAAAAGCAGAAAACAAATTACAGTGTCTCGTGGAGAAAGAGGGAAAAGAAAAAAGGAGAGGCCAAGTATAGAAATTTGTTCCCTGGGTTTGCTTGTGAAGGAGAGGAGGAAGAAAGAGTAGGTGCAGAAGGACATGGAGCCACGATAGGGTGTAAATGAGAAGATGAGATGTAACAAAAATAATCAGAGAGCAATTCTAAGGCAGCTATGCAAACAAGCGTGAACAAATGTAGAACGGACCACCAACCGTGGGGCCCAGAGGACATCAGAGTAAGGGGGCAACTGTTGTGGGCTTGGGGGACGCAAAACAAGTTCCAACATGTCGTGGAAGTCAGGAAAGTTGAGTTCAAATTCTTCTCTGGCACTAATGTTTCCTCATCTGTAAAATGGGGATGATCCTTACTTTTTTGAGATAATCTGTATGTAAGTGTACTTGCCATCTAGTAAAAACTTATCCCACATTAGTTTCTTTTTTTTCTCCTTTTCTAGGCTAAAACAAAGGAGCAAGAAGACTTTAATAATATAACATAGATATGTAAAATATAGAAACCTCCCATAAGAAAGAATTTTTGTATTTTCGTACTTAAAATGCACTAAGCTAATGTTCTATGATAATGTCAGCACCTTATATTTTATACCACTTTAAAATTTGTTCTGTTATCTCCTTTTAGTCTCACAACAACTTTGAGGGAAGTAGGACAAGTATTCTTCTAAACCCTTGTTAAAGATAAGAAACTGGGGCACGCTGAGGTTTAGGGAACAGCCCATCCTCGGTTGTGAGCTGTTGAGGCTGGACTAGAACATGTCCCTGGAGATCAGTGCTTTGTTTAGAAGCCCGTAAAAAGCTCACTGCAGTATCGGTGGCACATCTAGAATAATGTTCAGTGGGAAATTATTTGATACTTACTCTTGAGTTTTCAGAAATGAATACATTAGTTCAAGTTTCATTCCACTGAATTTCATGTCATCCGTACAATTAATTCCCTGGCATTGAATCCTCCTTGCCTCTAAGACTAACCAAGTGTTTTCCTTTAAAGCTAAGAAGACCTAGGAGCTGAGAAGGTTAATCCTGGTACCCCACGAGCAGGACCTGAGCCCCAGTAAGTGGGCAAAGAAACCAACATTACCCATCCAAGGGTGACACAGCAACCAGGGAGAGGAAGCTTGGTTAAAACATCCAGAAGAGAGGGTTTCTATCAAAATGAAACTGCAAAAGAAGATACACATCAACCCAAACCAAAATACTACTACTGTTAATTCTACAGCCATTTCAATCTATATCTAGTAGTACTACTATCAACAACAATAACAACAGTAATAGCAGGACAAGGGAGCATTCAATTTCACCACATTTCACCCCCCACCCCAATAAAACATTTGGGAACAAAAATCTATGATTTTCAAACTTGAAAAAATGAGACCCAAATGAGTAACCTGGAAGATCAAGTGGAAAAAAATTACAGACTAGAAATTATAAGGAAAAACATGAAAGTAGGTAGACAGATCTAGAAAACATAACAAGAATGACAGAAATTCCAGAAAACAAGATACAGATTGAGGAGAGGCGGTAATTATGCACATAGAAGAAAAACAATGTCCTTGAGTTGATGGAAGAAAATAGATTTGAAGGGCTCTCTGAGTTCTAAGCAAGACACACATTTAGCATCCAAGTAAAATTACTGAACTTAAGAAAAAATTCAAAAACTCTAACAGGAAAGAAAGAACAAGTTAAAAACAAAACATCAGGAAGGCTTGGCTTCTCATCTACACACAACAGAGGAAGCCAGAAAATGACAGAATACTATCAACTGATCTAGAGAGAAAAGGACAGCAACCCAAGAATCCTAAAGCCCTCCAAGATACCACTTAGCAGCCAGGTGAAAGGAAAGATATCTGCAAAAAGCAGGAATTCATGTCACTCCCCTTGAAACAAGTACTCGAGATATACCTACAACCAGACAGCAAGTCAATAAGAAGAAAGACCTCAAGAAAAAGACAGATGAAGATGAAAGGAAACAGCAGCAAAGGTTTAACCTTGCAACATGCATGTTTAAATTTAAATGGGTAGGGGCCAGCCCTGGTGGCCTAGTGGTTAAGTTTGGTGTGCTCCACCTTGGCAGCCCAGGGTTCAGTTCCCAGGCGCGGACCTACATCACTCGTCTGTCAGTGGCCATGCTGTGGCAGCGGCTCACATGCAAAAAGAGGAAGATTGGCAATAGATGTTAGCTCAGGTGAATTTTCTTCACCAAAAAAAAAAAAAAAAATCTAAATGGATAATAACTGAGAATGTGTAAAATATATCCTAAATAAAGATTCTTGGAATAAAACAGTTATGCTACAAGTGAAAACCTAACAGTTTGGAAAGTAAAAAAAAATCTCAACCAAACCTAGGAAGTGGGGTGCTGGTGAAGGAAAGGGTCAGCTAGAAGTTTTCCGGAAGCCCATTTATGTGGGGGAGACTGGAATGAGGAAAGTAAAAATATTCTACGAATGCCTCTTGATGGGTTGGGGTAAAAGTCTTGGGGTAATTGGGGGAAATAGTTTCTCATTTTCATACAATAATATATAAATAGGCAATTAGGAGTGCTGGGAAAAGGATAACTACTAGTTGAATGGAAAAATGCAGGAGGACTTCTATATTAATGCAAGGGGCAGGGCTGAGAACAGAACTAATAGTAACATTATCAAATCACGAAAAATAAGGAAAAGGAAAAAAGAAACCTCAGAATGAAATTAATAGTTACCACAGTAAGATGAAAGAATAAAATATAATGGTATGGCATAAAAAACATGCAGAAAAATATCAAACATTAATTGATATGCAAAAATTCATACTCAAATATTAACAAATCAACTTCAGCATTGCATCAAAAGAAAATAATTCTCTAGGATCAAGTAGCTTATTGTGGGATTTCAAGAATTGTTCAAAATCAGGATATCTGTTAGCATACCTTGCAACATGAATATTTAAATATAAATGGAGAATAATTGGGAATGTGTAAAATATGTCATAAATAAGGATTCCTAGAATGAAACAGTTAGGCTACAAGTGAAAGACTAACTCCCCTGTGGTATCTTTACACTAACAAAGGAGAAAAAACAGACGATTTTATCAACAGGTGCTGAAAAGCCTCTGATAAATTCAGCAGCTATTCTTAATAAAAACTCTAAGTAAAATAGCAATAAAAGGAAACTACTTGAATATGATAAAAAGTACTTACAAAACTAATTGCAAAATATCATTTCAAAATTATGAAATGATAAAGTCTTTTTCATTAAATTCAGATAGAGATGCTTGATACCACCATTATTTATTCAACACTGTTTTAAGGTCCTAGAAAATGCAAGAAAATTAAAGACAAGAAAATTGAATAATTAGTATAAATTGGAAAAGAAGAGATTAAAAACTTGGCTTATATTTGCTGATGACATTATTGTATACCTAGGGAATCCAAGAGATCCTAGTAAAACATTACTAGAATTTAGTAAGAAATTTAGTAACCAAAGGCAATTGTTTTTTTCCTCTGTTCGCAGTAACTACTAGAAATATTCCATTCACCATGATGGTGAAAACTAATAAATAAAACATTTAGAAATAAATTTAACAAGAACATAAGACCTACATGAAGAAAACTATAAAATGTTACTGAATGACACAGTTCTAAGTGATTTTATATCCTTGGACAGGACTCACTTATGGAATCTCTTCAAATTAATATATACAGGAAATTTTAAAGGGATGAAGAGTTTGGATAATATAATATTAAAGTCAATATGGATGAATTCATGTCCAAGAATAGAGAAGAAAATTATTTATAAGGGTAATGAAGAGGAGGATTTGCCTAACTGGAAATTAAAATGTATCATAAAGCCACTGTAATTAAGCAGCATAGTATTGACACAGAAATGGACAAATAGATAGTGGAACAGACGAAAAACCCTGAAATATATAGCAATATATAGAAGAATTTAATCCGTTATAAAGATAGCATTTCAAATCTGTGGAAAAGTGTAGTTTAAACAATTAGTAATAAAGAAAGACCCAACCATTTGAGAATAGTTGAACAAATTGCAGTACATCTACAACATGGAATAGTATGCAATTATTAAAAGAATGAATTAGATCTTTACTAGTTGATTTAGAGAGATTTCTAATATGTATAATTAAATGAGAAAAGCATGATGAAACTATGTATAATAGGATATCATGTTCTTAAAATGAAAGTGACTCTCCTAAAACCCTGGTTACTGTATACTTAGTGTGTGTGTGTGTGTGTGTGTGTGTGTGTATTTCTTACAGTTCCTCTAGGACTTTGCACATGATGTTCTCTACTTGGAATACTCTTCCCTCCAATTCTCTCCTTTTACCAAGTCCTAATCCTCTTCACATGCCCACCTTCAGGCCACTTTCTTAGCAAGTCTTCCCTAGTCCCCTAGCTGGGGTTAGGTTCCCTTCTTATTTGCTTCCTTATGTCTTCTCCCTCTATCACAGCTCTCCTGACATGTTATAATAATTATTTTAATTGTTTATCTTTCCCACTATTAGACCCAAATGTGTCTAATTTTATTTGCTTTCTTAAATTTGAAATTGGGAAACTGAGAAACTCTGGAGCCGAGAGAACACACAAAATCAGGGCAGGGCAAAGCCAACGACAAGCATACCTCGAGAGAACAGAGGGACCCATGCGTAACAGAGAGAAGCAGACAAATGGAGAGAGCATGCAGGGATGACGGATTATCTAGTACCATGAGAGAGGAAGAGAGAGACAAAGCATCACAAATGTTATGCTGGGGAAAGTTCTGGATGCTATGGGAACATAAAACTGGAGAACCCAACCTGATCTAGTCTTTGGGCAGACTTTCCAGTTCCAACCCCTTTGTGGCCCAGTTTTATCTCATTTCCTGTCCTTTGATACCTGTGAGATTCCTCTTGATTCCTTCATGAATAAGTTCTTTTTTCACTTGAACCAGAGTGCTAGATATCTGATATATTTTGTCTGCTCAGCACCCTTTTGGGTGCTGTTGTTTTAGAAACTATCCCTTTTCTTCCTGTTGGGGGGTTCCACACAACCCACTCTGGGTGACTCAGAATCCTTTTGTGGGGACTAATAGAATTGAGAGTCTTTGCCTTCTGAGATCTCAAGCACAAAGGGCCTTATAAGGTCAGAGCTGTTGAGACCATTCTTGCCACCATTTGGAGAGGGCTTGCCTAGCATGAAGACACCACAGAGGAGGGTAGAGCCAGAGGTTCTGAAAAAGATGAAGATTCCTGATGACATCGTTTTAAGCATCTCTAAGGCTTTCTAGTTACATGAGCCAGTAAATTCATTTTTTTTTCTTAAATTAAATGAGTTGCCCTCAGTTACAGCTAAAAGTATCCTTGTTAATACAGCTATCTTAAATAAATTTCTGTTCCATGCACAAGATTGTTTAGTGGGGTGGGGGAGTGGGAAGGACAAAATAGACTTGCCCTGTCTTTCCCTTACTCTTGCCCAGGTTATAATAACTCATTTGTAGAATACTTGATGTGACAGTTCCTCACAGTTTCCTACGGCCCTCCTGCCATTTCTGTGAAGTCAGTATTATAACCCCCGTTTTTGCAGTGGTGTACCAAGGTTGATTAGCTATGAAGTGACTGATTTGGTACTTGGAATGTCGTTCTGGCACCGATCCACATCTGATTCCTGCTTCCCTTGAATCCAGTCCTCCTGTGCCAGCGCCACTATACTCAGCCCCCAGCTCCACCCCTAGTCCCTTGGCGTGCCAACTGGAAAATGCCCTCTGGAAAACTATGAATCTATTTAATTATCTTTTTTGAGGAATTAAAATCATAACAAATTTTATTACCCAGCTACAGTTTAATTTTAATATGCAATTTTTTGATGTTAATAGTATAATCAGATTTTTCAAGGACTATAAATCATGCCAAGTTTTTTTTTTTAATGCAGTGAATAAGTTCATATTTTTTTGAAACTTGGCAAAAATATCTAGAAGTAGTTAAAGCAATAATCACACATAGATACCCACCAGGTGATAGATAGAGAGATCGTTTTTATCCAGATTCCTTCTTCTCTTAAATATACAGGAGTCTTGAGGTAAAAATAAAACACAGAAAACTGCAACTATTTCTTGCTTATTGAAAAATTGCCTGTACTGCTATGAGATTGGTCCCTAAAGCAGTAGGATTTGGGGGACAGAAATAATTTTTTGGTCCATTACCCTAAAACATTCTGAAGAAATATTAAATTTGGATTGGAACATTTAAAATACTATTTATTTTAAAATTTCACTGATGATTAAATTTATGTTAAAATAAATCACTGCACTTTATTTTCTTGACTTTATTTTTAGTTCCTTAGAATTCCATTTGGATACTATCTTGTTATTTTTGCGTCAGTCTTTGAAGAATGACACCAACAATTATACATTTGCAAGCCCTCCGCTAAGTCACTTGCCAAAATAAGCCAGAGGCCTTACCACTCAATACTTTGATGAGCGACTAATTAAAGCTTTATTTTAAAATATAAATATTGCCATTTGTTACACATAATATAGGCTGAGATCATTTATTAACTCTTCATATTTGTCTCTGTGAACCACAATTTCTTCATTAAAATCATAACCTATTTAGTATATGAAGCAAAAGAAAAAAAATCTAAAACTTCTTTTCCAAGCCCATTCTGGAAACTCTTTTTTGGTTACCATAAGAAAAATCTATTCAGGAATTTTTTTGAACTTATTTCCATCTCGCCTACACAAAGATTAAGCATGCAATCACATAGAGACACAGTAGACTCAATTCTGTGTGCAGTCTAAGTGACGCTGTGTATGCAATATGATTTTGAAGATTTCCAATCTCTCAAAATTGAAATTACTTAATATTGTCTGAGAACAGGGACCTTTGTATCTCCTTGCAGTGTCATTGTCTACCGCTAACACCTTGCCATAGATGAACAAATCAGATTTCCTATTAGAGTGAAAGACTAAAAGAACAGAACAGAGAATCAATGCATTTTGGTAGAAGAGAGGCAGGAAGAAAGCTCCAGATGACTACTTGGAGCTTTGAGCAGCCAGAGAGCATCAGAAATGCCCTGGGCCACAAGACTCCTGTGGGTAGGGAAGGGACTGAAAGAAAGGAAAGTAACGTTAAAGGACCTACAGAGACACCCATGAGAAATGTCACCGACTTCACATTTTAGATAGCACTGATTCTATTTAGTAACATTTTCAAAATGTAATATCGGGATCGTGACATTGAAAACAGACCTTGGAACTAAGGAGGAGAAAAATTGTTACCTCAATTAAGCTCACAGAGATAGTTGGCTGACTTTGGCAATGAAACTTAATTTATTCTTTTTTCCATTCTCTCATATGCACACTCTGCTACACCTTACTGAACAAGCTGGAAATTCAATAAATAAGTGCATTCAGTAATGCTTTGGTATAACCCAAAGGAAAGGAAGCTGCCAGAGCCACTCCACAGGTCTGCCACTCTGCCAAAAACGATTACCGTGGTGCAGGCCTGCTGGCGTGAGCCCGACAGTGGGGCCCGCGCTGCTGCTCTTACAGCAGTGCTGAGGTAGCTGCCTCTCTGGCCTCAGAATTTGCACTCCCACAGCGACTAAGAAAAGAGAAGTGTAAAACATATTCATATTCAGGGTTCTTCCTTCTTCCCCTTAATTATGCACCAAGAGGCGCTCTAGTAAAATTCAAGACATCAGCTTAGAATATGTTAATGCTCATAAATTAAATTACTCACAGAAGGTGATCAATTTTTAATGTTTACACTCAAGATGTTCTTTTTAAATAACACTTAGCTACATTTGTACTCTATGTTCACTGCAGAAAATGTCTGAACTTGCAGAGAACTGCAATAAGTTGTAAGACATCAAACTGCAGTAATTTTCAAAGTTGCACCCTTCAGCTAAAGAAAAAGAGCTTAGCTTCAGAGGGTGGACATCGTAAAGAGAGCTAAGTTACTCTTAAGAAGTAGTGGGAAGCTACTCTACGCGTGTAGACGTTTTTGGAAAGTTCTTATATTCCTCACATGGAGGTGGAAATTACCCATCCGTACATGCCTATGATGTATTCTGAGACATACATGGAAAACTAAAAGTGATTTCTAAATTTAATGAGCAAAAGTTCACTAATTTAGAATCCTCTGATTTATAATTAATGTTAATTGATCACTTGTTAGCTATCTAGAACTATAAAAAACAGATTGTTTATTAGCTATGAGACCTTGAGAAAATCACCTACTCCTTTCTCAGTAAAAATGGGAATAATACCCATCCAGTTTCCTACATGGTGGTTTCTTATGACAATTAAACAACATATGCGAAGTGTTTCTCAGTGCCTTGCATATATTAGATACAAAATAAACATTAGTTTCTTTCATGTGTATATTACTATACTTATTTGTATTATGCTTCTTAAAACTAAAAATGGGATAAGAGTATGTCAGAAAATATATACCTATCTCACTGTGAAGAATGCTCGTTCTGGTACAGTCTGGGGTCCTGCTCCAAGGTAGGGACAGTACAGGGAAGCAGATCCAGGACTTTGAAGTATTCTGCAAAGGAAAAAGCATTATGCACCATTTAAAGAAAAAGTAGTCTCAGTAGAAAACAGATATTCATGGACCACAATGAGCAGAATGGTTTTCATGGTGGCATTGCCACTTCTATAGAAAATAACAGCAGAAGACTATGAACAGAATATAAAAGAATGATTTTTAAAAATGTAATGGATTCTTCTCATCCTAATAGTCTTATAGTCTCTCTATCTGAACTGCATTTTTGTAAGGATCTATAAGAGAATCTCTAACAAAGAGACTCCAAGATTTCCTAGTGTGATGGGAGAGGAAATTTCAGACTTAGAGAAGATAGTAATGCAGGAAAAGAACTGACACCAAGAAGGCAGGGTGGGGCCAAGACAGATTTTGCAGACTGATGAAAGTGTGATTTTGGCAAAATGGATAGAAATTTTCATCTCTGCATATGCTCAAACTAGCTGTCAGGCTGGTAGAATATTAAATTATAAATGTATGACTTTCACTAGTGGTGCACTAACCTGCCTAGGATGTTCTCAAGATTTAGGATAAGCAACCTAAATTGTGAGTTTCTCCATCTATAAATAACTTCTGCCTATGTGTAATTCCAATAATTCACATAAATCCTACTTTCAGATGTTCATGGAAAATTTTGGCATATGACTTATTAAAGTTATTATTTAAATCCATAAAAAGTCTATGGTGCACTCAACGGGACAATCCTTGTGATACTTAAAACCAGAGCTCTGAGAGAGCTTCCTGGTCCATGATATCTGGATTATCCATTATAATTTGCCACATGTTGAACTAGAAAAAATGATTTGTCTTCAGCTACCCCAAATTTAATTTTCTTGTATTTTACCCAATTTCCTAAATACTAAGTATTGCAATGTAAACAAAATTTCTAACAGCAGAACAGAATATAGCTATACGTGGTTTTATTTTCTGAAGTAGATGATTCCAGGGTGTTAAAAAAGTAAGGCATAAAACAAGTAAATTTAAGTGGCTTTTTTGTTAGCCTGACAATTGTTTTAAATCTGGAGATCTGTAGAGGAAATGATGATACTTTACCATCAAGAAACTGGACCAGCAAGAATTCTATTGGTGTGGGACTTTAAGAGCATTCACCCAGTCTGAATTAACACCCAATGTTCCTTGAAATTTTTTATTTTTCATTTTGTTAAGCTATTTCAGATTTACTTTCTATCATATTTAAATCACTATAAGTCAAATTGGATAGTTATATCATCTACCTTCTAGAAGAGCAAATAGCTGAAGTATAAAATAATAACCCTGGGGGCCAACCCCATGGCGGAGCGGTTAAGTGCGCACACTCTGCTGCTGGCGGTCCGGATTAGGATCACGGCGCGCACTGAGGCACCGCTTGTCAAGCCATGCTGTGGTTGTGTCCCATATAAAGTAGAGGAAGACAGGCACGGATGTTAGCCCAGGGCCAGTCTTCCTCAGCAAAAAAGAGGAGGATTGGCATGGATGTTAGCTCAGGGCTTATCTTCCTCACAAAAAATAAATAAATAAAAAATAATAACCCTGATTAATGCTTCCTAACCTTGCTGCACATGAGGTTCAGCTGAGTAGATTTCAAAAACATAAAATACCCACGTCCCACACAAATCATATCCCAGTATTAGTAATTTTAACAACTCTATCCAGTTGATTTTAATGTGCAGACAGGATTAAAAACCACTGCTTCTGATAAATTCTCTTTTTAAATAGGAAAGAGCCCTTTGAAGGGCTAAGTCCATCGCTGTTCCCTGAACATGGAGAGCAGTCAATAAGTGTTAGATCCTTAACCATTTCAATCCATCAGGGGTTGGCAAACTTTTTCTGCACTAGGTCAGATAGTAAATATCTCAGGCTTTGTAGGCCATAAGGTCTCTGTCACAACTACTCAACTCTGCTGGTCTCCATCACAACTGCTCGGTCCTGTCATTGTAGTGCAAAGCAGCCAGAGACAACATGAAACATATGGGCCCGGCTGTGTTCCAACAAAACTTTATTTATGGAAATAGGTGACAGGTTGGATTTGGCACGCTGGTCATTGGCCATACTTTGCCAACCCCTGAGGTATATCACCTCTCAATTCTATTTTATAATTTAAGAATATTATTCATTGCAAAAATATTGCCATGGATTAAATAACCAAGTAGCTGTTATACATGATTATTAAAGAAATTGCATAAGTGAATATGACCAAAATAATAACCTCTGCACTTTTGATGAGATTACCATCTCTAATGATGTTGATAATTAGTGAATTTCATTAATCTTTATCTAGGCTAGCTAATATAACTTTATAAACTAGGCTTACTAGGTGTGAAATGATGAAATAGAAATTCCCTAGTGCTACTACTACTAGAAGAGAGAAGCCGTTTAATTGTTTTCATAGAAAGTACCATAGTCAATGGTAGGAAATACTTGAAACATATGCCCCACCCCACCCTTTCCTCTCCAGGAAAGACTGCCAATCAGTTTTAACTGAGCCTAGATGTGGCCTCACACTATTTCTTAATATTGCTCCAGGCAGTCACGACAAATCAGATGTTTTTCCAGCTCACACAACAAGCAGGAAATTATTCTTCTCTCCAAGGGTATAGATGCCCTTCCCATCACCACACTGAAGAGTGTGCAGATCTTCCAGAGGGAATATAGAACCACACATTCATGTTAAAGATGCAGAGAACTGCAGCAAGCCAAAGATTATCCAAAACCGGTAGTCAGCATCTCACAGAGCCTATTTGGAAGAAAGCAAAGATTCCCATAGAAATCAATTGGTAAAAATTCTCTAATTAAAGACTGTAACTTGAGCTTATAAAAAAGGAAATAGTAGGGGCCGGCCCAGTGGCATAGTGATTAGGTTCACACGCTCCACTTCGGCGGCCCGGGGTTCGTGGATTTGGATCCCAGGTGCAGACTTACGCATCACTTATCAAGCCACTCTGTGGCAGGCATCCCACACACAAAGTGGAGGAAGATGGGTATGGATGTTGGCCCAGGGCCAATCTTCCTCAGCAAAATGACGAGGATTAGCAACAGATGTTAGCTCCGGGCTAATCTTTCTCACCAAAGAAAAAACAAAAGGAAATAGAAAATTTGTTTTTACAATTTATATAAAATAAAGTCTGAAGCAGAGATTTTTGGGTAGCTGGACTGGGACTACAGAAATGTGGGGCACACAAAAGGTGATTCAGATTGGACCTGAAGTTTTTCCTCTGCCACACTCTCATGACTGGTAGTTGGTGCTGGCTGTCACCTGGGCAACCTTGGTTCTCCTCCACATGGCCTCTCATGCTCTAGTATATTAGACTGGTTTCCTTACATGGTGGTCTTGGAAACATTCCAAGAGAGCAAAGACCAATGCTGCAAGGCCTTTGAGGCCTAAGGTCTAGAACTTACACAACATCACTTCATCCACATTTTACAGGTCAAAGCAAGATTCAAAGGGTAGGAAAAGAGACTCTACCTCCTGGTGAGAGGCTCTACAAAATATTGAGGCCATGTTTTTCAATCTGCCACTGCTGCTGGGGTTGTAGTTTTATTTAACACATTCTTTTGTTTCTTCATAAATCCTGAGTTATTCCAATTATTATGTATAGATAGCAGGAACAGACGGCCTCTCTGACACCATCTTAAGATGCTGGTGGCCAGAGTGGCCAAAATGGATAAGAGCTTGGTCTAATAAAATTCTGTCACAATGAAGCTTATTTCTGTCTAAGAATGGTACATCTTACATATTCACCCTCCTTTCATATTTGATTTTGTAGAATCCTAAAATTAAAAAGAAGAACCCTAAATATCATTTAATTTCATGGTAAGCAGGATTGCCAATTTAGAAGAAAAATAATAACTTTTATTTCATTAAAATAATAGATTGAGGCCTATGTGGAAAAATTATATTTTCTGCAACTATGCTACCTTCTTTTTTGAATAGTGCAATGCAGTAATTTTTAGTCACTACAGGTTTACTATCTGGCTGTAATTAAGGAGAATCAAAGCTAGGCAGGCAACATGACCAATTCCCTGATTTCCTAGATGAGAAACAGAGACAGGGAAGCTAAAAGTCTTGCTCAAGGTCACAGAGCTAACTAAGGAGTAAACTGATACCATAAGGCAAAACTCCCCCCTTCCAAGACAGTGTTCGTCCATTGCTCCACTAGGACAATTCAGAATTTTACGTAGATTCAGGAAAAATATAGTAGTCTTTATCTATAGGCCCTGCTGCTCTGGCAAGATCAGGGATCAGCAAACTTTAAAAAAATTAAAGGACCAGATAATAATTATTTTAGATTTTTCAGGCCATACAGCCTGTTGTCACAACAACTCAGCTCTGCCGCTGTAGCACAAAAACAGACAGAGACAATACATTAAAAAATAAACATGGCTGTGTTCCAATGAAACTTTACTTATAAAAACAGGCAGCAGGCCAGGTTTGGTCCATGGGGCGTAGTTTGCCAACCCCTGGGCTTGATTTAAAGTTTGAACTATTAAGACCCCCATTCTTCACCCTTTCCTGCATCCATACTCTTGTCATGTCTTCATTTTGGGTACAATTTATAACCCTTTTACTTCGAGCTTGAATGTGGATTATGAATTGTTGCCCCCCCCGCCCCCTGCCAACCATACGTTGAAGTCCTAACCCCCAGTACTTCAGAATGTGACTTTATTTGGAGATAGGGTCTTTACAGAGGTAAGAGAGTTAAAATGAGGTCATTAGGGTGGGCCCTAATCCAATATGGTTGATATCCTTATAAAAAGGGGAAATCTGAAGACAGACCTGTGTTTGGGGAGAACGCTATGTGAAAGATGGCCTTCTACAAGCCAAGGAGAGAGGCCTGGAACAGACTCTTCCCTCAGTCTTCAGAAAGAATCAACCCTGCCAATACCTTGATTTTGATTTTGGACTTCTATCCTCCAGAACTGCGGTACTTTGTTACAGCAGCCCTAGCAAACTGATATACATGGGACTTGCTTTGCCCAATCAGTGATGCGTGGCTGGATGCAGCTGTGTGCCAGTCCCCGGCTCAGGCCTTAAGAAACTTCACACTTTGACTTGCCCTCTTATACCTCTTCCTTATACCTCTTATACCTCCTTAATACGAGAAGAATATGCCCTAAAGCCACCCTGCTGGTCTAAGGAGCATGAAAGACACTTGAAGCAGAGTCACTCCAGCCAAGCCCAACCTCCAGCTGACCTGCAGCTACAAGCAACAATAAGTTATTTTTGTAAGTCACTGAGTTTGGGATAGATTGTTATATATATACCTTTGAATCAATTACAATAGCTAATTGATTCAAAGGTTAAATTTAACATTAGACAAATTCCTAAAATAGGGCTACTAACATCCAGTACAGGACTATGATTTTTTTTCCTGCCTGTGCTTTGCCAATTCTACTGAAAATTTAAGTCAACTACTAAAAACATTGTTTACCATCTCCACCCCCAAATGTTTCTTTTTTTCCCCAGTGAAAATAGTAATGAATGAGCACTTGAATGGATTAAGAATCTACTTGCCTGTTTTCTTTTAACTCAGGCCAGCAAAATTGCTACGTAACTCACTCTTTACATGCAGTTGCAAAAATTTGGACTGCTTTCAGCAGCCTAACTTTATCAGCCAGGCTATTTCTTTTCTTTTTTTTTTTCCAGCTTTGTTGATGTATAATTGACAAATAAAAATTATATGTATTTAATGTGTACAACGTGATGATTTGATGAAGGCTATTTCTTAAGAGATATCTATAGAGATCTTGTTGTTGTTAACTAAATAATGCAATCCACTTAAAACATAGAATTATAAAATTCTTTTTGAACAGATATACAGTAGATTCTTAAATGTCTTTGGTACTCTCAGTCTTCAGAAAGTTGCCTAACCTTTTGGTCTTATTTTTTAATCAGTAAAATATTACACTAATCGGTGTATTAGTTTTCCAGGGCTGTCATAACATAGTATCACAAAATGGGTGGCTTAAAACACCAAAAATTGACTGTCTCATAGTACAGAAGCTTAGAAGTCCAAAATCAAGGTGTCACTAGGACCATGCTCCCTCTGAAACTTGTAGAGGAGATTCCTTCCTTCCTTGCTTCTTCAAGCTTCCGGCATTTGCCAGCATTCCTTGGTGTTCATTGGTTTGCAGCTGCTTCAGTCTCTGCCTCTGTCTTCACATGGCTGTCTTCTCCCTGTGTATCTCTCTCCTCTTCTTATAAGGATACCAGTCATGTTGGATTAAGGACCCGCTACACAGTGCCCACTGCAGTATGACCTCGCCCTGACTTTAATTATAGCTACAACAACCCTATTTCCAAATAAGATCTTCAATATAAGGACTTCAATACAATGTTTTTGAGAGGCACAATTAAACACATAACAATTGGTTCTCAGTTTTGTTTTGTTTTTTTAAATCCAAGTAACCTCTTCTTTAGATGAGCTTTTACCCAGAAGTGTAAATTAGGAAAATAGTTTAAAACAGAGCTGCTCTGGTTGAAGGAATAGTAGGCAATCCAGAAACCTGCCTAATCACCTTCGTTTACTATGGTTTATTCCCCTTTCCAAACTTACACCTCCAGTGGTACCTCGGAAACCTTGAATCAAAGTCTTCAAAACCACTGGTCTATGTGAACTCTGCTTTTGAATGATTTTTCTTACAAATATTCTGAAAGATTATATTTTCTCTCACTTAGTGTGTTGAGTGAAACTTTCCTATTAGAAAATCAAATTTTATGCCCCTCAAAATGGTTACTATGTAAGTAATTAAATTTCTCTAGGAAGCTACATTATCTTAGGTTGCTAATTTTATTTCATCTAGTTTTTACATATACCTGCTAGATTTATTTTAACTGAGCAGTAAAGAGTTAACTTAGCAGGCTTGGGATGTTCAAACCCTGTACCCTCCAAAGAAATGACTGGCCCTTGACCAGCTCCTGGGAGATAACCTCTAAACCCTTGAAATATCCTGCCTGATAAGAACGTCTATATACCTGGGGCCTTGGGACTTGCCAGATAGTTGATCTAACAATGTGATTTATGGCGGGGGCCTTGGGCCATTCTGAACCAGTATGACCTCTGGAGAGGCTGGAGATTGAATAACTAAGGTCAGTCACATGGGCGCTCCACGCCTGTGTGAACAACCCCCAGTAAAAACCCTGGACACCAAGGCTTGAGTGAGCCTCCCCGGTTGGCAATACTCTGTGTGTGGTGTCACACATCATTGCACTG
Source organism: Ceratotherium simum simum (assembly GCF_057802395.1). Taxonomy (NCBI): domain Eukaryota; kingdom Metazoa; phylum Chordata; class Mammalia; order Perissodactyla; family Rhinocerotidae; genus Ceratotherium; species Ceratotherium simum. The sequence goes on along the minus strand of NC_141909.1, from coordinate 69,528,539 downwards.
TTCATATGACTCCACTGAGAAAGGACAACCGGTTTATTCCTGGTCTTTTCTGGATTCTACTCTAGGAGCCTTTTGACTTTGCTGATATTAATCTGTATCCTTTGGCTGCAATAAACCATAACTGTGAGTATAACAGCTTTTCTGAGTTCCGTGAGCCCTTCTAGCAAATCATCAAACCTCAGAGTGGTCTTGGGAAACCCTGAACACATAATTATTTGTGTAAATATACCTGAATGGGATATGTAAGATTGTGATTAATAACCTCTCCATTGAGTATATATGTAATCATTGTACCCTGGTCTGCTGTACAGTACCTTCATTTAGGTGTGATATGTATGTGCAAGTCACCCAAACCCAGGTGTAAGTGGGTGAGCCATTAAAACTGGTGAGAGACTGAGTTAGCCCCCGACCGCCCCCTGTCCCCCATTTTAATAAGAGGATATCAGCATTACCATTGGCTCATCCAGTCTTGACAGGGCATGGATCTGTTCTTAATCAGTCACACAGACAACTAGCCCTCCAGACTCTTGCAAGACCAGGGTTCACAATTCCAGCTGAACCATTTGCTAGCTATGAGACTCTGAGCAAATTCCATAAACTCTCTGACCCTTAGTTTCTTGCTTGTAAACAGGAAAACAATATCACACAGAATTATTGTGAAGTTTAACAAAGATAACATATGTAGCACTGAATAAAAGTTAACAACAGAGGATGGCTCTTAGCCACTAATCTCCTTGCTAAAGAACATCTTGTTTTTCTATCTCATCTTCTTCCCCTTCCTTGCCTTCCAAGGAGAATTCTGCCTTTGCCAGGTTCATTATTTGGAATTTGATAGTGCAGAATCAGAAAAGAAGAAAGGATAGAAGGAGAAGAAGTACATAGACTAAGGCTGGGGAACAAGTTTTTCAGGAAAACTTAGATAAGTCTGGCAGCCCCTGCAATAAGGCAGGAAGTAGATGGGAGGTAAAGGGGAGAATTTTAAGAAGTTTTGTATCCTCTTCATAATATTTGGGAATCACAAGTATAGACTTGAGTGACCTCAAACAGTTTGCTGCCTGATTTATACCAAAACCCTAGTTGACAGAAATGACACAGAAGATTGCTTGAAGAATAGTCTTTCTACTTCTCTGGAGATTAGGCCATATCAGATCACAGAAAACTTCAAAGGCTCATACTTGTCTTGCTTCCCAGAAATTCTTTTACTGATTTTCAGTTGAGCTCTATGTCCTTAACTTATACTGAGAGAATAATAGACTCAACAATGTTTTGAACTTGGGGACATTTTTTCAGTGTGATGTCACTCTCAAGAAATTTCACTCAGAACTTAATGCCAGAAAAATTTGTTTCCCTAAAGATCTAATCTTTCTTCCTTCTGTACACTGATACGCATATAGTTTTTTCTACCATTAAGATCAAAGTCAAATTTCTAGTTTAACTTTTGTCATGATCTAAATCCTATGTTCCATCCATTTGCATTTCAATTGCCTTCTTCATCCTTTCATGATGACCAAATCTGGCCACTGGGAGTGGAGGAGGAGAAGACGACCAGAACAGGAAGATCTTGAAGTTGCTTGGGGAAGACAAGGAAGCTAACAGATTTCCTTTACGTGTGTGTGGGAGAGGATGTCAGTGGGAGTAGTCCTAAGGCAAGCAAAAATAAATCAACACAAATTTAGGATCTACAGTAAGCCAACCAGAATAGAGCCGTTTGATGGAGCTTCAAGAGTCAAGACTAACTGAAAGGAGCTTCTTATGAAACTTGACCCAGCTTAGATCTAAGTGATGAAAACAAGCATAGTGTTTTGGTTTTAGGATCTATGCAAAGAATTCAGTTATGATCAGGAGGCTGCAAAGCGTACAGTTCTGATTTTTTAAATAGTGGGGGAATGAACAGAAAAGACTAAATGTGCTTAAGGATTTAGAGATGTTTGACCAGCTGGGTGTGACAGTTTGCAACTGAAAAATCTACACAGTTATGTTAAGTACTGTGCCATGCAGAGTACTTATAATTTATCTCTGTGATTATAATATCAACTCTAGCCCTTGATTTAAAAGAAGAAAATGCCTGAACTGTTATTGACTCCAGAAGGCAATACAAGGTTTCTTTTTGAGGGTCTTTTTATTGGTTTCATGAACAAAGTCCAGCATGTCTATGTCAGTTCTCCTTAAATAAACTTAAATAAAAATGACCATTTTTATTTAAGTTTGGTCAAATAAACTAAAGCAAGACACATAGAATCATACCCAAGAAGAATCTTAGATATCATCTAGCCATACTCCTTCATTTTATAGGTTTAAAACCAAAATTCACAGAGGCCAGAATCGTATGGCTCAGCTAATGACAAACAGCTGAGGCCTTCAAATTTCAGCACAAACTCCCTGTTCTGTGAGAAGAGCACCAGTTACTCTGCCCAAAACACTACCAATGAAAGCTATGAAAAGGGATTTGAAACTATTTCTGGCACAAAAACAAAGACTCACAGCTCTGTCATTCCTCATACCATACCACAGATCACAATTGCTTTCTTTCATATGAATTATTTCAACTTCTTTAACTTTCTTAGTTTTCAAATTCCAGTACAATTTGCATATTCCATGAAATTCCCAAGCGACTTGATTAAGCATATGTGTTGACAGTATAGGCAAATTTCTTCCTATGACTTGTTACTACCTGTCTTTTCTTATAAATCTTCTCCGTGTTTTTTTTATGACTCAAGATTTTCTTTTAAATCTCTTTGGACCAATATTTCTATATTTTCACTAAAGTTTGGTTAGCTCTTTTAAATTCAAAAATGTAATCTGCAACTATAAATCTTTTCCCCAGCAGGATAAGCATACTTTGTAGTTCTTTGGCAACTTACTTTTTCCCTTCCGCTTCTTCCATCCCAAGATATTTGCAGAACGTCTTATCAGTCCTTATTTTCATTCCACAATTATCTCTTTTACCTATGGAGCATCCTCAGTCCAAGTTAAGGAAAGATATAGAACAGAATCAAAGGTGTGTAAAAGTATAGCAGATACATTTTTAGGATCATTATTAATCCCTGTTTTGTTTAGAAATTTTGTGCATTTTATTTTTTTAATAACACCATATCTATCATCATTTTAAGAACACATTTTCTGGGCCGGCCCCGTGGCTTGGTGGTTAAGTGAGCGCGCTCCACTGCTGGCGACCCGGGTTCGGATCCCAGGCTCGCACCAACGCGCTGCTTCTCCGGCCATGCTGAGGCCGCGTCCCACATACAGCAACTAGAAGGATATGCAGCTATGACACACAACTATCTACTGGGGCTTTGGGGGGAAAAAATAAATAAATAAAATCTTTAAAAAAAAAAAAAAAAAGAACACATTTTCTGTTTCCTATTGTAATATGACCTATTATTTCTTCTTATTTCTAAAAAATAGAACTTTTGCTGTATCTTATGTAACTGACAGAAATAAATTCACAAAAGATTATAAATATTTTTTGCAATGAAGAGTTCTTCAAAACAGGTAGCTAATTTTCTCAGTTAAACTCTAAAATTATGGGAGACCTTTTGCAAGGATTAAATTCACAACGTCTTAGATGACCTCAAACCTGGAAACTTTCAGCAGATACAGTCAAAGCAGTGAGTAGGCATTCCTCCAAATGGATCTTATCTCTTCCATTTATTAGGTCCTTTCTATGAGATTTAGTATGATAAATGAAGTTAATAGGTTCCATTTTGTTTTTCAATTCCCCTCTCTCCAAATTTGTCACCATTTAAGAATTCACCAAAAGCTGAAATTTGGATTATTGCTTTATCACGAAAAAATTTTAAAATCTGCTGCCACCTATAAATTATAATCCCTTCACAAGCCTGTTCTCCTGGAAAAGATCAAATTTATCATTAGGGTGAATTTCAAGGGTATGATTTTAAGCCATCTCAAGATATCTTCCTGGAGCATTTCAGGGACATTTGCCTCAGGGCAACGTATTCTGAAGTCCAGCCAGCGTGGCCACAGCCAAAAGAGTCCTGGAGTTATTTTCATGCTCTATGATATTTTCATCCCTCTTCTTTGTCCTCTTTTTTGTAGTATCACTTTCAGGATTATACCTGATACATAAAGAAAGGAATAGAAAACTGCCAAGGAAAAATAAACATTACTAGAATAGAAATAAAAATGTTGTTAAAGAGTTGTTGTTTACTTATTTTTCTAATCAGAAACTCTCTTTCTATGTCTGTATATAAATATACTTACACATATATGAATATATGTAGACATATATGAACTAAAAACCTCTATGCAATTAAACTACATCTTCATGTTGCTGTACGCTTCTGATTATCATTAATCTACACACACATATGCCTTTAAAATAATGAACCTTATTTAATTTGTTTTGCCAATTTAATTATATCTTAAAACTATTACTTTGCATATTAATATGTTAGTGAAGTGTGTACTTTTTTTCTTTGAGGAGGACCAGCCCTGAGCTAACATCCGATGCCAATCCTCCTCTTTTTTGCTGAGGAAGACTGGCCCTGGGCTAACATCCGTGCCCATCTGCCTCTACTTTATATGGGACGCCGCCACAGCATGGCCTGACAAGCAGTGCGTTGGTGCGCGCCCGGGATCCAAACCGGCGAACCCCGGGCCGCCACAGCGGAGTGCGTGCACTTAACCGCTTGCGCCACCCGGCCGGCCCCTGAAGTGTGTGCTTTTAATGCTCATTTATTGCTTATTTTTTTTGTGTGTCAAAACCAGATGTTCTTCATTCTTTTTTTTTTTTTTTCTGGCTGCATACCATTCACAAACATAGCTCATTTCCTTCAAAATTTTCTCTCACTGCACACAGTGATTTTCAAACTGCAGGAAAGGATGCTTTGCGAATATTTTGAAAAATCTTCTGCGCTAACCTTTCCTTCTCCTCCCATTTTGGGTTTCTGTGTCTTCCCACACACAAAAAGGGAGCATGCCATTACTTTTTGGGAAATTAAGATTCTCAAATTTCTTTCCCTCTTGGCAATTTCTCATTTTTTAATATTTTCTCATTTTAAAATATTTTTTAAGTAATAAGCTTTTATCAGTTATATGAACCACATTTTAAGTTTCTTTTAGTCTTCATTTAATATTTACCTTATTATATTTCAGTAAACATTGCCAAATACCTTTGTATGGTCTTTGATGGTATTTCCAAGAGATCCAGGTACTCTTTTGATGCAATGCTTTTCCAGTTCAAGAAAAAAAGTCCAGTATTCCTTAAGTGAGACTTTTTACATCCTTGAAATTTTGAATTTCCTTGGCTAGCTATAACAATTGTAGACTAAATTTCCTTACTTTCTAGGCCTGCCATTTTCTCTTGTGTTGTAATTAGTTGATATGTTTTACCATAATAGGACATATTCTGGTTAGCCTATCTTGGTGGCTTTATTATTGCTCTTCACAGCCTCCAGAAATATGTTTAGTTCCTCCTTAGTGTTAACTGGTTTAGAACGTGTCTTTCATTGTCCTAGCTAATTATTTCTCTGCAATCCTTATTTTCTCTTTTATTACTTCTGAAGAATAATGAATATCAGCTCATTTACACATACAGGTCGGTCTTCAGGAATTATCTCAGGCATCACAGGTTTCTTCTCCAGATTGTTGACTCGCTTTTCCCCTTTGATGTTGCAATACTTGTTCACTGGGCATAGAGTTTTGAACATGCTTAATTGTTTTTAGAACTTAAATTATGGAATTCTCTTATTTTCCCTTTTTAGCTGACCCTTTTTTAAATTGTATATGGAAATAAGGGATAACCTAAGGCTGTGATGTAATTTCCTCCACTGTACTACCTTTCCAGAATGTCATAGGCTTGTACCACCAAATACAGTAATTTCTTTTTATAGTCATGCTTGATTTTTTTTCTTGTTAACCTCTTATGATGATCACTGCACAGTGTATTAAAATAGATGGATAAGTCATTTTAAAAGTATTTTTCAGTCCTCCAACAGGCTCTGCCTAGTGCTTAAGGTTTGGACACTAAATGATAATGACCTGTAATATAAAATAATTCATGTTCATAGATCTCTCCAAGTAAGATCTCCAAGTAAATTAGAGGCAATCATTTTCAACCTAGCAACTTTTCTTAGCTGGAGCGCAGTACAGCTGCCACCTCCTGCCTTGATGCTGGGAGCTGCAGTTACTGAAGTTAGATATATTCCTGAACAAGTTAGAGTTCAGCCCTTATCCTTACCAACGGTGCAGCTTCAATCCCAGCTACCGGTCATGTAAGCGGGAAGATTAAAATGTCTTTTCTCACTGACTGGCTTTCCTCTCCATTAAACCTACAGAGAACAGTTGGAGTGACTATAAAATATAGACCCTACTCCTGGGTTAAAATGCGCCACGCCCATGTTTTGATTTGTTTTATAATGTTTATTTTGTCTTTCACAAAAGGACCTCTTGCCTCTTTCTCCTTTAAGCAGAGAAAGTGGCAACTCCGCCTTGGACCTTTGTGCCTTTCACATTCTCCTCCCCAAAGCAATTTAAACTCCTTTGACCCACATTTCTATTTCAAGAGGTCTTTTCTTTACATTTGCATGATTTATAGGTGTCTATCTCCATAATAAAGAAACAGTTTGCCTGGAGGCCATATTGGAGTTTCCATCTCCCACCAAATAAAGGCTTCTTGCAGTTTTTAAATAATCAAATTTGAGAGAATGGGGAGATTACACTCTGTCATCCCTGCCCCAGTTGTTTTCAAAATTTATAGGGTCTAGGAAACCTGATACAACTTCTTGTAGTCTGTGAGACCTGGTGCTATGCATTAATGCATCCAAGTAATTTTCACCTCATTCAACAAATATTTGTTGAGTGTTTACTATGTATCTGGCTGTGTCTGGGATACATCAGTGAACAGTGAAGGCAAAAACTTCTCTCCTCATCTAGCTGGTCAAAAGAACACCCACCCTAAACAAAATGAGGAAGCGAACTACATATATCAGGTAACTACAAGCACTAGCAAGTACAACGAAGGAGGAAAAAGATAGGGAGGTCGGGTGGTGTGGCTCTGAAGCATCATGCAAAGCCCCCAAGGAAGAAGGAGAGTTGTAGGCAAAGGCCTCGAGGCTGAGCATGTTCAGTGTGTGAGAAGAACGAACGGCCAGGGGGCCAAAGATAAGAACCCAGAAACTACAGCACTTAGTTCTCCCATGACTAATATTTTCCTCAAATCAAGAAAAATATAATATAAGATTAAAAGATAAGAGTTCTCATTTTCTTAAACTTTCTTGACCCTTATTGCATCTGTGAACGCTGAGATGACTTAAGAACTCCACAGCACACAGAGGGCTTTAAAAGCTTCCTTCAATTTTCCTGCAGTTTAGGCCAGCTTATTCTAAGAGCAACCATTTCATATCTGTTTTTTATAAATGTATAGACTATAATAAAACACTTTTTGGATCTATTTTGGTTTTTCTTACCCACCCGCCCCCTGCTGTGTCCCTAATTGCTTAGAGGTGACATCTCATTGACAGCTGCAAGGCTGCAGACCTCATGCCACTCTCACTAAAATGAAATCATTCAGCACCTGAGGGGATCTCTGCCTTCTGGACTCTTCAATTCTGGCTGAGAAATCCATGGCCTACTTTGACAGCTTGAACCATAGAGAAAGAAGATAACTTACAAGAGTTCCTATTGTTCGCATTCCTCACCTCTGAAGCTGCCTTAGCACCACAAAGGGGGCCTACAGATCCTGCCCCCTGTACTTCTGAGCCTGCAAATTCCTTGAGATCAAACAGATGAATGGCCCAGGACTAGAGTGACAGTAGAATGGGAGGGGGTGTACATTCAAAGTCCATCATGTCAACGAGCCAAGTTGGATGAGAGGGATCCACAGCAGACTTGTGAGCTTGATATCTTTGTGGGATAGCCACTTCCCAGATTCAGCCAGTCATTGCAATGTGGCAATAAAAGTCCAGTGTTGCCAAATCTTTTTAAAGAAAAGACAGATATCCTCGTGTTTGTATGAAGTTTCCTGCTGTTTTAAGGTTGACAACTAGTCATTCAAAAAAATTAACAAAATCACTATTGAATTAGGCCAAACAAAATCTGTCTACAGCCTGGGTTCTGCCTGAGGGCTCCCATTCTGTGATTTCTGGAAGAACAATCTTTGATCCCGTCAGTCATTGCCTATTTCGTGGTGTTCATGGGAGACTGAAATTCAAAAACAAGAGATGGAGCAAGGACGGCAAATAATTTCTCAATTGCACGTCAGCTCTGATTTATTAGTCGTGGCTGCCCTGACCATTGTGTTTAGGATTCTCAGGCTATTTCTGGGTCAGCAGAAAAAGTACTGTGTTGAATTATCAGTGTTGAACAATGGTACGAAGGATATGTATTTGCCGTTTGTCAGCCAGACTATCCCCATGGTGGTTAGTGTGGATGGTGGTAGAATAAATTTTTTCAGTTGCCACTACTTCCTTAACTCTTCAATTTAGGTGTGTTTCTCTCAAGTTCCCCAGAGTCTGGGACAATGGAGTGCTGACTGTCAATGAACACTTATGATGCACAAACCAAGCTAACATATTCAGCACCAAAGGACGAGGGTAATCAATTTGATCCATCAGTCAGACACCTAAGATATAATTTATTCAGAATCTTCGTGACATAAAAATATCAGAACAAATTTCACTACTCTAGATCAATCAGGTGTCAGATCATTAAATATTTTAATCTGTGTTGATATTCTAGCTGATTTTAATTTACCAAAATGAGTTGCACTTTAGAATTAGAATGCTCTTTAATACAAAGTCCAGCTATTTTATTTTAAAGAGAAACAATAAAAACCAACACTGGAAAGCAACCTAAAAGATAATTATTTTTAGTGTTTTAATTCCTGATCGGGAGACCGAAACCAAGAAAGTAATTGAAAAATATTATCCTCCACAAGGATATCTTAGATATAAGGGCATTTGAGTGTTTAGAAATACATTTTTTAACTAACATCCATTTATGTTGAACTCCAGAAGAAATTTCTTTATAGAAAAACAGCAACAAACCTATCAGATATGTTCTTATTTGTTAACTCACTGTTTTCCATCTAATAAATCCTTTACCAAAACTACTCAAAGTAGAGTAAGGTCCACAAACTCCCAGTTTCCAATGATTGCTAACTCAGTACTAAAATAAATTCCTTGAGTCAATGAAGTCGGTGGTACATGGCCTGTGTGTGATTTTATACCCTATATAATGAAGGAGCTTGATATGAGAAAACTTCTTCCCACAACCCCCAAATCTCTTTCCCAGCAACATGATGTTATGCCTAAAATTCAGCAGATTCCTTCTGAATATATTTTAACAATTCATTATTAAAATATTATTTAATTTGGAGTATTAAAATTTCAGTTTCTTTGAGACTGTAAGGAAAAATTTGTGTTTCGATAGAAAACTATGCATTGTCCATAGCATGTTCTTCCACTTATTTGATTCTGATTCTATGGGAGATTTTTTTTCCAATTCTGTAAGTTGTAGGGAGCTGACAGCACTGGAAAGTAATTCTTATCTGTAGACATGCAAGTGAACTCTGTCTGATGGACTGACCAACCCTCTCACTTACGGAAAAAATAGTTTTGTCTCCATTTGTTCATTCATGTCAATAGTCCTGATCTAGAAATGTATGTGTTATTTTGGATTCTTCTTTGAATTGCTTATAACATCTGCCTAGTTCTCTCACTAATCAATGAGTTAAATAAGATCTTTAACAAGTTTGTTTTACATCTGTATGAGAGTCACGATTTTCTCTTTTTTAAAAATTACCTTTTAACAGTACTTACCTCTTAGATCAATGTAAATGCAATTCTTGATAAGTAATATCAATATTTACCCACATTTACAAAAAAAATTAAACCTTCGACCCTGCTTAATATTTTTTGGTGATTTTTTTATCCTATCAAAACTTCCATTGAGAAATTTGTTTCCAAAGAGTATATTTAACAACTGAGCAGATTCCCATTCTGTTTTATACTTAAAATCTTATCTCACTTCATGGTTTAGAAAAAGTAACATAGAATAGAAATAATTTGTGAAAAAAATTATTTAACAAATAATTATTGAGCACCAGCTCTGTCTAGTCTTGCTCATTGTTATAGGTTGAATTGTGTCCCCATCACCCGTTCATACATTGAAGTCCCAACATCCAGTACCTCAGAATGTGACCATATTTGGAGTTAAGATCTTTAAAGAGGGATTCAGTTAAATGAGGCCATTACAATGGGGCCCTAATCTGATATGACTGGTGTCATAAGAAGAGCAAAAAACACCAGAGTGCACATGCACAGAGGGATGACCATGTAAAGACGCAGAAAGACAGCATCCATCTGCAAGCCAAGGAGAGAGACCTAGAACAGTTCCTTTACTTATGGCCCTCAGAGGAAACCAACCCTGATGGCACCTTGATCCTGGACCTCCAGCCTCCAGAACTGTAGGAAATAAATTTCTATTTTTTATGCCACTGAGTCTGTGGTATTTTGTTATGGGAGCCCCAGCAAACTAACACATTCATATATCAGACCAAGGGCTCCAGGATGTATCTCACTTTTGAAGAGCCCTTTTAAAGGCCATCCAAGAACAAATTCACCTCTCCAGCATCCACCACCCCAGCAAAGAGGCAGTCAAAGCAGATGTTCCAAGTCCTCAAAGGGTTTCTCGAATGTAACATCAACGTTAACAGGGTGAGTGGGCCCATGCCCCAGGCTGCCATGCCTGATGCTTCCTTTGGCAAACTTATCTTCCGATTCAGCTCAACCTTTGGCCCCTTCAACCTCAGCCCTGCTACCAGGACAGCCCCTCACTCAGCTCAGTCCTGCCTTCCAGTGGGAAGAACAATTCCAGATGATGGGGAAGTCCATGGCATAGTAAAAGAGATGAGTTGAAGTGATGTGGGACCGAAATTGGAGATGAAGACTTTCCATTGATTAGCCACAGAGCAATTGAAGTTCCCTGGGATAAAGCAGGACTAGAGGTGGAGCAGAACACCTAGAGTCAGAGGCTAGAATATTCCCATGACTGTGGGAGAGTAACTTGAAGGTTGATGTAGGAAATGGAAGACAGGCTTTTGCATGAGAGTGGAATAGTCTGGAATCAGCAATGGAAGGTGGCATTACTCTCCTGCCCTAAAGGTGTTACAATCACAAGAGGGAGACATATCAGAAAACAGAGAATTAAAATACACTCTGATCTGTACATGATCAGGCCATGCTAAGGGAGCCCATAAGAGGTCTATGGATCCCAGTCTGAGTTGGTGCAGAGCATCAAGAAGGGAAGGGTTAAGGGAGAACTAGGCAGTGTTTATTCAGTATGATCCAGAGAGAAACACCAAACGTGGCCAAGATGAACTTTCCAGTCACTGGAAAAGCATGTCTGTAAGTGGCGTAGAGATGATTGATCAGGTCTTGCCACAGACTAATGAAATCTTTCACCATACTGACTAACAACACTCTGATTATTAGTTTATCTCCCTGAGTACCCTAATTCCAGCAAAGAATACCCCAGTTGGAGAATATAAGCATTCCAGCAACTAGAATTGAATACCTTGCACTGTAAATTTCTTAGCTGTCTTGTGAGAAGATTGCCATGAATCATCTTTCTTGAGGCTTTTCAGCTCTGAGAAATTGACAGGGCTGAGGGCCAGACTGGGGGCCTTGCTAAATTCACCAAAAGTAATGTCACCTATGAAGCTTCTTGACAGTCTTTTAGCATTCTCCTGGAAGCACCCTAACCTTCTCTATAGCCCCTTTAAAACTTCTAACAATGGGCATGGTGAGTACGAATTGGATATCACCCATCAGCTCTGTGGAAACATAAAACTCATTTTATTTTTGTGACTATGCATACTTTTCTTTGACAAGCCTAAAAGTCTTTGACAAGACTTTTCTTTTACTGCTCAGTAGCAGAAACACTAAATTTGGTCCAATCAGAAAACTTAGTCCACACCAGTAAATTTTCCAGTTGCTTCTGACTTAAAATTGAGCATCTCTCAGGTAAATATCAAGAAAATGCAGGTATAATTATTAACTGTCACTGCCCAGTTCAGTGCTCTCTCTCTGCCTACAATCCTCCCCGTCTGTAATGGACTGTTTGTGTCCCCCAAAATTCATATGTTGAAATGCTAACCCCCAACGTGATGTTATTAGAAGGGGGAGCCTTTGGAAGGTGATCAGGTCATGAGGGCAGAGCCCTTGAATGGAATTAGTGACCTTATAAAAGAGACCACATAGAGCTCCCTCCCCACTTCAACCATGTGAGGACACAGTGAGAAGATGGCCATCTATGAGCCAGAAAGCAGGTTCTCACCAGACACCAAATCTGCCAGCACCTTGATGTTGGACTTCCCAGCCTCCAGAACTCTAAGAAATAAATTTCTGTCGTTTATAAGCCACCCAATCTGTGGTATTTTGTTATAGCACCCTGAACAGACCAAGATATCCCTTATCTATCTAACTCTCATGAAGCCTCTGAGAGGCCTCTGGCCCATCACCCATGTGGTGTAAGACCCTAAAATTAAGACCATTAATATTACATGCTGCTTTGATATCTGGTACAATTGAGAGGGCCTCAAATACCCTAATCCCAAATTCTCCTCCCTACTCTGCTCCTTGTATAGCCAAACAACCCTCCTCATCAACGGGACCAGGCACAGTCGCTGCTTATCCCTGAGCAGTGGATTTCAGTTGTCTGCCCACCCACAGAATTATTGAAACAAGCCTCCCACATTCAATCGCATCCTCCCACAGGAAGCAGGGGTCACCTCACCCTCTTGATACTACAAGGGCTGCCTCTCACCACCCCTGGTTGTTTACTCTGTTCCCATATGCAAACCCGTGTGACCTTGCATGGTGCACTGTGTCCTCCTCCCCTGAGTTGTGAGTATATGTAACTAATAAGCTGCTCTCATCTCATCTGCCCAGTGTTCAGTGTTCTGTGTTCGGCCATCCCTATAACTCTAAAGCAGGAATCCATTTCTCACCAACAGGGTAAATAAGAGGCTATTAAAACACCCAGCAGCAGCAGAAGGGGAGGCATGGAGATTTCCATTACATGACTGGCTGCATGCTGGGTGTGGGGAGGTTTCTTCAGCTAGATCTGGCTGCTAGAGTCCTTAGTCTGGTCACTGACAATGGTGTTTTATCACTGTTGATTCTTTGGAGTGGTCATTTAGATGGTCTACAGCAGCCTAGAAAGGTCCTGAGGCAGCTTCCTGGTTGGGGAATCCTATAAGGTGAACCCTTAGCAAGTGGGCTACCCTGTAGGCTTAGTATATGAGGCCTTGTCCCCACTGGGAAGCCTCTTGCTGCAGAGTGGCTGGCAAGTCAGCCAAGTCCTCAGCTACCTTCCCTAGTTGACTCCAAGCCTACAGGAAAACCTAAGAATTTTCCCAAGCCGAGGTTGGCTCCACAGCCAGCTGAAGGAGATCTTTGCCTTCTCCATACATATTGCCATCTCACCGGGGTCCATTGCACTCCAAAGGCAACAGAGGTCTCTGCAGATTCTGTCACTCAGCAAACTCTAGAAATGGTATAACAGCTTCTTACTTATTTGCCTATAACTGCAAAACTAAAAATGATGGTTTAGAATATGGTTCCCCCGTGTAGACATGTGGTCAGAATAAATCTGCACACTCAAATGCCCGCTTTTTCTCCTTTTCATCCCCGCTCCCCGACTTTCCTTCCCTTCCCAGGCACTCTTCACAATGAGTGGTTCTATGCTTACTTTCTTTACTTCCTCTCCTCACATTCACTCTTCATTGCAATCTGACTCCAGTCCCTGAAACTCCTCTCTATAAAGTCATCATTTATCTTTAGATTATCAAATTCAACCACAGTTTATATCCTGGTCTTATTTGACCTGACTGTGGCATTTGACACTGCTGTCCACTCCTTCCTTAAAACTCACCTCAGCATTAGTGACACCACTCTTGCCTAGCCATCCACCTCTTTCTCTGTTCATTTTTCAGTCTCTTGCATGCAGACTTTCCCAATGACCCCTCAATGATGCATCACCACTGCACAGGGCCTGATTCTTTGTCCTGTGCTCCTCTGTCCACATACGTTCTCATTGGTGACCATGTTTAAATCTCTGCTTTCCTTCAATGACCACTAATGACCCAGTGCCTCCAACTCCTTATCTCCAGTTCAGACATCACTTCTGGCTCTGGACCCCCAGAGTCTGCTCTTTCTTTGACATTTCTGCCTGAGAGTCACCTTCCTACTCAACACAAATTAAAATCCTTTATTCCCTCTCTAGTCCCCTAGTTGAAAGCATAATCATTCACCCAATGACCTAGTATTCCAGTCATTCTGGACTCTGCTCCTTCTATCCCCATCTTCTAAGAGTCTGATTTTATTTCCTAAATATATGTTAGGGACCCTTTCTTCTTTTGTCTCACACTGCCATGATCTGAAGCCCTCATTGCTTTTTGCCTGGATTATTGTTCTCTTGGCTTCTAGACTGCAAAACTCTTTCTCCTACCCAATCTTTAGAGTGATTTTTTAAAACTGTAAATCTGCTCTTGTCGGGTCACTTTCCTGCTTAAAACTCTTCAGGCTCCCATCACTTTCAGGATAAAGGTCAAATTCCTCAGCCTAGCACACAAGGATCATTGTGATCCAATGGCAGTGAGGCTAATATTCTGGCATCATACTTCCCTTACTAGCGGTGGGAATGTACACAAGTTACATAACCTTTCTATGCCTTGGTTTCTTCTGTCTGAAAATAGAGATATGAATAGCACTTATCTGATAAGATTGTTGTGAGGATTGAATGAGAGAAAAGATGGAAAGTACTTACTGTAATGTCTAGCACATAGTAAGCAACTCATTTTTGATAGCAGCTATCATTATTGCCATCCTTCTAATCCTTCTCTTCCCTTCCCTTTGGCCATACTAGTCTACTTGACATTTCTGAAAATAGCATGTGGTTTCATTCTTTTGGGCTTTCCTACCATACTGCTCCCATTCTTTAACTAGAACATAACTTAGTTTAAAAAATTCTTCTCATGTCACTTCTTCCAGTAAGCCTTCCTTGACCTTTCCAATTCCATCTGATTTAGCTTTCCTGTGCTTTCATAGATCTTTATAGATACATTTACCCCAGCACTCAATACCCTGCATTAGACTTGATTGTGTCTGTCTCCTATGCAAGACTGTGGGTTTCTTAAAGACCGGATACAATTGTGTCCTCAGTTCCAAGAACAAGGCTTGACACTGCTGAACTAGGGGTTCAATAAATGATTGTTTGGTGAATTAAAAAAAACTAATCATTTCTTTTCATCAGGTTCTCAGAGATTCCAGGCCACCTTTTCTTCAGAAAATCACCTTACTCCAAAATTATCTCATTTCTTCCTCTATTAAAAATCCCAATTTCTAAGCAGCACGATTAGCTTACTCTCAGCAATGAAACTGAGCTAATCAACTGATAATTAATTACAGTTCAAAATACTTCTAAAGGATATCTGTATTTTCAAACAAAGCAGTTGTTAAAGATAATGGAATTAATTTTTAGTGATTGAATTTAAACAAGAATATCAGGAGAAGGGGGAGTAGTATGATAAGGTGGGGAAGACAAATTTTACAGGGGAGTTTCTTAGCATTCTCCAAATAACAGTAAGTGGGTGTTCAGCTTCCACAGGGAAGTAAGGCGGGGGGCTACTATAAGGGGATTTGACTGGGGAAGCATCAAGAAACTTTTGATAATTAAGTTGGTTCCTGAGATATTTGAGTAATATCAGCAATAAAAATGCAATATAACCATATCAAGGAATAAAATCCTAACAGATGCTACAACATGCTTAGTGAAAGAAGCCAGATACAAAAACCTGTATATTATATAGCTCTATTTATATGAAATGTCCAGAATAGGCAAATCCATAGAGATGAAAAATAGATTAGTGGTTGCCAGGGACTAGAGGAGTAGGGAGTGACTTCTAATGACTATAGGTTTCTTTTGGGCTGATAAGAATGTTCTGGAATTAGATAATGGTGACAGGTGCACAACCTTTTGAATATACTAAAAGCCACTGAACTGTGTGTTTTGACAGGTCAATTTTATGGTATGTGACTTATATTGCAATAAAAACACATAAGAAAAAAGTGATATACCAAAAAAAATTAGCAATAGAAAAAACAGCATGAGTTATTTGTCTTTGCTGTTAGAGCACAAATAAAATCACATTTTCTAAATATGAAGGAGTATATAGCCAGCCATTTTAACAGCTTATATAAAGCATTTTCACATTTCTTTTCCTCCAGTTTCCCAGAAGTCTTCTGCTGTACTGTAAGCACTCATTCATAGATTCTAAGAACTACAATTGTCAGTTAGTTGGTGTTTCTATTTCTGTTTAAAACTTCAATTTTCTTTAAATAATTTTTATTAATTTATAATGCTCAATTTAGCTCATTCAATAAAAATAAAAACCTATTTTAAGTTAAATTCAAATGTTCCTTTTGACTATTAGTTCCACTTTTAAGATGGACATCTTTGACTATTCACTTTGATGCCACATAGATATGCTGTAATTAATAACATTTTATATTTCTTTGTATTTTTCAGAGTGACATAACTTCTTATTATTGTTCACTATAAATGTCAGTTGTACTGAGGCATAAATTGAAATATTCTTTAGATAACAGAAAAAATATACTGATGATTTCTTTGTAATCTCAAACCTCTTTCTCAAAACTTCTTAGATAATGGCAAGTTGAGAGGTCATTGAATAAATGTTTATTTTTGAATGTCTACTCTCAACTTTCTTGTGTTTGAGAGGGTACATTGAAAACTAGCTATACTGAGCAGCAAATTTGAAGAGCTTAAATGTACCACACAAGTTAGCAATAATTATACTGCAATCCCAGAATATAATGTCTCATAGTGTCTATAAAGGTATACAGTCCTTATCACCTCATACTTGTTAGAAAGGCAGTCATCAAAAAGACAAGAGATAACAACTGTGATGAGGATGTGGAGAAAAGGGAACCCTTGTGCATTCTTAGTGGGAATGTAAATTGGTGCAGCTACTATGGAAAATAGTATGGAGGTTTCTCAGAAAATTAAAAATAGAATTAACATATGACCTAGCAATTCCTCTGCTGGGTGTATATCTGAAAGAAACAAAATATCTATCAATGGATAAAGAAGATGTGGTATATGGATACAATGGAATATTATTCAGCCATAAAAAAGAAGGAAATTCTGCCATTTGTGACAACATAGATGGACCTTGAGGGCATTATGCTAAGTGAAATAAGTCAGACAGAGAAAGACAAATAGTATATGATCTCATTTATATGTGAAATCAAAAAAAAATCAAACTCATAAAAAAATACAGAGAACAGATTGGTGGTTGCATGGTGGGGTGGGAAAAATGGGCGAAGGTGATCACAAGATGTAAACTTCTTGTTATAAGATAAATAAGTCCTAGGGGTATAATGTACAGCATGGTGACCATAGTTAACAATACTGTATTGTATATTTGAAAGTTGTTAACAGAGTAGATCTTAAAAGTTCTCATCACAAGAAAAAAATTTGTAACTATGTGAGGTGATGAATATTGACTAAACTTATTGTGGTAATCATTTCACAGTATATACATATATCAAGTCATTATGTTGTACACCTAAAACTAATACAATGTTATATGTCAATAAAACTGGGGAAAAAAGTACACAGTAGTCATAGTGTTCAAAAAGACTTTTAATGTCCATATTTCTACCAACATTCTGTTCATGGCAATCTAGGCTTTTTCTAGCATGCACCTCAAAACTCTTCCAGCCTCTACCCACTACCCAGTTCCAAACCTGCTTCCACATTTCTAGGTATTTGTTACACCAGCACCATACTTCTCAGTACCACAATCTGCATACGTCAGGGCTCTTCAGAGAAACAGAACCAACAAGAGTATTGTATCATACATATAATTTGTTATGAGGCATTGGCACACATGATTATGGAAGCTTAGAAGTCCCAAAACCTGTAGTCAGCAAGCCGAAGAGCCAGGAGAGCCGATGGTGTAAGTCCCAATCTGAAAGCCAGCAGGCTCAAGACCCAAGAAGAGCAGACATTTCAGTTGGAGTCCAAAAGCAGGAAAAGACCAATGTCCCAGCTCAAGGCACTCAGGCAGGAAGAGTTCCCTCCTACTCACAGGAAGGCTAGCCTTTTGCTCTGTTCAAGTCTCCATCTGATTTGATAAGGACCACCGACAAGGCAGAGCAATCTGCTTTATTCAGTCTACTGATTCAAATGCTAATTTCATCTAAAAACACCCTCACAGACACATCCAGAATAATGTTTGACCAAATATAGGCACCCAGTCAATTTGACATATAAAATTAACCACCACAGTTTCTCAAATAAAGGAAAGTTAATACAAGAAATTGATCACAAAAATGTTAGCAGAGCTAAAGGAGCCAAAACGGAAAGATATGTTTAGCCAGGGATGGAAGAATAAAAGGAGACATAGCATTACATAGACTCCATCCACACCCCTATGGTGCTGAGGCTGCTGTGGCCACTGCTGCTGTTGCACCTGTGCTGCTCCTGCCCTGCAGAAAGCCATGCTTCTGCGTTCCCACTGCCACAAGAGGAGCAAGGAGGCTGGGAGATGCCCGTTACTGCTGCCGCTGCTGCTGAAGCCAGAGCCCACAAGTGCTATGCTGCTAACCCTGCTGCTGAAACCACTGCCTGGGCAGGAACCCAGGAGCCTACATTTGCCTGCTTTCTGCTGCTCCTGTCCAGAAGTGCTGCCACAAGTAGGAAAAAATGGCTTCTTCCCTTTTCCATCCTTCCTCTAATCTCCCACCCAATGCCTCCCATGGGCCATGGGCAGGATTTAAGTGCAAGCCCTCAGGCAAAAGAATCCGGGAAATATTGTTTGCAGCCTTTCAACCCTCTGTGGTTCAGAGGAGCTAGGAATGGGGCAGGAGCCAACAGCCACATAACCAGAACAACTCCTAGGATTAGTATCCTTTCTTCATATAATTTGTCCCACATGTGGGATCAGCTCTGCTTTTTTTGTTCTCCAAGCCCTACTAAAAGAAAGGTGTTGCATGTAGCAAACTTTTTGAAGGTTTTATACAATTGAAGATATAACAATGTAGGGGAAAAAATCTGAAAATTAGCTACTAATTATGATTATTCTCACAAACCAAGGAAAAAAATAAACATAGACATTTTGATCAGGGTTCTCTCCCGGTCACATTCTAGGTTCCAGCCTTGCTTGCTTCCCTTGCTCAGGGTCCATTCCCCTCTCCCAGTCCCCTGCAGCCTCATATCTTCTCTTCTCCAAGTTACATCTCACACTCCCCACCCTGGTCCCACAATTCACTTCCCCTGCCTCCTAGAAGATTGCAAATTAGTCTGTTGAAAGTGTAGTCCAATTTTCTCTGTTCTCACTCTTACCCATTAAGGTACTTTTTAAAAGAAAATATCCATCTGCCCCAGAAATGAATTTCGTCACTGCTCTACATGGCAAAAACTGTTGCAATCAATTTTTGTCTTAAATGATCGTTTCTTCTTTCAGTTAGTCTTATGTTCTTTCTTTGATGAAATTTTGATAACGTCAAGCTTCCTTCTTATTTGCAGCAAAATTATACCTTGTCCTATACTGTATGGTACCATCCACTCAACTCTGTGTGGCATCTGCAGACATTGCAGTAACAATACTCACCCTTAGTTGTATAGTAAAATAAATTTTACACATTGTTGAAAAGTTGGTGGTATACCTGTGAAGGTTTTCGCACACCGACTGAGAACCTCTGAAGTAGCAGATAATTGCGAGTGTGACAGCAAATACAATGAATAAGACATTAGTCCTTACTTTCAAAGAGTTTCCAATCCATGTCAGGAAAATAAGACTTATATACAAAAACTATAAAATAAAGCAAAATGCTTCAAGGTCCATAGGAAAAAAAAAAAAAGAAGACCACAGGAGTTTGTAAAGGGCTTTTGTAGGAAGTGGTTGCCGGGCTGAACCTTGGAGAATGACTTTGGACAGACAGCGAGAGGGAGGGAAAGAAAAGTGAGGGTGGACGGATGCTGGAGGAGGGGCTATGGCTACAGAAGAGTACAGCCACCTTCAGGAAACTGTGAGTAGTTAATATGAGTGTCTTGAAAGTCCAAATGACCTGAATGATGTTTCCATTCCTACTTTTACATAATTTCTACATAGGGCTAACAATCCCTGCTAGTGATGAGCCACAAATCTAGATGCATTGCTTTATCCTCATCTACCTCCTTCAGATACAGGAGGTGGAGGATAAAAATACAAGCTCATAAGGGAGAGAAACTATTTGCAAATACCTAGGAACCCCCTGGGGGGAAACTAGGGTGCTAAAGCAAATAGAGTTCACCTGTGAATGTGGGTCAGGTTGAAGAGGAAAAGCCCTGGGATATGTAAGATGCTTCACTGCTCTTTTGTGTTAGTAATTAGTTCATCTTATGTTACTCTGTTTGGGTCTATGGATCTTCTCTACCTCCTCTTCATTGACTTCTGATCTTCCTAAAATTGGTTCATTTGACTCTGCTTTCCTCTGTGTTCCTGGCTTGTTTTTCTATTTGAGAATTTGTTTGATTTCAGATCCTGATATCCATTTTTTATCTAAAACACTGTTTCCAAATGTAGCCTAGAAATCTAAAGTAGATTCATGATTGCTTCCCTCCTTTTAGTAGTTCTCAACCCTGGGCTGGTACTACCCCATTGAAGGCATCTGGAAATTGGAAGGAGTAGTGGTTTTTGTTGTCACAATGATTGTGGGGTACCACTAGCATTTAGCAGGAGAGAGGGGGACAAGAATGCTAAATGTTCTACAATTCTTGAAATATTCTGACATAAGAACAACTTTCTTACCTAAAATGCTAATAGCCCTCTTCATTGAGAAATATTGCTTCTTTTGATATCTTTATTTGTAGGCTTATTAACCCAGGCCCAAGCACTTCAGCAGAATGGACTAAAATTATTTCCCCTAACAACCTGGCATCATGCTTTGTATATATATGTGTGTGTATATATATGTGTGTGTGTGTGTGTGTGTGTGTATATACACATATATATATTTTAGTGAGAAGTTGAGAGGAGCCTGTTGATAAAATAATGGATTTATTGCTGTGGTCCAGGAAGGCAGAAATCCAGACCTAGACCTTTAGATTAACCCCTGCCTGCTCAGCATGCTGTTTTCCTCCACAAGGGCTTCAAAGGCATTTTGCAAATTGCCTTGATCCACCGTCACCCTGATCCCTCCCTGCCCCCCACCACAAGGTTGTAGAAAGAGTGCTACACAGAAAGAACCATAGCAAAATGAGGACAAAAATGTCACATCGTTAACGGCTGATACATGAAGGAGAGCCTTTATAAAAAGTTTAGATTGGAGACTAAGGTTTACGTGAGGTGGCCTATGCTGAGCTCTCTACTCCTACTCAGCCTACACCTCTGCCTTCATACACACAGAAGCAACTTTCCGAAGTGGCCGAATTGAGAAAGAAAGTTAGAAGGGAAGAAAGTGGCTACATAGCTAGGATGAGCCTTAATTAAATTTATCAACTTAGTCTAATTTATCAGCCATAAACAAGTGTAGAAGGAATCAGAAATGGAAACAGAAAGAAATCTGACTGTGCTTGCCTAAAGATGCAGGTATTATCTACTCTACATCCTAGAGAGAGATGCAAGAGACAGAATATACAAGAGGATAAACAAGGCTGAGCTTCTGAGTAAGTAAGCTTCCAAAGGCTGTAGCGATCCTGCTCAGTAGAAAACTGTGATCTAAACAATGACTTTGTCTCTGACACTTCATTTCCTTTCTACCTTCAGAGAGATGGAGAACCAAGAAGCGGGTTGGCAGAAACAGGCCTTGGAAGATGAGTGGAAGAACTCTCATGCCCTACGTCTTAAGCTCTTGTGTGCTTTTTGATCAAAAGCGACCATAAATTAGTGCTGTAAGGATTCTTGAACTGAAATTTGGCTTGGAGGTGTGAGATGCATCCCAGAAAGAAAGATGAATCCGTATGAAAAATTATGAGGGATAGGCATAGGGAAGAAGAGAAAGGTTGACTAGCTGTCTAGGGGTAGAATGGTAACATTTGGTTAAGAAGTGGATGTGGAAACTGGGGAGAGGAGGGAGTCAAGTTGATTACCAGTTTTCAGAGTGAGCCTGTCCACTAAAATGCAGAATATAGGACGAGGAACATGTTCGGGGCAAGAAAATTTCTTTTTGGTACCATGTTAAATCTAGATGAGATAGGATATTCAGATGAAGATGTCCAGGAGGCCATTGCTACATGGGTTAGGTACAAAGTGAAGAAGTCTAGACCATTTATTTCCTTGTCTGACATTAAACTCCTACTTATTCTTCAAGGCTCAACTCAAATGCTTGCTTTTACTCACTCTTACAGGTCAGAATTCCATGTAATTGTTCCCAGCACAATTTATATCACTTCTGATAAAGCATTTATCATATTTTGTTGTTCCTAATTATTTTCATATTACATGAAGTCCTGGATCATGACTAATTCATTTTTACATCCCCAGTACTTTGCACAACCTAAATAATGCTCACTGAAATAAGATCAATAAACATTTTGTTAATGGTTGTTGGCTGTTCTGAGAAATTTGGTAACATGTATGATACTTAAGGCAATTGATAGGTTAGCAACTAGTCAGTACTCTCCAGTAATTGGTCTCCTTTTTGTTCCTTGAAAAAGCCAAACTAACTCCTATTTTAAATCTTGGCACTAACTGTTCCCTCTGCCTGGAATGTTGTTACAATAGTTCTTCCTATTGTTATTCCATATTTTCACATGAGCTCCTTAGAGAGACAGTCCAATCTAAAGCGATGTCATCCCATCCAGAACCCTCTATCTCATCAACTTGTTTTGTTGTCCTCATCGCACGTATCACCACCTGATATATTTATTTGTTTCTTGTCTGTCTGTTCTCACAGAAGGTTAGGTCCACGAGAGTAGAGAACTCGTCTGTTTGATGCATTGCTACAGCCCTAGTGCCTAGAACAAGTGGGCCCTCAATAAACATTTGTTCACTGAAGAAATGAAGCAGGTCATTGCCAACGGACAGAGAAGATGTTACAATGAACATTTGCACAAACCTTTGAATTGACTCTAATTTGGATTTGCACATTGAGAAATATAGAGTAATGTGGTGAATTACCATGTCTTCATGTTTTTTCTCTCTATTTGCAGTTCTCTCACTTTAGTGAATCCTGAGGCAAAGACTCAAGAATCCTGCTGTCCCTTATTTTCACAGCTGAGTTGCTCTGATTACAACTTCAGTGATGATAGACTGAATTCTTTCTAGGATCTCTTTGTTAGAGATTTTATCTTACTTAGTGCTTCTCATGAATATAAACAAAACATAGGTATACCATTATCACAGGTTCAAGAATCACTTCTATAATAACAGGAAAATGGATAGAACATCTGAAAGAACCATATGCACTACAATTGTTACTGCCTCCAGAAAGATGTGACCAAGACTCTGTAACACCCTGACTGCACAGTTTGTAAATTGCCTAGTTAAGTCTGGACTCAAACTGTGTTTCCCATTTTTAAACTGTGTTAAATTTCTTAATACTCTATCATTGCTAGGGTGAGCCCATTTACTGTGACAAAAGGATTACCTCTAAGATGGTCTTTTACTTTAAGTAAGTAATATTTCTTCTTTAATGATTCTAACAAAAGAGGGCTATGGTTTATTACCTATGGATAAGAAAAAGAGGACGTCGAGGCAGAGGGGATTCTAAGCGGACACACCATGGGTTCATGTGCATTGCATCGCATAGCCGATATTGGGAGGCTGCATAAAGAAATCATTAGGATGATGGGGCCTAGAAACGCCAATCTTGGATCATGAATACATATTTACGAGTAGATTTGAACATTTAATAAAATTAAATTTCAAAATTTGAAAATATTTTCTCCTAATTTACATGTTTAAATATTTACCTTTCTTTAATAATAATAATAATAATTGAAATTATTATTCATCAAATGGTTTGGCAATGATGGCAGTAGCTATTAAAGATTGATTTTTTTAAAAATACCAAAAGGATCCTTCTTTTCAAATTGCATTCATTTATTCATTTACATACTTTGAAAGGTCCTTTAACATTTTTTCTTATTCTTTTTGGCACTAGAGTGTTAACACATATTCTCTTCTGTCCTTTTTTTTCCTTTTTGTAATATTCCATTCCCACCTTCTTCTGGAAGTTCAGGTCTATGCCAGCTGCAGTTCTCTAAATTTGTCTCCATCTTTCTCATTTCATTCTTCAAAGATCTCTTGAGATTTTTGGCATCTATGCTCCACTTAAATTTTGCTTTAGAATCTTTAACTAGTGGTCCAGTCCCAAAAGGCCCATCAAACTTCACTTGTCTTTACTGACAAACAGACATTGGATTCCTTATTGATTTTACTGATCTCTTGGGAGGTGTGCTCCCTGAAGGCAGCACTTTATTTTCACTGAAAAGGGCACAGTTAAGTGATACGGCAAAGGCATTTCTGAATTTTAAGACTAGTCCTAAAATTGACATTGGGTCTACTCTTTGTAGAAAAGATTCTACTTTATTTACAAAATGAAATTGTTTTAATTTTTATAAAACATCAGAGACAGGTTTGCTGTTATTTACATTCAGTCTCCTGTCCTAAGCCAAAGAATTAATTCTTGCAGGAGGTGATCTTGGAAATGAACTTATTCTGTACCCTATGGACAGAGACTAGGATTTCTTTGGAGACCCTATAATTACTTCTTGGGAGGCCCTTTAGTTATATCTCCCTAAGAACTGCCAGGGAAGACAATAGGCAACTGACTTCAAAATAATTCTGTTCTGTTTTTTGGAAAATTCCAGTCACTTATCCTCTGCATCTCTCATCTAGATACTTCTCTGTGCCTTACTCCTGAATCAAACTTCCTTTCCTCTCAAACCTTTCCATTGTGACTTCTGGAAACCTCATTGTAGGACATTCACTCCATTTCTTTGCTTTAATTAAAATTCAGTTTTCTCTATGTGGACATTGCTTTCATTGAAAAGCACTCAAGTGGAGGCTGGTCATTTTCCCAAATTTAGGATTTAGAAATGGGTTTGCATGCTTTTGGCTCCACATTGCCTATTTCAAATCATTGCTCCTCTACCCTAGTATAAGGAACTTTCCATCCAGTTATATCATCTTCTAACAGCCACCACGTTAATTTCCAGAACTTCTTCTCCACTCAAATCCCATCATTGTCTTATTTGGCTTTCCTTCCATGCATAAGTGGTTAACCTATCTATCATCTTAACCTCATAGGTTCTTAATTTCCTCAGCTTTGAGAATCTGTACTTCTCTTGAATTCACCCTCACACCACTTATATCCTAGATGTTTTTTATGGCCTTAACTATTCCATATCAAAAATCATAAGCGTCAGTATCCTTATTCTCTGACTCTTATTTCGATCCTTCAAAATATCTTATCCTTACTTCTATTTTACTTGTTTTCTGACCTCAGAGTGATCTAAACCTCTATCTACTTTCCAAATTTATCAGTTGTTCCTGCTTAACTTTCTTATTTGATTAAATCACACGATATATGATACAATACAACATATAATACAACTACATTCAAGTTAATATCTTTAACTTTCTTTAGCATCTGACGTTAGGACTCAGAAAGTTCTAATCCTGCATCAATACTATTGTTGACCTGTCCATTCCTATACTCAAGCTGCTGAATACTGCTGGAGAAAACCTAGCAACCAAGAAGTTGGTGCTACTACAAATGTACAGTCTCTAATTTCAGCAGTAAACTCAGGAATGACAATAATCCTTTCATGTGATACTATTCGGCTTCCTCTCCCACCCCCTATTCACACTTTTAACAGTACTCAGGGTTCCTGCTCCCCTACATATTCCTTATTCTCAGCAGACCACCTCATCTTTCACCTTAGGGTAAAAGTAGAAGATCTCAGAAAAACATGCACACAAACACACAAAACAAAACTTTTAGCTTCTTGCTACCACCCTACAACACATTATCTTCTTCAGCTATTTCTTACTTCTCACATACCTCAGTAGAACTCTATTCAACCTCCTGTCTGGGGCCAGTCCTTCTCCTGTGCTTTGGATACCATTTCTGCCTGCCACATTTTTTGGTTGCTTCTCCTTTTCTGGTACTTTAACCTTATTCTTTCCTCTGGATCCTTCCTTTTAGCATACATAAACAGGCTCAAGTCTCTCTCATTTTAAAAAAAAGTTAATCCACATGTTTACCTCTAACTTTTATCCATTCATTCTTCTTCCTTTCAGTCAAGCTACTGTTAAGCTGCTTGCTCTTTCCATTGATTGTTACCCACTCACTTGTGAATCATTTCTGGCTTTCACACCTTTCACTCTATGGAAGAGATTCCAGTTCCTTTGTTCATTCCAATGCCTTTTTAATGTGATTTATCTGCAGCAGAACAATGTTGGCCACTTCTTAAAACTGTATTCTTTCTTGACTTTGGCAACACCAGTCTCTATTGCATTTTCCTTTCTGAGTCTCTTCCCAAGCTCTTCTTACTCTCTTCACCCAGTGAATGTTGCTTTTCCACAGGATTCCATCCTTAACCCTTTTCTTTCTGTACACTTCCATCAGGATCTCAACTACTCTCTTGGCTTCAATCACTACTAATACTCTGACAACTCCTAGCCTAGTTACTTCTGTTGACCCCCAGATCTGATGTAGATAATTGCCTACCTACAGTTCCTCTTGGATATTACATAGTCACTTCCAACTTAGCAAATGTAAACATTACCTAACCCCTCAATATAAACCAAATAACCCTCCTAGATTCAATTTCTGGATTTGTTATTGCTTTGAAAGATACCATTAGTCCAAGAAAGAATCTTGGGTGTCATCCTTAACTCCTCCCTCTCCCTGATTTCTTCAATACCTCACCCATCCTCCATATTTAGTGTCATCATCTTGCTAATTCTATCTCTATCTATGTACATTTGCATTTAAATCTCCATATCAAGTGCTCGCACATGCATTCTACTCTTCCTAATCTCTCATTAGACCTGTTTATAGTCTCTTAAATTATCTGCCTACCTTCAGGCTTGCAACTCCCAATCCAGCTCCTCCCTGCTGTCAGACTGATTTTTCTAAAATGCATATATGAGAATGCTAATTCCCTGCAAAAACAATTCAATGGTTCTCCATAGTAATCAGGGCAAAATTCATACTCTACCACAAGATATACAGGCTCTTCATAGCCTGATTTCTTCATCCTTCTCCAGCTTCATCTCTCAAGTATCTCCCCTGGCACTCTGTTCTCACACTGCTCTACCTACTTGTAGGTCATCAAACATGCCATGTCCTCTCAAGACAGTGTCTTCACCCAAGTCCTTTCATTACATGGATAATATCTATTCATTCTTCAAGACGTAGTTTACTTATCTTTTCCTTTAAGAAGACTTCCTACCATTCTCCATCTGGGTCTGACTAGGTCTCTTTATTTATGTTCCCATAAGCCTATGCTTACTTCCATCATACTATATCATACTGCTTCTTATCACACACAGGCTTGCAATTATTTATATTCTGTCTCCTCCATAAGACTGTGAATTCCTGATGCTAGGAGCTAGGTTATTCACCTTTGAATCTCCAATCCCTAGCACAGTGTCCTGTATACTTTAAGAGCTCAATGAATATAAAAGAATCAGCTAGGAAAAACATCCATGGCCACTGCTTAGAAACCAGTGTTATCATGTAAGGAGTTTAGATAAATCATGATAAAATTTTAAGAAAGCCAGAAATTGTTCAAAACATTATGATCTTTCTCAATTTTCCCTCAAAGGGGAGAACCCTCATTCCTATAAATCTTGGGTCACTCCCAGAAAAAGAATACAAAAATACCCTATGACATGAAAAGGCTATTCCTACATTCTGATTTCTTTATTCCTCAACTTACATGAGATTAAGACTAGGATATTGTCTCTATTTTATCAAACTCAGTAAATGTAAACGTGTATGTATACACATACTTCTGTACAAATAGATATTCCTTTGAAAGAAGTCATTTTTTTAATAGATGAGCTTGTAAACTGGGAGGTAAATGATCATGTGTTCTCAATTTCCTAGTTTTATCCTGAGTCCAGAATAATACGTCCTCCCAAAAAACAATGGGAAGTTTAGTATGAGAGGTCTCTGCTTTGTGATAGCCTTTCCAGTGTCTTCTGTCACTTTTAATAGAATGTTCAATTAAGCCAGTCATATTAGGTAAGATACAACTTTGACTGATATGTTAAATGTCTAAATTAACAGTAAGTTCTCAACATGGAAGTCTGTTTCTTTTTCAGTTTAGTCCAAGGTAGTATTGCAGTTCTGTTCTATAAAGTCATCAGAGGATCAGGCTTCTTATTGTTCCTCTGTGACTAGCATGTTGCCCTCATCTGCATGGCCTGTGATGGCTTGCTACCATACCAGCTAACCAGCGGGACAGGGAAAAGGGGCATACCTTTAAGGCATGTTTTAGAAGTTGAATACCTCACTTCTGGTCACATTTAATTGTCTAGCAGTCTCTTGGCATAGTAATTGTAAGGAGGCTAGGAAGTGCAATCTTTACTCTGAATGGTCAGGAACCCACCTAAAAATTGGGGTTCTATTACTATAAAGAAAAGGGAGAACAGATATTGTTAGACACCTAGCTGTCTGTCGTATCACATCTTTAGCCACTCAAACAGCCATACCTACCCTGCTTCCTAAACAGGATACATTTATGCCCTTCACAGTGATATATAGTCCTTGTATAAAGTCCAGAGGTGGCTTTTTATAAATTAAAGGAAAAGGTATCAGCTTTCCCCAGTATTGAACTATATATAATAATCATACAGTATGAATAGAATAGCTATAATAACTCCCTTTTGGGAAGGAAAAACTAGGAAACACACACACACTTCTGGCTTTTAATAACTATAAAATCCTCCAACTTCTTGCCCTGGAAATGTAGTAGAGTTCTTTGTTCAGGCTCTGGATCTGTTCTCTGGAGGAATTTGCTTATCTGGTGTCCTCCATGGTCCCTGGTTTTACTTTCAGAGTAAACCAATTACAACGGACTTTCAGAGTCCATTTTCCATTATGGCTATATCTGAATGAGCATAGGCCATAGATCCTTGGGTGAAGGGGGTTGGCTGCAGGGTAAGTGCACAGCTTCTGCAGCTGTCTCCTGATAGTGCAAGTTTGGGGTCCAGGGTTTGCTTTAGGGATCTATCATTATAACTTCAGAAGGCAGGTTTGTCATTTTTTTGGCAATATAATTCTCTCAAAATTGTAGTAGACTCCCAATATATTTGCCTTTGATCAGTTTGTAAGCAAATTGACCCAACCAAAGGTCTTATTTAGGTAAGATTTTTAAGCCTGAGAACTCCCTGACTTTTATTTACTCAGTTTTGGGCTCTGTCCCCCTCCTGCTCCACCTCCTCATTTAATAGCAGCAGCTTGAGGTTAGGTGAAACAATTGTCCTGGGTGTGAAGGCAACTCCCTTAATCTAATTTTTTACCCCTGACTTGGATCTCACTGTTTAGCTGCCATGGCTTGGGGCTAGAATTTTATCTCCTGCTAAGGCTACCTCTTAAGAGCCACCTTTAATAGCTGCTTCAGTGTACAGAAGTGTTAACTGGGTGACTGTGAGGCTCCTCCCAGACTTTCAGTGAACGTAGATGGCAGGCCACGGGCAGAGAGCCATCTTAATGTAATTGTAATCCTTTCCTGCTTGGTTTCAGGTTGGCTAGCTGTGTCCAGAGTTCCTTTCTCTTTCAGAGGCTTTGCTGAAAGTGGCAAGAAGCAGCCAACTTACACCAAAGATCTGAAATGTTTCTATCCACTTTCTTTGGCATTATAGACTCAGATGGCATGTGGTCTGCCTTCTACGATATCACACTGAATAGTTTTACCAAATATTTTTCTATGACCTAGCAAGACTCACCAGTTGTATCATTGTCACCTGCTGGGGAACTCTAAGCTAATGCCATACATTTCAGACTCTGTTCTGTTCATCCCTCTTTCAAGTATCAAGTTTTGTATTAGTTGTGATACAGGTTTGGCAGCTGTGATAAAAGTTCAGAATAAGAGTGATTTAAATGAGAAAAAAAAGACTATTTCCCTGTCATATAATACAAGCAGCTGGTAACACCACAAACTTTATATGGTTGTCAGTACTCGGGCTCCTTCTATTTTGTTTTTATCCCATCACTAGAGTATGACTCCTGTGGTCCAAAAGGGCTCACCACCACATCTGGATGCTAGTCAGAGAACAGAGAAGAAGGACCCACTTCACCGACATTCACACCCCAGTCACCAAACCTGGTCACATGACTACTGAGAAGCTGTAAGGGAGGCTGGGAACACACAATGCATTCTGGGTAGCCATAATTCAGGGGTGGAAAGTAACTACCAGTTAGCCACACTCATCTACTCTGATGTTGAGAATTATACACGATAGCTCTTAATTTTCATTTTAAACATATAATTATGTGTTGGAACATTAAAGAAAAAAATACACAAATAAAATTACCAAATGTTCTCCATTCCATTCATGTGATCCTAATCTTTGATGGAGTTTCAGCCTGACAGAAATGAGAGGCAGATGTCAGCAGGATAGAAATATCTGGATTTGACTTGATTTCCAAAATACTTTCCTAATAACTGAATCAAAAAAAAAAAAGTTATTTAGTTCTTCCTTTTGTCTCTGAGCAGGCCTGCATTTAAGATATCATGGATAATTGTCATTTAAACACCTTCACGAAAAGCTATTTCACAAATTCCCTCTATTGAATTTAATGCCTCTCAGTTTTCTAGCCAAAACTAATCCCCCAAGCTGTACATTTCCCTTACATAAGATTCGGCAGTCATGATAAGCAAATTATATATGGGACTGACATAATTCTAGAACATAAACTCTTTAAGAACTGAGGTTGTGCATTTTTGTGTTAGATACTTTGTGATTCTTCTTTTAACTTAATGACCTTTTATACTCTTAAAGAGTTACTTGGGTGCATACCTTCTCATCTTCTATTTTTGTCAGTGCATGTGTCTGAGAAAGGATAATGGGACTCTATCAGTAGAAGGGAGCTCAGATTATCAAGTTCAACACTTCACAGCCTGCCTTGGCCCTGCACCCAAATGTTATAAAACTAAAGATGGGATTTTCTGGCCATTTTTAACCTCCTAGGACTGGAGAACAGAGAGAAAAAAATAGAAGAGGATTTCTTTTAACTTAGCACAAGGTTTATAATGGGAATGTAATGGATAGTTTCAGAAAACAGAATCGAAGAATCTTATTAAAGAAACCATGACAGGCAGCTTCATAAGAATTTTACTCCTGAACCCATGATCTTACTATATACTTACGTGTCGGGCTATTCTGAGGACTTGCTATTCATTTTTAAAATAATTCATATTTTAGTGTATTTACATAGGTAATTTACATAAAACTATTTTTAGAAATCATGATCAATTTCAACCTGTCACATGATTATCTAGGGTTTAATTCCTGTGTAAAGCAATTAAGTCTGTCTGGGCTCTAGCTATGACGATCTCTAATTTTGCAGACCTCTAAATTGTTCACACATTTAGAATGACCTTCTGTGTCTTTTCACCCATGGCATCTTCTAGTGTTAGATGGTTTGGGTTCAAAGGCCCACCAATACATGGTGCTTGAAATGTATATTAAACAAGTATGAAAAAGGGAGGGTATAAGTTGATACAAGAAGCACTAATACACAGTGTTCTCAAACACTCCACCTAGGTTGCCTTCTTTCACTTCTCCTTTCATATCTCATAATTCAAAATCCTGGGGAGCTGTCCCTGGAACGTTTCCATTCCTAATCATAAATACTTAGACCCAATGCATCAGGTAATACCATGTATTTTAAAAAATGACACAACAAATAGCCTCAGAAAAGCAGCAGCTTCAACTTATTTGAAGATACATATATATATATTTTTTTCATTCTGACTATAAGACTATAAATGATTTCTTTTAATTACATAATCTTTTAATGTTATACTGGTCTGTGATCACTTGTTTTATTTATATAAAATTTAATCCATACTCAAAGAGATCATTTAGTTACAATTTTTTAATCAGAAGGAAAAAGTTTCAGATAATATGTGAGAAAATGACAAAGTACACCTGGAGTTTCTTGTTTTTTTCTCTTCTCTTTCTTTGTTATTTTTTAATTATACTCATTAGCAGGCCATAAAGTGAACAAAAGGATTCATTTAACAGTGTCCTCAGGTATTAAACATTCAGTTGTTCATTCATTCATTTCACACATTTCACTAGTGCCTACCAGGCACTGCAGAGACAGAGGAAAGAGGCGGCAGCTCTGCAGGCAAGTGAGGAGATGAACAATTACCATTCAGTTCTGAGGGCTTCAGTGGAGGGAGCGTGGTGAGGGAACAAATGAACTCCTGTTATGTACTAGTCATTGTGGTAGAGGTGTCTCACAAAATTAACTCATTTAATCCTTATAAGAACTCCCTGAAAAAGATATTATTAATCCCCAAATAAACTAAAATTCAGAGAGATTAAGTGACTTTCCACAAGTCAGAAAACCAATATGTAACAGAGCCATAAATCCAAGTCAGGCCCGTCTCACATCACAATCGCAGTCTATCCACTGCACCCAGTGGCCCCCCTGAGACTTGCAAGGTGCCACAGGTGACAAGACTTTCAGTCCGCCTAAGGAGACAGAGACATTTTCATGAAAATGGGACAGCTGGAGTCAAGTCATATGGGATAAGCATGAGTCCTACAGGTAGAAATGGTAGTGAAAGGTTTTCCAGACAATGGAGAGAACATATGAAAGACATAGAGGCATGTGAGAAACATCAAGTTTAGGGAACTGTGAGTGCTTTAGCACAGAAAAGCCACTGTAGACTCTAGAGGCAGGCGATGCAGATTCAAATCCCAAGTGCTGTACTTCTCAGATGTGTAATTTAGCAAATCTTTAACCTTTCTTTTCTTACCTATAAAATATAGATAATAATAGGCCCTACCTAATAAAGTGGTTGAGGATTAAATGACATAATATATGTAAAGTACTTTACACAGTGGCTGGAACCCAGGAAGAGCGCCACGAATATTTATATTATTATTCTGAAATAGCTGGACTATAACGTGCAAGAGGAATAGTGACAGGAGACAAGTTTGGGTTGAAAGGTCAAGGCCAGATCATGAAGTGCCTTCTATTTTATATAATTGGGAACACTACTGAAGGATGTGTGTTTATGTGCATATGTGTTTTTTATAAAATTAGTTTCAGTTCATTTAAAAATATCTTTGCGATGCCAGTGTGAAGAAAAGATTAGAAATGAGACCTGAGTCAAGGAGACCGACTCTCTGATTACTGGGATAAATCCAGGAGAGGTATCATAAGGATCTGAACTTGAACTGAGTCAGTGGTGATAGAGAGGAAGGACAGGCTGGAAAATACTTAGGAATCAGTGTCAGTAGGATCTACTAACATTTAGAGAGCAGAGGTAGGCTAGAGGGGTTGTTGGTCCCAATCACAGAGATAGAGAATATAGGAGGAGAAGCAGGCTTTGAAAAAAGTGCTTATATAGTAGTCACGTCTTGTTAAATCAGTAAAAGAAATTAATTTATTTAGCCACAAAATACAGGTACTATTCTATTTGAAAGAGTTACCCAGAGAATCTTGATTGAAGTTTAAAAATAAAGAAATTTCTTGTTATCAAGTAATTTAATCATAGAAAAACACTTATATTAACATTTTATTGGATAAAACTAATAACTGGTTTAATATCATTCACATTCAACTTTTATATATTACACACAATACTTTTAGGTAAGGCATAAATTCAGAAAAAGAGAACACACACACCAAGGTTAAATTACATTCATGATTTTATTAGTCAACAATGCAAAATTGGGTCGCCACATCAAGCAGGAGCAGATGCTGCACATCCCAGCATAGAGTCCCTTTGTTCCCAAAGTCCCCAAGTGGGCACATAAATGCAGATGACACTGTCAGAACAAGATAGGGTCTCACTAAATCTACGATATTCTATTCTTGCTGTGCCAATGATTGGTATTTACTCTTGCCTTACCTATCTAAGGAGAACTTACACCAACACTTTATATACTTCTGTTTACGGGAATATATACAAGCATAGCTATCTCCTGGTTTGTGACCCCTGCTGGAGATCAACAAAGCAGTTCTCTTGGAGAAAGCCTATTTCACCATAATTCTAAGTCATTATAAGCATTGAATAAGTACTAACTACCTATAACCAAGTGAGTTATAATACAGTTAGGGAATTCGATTGCAGGTACTTATTTTTAAAACAAATCCTTTAATTATGACACATTAAATCAAATCCTAGTTAACATGAACAGAGTCAGTATTTTGGTGAGTAGTAATATGTTTTGATATCTGGAACATTTATAGACTTCCCAATGTCCTGGGTACTAAAGTTTTTTTGAACTGTTAATTATCCTCTAGAAAAAAATTCCAATAATAAAATAAAGACAGTAAGACTAAGCCAAATATTAAATATTGATTTCATAATCATTAATTAAGATGTTACATATGTGAAGTTTAATATTTCCTTTAAGGTATGAACATTTATCCAAGTCATAAATTCAATGAAAGGGTAAGAGAAACTGTTTCATTCTTCAACCACAAGGACTACACAGAGCAGTTTCAGCACCAGGGATAGTAATCTCCCTGTAATAGTGAATGCCATAAAACAGATGAGTAAATGCTGTCTAACTTCAAATTAGTTGCTAGGTTTATATGAGTGAGTATAACATGATAGTTAAGAGCACAGCCACAAGGGAAACATTCAATAAATGTCTTTCTGTCATTGTTCTTGCTACTATTCTTGTTCGTGAAGATGGTACAAAACAAAGATAGTTATATTTCTCTACAGTCACAGACACCCATAAAATGTGGAAAATTAATGACCCTAATTAAATATTTCTTGTTTTATTATTATTTGTTTAATATATTATTTTAAAATATACCACAACAATGGACCATCATTTCTGAATATGAGCAAAATACAAGACAGAAAAACATAAAAATCATGAATTAAAGTTCTTTGATCAAACTAAAGTTCATTACCAAATTAAAAAAAAAAAGTACAAAAGTTTAGAGGAAAATGATCTTTCCAAACATAGCCATAGGAGTCCTGTGTATTATAATTTTTCATTGAAATTTTCACTGGTGAATTTTTCTTACATGCTTTGAAGAATAAAACAATTAGTGAACTGTTGACCAACTGTAATATATTATTTAATATTATGTGTATTTCTAAATGAGCATGAAAAAAAGAACACTAAAAGCTCTAGGAAGTTAAACTATATTTAGTAATTTACAGAAATTACCAAAAAGTGTTAATATCCACCCCATGACTGCAAATCCACGCATTAGAAATTCTTTACATCTCAATTTTTAAAGTATAATTGTTCTGAAAAAGTTGGCCAATTTGGAAAAAAGCCATTAATATGTAAATAGATATGTAATAATATGTAATTATTACAAATATGTAATATATAAAAGTAATATGTAATACGTAAGTAGATAAATTTGAATTAATACCTATTCTTCATTAGAAACTAGGTAATCTGGGTTCTGCACAATTTTGCATATGACCATTTGTTTATATAACAACAACAAATATAAAAATTTTTTGATGCCACCAATACTCAACATTTTTAATGGGTGGATTCATCTCTATGTTTACATATCACGGTTATTATACCAATTTGTAGTTAACAGGCATCTAAATGTTATACTGGACCTGGGAAATTAGTACTAAAAAACCTAATTACTAGGAATGCATGGTGGAATGGCCAGAATTCAGGAAATATACAGGTGTTTAAACCAATGGTTCATTAACCCAATAGCCTATAACTGTTTCCATGAACTGAGGAGCACAAAGTTGTTGGGAGAAGAGGTACACAATACTTGCAGGAACAACAATTTGATATTAAGGCCTGACCCCTTAGTGGCATCCACTCCTCCATCCTGGAGAGAATCAATCCTGAGTGAGCCTGGCCTGAGGTTCACCGGTGATCACTACAAATGTCTAGCTAGTGGCACCGGTTGGTCACTATTGAATGTAGAGAGAGAAAGCAGTTACCTGATGTCAGTAATTTGTCCCCATCCACAAGGTTGAGAGTTTTGCCTAGCATTCACACGCACATTGCTATAGTATAATTTATCTATCAACTAACTTTAGCCAGTAAGTTAGTAAACTCAGGACATAGGAAACAAAAGTGGAGTCAGCAATTTCAATCCCAACTGAAACCATACATATTGAGCATCTAATAATGATCACATAAATCACTAATTTACAGGGTTTTTTCTCTCAAAATGTTTTGTAGTATCGTGAAAACATGATGTAAATCCCAAGAGAAATTTGTCCAGAGAGTTGACAAAGCTTCACCTTGCTGTCCAATTAGAAAATGGACTATAGGAAAGAGTCTTCTAAAAACTGGTGAAGGTATTTATCACCAGAATCTTGTTGAGAGAACTGTTTGGCTCCACCTATATTCCCTTACCTCAACCATGTACTCCTGAGCATCTGTCCCTCAGGCACCGATGCTTTCCTCCAAAGGACCCAAATAAATGCCCTGAAACTCAGGCACAAAAGTTGCCTTAGAGCCTTTTGAGTATCTCAAATTTGGCCTCATGTTTCTCTTTCTTTTTGTTCCCTCACGTTTCCAGGTTCTTGACTGTTTGCTCAACCTTTGATTGCCTTCTTGCTCTGTTCTTAAGGATCTGTGGTTGCCTCAATTCTCCTTTTCAAGTTTGCCCCAACTATGGCTTGTCTCACCAGTTTTGATTCCTGACCGTTTGATTCCCGACTACTAGCTCTGGGCATTGAACCTCCCTATCCTTTTAATAACCCTCCACAGCTTGTCACACATTTTATCAAAACGAGTTTCCTGCCATGAGTCTACAGTCATGACTCACTACCACCTGCATTCCCAGAACTGAGAGAGTAGCACTCAATCTAGATCGCTGCCAGAATCAATGCTATTGTTTTCCCTGGAGTACTCAGTACTTTTCAAAGCAATTTATCTTATCTGTGCTTACAACACCCTCATTATATAACAAGAGTTGTTCATTCCCATTTTATGTAAGAAAACTGAGCCTCAAAGAGGCCAAATAGCTCACTTAATAATGAACAGTGAAGTTTCAATAATTTGCATGCTAGTTTTGAGGAATTCAACCTCCTCAAAATTCATATTTTAAAGAATTTAACAGTCCTTTAGAGGAATGACTATTCTGATTTAAAAAGGTCTTTGTTCTTCTTTCTTTAATAGTTGGGACAAGCAAATGTTGTACCAAATTGTTGAATTTACTGAACTGTTAAAATCTCTGCCTTTTAATTTTTTTCCTCCTTTCCTTCATCCAAACATTTATTGAGTACTTACCATGTATCAGTCAATGATTATAGTATATTGCTGAAGATTTTATTCGTAAGTAGGACATAGTCCCTGCCTTCAAGTAGTTGCCAATCTAGTGAGAAAATAACACACAACAAATGACTACACCACCATATATTTTTGTGTGTGTGTGAGGAAGATCAGCCCTGAGCTAACATCCATGCTAATCCTCCTCTTTTTACTGAGGAAGACCAGCTCTGAGCTAATATCTATTGCCAATCCTCCTCCTTTTTTTTCCTCAAAGTCCCAGTAGATAGTTGTATGTCATAGTTGCACATCCTTCTAGTTGCTGTATGTGGGACGCTGCCTCAGCATGGCCAGACAAGTGGTGCATTGGTGTGCACCCGGGATCCGAACCCAGGCCGCCAGCAGCGGAGCACGCACTTAACCGCTAAGCCATGGGGCCGGCCCCCGTGTTTTTTTCCATAAAAAAAAAACCATATAAAAATATCACCTTCTGAAATCATATTATTTACATAAATTTCACTAATTTATTGTCTGTGTCCTTTATTAGAAGGTAAGTGCCACGAGGATAGGGACTCTGTCTTATTCAGTGCTACGTTTCCGTGCCTTGGAACTACCCATGGCTTGCAGAATACACTCAACAGATATATGTAGGAAGGAAGATGTTCATTTTCTTTTAGGCTTTTTCAAAAAAGTTAATCATATTATGTATCTAGTGAATGAAGACTACTTACTAGATACATGAATTCAATGTATTTCTCTTAAAGCTCTGGTTCTTTTAAGTTGAACTTCTTTCTTAAGTTTTCTACCCTTATCAAACAAGTCATTTGTGTTATATTATTTAATAGACATACAATATTTTAAATGTAGAATTCCTTTCATTTACTTAAGAACAAATATGTATTGTTAGAAATATATAATGTCTCTTTAAAGTTGTCCTAGTTCATGGTTTCATTATTTAGTATGCTTTCTGATGAATCTATAATGAGCATCAGAGTTGCTACTTGTTTATGTAATAACATTGGAGGAATAAGTTCTTATTATTAGTCTATATGAAATTTCATTTTAGGTTAATGTTTATTGAGTAGACAGTCACAAAGCTCAAGGGATTAATTATATTGACTATTTTATGTTGATAGTTGCTGTGTTCCAAGTTCCATTGCATCTCTGCTCTTACTCTGTTCTGTGTTGTATGTGACTATATTTCCTTTGGCATTTTCCTTACTTAAACATCAAATAGATTACATTTTACAATTCTAGAGTACTGAGACCATGTCTATCTAGTTAGCTTTCAAAATAATTAACAGTATTATTTACATGTGAAAAGTTAACATATGTTTTACTATGATTCAATATAAGACATTTTCAGTTCAAGCATTAGTAGAGGTATTGAGACAATAAAGACATTGTGAATTTTATAAATATTCCAGGTTAGGACAATTCCCAAGAACTAATAGATAGGAGAAGAAAGTAGAGATACAAAAATATCTGTTGTCAGTTCACATTTTAATAAAAGGAAGCTATACGGATAACCTTAGCAAAGGCTAGGAAGTTTATAGCATACGAATGATGCTATTAGTGCTGTGTTCCTGCTAGTCAATGTCAAAATTAAACACACATACCTAAGAAATAATTTGGAAAAGTTAATCCTACGGAGTCCCACTGTCCCTTTAAAAAAGAAAATCGGGGGAAAATTTCTATCTTGGTATGAACTTAGAGTACTGAACTTTATTTACAAAGAAAGCAATAACAAAAAATTTAATGAAAATGAAAAGTAGAGAGAGAGTCAGATATTCAAACAATAGGACAAAAGTCTGGTTTAAACCCTCGATACATTTTGGTAGACTGTTTACTTCTGGGGGCTAGTAAATTATAAAGGATTATTTTGTTATTATTATTTGTTCATTCTTTTGGCTTTTTTATTTTTATAAAATCTCAGAGAAAAATTCCTAGTTAATAATATACCTTCTCTCCCTAAGACTAGTAAAAAACAAACAAAAGATATACTGCTAATTTTGTTTATGTACTTACCAGAGATAAAACATTTAAGTTTGAGATAGGAAAGGAAATTAAGATTCTTGTAAAATAAACAAATATAGAATATATATTACATAGAATATATATATAGAGCTATTTATTTTTTAAAAAAACTAAAGAAGTCAATACTGTTCTATTTGCTCTTTGAAGAAGGGAAAGTCAGATCAATGAATGAAGAGAAAATAAATGGATATTAGTGTACTTAATTATATGATTTGAAAACTCCCAAAATTCTGCTAAGTCTTATTTTTGTGTTAATGTATAATCACAGGTTCTGTCTTCTATTGAGTACTTATTACAGGCATTGTTCTAAATGTTTTACATGTTTTATCTCTTTAAATCTTCCAAGCAATACATATGAGGTAGTTGTATTTTACAGGTACAGAAATAGGTTCAAGGGCAATGTGTCTGGATTTGAACCCAATCTATGTGATTTCAAAACCATTCTTTTTGCCACTAGCCTATACTTAAAAGGATTATTTGGGATTAGGATGGGAATGGTTAAAACAAAAAACAATGAAATGTTTGGGAGAAATGTTTCATTTTATGATGTAACCATGTGGGCTTTCTGTTGTGCTTATGAAAGAAAACATGGTATGAATTATGAGGGCAAATCATATGGCCACCATATTAATAACTTTCACTGAATGCAAATAGCCCTGAAACATGCTATATCTTCTTAACACCGCTAAAGAAATCAGGCTGAGCTTGTTTTTAATATGAACAAAGAAACTAGTGATAAAGCTGTGGCCGACACATGACATTCCATCTACTTCTCACGAGCTTAGACTAGCCAAACAGAAATAGTTTTCTATACAACATTCACGTGTATTTAACAGATACTCAAACATTAAATGTGATTAAGCATCTTGATCCCTTAAAGGTATCCTTTAACCTTATGATTAGCTGTGCTATTTAAGATTCACTTTCACATTAACAACAAAGAGGCTATATATAATGTCTACCTCAAAATGTATAGGATTAAATTCTCAGCAGCAGGTGCAGTCCAGATACTCTGTCTACTTTCCCTTTACCTCTCTTTTCTGATCCTGACCCTTCTGCCTGTTAAGTGAAAAGAGATGTACTACAGCCCCAGGAAATCAAAGCATAACCCTCAGATTGTCTCCAGGTACTACCTGCTAATTCATCATCGAGGTAGTTATTTCAAGCCATTCTTCCACAGTTTAATCCATGGCTGCTGGCACCATTAGAGAAAGGATCTCTCTAATCCAAAGCTTTATGCACCACTACTAAGCTCGGATTGATTCTACGCACTGTTTCTTAGTTTGGTTAAAGTTTGGTAAAGATGCTGTCTCTTACTTTGAAGAGATTCTATTAAGGAGATATCTATTCCAAAGGACCCTTGGACATTTCCTCTAGCATCCTTTTCCTCCTTTTACCCAGAGTATGTGTTTTTTATTATAATTATGCAGACGTATCATGATAATAGTTTCAACAGGGACTAGGAGATTAATGGTTAGACAGACACATAACAAAATCTTTGCCAGAAAAGCATAATAAGGAGCAATATATTAATGGGATTATGAAATTAAATTTTGGTTAATCTTAATGAATATAATTAAAAACAATTTATTTATTCCAAGTAATTTTTGTCTAGAATTAAAATGATTCCCAGGAAACAAAAAGGCTAATGGAGTTTTCTGAACCTTTATAGGCATAGAGATATAAAACAAGATTGACTCTAGAGATCATCTCTTGGTGGGCAGCTTTCACCAAAACATGCAAAAACATGATGACTTTGCTCTTTTTAAATTACCTTTCCCAGTCTCATTATCTTTCATCTGGTAAATTTGGTAGAAATGAAATAATAGCCTCAGTCTAGGTCCCAATTTAGGCCATATGGGATAGTGAATAAACCTGAGGTCTTGGCCAGCCATAACTGAGATCAAATCCTAATTTTGTCATTTATTAAAATACGATCTTGCACAATTGACAACCTCTCTTCATATAGTTTCCTCATTTGAAAAATAGGGACAATAATATCTTACCTGAAGGACTGTAAAAAGGGTTAGAAATAATACGTGTTAAAGTGCATGGAAGATAGGAGATGAACAGTATATTACTGCTATCATGCTTAACAATAATCAACCATAAACTCCATGCATTAACATACTTTTCTTTCTTTAAAACATGTATACCAAACACATTGGCAACTACAGTGCAATGGGTATCATTGTGCAAAACTTACTGGTCTACGTTTGTTAGTATGAAAACAACTATATATATTCTTTTTTTAAAAAATTTCAGTGAAGGAGGTGTAGGTGACCACATATATTGTCATGTAAATTTACTACTCTTGGCAAATGGCAGAGAAGATGGGAACTACTAACTTATTCAAGTGAAAATTTGTCAACCTATGCTACCTTAAAAAAAAAAAAAGCCGGAATCATTTTTTTAAATGCTGGAAATCTGTACAAAATTTCGGATCACTTTCAACTAGGTGGGATTCTGAATGTATTCATGATGGTGGCATTTAAGTTGGCAGGAATTTTAGTACAGGAGATGAGGAAGACAGTGCTATAGAAAGAAGGAAGAACATGAGTAAAGGCACCAAAGTAGAAAAGCACAATGTATTAATCGAGAATAGAGTAATTCAGGCTGGCTAAAGCACAATGTCTTAATTGAGAACAGAGTAAATTCAGGCTGGCTAAAGCATTGTTTCCCAACCTGGGGACCTGAGAATTTTTGAAAGTGACCCCAAAATATTTACATACATCAGGCATTGTTTGTGGACAGAATAAATATCACATTTATGTTGCATGTATTTACATTAATTTCCTAGAGCTGCAGTAACAAAGTACCATAAACTTGGTGGATTAAAACTTTCAGAAATTTATTCTCTCATAGTTCTGGAGTCTGGAAGTCCAAAATCAAGGTATCAACAGGGCCATGCTTTTTCTGAACGCTCTGGAGAAGAATCCTTCCTTGCCTCTTCCTAGCGTCTGTTTGTTGCCAGCAATCCTCAGCTTTCCTAGGCTCACAGCTGCGTAACTTCGATCTCTGCCCCTGTCTTCACATGGCCTTTCCCCCTGTGCATCTGTCGTCATGTCATCTTCCCTCTGTGTGCGTGTTTGTCTCTGTATCTCTTTTCCTCTTCTTATAAGAACACCAGTCATGTTCGATTAAGGACCCACCTAATCTGAATAACCTCATCTGCACTTTTACATCTACAAAGACCCTTACTTCCAAACAAGGTCACATTACCAGGAACTAGGGGTACGATGTGAACATATCTCTTTGGGGACACAATTCAACCCACAACAATGTGTGTGTGTGTGTGTGTGTGCATGTATGTGTGTGTTTCAAATATATGTAGATGTTGTGATTTTTTTAAAAAGTAACAATTATTTAAATAGCATTATTGAATTGAAAATAGCTTTTCATTACTGTATTTTTCTCAATCAATGGATATTAAAAGAATAAATCTCTCAGGTAGGTGTCTAAGAGTCTGCAATTTTTTTTAATGATAAAAAGAGTTGTACACACTCAAAAAGGTTGGGAGCCATTATTGTAGGGTTCCTGTCAGGAATAGAATGAGGTGAAACTAGAAAGTAAGCTAAAGAAAGTATGAAGGACCTTTGGTACCAAGATAAGGACTCCGGGCTTAATTTGTTAGGCACAGAGAATTACTGGTGATTTTTTGAGCAGATGACATGTATGCATATAGAAGCTACTATGATTAATAAACTAAAAATTCTGAACCACACCAATCTGTCTGTCCATCAAGGTGGAGCTATAGGAAAATTACCCATGTACAGGATGGACTGGAGAAGAGTGAGTGGGGAGACAAGGACACCAGGTATGAAGTGAGCTGGATCTCACTGGAGGATGACAGTGAGAATGAAAAGGATGAGATACATGCTAGACACATTGCCAAGGAAGAATGGGCAGAGCTATGACTAATCTGATGGCGAGTATGTATGTGTGTGTGGTGCATTTGTACATATATTTATGTGGATGTTTAAGGGTATATGTGTACCTTAGGGTGTTTGTATGATGTCTAGTTCTTTTGAAATTCAGGAGTACTTATTATTTCTGTATTGTTCACTTGATATTTTTAATGTACTGACCTGCTAATTAACTTTCCATGGGTAAACACAGTATTTTCTAAATGAAAAATTTGAAATCATCCATTTTGACTTGTGTACTTTCTTGCACACAGTAGGCACTCAAAAATTTTTTGGTTAGTAAGCATCAACATTTTAGCCATTCCAAAACTGAGTCAAATTTGTTAACAAATATTGAATTTCTATTTCGTCTCTGTGTTTTCTGTTTAGGAGAAAAAGTAGTGGAGTGAAAAAGGTAGAACCAATAGTAGTTGGAGGAAAATGAAATTTAAATTTGGTGAAGAATTTGTAAACAGGCACCTAGTTAGTCCAAATGATTTCAAGTCCTCAAGGCAGGACAAATTATATCCATTGATCCTGAAAGAATCTGAAAACTGGATCACTGAACAACTCCCAATGGTCTTTGAGGAGTCAGAGAGAAGTAGAAGTGCCAGAGGATTAACGTGCCAAAGGGAAAAGGAGGACATAAATTCTTGAAAACCCACAGCAAGTAGCTTAATATTACCTCTAGGTGAGATTATAGAACGGTTCATTCACTAGACAAGGAAGCAGTATGTCATGTCATCAGATTAAACACATTTTCTCGTTTGTGATACAGTTATTGGAAAAAATGATAAAAATTCACATCTATATATATTTTTACTTTAAGTTTGCACAGATAGAGAGACAGAGTGTATCCAGACTTCAACTAGCCAGTTGTCAAGGTCCCTTATGATATCTTTTTGGACAAGTTAGAGAAATATGGGCTAGTTGTTAGCACAGGATGGTAGCTATTTAATAGTTACAGGATTATATCAACCAGGTGCTTATAAGCAAATTAAATCAGTGGTTTTCAAACTTTTTCACTATGACTTGCAGTAAAAAATACATTTTACATCATTACCTAGTAAGCATATATGTACATATATATGTATACATGTATGTGTGTGTATAATTAAAATAATGGGTGCAGTTTGATATTTTCCATTCTATGTTTTTCTATTCTATTTCATTTAAGAAACTGCTGGCTGCAACCTATTAAATCTATTTCAGGATTCACTAATGGGTTGAGTGAGACCCACAGTTTGAAAAATGTGAACTGATTTCAATCAAAATGTTTCTAGTCACTATAGAGCCATTTTTATCCTGTTCCATCAAATATTT
Organism: Ceratotherium simum simum; assembly: GCF_057802395.1. Classification (NCBI taxonomy): domain Eukaryota; kingdom Metazoa; phylum Chordata; class Mammalia; order Perissodactyla; family Rhinocerotidae; genus Ceratotherium; species Ceratotherium simum. The sequence goes on along the minus strand of NC_141909.1, from coordinate 69,483,866 downwards.
GGATGAAGATATAGAAGGAATGTTCTGACATTTACAGATAAGAAGAAGAAGAAGACATATTTTTTGCATTATATAATCAGGATTAAGAAATTCCTAGTAGATTAAATTTATATAGAAAATTTGAATTAAATAAAGATAAAATTAAATTTAAATAGACATATACAATTCTGCACTTTATATCTTAAAATCTACATGTAAAGCTACACATTGGATATCTGCTGCTGCTTAGCAACAGCAAGCGCAGAAACAAAACAAAACAGTAACAACAAAACAAAAACCTTGGTGTTTCAGTTGATGATAACTTTACATGAGAGGGGAATGGAACCAAATTTATTTGAGAACCTATTATTTGCCAAACATGAATTATTAGTGCATTACATGAATTATTAGTGTCATGTTGCTGGGAAACCCAAAACCACACCAAACTAACCAAAATTAATTTGATTTAGTGTTACATTAACAGGAGTTATATTTCTAAAGGTTGAGGTTCAGGTAAGAGTTTCCCTCTGTTTTATACCGGTTGGAACCTATCTAGAATTTGAAGTACTCTGTTCAGGTAAAGTTTAGAGGAAAGAACAGGTGAAGGGAATGGGAATATTCAGCCTGGAGAACTGCTGTTTTCATGCATTCATTTTTGAACACATTTATTAAATGTAAATTACAAGACAGGCATGTTAGGTGCTGAAAACACAAAAATAACTACAACATTGTCTTTTCCCACAGCCAGTGAAGGGAAATATTATTCATTGACACGTGCTACTACACTAAGTAACCTAAATGTATTAGCTCCTTTCATCCTTTGATCCTGTGAATCTCTACTTTGCGTTGGGTAAAACAAAGCTTTGAAGAGAAGTCATTTGCCCAAGATCAGTGGGTGGTGGAAGTGGAATCCAAACCCAGGTCCCACTGAGTCCGCAGCATGTGTTCTCAACCACTGTGCAATATTGTCTCTTGAAACTCAGGTTCATGGGCTTCTTATCTTGGAAGGATTGTCCTTTGGAAGTAGGGGTATGCACCTATTAAAGTAAAAATGTATACAAAACTAGTATCCACCACATAAAATATTGTTTATATCTGGAGATTTAAACAATGAACATTTTAGGCAGCTTCTATTACTATATAGGTATCCTTTATTTCAAAATATTGTTAATGCAAATGACAATTAATTTGCACATTTGCAGGGAAATAGGCTTCACAGGCTAAAAGGAAACAGACCTGCTGTCTTTTCTAAACTTGACGCTTTTGGTGACAGTATTGAAAACATAAAACTGTGCAATTATAAAGACTTGTATGTGGTTATAATTGTTGTTACATGTGTTTATAGGTCATTCAACACATTGTGCTGTATACTAAGGGTACAAGGACACTTTTGCTATATGCTGGCTGCTGAGTTGAAATTATTTCATTGAGTTCTCACTTCCCTACGGGGTAGGTATTCTCATCCCTCTTAAGTGAATGCGGGGACTGAGCTCAATAACTTGAGTAAACTGCACAGGTAGTTACATTGTGAGTGTAATTCAAAAGCCCGTGCACTTTCTACAGTACCACACTGCCTGCGAGGAGCTGACAGTGTACTGGAGAATGCTTTTTAATTGGTAAGCTCTTATAACTATTTCTGATATTAAATTAAGTATATAACAGAAGTGGGATTTTCCTACTTTGAAATAGTGATATTCTCTTTACCCACTCCCTATCTACACTAAAGGAAAATGAACAAGAAAAACAAAATCAAAATGCACATAATACCGCTTAAGAAACAAAACAGAGAAAATTAAAGTGAAACTATTAAAATGAGGTTAAGCTATTCATTCAGAAAGGAAACAGAAAGTTCAGGTTGTCATTGTCTCTCAAAGCACTCATGCAAGAAGTCTAAAAATAGCAAGAGGTGGAACCTGCTGCCATATATATGCACAATGGGGTGAAAAAAAGCTAGTGTGACAACATTTCAGTCTGGATTTACATATTTAAGATAGATACATCATTTTAAATTTGCAAATGAAAATAGTGCTCAAAAAAAGTGGATGATACTCGCTTGGGACAGATAAAATGTTATATAGGTGGATATTATATGTCACAGGATTTTTCAATTATTGCATATCTAAGTCACACTACTGAGACTTATCAGTTTTGTAAATTTCTCGTACAGTTTCAATCATTCTAGCACTCTAAAATTCAATTACTATTTAATTTAAATGGACGTACCAATTACTTCTTTCAGAAATTTTTGCTTAACTTTTAATAATTCAGTCACTTCAGTGCAAGTTTAAACAAACACACACAGCCAAGAACTAATCCTAAACACTGGTTTTGAGGAAATCTGTTTTACACGACCTATAGTACTTTAGAATTTTACCATGTTCCAATATCTGGGAATTAACTTGACTAGCTGGTCCAATTAAATATGAGCAACAACAAACTGGATAATAATAGATTTGTATATTGACTGTTTTCATTTTAGATAACAATTAAAATGATATGAATATACCTCAAGATACCTTATATTTCTGGTGGCTTGTAATATATCTTTATTGAAAAGGGCATACCTCATGAAATATTAAAGAATATTACATCCTTCATTTCGGGGAAGAAAACAGGAGTCATGCTTGTATAGTTTTAATTCAATACTAGCAGCAAGATTATTGTGTACATTTTAACTTTTTTAAACTAAAAGTATTTTTTTGTTCTATATTTGTGCAGACAGAAATTTACTTTTATCATAGAACAAGGCTAGCAGTGAGAATTACCTATATTTTTAGATAATTTCAAAATCCTCTGAGCTGTACGTGCCTAAGAAAAAGAGAGGCATCATTAATTGGCATCATACCTGAGCATCGTTAGGGATTTTTAAAGCGTGGGATTTGCAGCTCCCACCGAACTACCCCACAGTGTCGCAGAGCGCAGCCTTTTTAGGCTGGGAGGTGAGTTCACCAGCCGTTTGTTGTTCAGAGCTCCATCCAGAGCGGATCACTGTTTGACAAGTTCTATTTTAAGTCGTGACTGTGTGTGCAGGTGTCAGCCTCTTTCATGGCTGTAGAAAAAGACCCATTACGCTCCATCTGTATCCTTCCCCCGACAATGCAGGATCGTTCCCCACGGTGCGTTTGTTTTCGTTTTGCCAGCCACTTTTTCTTTGGGAAATTCCAGGAGGGGCCAGGCGGGCAGGACTGCGAGGAAGGGCGAAGAGGGGCAGAAACAGGTCGTCTGCCACTCCCCTACCTTACGAGGCACGTGGCACTGCCAGTAGCTGCTGGATGCAACGACGAAGATGATGAACCTCCTCCTACCAAGAGGCTATTGAGGGAAGGAGGAGGTGGCAGCGAAGGCAAGGCACACGCTCTGTGTCCTTCCCCACAGGGAGAATCCACCCTCAAGGGAAAAACGACGAGGAAGCCACCACCCGCCCCGCCTCTGCCAGCTTGCCCGTGTCTGGCAGCGGTCCCCATGCACCTGCTCACCTGTCTATCCGTTCAGGGTGGTTGGGGGAGGGATGAGGGGTGTCTGGGTGGGTGACTGGAAAAAGAAGGAGGACAGGGCAAAAGAGGGGGTGCTCTGAGGGCTCCGCCCCCCCGGAGGCTTTGCGCAGGCGCAGTGGCTGCTACCGCAGGCAGGGGGCGGCAACATGGCGGAGTGAGCGGCGGCGTCGGGGCTTCACAACAACAGTGGCGCCCGTAGCAGCGGCAGCGGTAGCGTCTGGAGCGTCGGCCACAGCCTGAGCTTCAGCACCGGCCAGCGCCGTGGTCAGCTGCTTGCGGCCCAGGGCTTTTCGGAGCGGCGGCAGCATCTCCGCGGGGGGCGGGCCGGGCCGGACGGACCGGGAGGGGGAGAGAGAGGAGGCAGCGGCGGCGGCAGCGGCACAGCTGCTGGGCGGCCACTGCCGCTCGCCGGGCAGCGGTTAGCGGCGCCGCCACCACCGGGAATAAGCCTGAGAATAACCCACCGCCTCCGCCGGGGAGGGCGCCGGAGCGGGCCGGGCTGAGGCGCAGGCGGGGAGCGGGCCCGGCGCCGCGGCGCTGGTGGATGCTGGGGCTCCGAGGCGACGGCCGGGGGGCGGGGGCCGAGGCAGGTATAACGGTACCGGCGGAGGCAGCGCCGCTGCTCTTCCCTTCTCCCCAGGAAGGGAGCAAATGGCGAGCGAGAAGCCGGGCCCGGGCCCGGGGCTCGAGCCTCAGCCCGTGGGGCTCATCGCCGTCGGGGCCGGAGGCGGAGGCGGCGGGGGCAGCGGCGGTGGCGGCAGCGGGGGCAGCGGGATGGGGGAACTGAGGGGGGCGTCCGGCTCCGGCTCGGTGGTGCTGCCCGCAGGGATGATTAACCCTTCGGTGCCGATCCGCAACATCCGGATGAAATTCGCAGTGTTGATTGGACTCATACAGGTCGGAGAGGTCAGCAACAGGGACATCGTGGAGACGGTGCTCAATCTGGTAAGGGAAAAGGCGTGTTCCCCATCTGCCTCCCAGCCCCCATTGCCTCCCTCCCCGGACGCTCGCTCCCACTCTTCCATCCCCAGGGTCACACGCGCAGCGCGTCCCTGCGAGTACAGAATGTCCAGCCGGTCTTGCCCAGCAGGTGACCTGCCTGCGCGCTGCCGAAGCCACGCCACCTCCCTGCTCTCCTCTGGTCCTCTCCTGCCACCTGAGCGCAGTGCCCAACTTAACACCGCTTATTATCACTTCTGATGACTATGAGTAGTAGTCCTTCCTTGCCGTGCAGGTTTTGGGTCGGCTTGAGAGTTTAGTTAGGGGGAGAGGAGCCCTCCTTTTCTCTGGGGTTCTTTCTCCCACACTCTTAATTGTCCGTGATGTCGCTCTCCGAGGATGAAAGCCTTGCCCCTAGAGCCTCATTTCCCCCGTGCTACTGAAATGTGAGAAGCGTATTAGCTCTAACTTGAGCAGCTGGGGTGTGATGTTTTCGAATGAGGAGGAAAATGATGCAGTTTTGCATTTGCCTTTAAATGTATTCCGAGGCTATGATGGAGAATGTTGTGGCTGTATCCCCCCCCACCCCCGCCACATTTCTTTTTAGGCAACCTTCCTTTCTTTGTAATATTGCCCTGAATATGCTGACCTCTCAGTCATTTTTTGTGCACACAAGGTGTTAAAATATGAGGGCATCAAATCATACAGGTTGGTTTCTATGGTTGCCTTCCGAGAGCGTGGCATATGGATAAAGGCTAAAGGAAAGGTGTTAAATGCAGCCCTAGGTTTTGGTTTCTTTCATGATAGGAAAGAGTTACTGCAGAACTGTGTATGACTTAATGTTTTGCGCTATCTTCCGAGAGGCTAAGAAACGTTCAAGATGTCAGGGGAAGAAATGGGAAGAAATAAGAAGAGGAAAATCATAAATTGCGGATAATTAAGACCAGTTCATTTTTAATGCCTTGTAAATGCAGTTTTTGCTGCAGCAAAGCTTTTTAAACAGTTTCCTTTGCAATATCTAGTCTTTGACATGCTGTAAGGTTGGGTTTTAGAAGGCAAGGCTTAAATCAGAAGTAATCAGTTAACTATTGTATTTGGTGTGAAGTCACAGGAATATAAAAATATGCTTGCAAGGAGATTTTATAAGACCCATGCAGTCTGAATTTTCGGCTAAGCAATTATTTTTATTTGGTCTATTGGAAAACTGAAAGAAAGCTGCAGTTACAGCAGGGGTGCGCTGAGACATGGATTAGATAATGTCTACGGTTTATGGACCTCTTAAATTCACAGAAAAGTTAAAGCTGTTTTGTTTTTCTTTTTGCTAGAGTGTCAAGTCAAAGATAGGAGCATATCTGTCTTTGCTTTGTTATATTTATTACTGTTTAAATTCAAAACACCTCTTTCTACTTCTCTGTACCCTTCAAGTAAATCACTACAAAAGTCAATGTAAGTTTGGGGAAATGTCACCACGTTGATTTAACCAAATTCTTTTTGAAACACTAATAGAAATATTGTTTTCCTGGGGTTTTAATTTTAACCAGTTGCAAATAGGAGATCAGTACTTGCCTTTTTTTTTTTTTTTTTAAAAGAAAACAGATGAAATCTCAAAATATTTTAGTATGGTAGCAGGTAACTGTATTTCTGTCAATTAAAAGAACACATTTAAAGTTTTTTCCAGTTTTTGCCTAACCAATATCATTTTTACTTTAGATGATGTGATGTTAGATTATTTTAATAAGTATTTGTGTGCTTATTTAATACATTCTGATGTGCTAAGAGGCAGTAGAGCTCTCACAAGGAAGCTGATTTGAATGTGTAACCAGTTTGGACTCTGCAGCAGTAGTGATGTATGCTGGATCAGTCCTTAACAGATGGGGTTCTATAGATACACAGTATGTTAAGAAAGGAAGTGAAATATTTCTTTTGAGGTAGAAAAGAAATTTAACTCTCTTTAGTGCAGTGAAAATCTGGCATAAAGTCTCAGTATGCAAACATTATTTTAGAGATTAACTTTACTGTTAAGCTTAATTAGAGTCATCAGAAATAAGGTAATGCTGAAATGGTATGTCCCCAAATCCACTTAAGACCTTGTAACTGCATTGATTTTTGGAATCACAGAAGTTAGATTTAAAATTTCTTTATATGTATTTAAAGAATGCAATAGATCTTTGAATGGAAACTTTTGGGGAAAAGAATAAATGACAAAAGGAGCTATTTACTATTAAGTTGTTAATTATATTGATTGTGGAATAAGAATTGGTCATTTGAAGTATAATGTTTCTTGAATAGTAGGTTTAGGGCCCTATCTTTCCAGTATACTTATGATGAAAATGTCATGTGAAAATTTAAGCTGATTCTGAAAATATTTGGAAATCATAGGCATTTAAAAAATAATTATCAAAACTTAATTCTATTTACTTAATAAGTAAATCCGTAAAAATCCATTTAGGGCACTCAATGACTTGTTAGAGATTGGAAGCCTCTAATCTCTCTAAAATGAGTTTTTTCAATTTTCAATCTGGATTGAAAACAATAAATAAAGTAGGTGGGAAGAATGAAATATCTATCACAATGCCCTTTATGACAGAAAAGAAATGAGAGGAACTAATGAAACTTCAAAACAATTTCTATCTTGAACAATACCCTTGTCTCAGCCACCTCTGTCAAAATATTTTTCTATTTTTCCTGTTCTCATATTCTTTCTCTATAATACGAGAATACTAATACTTGGTTTTTAGGTGCTGTTTCTCACATGCCGTGCCCAAAGAATTAAAAGTTTTGCAGAGTAAAGTTTAAGCATGCAGTGAAATATAGGACTTCTTCAATACAGCAGTGGCCGTAATTTTTATGCTTTTGTTTGCCAAAGATAGAGATCTGTTTCCATTACTCAGGTGAATTGTGGGAGTTTGTTGAAGAATTACCAATGTAATGAGAAATAAAATGAATAATTTCCATTGTAGATATATGTATTTTGTATAATAATATTACGGTTGACTTAAAACATTCAAATATGGGGTGGTAGCATCAGGAAGATGAGTAAGTTTGTGAATAATGTTACAATGAGAGTATGGGAAAAAGTCAAGGATTTTGCATTGTAGCTTTATCAGTGAAAGACACTGATTTTGGCTTTGGGAAGAATTGTTTAATGTGGCAGTATAAGAGCATTTAACTATAGAAAATGAATTTTGGTGGTTGTTTCAGTTATAAAATAGGTGTACTACTTAATCCATTGCTTCCTTTGTAAACACACTTAACATATGTTTATATAAGGCTTTTCCTTCCTTGAAGTAAATGCTACCTAAATGTCATGTGTTCTTTGTTTATGACATGAACATTTCTTTTTATTAAAGATTTTAGTATAAACATGTTTTTAGAAAAGATAAAATAAAGGATTAATATTTACTTAATGAAAGTATTCACAATAGGGTTTTTTTGAATAGCTGTCTTAGGTAGTATAATTCTGTAGCATTTAATTTGTAATGGTGTTTTTTTTTTTCACGAATTACTGTGCGATATATCAGTGTATCTTTAGTTGTAGAAAATATTTCCTCTGATTTTATTTTTTATACATTTAAGTGGCATATTATATACAGTATTGAAAGCATAACAAGATACTTTGAGGGGATTTTGTGGGCTAAGTTCCTCTCCTTTCTTGGCATATGGATCATAGTATTTTTGTTAAAGGAAATTTTTAAATTATTCTTCTGTATTTGAATGTAACAGTAACCTTTCTTAGAGTTTTTTCGTTTGTAGCTTGATAATCAGAATAATTTTCATTTTAAAGATATTTAGAATTTCACAAACAAAGGCTGTTCTGCATTTGAACTGAAGTTATTTTAAAAATATGCAGTTGCATCTTAGAATCATGGGAGTCCTTAATATTAATAAAACCAGATTTATTTATATTAAAAGAATTTCCTGCATTTTAATTTATGTTGACATGAAAGTTTTCATATTAATTTGAATTATATTTTATTCTTGCTATCGGGTATTGAAAATTAAATTAAGAATGCATATGTAAATATTGGAAGTTTCAATATCTTGAGTTCTGAAGTTTTCCACAGAAATATTAATTTAGTCATATAATGACACTAAAGCAGCAAATATTATGTAGCCAGTCTATGATCAAGTGATATTAATTTTAAATAATTGCTAGTCAGGTTTTGGGAAATACTATGCTGTTAATTAAATATGTCTCAAGGTTCTTTCTTCTTTGGCTGTAGTTTCTCCAAACACAATATGGAGAAATTCCTTGGTTCTAGCAGACTCAGCGCCCACTTTGGATTATTGATGTAGATGTATTATAAAATTCAATTATCCACATTTTGGACTGTTTACTTTAAATATTGTTTTGCATCAGTTTCATAGGTTTTTTCTGTGCTTGCCTGTACTTCTCATATTTTATGCATTGTCAGCATATGTCCTTATACAAAGATACACCTATAACTCAGTAGTATTGTTGTTATTTATAGGTTTTTTCCCCTTCTATGCTGTGAACTCCATGGGAGCAGGACCGATCTTATGTATATTTATTTTTTCTATTTCTGGTTCTTGGATAAGTTAAGTGTGTTTTGAGTATGCGGGATACCATTATAGGCAGTAGAAGACCAGTTTCTGAAATTCTGTTCAATAGTAGGGTCTAGACCCAAGATCCTGAAATAAATTAGATTCATGTAAAGTTAGTGTATTGTCTGTTCCTATAACTAGAAATGTGTGTTGAATATGCATGATGTTATCTTTGTAGGCATTACTATGTAAGTAAATGTTATTTTTTAAACTGGCATCTTGGAATAAATAAAAATGTGATAACTTTTCTTTTCAATAAACCTATGTGTATGTCTAATATATAAACACATAACAAAGATCATGTTGTTATTAACAAAGAATATATATAATGCATTGAATAGAAATTAAAAAAATTTTGTGAGCATTTGTCATATTACTACGAATAGTGGGCATCTCTTGTTTTTGTCTAGCATAGATTTCCTCTTTTGGTAGTGGTACTTCAGTTTCCATTGATGAACTGCTCGTCCCCCATTCTTAGTTCAGCTGGTTTAGGTGGGCTTAGGTGGGCTGGATGTGTAACCCAGGTGTGGCCAGAATCACTGTGATTGGTTCAGAGATGAACATTTAACGCAAGGGGAGCCACAGGGTCAGTCACAGGACTTGTGCTGGAACTCGTTTTGTTGAGGATGCTGAACTGGTAGGCTCAGCCTATAGCCGTGGGTGCCTGTATTAGAATTTGACCAAGTGTAAAGTCAAGAGAGAGAAATATATTCTTGATTCTGCTTGAGCACCTGGAGTTCTCGGTGACTGTGGTGATTATCTTCTAACCATTAAATTCTCTTTTAAAATTTTAAAATTTATTATTAAAATTTCTTATTTAAATTTTAAAATTTATTTATTATTGTTTTAAAATTTATTATTGTTGTTATTAGCATCAAGTCAGTTTAAATTGGGTTTTTGTCACTTGTAAATGGAAAGAATCCTTACTATCATAGACATTAGTAACTGGAAATGAGACATTGTAAGGGATAGACTTTAACTGTTGAAATACAGTGCAAGACAGTGAGGACCTTGATTTCCCCTGGCAACTCCTTTTAAGGAACTACAGAGCAGCTGTTTTAAATTGTCAGCTGTGTTATCTTTGCCCATGGAACTACTGAGGCTAGAACTTTAGTGATAGTGGAGTGTTTTGGCCACTTCTTGGGGCCTTTGATAATGTCTTATAAGAGAGGAATTAGCTTGGGTCCAAACTGGCATGCTTGAAAGCAGAGAGGGAAGAAAATATTATCTTTCCAAGTAAGAGAGGCCCTTTCTGCCTGTAGCTACCATCCAAGATAGCAGAGAATCAGAATATCAAGACCCTTGAAGGTTGAAAAGCCCAATTTTTATTACCCCGTGCTAAAGTTGTTAAGAGTTAAAATAGGAGTTTAAATTAGAACCAGATAAAGTTCTGTTTTATAAGCTTCTCCCAAGCACCGCATGCGTTATACTCCCAGCGTCCTGACCAAAGTTAACAATCCAGTTACTGAAGAGCTTTAAAAGTGAATGCAGCCAGGGAACAAGTGATAAAATAGCTGTGCTTTCTCACCCAGCTTATTGTTTCACATGGCTTCTAGGAAGATCATTAAGCTGAGGGTTATTTATAAGGGATGAGTACCGTGAAGGCCTATTGCTATGAAACTGAATATTGCTGTGAAACTGAAGAGGTAGAAATCTAGATTGGTATACTGTATCTTGACAAGATCTCTAGCTTTGGTTTCTAATTCATCCAGTTAACTGAAGTAAATTGACCAAAAGCTTACAAAGGTTTTAGGGAAACTACTTCCAAGGTAACCTCAAGCCTGGTAAACAAAGACCTGTGTTCTTTTACTTCTAAGGCAGTTCTAAGCTTCAGTAAGAGGAAGTAGGCTGCTAAAGCAGTACAGCTGCTAGAAGGAAAATCAAAGGCCATGGATAATGGACAAGTGAGGTCTTCTGAGATAGTACTCATAAGTACATCCAAATTGGCTGACCAAGGAACTCCATTGCCAGGATGAGAAATTGTTGCTACTCTGACCAATAGTACATGGTCTGTGCTTTGAATTAGTGACCATGGTTTGTTTTACCTTCTCCACTCTTCTAAGTGCAAGTTTTATTTATTTTCTTTTACCAGTGTATATTAATTATAAGGGGGATAGTTAAATTTATTGTGTAGCTATATATTATCAGATTATGAGGTTGCACCAAAAAGAATGCACATTTGGACTTAAGAATAATGTTCATAGCACAAAATTTCAGACTTGTAGCTGGTTGCAGTAACTTGACATTGTCTTTGTCTCCCTTCCCCTAATGGTGAGGTGTTAAGTGCATTTTCTATTGTTGCTAAGATAGTAACATTGTTAAACATGAGTATTTAAAAAGTTATATATATGGAAAAAAGTGAGTATATAAGGTGGACTGGCAGCCAAGGGCTAAAATGTTATATATTTCCTTTGGCTTGGGCTCCATAGCATCCATTCTTTTTGCTACTAACAGTTCTAGATTTTTTGATACTCCTTTGGGGAGTTATCCCTTCTTGATTCTTAGTTTATATGGTTTGAGGTTTCCCTGGACTCCTTTCTGCTTTCCTGGACCAGAAATAGAAACTGGACCTGGCCCATCGATAACAGCTAATGCTTAAAAATCTAGCTGTACATCTGAGACAGCTTGATAACTTCTTTTATTCTGCTGGAGGAAGAAAAAGATACTCATCACTGGAGTTGCTGTAGAATGTTAAGTCTAGATTTGACTGGCTATCTGCCATCATGAAGGCAGAGTGTGCTTGAGACTGGAGCTACCACAGAGGTACCTAAAACCAAGAGAGATTACCGATGGTGTCTTTGGAGCCTTTCAAGTCCGTTTTATCCCCAGACTTTTCAATGCATTAAGCTTATACATTTCCTGTTTTGTTTAAGCCAGTTTTGAGTCAGGTTTCTATCTGTTGCACTCCAACGAATCCTAACTAATATTCTAAACTAAATTTTTAAAAAACCTTAGGTATTAAGTATTATAGGACAAATCATAAGAAGAATATTAACTTGGCAAAGGACTTGATATATTTCCAAAAAAAAGGAACTATACATCACTAATTAATAAAAATATTCATCTTCAGTAAATAAGAACATAAGGTAATAGATACCATGAAAAAGAAGTGATTAAAAAGAAGAAATTGCCATTATTTCCTAGGCATGCTAAAATAATCTTAAATAATGTTGTTGGGCATGTAAAATGTTACTGTTGTTCTGAATGACATTTTAACAATATGTATCAAGAAATTTAAAGAGATTCTGTCATTAATCCTTAGTTCTTTAGGCTAAGGAAAAGGTACCCGTGGACAAATATGAGGGTTAAATGTAGTTTTATGATATAAAAAAATTAACAGCAACCTAAATGTTCAACAATAGGAAAAGGGTTAAATAAATTATTTTACATCCATGTTATGGAATATCATGCAGCCATTAAAACTTTATGTGCCTCAGTTTCCTTGTGTGTGAAAGGGGACTTTTACCTCAAGGTTGTGCCGATTAAATGAATTAATATATGTAAAGTACTTGGTACAAAGCTAACTTTATTTAGTACTTACTATTGTTATTTTTATTCTTGAGCCTGAGGATCATCTGATCATAGGAAAAAAATATTGACCTAACTAAAACTGAGCTGTTCGATTTTAGCTTGGAGTACCTGAGCCTGGTGAACCTGTCGGAGAAAGGATCTCAGGTACCCACGGGTCGTAATCTCCCCATGAAACAAGGGAGGTCTGTTCTGAATCTTGCGTCGTCTTTAACAGTGCCTGGGGTAGTTTTCCCTAATTTCCTATTTTGAATGAGGTGGGTGGAAAACTGGGGAAAGAACAGGCAGGGGTGACACAAGTTTCTTTGCCTAGAATCCCTTCCATCTCTTCCTTCCCTCACATGGCTGAATTTCACATGTAGATATAGTAGGACGTGAATGGTGATCCTAGGGAAATAATACCTCCCTCTGGGATTATTAGCTTAAATATTTAGAAGACTACTTGAGTAACAAGTTTAAGGGGCAGGTTAGAGGATTAAAAACTAATATTGCCCATAGAGGACTCAGGACAAGCTGTTCACAGGAAATAAAAATGAGCGCAGGACAATTTGATGGATTTGCACAGAAAAGTGATTTAGCAAGAACTATATTGTAAACTATTAATTTTTGAGTTTTGGGGAATAATTGGTTATACAGTATTATAAATGGTAACCAGCTTTGAATTGTATACCTTTTCACTAGGCAAAATGTGGGTACTTTAGATATTACTCTGAACCAGAATACTAGTATGCATTACTTTATTTATTTTATGTAGAAAAAGTAGATTTGTTATATGTTAGCATTAGTTATATGAACCACCACATATACCATATTTGCTTGGATAAAAAAATGAATTATTGAAGGAATTATACTAGAGTCTAGGTAATATAATTTCCAATAATTGTGATTCCTCTCTCAGTTCACGAAAGTAGAGCAAACATTGATTAATAGGAAATTTTATGGAAGTGTGAATGCCTAGGTATATTTCTCTTTAACATCTACTTCCATTTTCTGAGAGAAATAAACTGCATCTGATTTAAAGATGGTATATAAGTATTTCTACTGTTATTTTAAAATTTTTCACGTGTGGGGAGGGAATTGGCATTTATAGATTGGGTTTGGTTTCATAACTTATGTTTTTAATATCCTCTCCTGACCCCTTTGAAGGGGTTTGTTTTAATATAATAAGTAAACTATGGCTGACGTTCAGAGGCTTGTGCAAGGTTGCAAAGCAGTTTAGTTGCAGAAATGAGACTCAAAGCTAGGTGTTCCATTTCCAAGTTTGTTGCTTTTTTGTAATAATGATGATGATGGCAGTGATAGCAGCTTACACTCATTGAATCCTTACATACCAAGCACTATGTTAAGCATATGATATGCGTTGTCTTATTTTATCATCTTGACCTGGAATGTAAAAGCTTCAATGAAATAAAAATAGTCATTGTCTTTCTAAGTTAAACTAAGTTTGGTATCTTAAAAGAGAAGTGTTTTCAGCTCTAACTATCTAAGCAATATTTTGTTATAAATGCATAGAATTATTTTACTTGATTTTACTAAATCTCTATAACTTGATTACCCTTTCAAAGTCCTTGAATTTAAATTATTTAAATCTTATTTTTTATTAAATCTTATAAGATTTTTTAAATCTTATGAGATATGAGTCATCAGTGGAAGAATGTTTCTTTTATTATGCTGTATTGACTGTTACTTGCTAAATAATTATTGTATTTCTCAAGTTGTCATTTTCTTCCATCTTTTGTCTAAAGACCTGCTGCTCGTGTTTCAAGAATTGCCTCTTGTCTTCTAGTTGAGTCGTGCCTTCCCAGATCTCCCCCTAAAAACTCTTTCTCCCATCCTGTGCTCTTGCATGGCATTTTGTATATACCTCAGGTTTAGCACCTGCACATTCTATTTTAATTATTTGTTTACTTGTCAGACTACCCTAGAGACTTTGAATCCCTTGAGATCAGAACATTGTCTTATTCACCTTGGTATCATGAATACTTAACATAGAATCTGGAATTTTGTGCTGCTTAGTGAACTTTTTTTTGAATGAGGATTTTTTTCACATTTAGTATAGTTTGCTTGTTTTGGTCACTTCTGGCTTGGGTACAAATCTTGTATTCCCAGGCTATTCTGGATCTTTTAATTTCTGTGTTTGCCTCTTGCTTTAACATTTCAGGTTTTTTTTTTTTTTTTTTGATGGGGGAAAGATAGAGATATTTAGGTGCGTATTTGTATGGTTTATGTTCAAAAGCAAGTTTCCAGGGGCCGGCTCCATGGCTTAGCCATTAAGTGCGCACGCTCTGCTACTGGCGGCCCAGGTTCAGATCCCGGGCGCGCACTGACGCTCCGCTTCTCCGGCCATGCTGAGGCTGCGTCCCACATACAGCAACTAGAAGGGTGTGCAGCTATGACATACAACTATCTACTGGGGCTTTGGGGAGAAAAAGGGGGAAAAAAAGGAAGAGGATTGGCAATAGATGTTAGCTCAGGGCCGGTCTTCCTCAGCAAAAAAAGAGGAGGATTGGCATGGATGTTAGCTCAGGGCTGATCTTCCTCACACACAAAAATAGAAAGTTTCTGGATATTTGAAATGGGTAGGGAGTCATAGTGTCTTTAGATCTGGTGAATAGCCTGGCTCTATCACTTGCATAGGTGAGGAAAGAGAACCAGTTACCTTAAGATCCTCAGTCTTTCACAGACTACGAATTATCACCTAGATTTCTTGACTCTTAGTCCAGTGCTTTTTTTCATTTTATCTTGGTGCCTACTTTTGTTTTTTTGCTCAGGCAAGCTCAGAACACTTAAAGTGATGGTTAAATAAATTACTGAGTAATCCTAACCTCGTGTTCTGTTGCCAGAGTCAGGATACTCATTGGGCATATAAAAAAGATTTGCATAGTCTCCACCTTCAATAACCGGAGGTTCAGCACGGAAAACAGAAGAATAAGCAGATAAATTACAGTGGTGAAAAGTGGTATTACAAAGATTAAAAGAAAATGCTGGGCCGGCCCCATGGCTTAGCGGTTAAGTGCCTGCTCTCCGCTACTGGCGGCCCGGGTTTGGATCCCGGGTGCGCACTGACGCACCGCTTCTCCGGCCATGCTGAGGCCGCGTCCCACGTACAGCAACTAGAAGGATGTGCAACTATGACAAACAACTATTTACTGGGGCTTTGGGGGGGAAAAAAAAAAGGAGGAGGATTAGCAATACATGTTAGCTCAGAGCTGGTCTTCCTCAGCAAAAAAAAAAGAGGAGGATTAGCACAGATGTTAGCTCAGGGCTGATCTTCCTCACCAAAAAAAACCCCACGAAAACAAACAAACAAACAAAAAAACACAAAATGCTATGGAGACATTAATGGATCCATTAACTTTGCCTGGGGGAGTCTGGGCACATATTATTCGGTAGGTGACTTTAGAACTGGGTCTTGCAGGACAAGTAACTGTTTCCCAGGATAAAAAGGGCAGGAGTGGAAAACCTTTCCACAAAGAGGATAGCTTGCAAAAGGATCCAGGCCATGAGGGAGTCTTTTAATGGTTGTATTCCCTAGTAACTGCAAACTACAATTAGATCAACTTTATTTCTTCTTGTAGAAATCCCCCATTTTTTATTCCGTGGCTTAAATATATATATATTTTTTTAGCCCTCTCAAGCTTGCTCAGGGGAGGTGGTAAAATTTATTAGGGTCCAATTCAGTGAATTATTTCAGGAGCTCTATTTGTGTAGATATCTCATTTGCATTTA
This sequence comes from Ceratotherium simum simum, assembly GCF_057802395.1. Lineage (NCBI taxonomy): Eukaryota > Metazoa > Chordata > Mammalia > Perissodactyla > Rhinocerotidae > Ceratotherium > Ceratotherium simum. Next base: position 69,467,631 of record NC_141909.1, on the reverse strand, counting down.
CCCAGACTTCTGACATACTGGCTCTTGGATATAAGGGGGTATGTGTTTTCCCGTTTCCCTTTGTTTTGATTGTTGAAAGATATATTGTTATACTATTGCAGAATAATTATGTACACATATTAGGCATTCAATAAATATTGGATGGACAAAGTATAAAAATAAAGGATAAAGGAGACTTATTTTGAATATATCATAACTTAGAAGAGAAAGTTAAGATGAATAGATAAAAATTAACTGATGGCATTTACTTTTAATTTTTAGTACTCTGAAATGAGTGGTTATTGTTTTTTTAAAAGTATTGATGTTTTGCTCCTACTAAAAATTATTTGGATATGAATTTCATATATAATATGTGCATTTGAATAATGTTTGTTATTCTTAATGCTTAGCTTGGCAGGTGTTTCTGTGAATGGTAAGGTACTTGGGCTTTATGAGCAGCTAAGGAGAGTTACACACAAAAAGTAGTTAGTTTTCAGGGCCGGCCCGGTGGCATAGTGGTTAAGTATGTGCGCTCCGCTTCAGTGGCCTGGGGTTTGCAGGTTCGGCTCCTGGACGTGGACCTCTGCACCACTTATCAAGCCATGCTGTGGCAGGCATCCCACATATAAAGTAGAGCAAGATTGGTACAGATGTTAGCCCAGGGACAATCTTCCTCAGCAAAAAGAGGAGGATTGGCAATGGATGTTAGCTCAGGGCTAATCTTCCTCACCAAAAAAAAAAAAAAAAAAAAGTAATTTTCAAAATTTCCATTGAGCTCTTGCTAGAAGAAATTGACTTCTCCCTTTAATGCCTTGTATCCATGTGTGTGAGACTAGGATAATAGAGTGGACATAGGATGTGGTGTTCCCAGGTATTTTCTAAAACCCGTTGTTCATGTTATTTCTGAATTGCTCTGTACCCCTACTCTCCTGATCTCTGAAACAACATAGATAATTTTCAGCAGGCAATACACCATGTAATTTAGTGCAGTTTCTGATGAAGCTGTAACATTTTAAAACGTTATTCTTTACTGTATCCTACCAAGAATGGATTTAAGTGCTATCATTGGGAAGTGAATATCTCCAAATGCATCATTTGATTACTAACATTTAAAAGACTATTATCTATATGCTCTGTTAATTTAGCTACTACATTACCATGTCAGTTGTTTAAAATAATGTCGTATATCCAGCACACTTATTTTCAACAAGTAGGCATGAGTATTTTAATAAAGAATATGTACTTTTAATGTTGATGGTAAATGTGGCTTTAGAAGTCAGTCAGAGTTTTTTTTTCAAATGTCATTACTGCCAGGTTTATTTCCAAGCTAGTCTACTTGTTCACAGTCTTTGTGTGTTTTTTTGTTGTTGTTGTGGTAAAATGTACATAACATAAAATTTACCACTTTAACCATTTTTAAATGTACAGTTTAGTGGCACTAAGTACATTCACATTGTTGTGCAACCATCACCACCATCCATTGCCAGAAGTTTTTCATCTTCCCAAACTGGAACTCTGTACACATTAAACAATAACTCCCCATTCTCCCCTCCTCCAGCTCCTGGCAACCACCATTCTACTTTCAATCTCTATGAATTTGAGTACTTTAGGTACCTCAAATACAAACAGTATTTGTCCTTTTGTGTCTGGCTTATTTAACTTGGCATATGTCTTCAAAGAGTAAGAGATTTTGATTCAGACCAGTCTCCATTGGCCACACAGATGAGATGCTCCATGATTGTGTTTGTATGTTACATTTATTAATTCGTGATCCACATGAACCAATCTCTGTGTTGATGGAACCAGAAGAAAACAGTCTCCAATAAGCAAAAGTAATTTCTATATGACTCAGATTCTTTATTCTTATTTCTTGACTATTATGTGGAATAGGGCTATATAGACCATAATAATATTTCTTTAAAAATTTACATTTTTTTCCTCTTATTTGCTTTCTTCCCACAGTGTACCTGCTCTTGATTCTATTATCCTGGAACTTGACTGAAAAACTCAGTACTCAGCCCTACCCTGTGAATTCCTAGTATTCCTCTTTCCTCTCTCTATATTACAAAGCCTCAAATAATTTCTATTCAGACTGGCAAGACAGTCTCAGAGAATGGGGAAGTAAGGAGACTCAGCAGGCCAAGCCAGAATTCTCTTGGGTAGGCATGGGGAAAGAAAGACCAGGAACAATCACACATGAATACATTTTGTCTTGTCACCTAAAAGAATTAATTATTTATGGAAGACAGCAGCTAATTTGTTACAGTGATGTCAATTTCTTATGGAATACTCGTAGTGATTTTACCTCACCGCCTCCATTTAAAAAAAAAAAGCTGTAATTCATTTTTACTTAAGAGGTTGTTAATGTGCTTGCGTTAAACAATCTGTGTTTTAAAATAACCCCTTTATCTAAATTTTATCTTTCATCTTACCTATCTAGTTATAAGCTTCTAGAGAGCATGCCCACATCTGTTTGAACTCATTTTACATAGTATACAGCTGCTGAAGGTGATAGCTTTAGTTTTAACTCCTTATTTTTATATTTTTTAAGATATGTAATTATCATCTTTTATACCATTGTAGTTTAGTCTTGGCTTATCTTAAATAACTTATTAAAGATTTATCAATCATGGCTATGTTTATGCCCCTTTTAAGTCTACTGAAAGCTTTACTTGTCTCATTATTGGTTTGTCTTTTTATGTATTTACTATTTATTCTAAAGTTCCACTTCTTTTTATTTGTTTGTAGCTATACTATCCAGTGTAGAAACCACTGCATTTTGCAGCTATTGAGCACCTCTTGTAATGTGGCTAGTAAGAATTGAGATGTGCTTTAAGTATAAAATACACACCAAATTTCAAAGACTTAGTTTGAAAAAAAGAATATAAAATATCTCATTAATAATTTTTATATTGGTTACATGTTGGAATGATAATATCTTGGTTATATTGCCTCTTGGGTTATTTTATTATAAATAAAATATATATATTAAAATTAACTTCACCTGTTTCTTTTTACTTCTTTTAATATGGCTGTTAGAAAATTTTAAATTATATATGTGGCTCACATAATATTTCGTTTATTTCTGGCCTACAGCTAACTTAGTTACATATTAGGTCTTGTATTGAAAACTTTGGGAAACCACTCATATTTTGCATGATTTTATAAACTGTCGTGTAGTCACTCCTTATCTTTGGAGAAAGAAAGATTCACTCTTACACTGAAATTAGAGGATGTTCATCAGTAAGAAGAGGATGACATATTCAAACTTTGAAGTTGTGATTGGGGGAAGGAACAATGGAAAGAGATCCCTGATGTCTGGTGGTGGGCCTGAACATAGTAAATACTCAATAGTAATTTTTTAAAAAAGTGTACTTTGAGATTTGAAAAGGTAGTGATGATGGGGTATATGACGCCTGTCTTTTATTGAGTAGAGTTGTAGTTGAAGTGCAGGTGTGTACGTTTGGGCCCAGAGGAGAGAAGTGGTGAGTTTGGCTTTCAGTGCCTATCCTCTTACTGCCTGTGAGGATGAGGAGCTAGATCTCTGTGGGCATTTGTGGTTCATGGATAAGAGAAAAGGCGGAGGAAGAAATGAAAGGAAGAGAGCTGAGGGTGTTGGAAATTATTTCTAATTTTGTCAATGTCATAAAATCAGAATGCTAAAAATTGTAACATCAAAATAGAGTTAATGGTTTTCTAAAATCTAGAAGAAAATTCAAGCTGGTTTGATATAGTTCAGTGTCAGGATCACTATGAATAAGCTTTTTTCCTTCACTGGTCTAGTAATAGTGCTGTTTTGTCCAACTTCTTCCTCTGTAAGGAAGTCCTGTCCCCTCCCATCCCCTAAAGGATACTGGTTTTTCCTTTCTGCAAATCCAATTATAGTTTTTCATTTACCAGCATTAAAAAATTGAAAGAATGTTTCGGAATAAAAATGTTAGAAGCTGGGTCAAATATTATATGTAATAATGCAGCAACTTTTTATAAAGTAGTATATTTACTTTTCATGATTTTTAAAAGTTGGGATTCGATGATTCATCTTTATCGAAGTGTGACTTTTCACATTGTAGGTTTTTTTGGAGTATCTGTTCCGTATGAATAAAATATGCTAAGGCGTGAATTTTGTGTTTTTTTTCCCCTAGGTGTTAATCTGTTCACATGCTTGTTTCCTTGCTGTTGTTGTTGAAGTCATCCACCTGGCAGACAGCAGGCCCTAATTGGGTGGGATTGTAGGTGCAGTCTTTTAACCATCGACTATACTAAGGTTAGATTCAGATGGAAAGGGAACCCATTCCTTAGTCGCATTAGTACCACGCAGGGACTGACTGAACTAATTGCTCATAGTTCAGCAAGATTGCCTAAATGGTCATGGGATTGTTTTGAACCATTAACGTTTTCTCATCTGGGCTTTAGGATCAAAAGCATTCATTTTTAGGATGACTGTCTGACTTATTTTAGGGGTGAGTGGAGTAGCTGTGAAAAAGCATTTTTTTCTCTGTGAAAATACTCATTTATAGTGTTTTATAGGAAGCCTGTTGAGCAAATAGATTTCAGTCAGATTTGCTGATTTTTTTTCATTAATCGTATCGGGTTTTTTTTAAATTCTAGAAATAATGTTTAACCTGATTAGTGATCTGCACTCTGAAAGATAAACTAATGTGTTTTAGTTACTGCATGACAAACTGTCATTCAGAATGACAGGTTAACCCAATTACACTGAAAAATTATGCTGCCAAACTCTTGAAATAAATTGAAGATGACCTGTGTAGGAAATATGGGATATAGACATTTACAACAGAGATTTCAGTTCCAGTGAAAGAGTGGTTGGGGTTTTGGATCGATATGATAAAGCATTCTGTATCTTAGAGCCTTAATTTATTATCTTTGTATGTAAAAGGAGTAAAGGTACATTAATGGGGAAATAGTTTATGAGAATAAAATTTAATAATCAGATGTATCACATTTGTGGCGTATATCACATTTGTGACGTATATTATTCGTTGTTAAAGAGGGACTCTATATTTAATGTAGTCAATTCCTGAAGAAAAACCAGAGATCTTAAAAAGTTTTGCTTTATATTATGATAGTCAGATATTAATGTTTAATATGTTATTGAATCATATTATTCTATAGTTAATTATTTTCTAATTGATCTAATTATTTAAGATTGCTATATTTAATTTACAGGTTTTCTAATTCTTTAGTTCATGGCTCCTTCTCCTTTGCCCCCCCCCCAAATAAATACCAATCTATTGGGTCTGAATATATATACTCATTTTCAGCCTAACACCATATGTGGCCACATATCCATTTTATTCAACAAATATTTATTGAATACTTACACCGTATGTGATCCTAGGCACTGAGAATACAATGATCAAGACAAGGTCCCTGCCTTGGAGTTTATGTAGCGAGTGATACATACAGGCAAAGAAATGTGTAAATTCTATGATAGAAATAAATTAGGGTATAGTTGGCTGCACTGAACGGAGAAATATGCCAAGGGAGTCAAAGAAGGCTTCATAAATGTGCTAATGCTTGAGTTGAGCTTTGAAGGATGGCTAGATCTGTCTAGAGCTCTGCAGTCATATGGTAGCCACTAGCCACATGTGGCTAGTGAGTACTTGAAATGTTCTATAAGCCTAAAATGTACACTTGGTTTTGAAGACTTGGTATAAAAAAATGTAAAATATCTCATTAATAGTTTTAAAATATTTATTTCATGTTGAAATTATATTTTAGATATATTGGGTTAAATAAAATATTAATTAATGTCACTTGTTTCCTTTTACATTTTTCTTTTATTGTTGCTAATAGAAAATTTAAAACTACGTCTGTGGCTTGGATTATATTTTTATTGGACAGCACTAGTTTAGAGGGGACGTCTCAAAAGTAGGCAAACCACTGGAAATATAGAAAGAAATTAATAGATATTCTAGCATGCTCTCTTTATTCATATGTTATGCATATGTGTGTGCATATATATGTGTGTATATATACATATACAGTATATGCTTATACATACAGACACATATATAATATTTATATTGTTTGAGCTGCTGATATTTTGGGTTTTCCTCTTATATATACAGACACACATATATCTTTATATTGTTTGAGCCACTCATATTTTGGGTTTTCCTGTTATGTGTCAGTAAACCTCATCCTAGCTAATGCATTGACTTAATAGCAACAATTTAAAAACCACATATCATTGGGGAAAAACTTGTTCTCCCTGCTCTGGTAAAAACTGCCTAAATAATTCATGGAAATCAATATGGCAACAAATTAAAATGTATTTTATTGTCAGCAAATACTTTGCAAGGCAAATTGTAGACATCACTACAGAGTCGAAGAAACAATTAGAATAAAATGTAGGAGTTTGTTTTGTGGGAGCTGTATGAATGTACCGTTATTTCTAATATGTCTTGCTTATATTATTTACTAGAGTGTTCTTAATGAAATAAGCAACTGCTTTTTGTGAGTTACTGTTAAAAAATATATGTGAATATACACTTTCTGGAAATCTGTGTATGCTCTATTTACCAAAACCAGAAATTAAGTAACCTTAACTTTTCCTGGAAAGCAGGATATGTACTTTGTGAAGGTTTACTTTATTTATCAGAATGAGTCCCCTATTGTATTTATATTGCTAATTTTAGTATTAATTATCAGGAGTACTGTATTTTACACAAGACTCTGAATTGAATACTCGAGTTTTGGAATGCTAGTGCTTGATAAGATTTCAAAGATTGTCTGGTTTTCAGATATGGAAACCTAGGCACAGAAAAGTTAGTGATTTAATCTGGGCTACTCAGGTTTTAAGTTGCCATACTGTAGGACTAGATTTCAGGTCTCTGAATTTCCAGTCTAGCAATTATCCCATCTATTATATTAACCTGAGTTTCTTGGGTTTGGCTGGTGTATTAGTTTGCTAGGGCTGCTGTAACAAGTACAACAGACTGGATGGTTTAAACAACAGAAATTTATTTTCTCACAGTTCTTGTGGCTGGAAGTCCAAGATCAAGGTGTCGGCAGAGTTGGTTTCTTTTGAACGTCTCTCCTTGGCTTTGCAGATGGCCATCAGAAGATGGCTTCATATGGTCTTTCATCTGTGTGTCTGTGTTCTGATTTCCTCTTCTTATAAGGACATGAGTCATATTAGATTAGGGCCACCACATATGACCTCATTTTACCTTAGTTACCTAAAGGTCCTCCGAATACAGTTACGTTCTGAGGTTCTGACGGTTAGGATTTCAACAAAGGAGTTTTGGAGGTACACGATTCAACCCATAACAATTAGTCTTAAGTGAAAATAAGGATAAAATGAGTGATGGTGATAAAAATATAAGATCTTCTATTTGTAATGTTTTACTTAAATTCCCTTTAAAAATTACACTATTTTCCATTATGCCAGCCCCTTACTTTCTTTCTTTGAATTATTTTTTTCCTTTCCTTTCTTCTACTTTTTCCTTTTTTTCTCCCTCATGTTTTTATTCTCAGATGCCTTCATCTATACATCCAAAGGCATTACTTATTTACTGGTGTCACTTTAAGCCTAAAAAGTTTTGACTCTTTTCTTCAGCAAATTACACACATTAATTTTATATCTGGTGCATTGTTTGTAGAAAATTGAGGTCTTCACTCTCTTTTAATAATAGCAATAATAATAATAATAATGATAATAACAACAAACCCCTGTTGAGCTTGTGTTAAGTACCAGGCAGGCGTTGTGCTAAGTGCTTTACATGTGTTAAATCTCACAACAGCCCTGTGAGGTTAGGTAGTGTTTTACCGATGAGGAAACTAAGGCTTAAAGATAATGTTTCCAAGATTTTATAGGTAATAACTGTTGTTAGGCTTTAAAGAGAGGGAGTACTTGCTATGCTTACTGCCTCTTTTATAGAGTTCTTAAGAATTTAATTTGCTGCTATCTCAAATCCTAACTGTAGTCTCATTGAAATTAAGACATGGAAATAGCATCATGTGTTCATAGCTTTTGTGGTAACTATAGCAAGCATTCAGCACACTTAGCTTTAGATGTTTAAATATATTGAAGTTTTGATTCTTAAGCCCTGAAAAATCTGTTTGCATATCCAGGCAAGTCATTCAGTGTCTCCTGTTCACTTAGCACATAAGCACCAAGTTCAGTAGCACTGTATATGTGGCATGTCATGATCTGTCCCTGCCTTTCTTTCTGGGGACGTTTTGTTATTTCTCCATAGGCTCTACACACTATAGTCATAATAAACTACTACTGTTATTTTCTGCAATTTAATATATTCTTATGGCTCCATGGTGTTGCACATATTCTTTGGTTCTGTTCAGGAACTATTTTTTGATCACTTATTGAGGTACTATCCAAGGTATATTTGTTTCTGTCTCTGCACTATTGAGAGTCATCCTGGACCCCAAAAGATAAAGCTTAAGGACCAAAAAGGAGATATTCACAAGCAGACGTGGGCTGCCTTGAAGAGAATCTATAAATACCTATTTATATTTAGCTAACTGCACTTTAAAGGACAGGAGACAAGAGGACAGAGGCAGGGTTATGAAGGAAGAGCAGGGGAAGAACATTATATAGGTTACAAGATGATTAGTAGGCAGACACTTCATCTCACCTGGGTCAAGTTAGTACTGGAACGGAATTGGGACCAAGAAGTCCTAGAAACAGTGGATTGGGGAAAGGAATGTTTTGCGAAGCTTCTGGGTGCTCCACAGCTGTACCCAGAATAGAGGACCCATCACAGCAGTGTTTTAGGGAATGACTTGCCTAAAAAGCTAGCACTGTACATTTGGATAATTGTCTAGTTTTTGAGAGTTGGTGGTATGTTTTGTGGTCTTCCATTAAAATTTTAGACTATACTTCAGCAACATACTTGGATCATCTTAAACCCTGAAAGATTTCTAAATACCTGGTGGGGAGATGAAGGAGATTAATTTAAACATACTTTTACTTGGTGGTTGGGAGCTGAAGTGCCCATATCTAGGGATAGTATGCTCAGACCTGGGACAGAGTGGGATTGGAAAGATGATTTTTCTTTAAGGACTTCAGTTCTAATAAGAGAGACTGATGTGTAAATTAGAGAATACTAAGTAATGTGATCAGGCCTCTGTGGTTTGACTAATCTGAATGCAGATCCTCTCTCTGCCTTTTCTTTCTCTTGTGATCTTGAGTAAAAATATGTATTAGAATACAATGTCACAGAGGAGAAAGTGATGAATTATTTACAGGAGTCAGGAAAGATTTTAAGGTGGAGGATTCTCTTGAGATTGGCTTTGAAGGGTGAGCAGGAGTTTGCTGAGTGGAGTGAGGGCATTCCAGATCTGGAACTTTGAATCTGCACATTTTATTTAAAGTGGTACCTTCTTTCTATGAGTGTTTTGCTCTACCAGCAAATTCCTGCCAATCCTTTAGGACTTAGCTTAAGCTTCTATCTCCACTGGGGTCCTTCTCTAACTCAAAGAGAGTTTTGAGGCCGTTAAGCATTTCCTTTTTCTTTTTTGTTGAGGAAGATTCGCCCTGAGCTAACATCTGTTGCCCATCTTTGTCTTTTTTTGTTTGAGGAAGATTAGTCCTGAGCTAACATCTGTGCCACTCTTCCTCTATTTTGTACATGGGTCACTGCCACAGCATGGCTGATGAGTGGTGTAGGTCTGCACCCAGGATCCAAATCCATGAACTGGGGCTGCTGAAGCGGAGCACGCCAAACTTGAACCACTTGGCCACAGGGCCAGCCCAAGGCATTTCCATTTTTGCATTCCATTAGCACCTTGTAAATACAGGAATCTCTCAACAACCTCAGGAGTCATATTGAAATGTAATGTGGTTGGCAAAACTGCAGTTGGCAAAATCAGGGTCTCTAGACAGCAAGGGGTAGGGAGAGGAGGAGAAAAAAATAATGCATTAAACATGTATATATTTATATATAAGTGCTAAAGAAACATTCTAGGAGGAGCTGTTTCCAAAACAAACCAGAATCATCTATTGCTTGTTTGCACCAAATAGAATAAAATAGTAATAGAAGTTACAAGTTTGTGTTAGGTGTGCTGCAAGGCTGTTGACTGGTACTGATTTAATAACAGCTCTTGGTGAGGAGGAAGGAAACACTACTATATTAAATGTCAACATCAATTATGAGTTATATGTTGATTTCAGAACTGTTAAAATGTGAAAAATATTTCTTAGAATAAAGGAAATATAGTATTCTCAATTAATACATAACTCCATGACATAGGCATTTCTATTTCCATTTTACACATGAGAAAGGTGAAGCTGGGTGAATTAGAAGCTAAGGACTTTGGGCAATGTGGAACAAGAAGTTTTGGCAAGACAGTGACATGAGCAAAGCAATACATTCATTCCATATAAGTTGATCTGGTTAGATAGACTAGTGTTCTCTTACTCTTTCACTATTTCTTATGTTTCTCTCCCAAAACAACAGGATTGGTCAGAGAGGACAGCCTGTTCAGTGGTGAGGTATATGTAATTAGTTAGTGGGTGCTTCTTTTAGCTCCATCTTGTACCTGCTCCTTTTAGGCCTTTTATAACTATGACTGATGTACTTGACTCTCTATATTTAGATTTATGAACTAATGTGTAAATGCTTTATTTGAGTCAAATCTGTTTTTGTATCCTGGTTTTCTATAAAGAGCGTGGCCTTTGTGGTCTGACTAATCCAAATTCAGATCCTGGCTTTGCCTTTTCTTTGCTTTGTGACCTTGAGCCAAGTATTACATCTCTCTGAGCCTCTGTTTCTCTCTCTCTTCATATCTATATATATACATACATATGAAAATGAAATAAATGATGTTCTTTTCCTTTTATTCCTCTCAAGTGGGATCTGTGTATATGAAGTGAATTATATATATGACAGATTATTATATTATTAATAGTTTCTGCTACCATACTGAATGTTCATTTAGCACATTGCTATTCAAAATGTGGCCCACAGATCAGGTTTGCATATTTGTGAAATGTTTGTTGGTCTAAGAGGAGATAATGAGCTTGTGCCAGAATGTAAATCAACTTTGTCAATAAGCACACTGTTTATTTCAAATAATTGTTTTTTTTCCTGTAACAAGACTTTCTTGATGAAGGAAGCAGTATGTTGATTCATGTTCTGATTTGGTCTCCTTCTCGTTGGCTGGGTACTCTGAGTAGCATGAATGGAGAGTACTTTTGGGGTACATTTTCAACAAAGGTTAGTTTTATTAATGGTATTTTTCTTTTCTTTTGTAGTGTTAGAAAGGTTTGCTATTGTTAATCAAAAGAATATTGATTTTGGACTTGGATTCTAATCTTGTCTTTGTTACTAATTAGTTGGGCAAGTCATTTAAGTGTTATAGACATATTTTGCCTGACTGAAACATAAAGATTGGGTTAGATGATATCAGGCTTTAACATGCTAATAATCTAGGATTTTTAAATAGTATTTTTTCCTTTTTTTTAGAACCAGAACATAGGTCTGATATTAAAACAGTAGATAAGATACATTGGGATAGAAACATACTTTAAGAATCTGTTTTGTGTAGTAGATATTTTTATTAAACTTCTGTCAATCGTATGCCAAGAAGTTGGTCCTAAAGATATAATGATTAATGAAACTTTTTTGTTCGTAAGTAGTAATCTCCTAGGGGAGATAGACAAGTAAATATAATGTATATACATGTAAATATATAGATATAATAGGTGTTGTGTTAGTGATATGCACCAAAAATGTTGAAATGAGTCTGTGAGAGACTAATTCTCTAGAATAGGAGTAGGAAAACTTCTTCCACAAAGATCTAGGTATTTTAGACTTTGTGGGCCATATGGTATCCTTGGCAGCTACTCAGCTCTGCAGTTGTAGTGGAAAGGCAACCTCAACCAGTATTTAAATGAAAATACATCATTTTCCAACACTAATTCTCTGGCACCAATTGGATGTCCTAGAATTCAGTTCAATTCTGACCCTAACTACTGGAGTTAGCACAGTTCCCACAAGTTAAGGGCTCAGTCTTACAAGATGGCCTCTACTTCAGATGCCAGCTGCAAATGGGGCTACCTGCATTCCTGCCTGGCTGACTACAGCCCCACCCTCTGGTTCCATAATTGGCTAGAATGACTCACAGAACTCAGGAAAGCACCATACTTACAATTAGTTTTATTACAAAGGATACAACCCAGCCACAGCCAAATAGAAGAAATGTATAGGGCAAGGTATTGGAGTGGGCACACAGAGCTTCCATGCCCTTTTGGGGCACAGCAGCACATTGATGAGTTCACCAACCCAGAAGCTCCCTGAATCTCGTTGTTCAAGAGTTTTTATGGATCTTCATTATGTAGGCACAATTGATTTAATCATTTGCCACATAATTGAACTCAGTCTCCAGTCTTATAGTCACATGCTTGGTCTTTCATTGGCCAGCCCCTCTCTTGAAACTAAAGACTGACCATGAGTCACCTTGTTAGCATAACCTTAGGTATGATCAAAAGGGGCTAACTATGAATAACAAAAGACATTCCTGTCACTCATGAAATTCCAAGGATTTTTGAAGCTCTGTGCCAGAAACTGGGAGCAAAGACCAAATACATATTTTTAGTTATACCGAAGGCAGCCTTAACCAATATGTTGTAAATGAATGGGCATGGCTGTGTTCCAATAAAACCTTATTTACCATAAGGCAGCAAGCTAGAATTGATCTGCAGGCAGTATAGACCCTTGCTCTAGAAAAATGGGAAAAGCTTCTCTAAGAAGATGACATTTGAACTGTATTTTCTATTTCTTTAAATTTTTTTGTTGATGTTACCCTATTTTATGGAATTTAAAAAATGTTACAATCTTAGTGATGTAATTTTAGGGGAAATTCCTATAGTTCAGTGGCACTACCCATAGAGAGGTTTTTCCACGCACGTGCCCTGATTACTAATGTGTTTTTAATATCAGTTAAGAAAGACTTAATTCTTCTCAGACGTTAATTCCTCTTAGCTCCTATGATTAAGAGGGCTTGAATATTACCTATCAGATGACAACTTGGTAGGTGTTATTCTGCTGAGTAACCATGATTTTTAGTATGTTCCTTGATTAGTGTATTTTGTCTAATCTATTGCCATTAGAATGCTGTTTTCCTTCTGTCATTTTTATTTTGAGTCCCATTCTTTTGTTTTTTAGTAAAAGGAATTAGAGTCTTGAGTTTGAGTTTTATCCGTTTGACTAAGGGAGCCTGTGCAGGTTCCAGAGCTGTCCAGTGAGAGAATAGAAATTTGGCACTTATTGCTGTGTAATGGAGATAAAGACATGAACATTAAAAAACTTTTGATTTCTGCCTTTTATTTTTTTGCCAGAGTATAAATTGTCTCCTGTTCTTGCCTGGAGGTTTCACAATGGAATGAATAATCATGCTGATAACAATTTATCAATTTGTTAATTTTAGGGCTTAACATATATGAAGTTTCAAGTGTTCATAAAGATGAACATTTGAAAGGCCTCTAAACAAGGAAAATTGGGAATGGGCCAGAACTGTTTATTTTAACAGGGATGGGGAGGGTTTGGGTTCACTATTATCCATGTGCTTAGGTGATGTGATTGCAAGGGAGTGAAGAGAATTGCCCTTACGAGTATATGTAGAAATGATGATGAAAATGAGGATAATGGAAAAATAATCTAATATTTTAGGGATAAATAAAAGCAACATTGAGAAGAACCAAAGTGGAGGTCATTCATTTTTGTCAGTAACCACAAATGAGTTAGTAGTGTCATCTTTAAACATAAAGGGCAGTTTCTTAAATATGTTTATATGTGTGGGCCATAGGAATTTTCTGTCAATCAACAACACATGAATACCTTATTCACGTGCTCTTTCAATTGAAGTATTTTTTAAATTGAATACCTATTAAATGTTGTTGGTACCGAGTTAGGCTCATATGGAGATAATAATAGAATAATAATAATAGTAATTTTTACCCAGTAGTTCATGCATGAGGCTAAGCCTAATAATCTTCACAATAACCCGTGAGATAAAGTCCTGTTATCCACAGTTTACATATGAGGAAAGAAGATTAAGTAACTTATCTTAGGTCATGCAGGTAGAGTTGATCGCCTGATGCCCAGGCCTTTTAGTAGTTTTCTTCCTAGTAGACACACATTTTGTAAATTTTACAAGAGAAATACAAAGAATTATGGACTTTCTGAGGAGAGGTAGATAACAGCTTGTTTGGGGAGTGGAGCCTCAGGGAAAGCTTCATAAGGGAGAGACAAGTAGGATGAAGTGAAAATACGTGAGGCTTAAGCATGGAGGGCTTTGAATATTAGGTCTTAATAAGGAAGACTTATGTGAGCTAGAAAGCTGATCCGTTTATTGATTGTGGCCTGTTCCAAACTATTCCATGCTGCTTTTTTCTCTAGAAAAAATGGTCAGATTTTTGAAGCTTTCTAGTTGTGATATTTTGCTTCTAGACGACTTCTCTAGTACTCTGCTACTCTTCTTGTTTGCATGCGTATGCCTATGTATTTAAGTGTAAATGTAAATGGATGTAGATTGTGCATAATTATCTTAAACAAAATAGATGCTAACGTTAATCAGTACTTTAAAGAAATCTAATCCATCTTGAAAATTGGAGTCATTTTCCTTTCCAGATGCAAGTTCACAAGGTTCAGAATTTTGTTTTCACATTTCTTGTGCCTGTCATACACTATGCGTTCAATCACTGTGGAAGGAGGGAGGGAAGTATAGAAGGATACACGCTTAATTTAAAGTTGTTCTTTAATCAATCTTCTAACCTTTGTAAGCTCTGCTGATCAAAAAGTGAGTAAAAATGAGGTTAGGAAATACTTGGAAAGACTGAATTGGTCATATTTGTTAATGATAAGATTTAGTGATGGCTCACAGGCCTCTGATAATCAATACCTATAGATAGAATTGAAAAAGTTTTACAGTGAACACACACATACTCCCTGCCTAGATTCTTCAGTTTGCATTTTACTAAACTTGCTTTAGCACCTATGTTGTTTTTTTTGGATATATTTCAAACGAGGTACTATCCATGCATATTTATTAACTCAAATTCAATATTTGGTTATGGTCTCTCCCTACCTCCCTCCATTTAAAATTACATATGAGGAAAACATCAATCTTAAGTATAATATTCAGTGAGGTTTGACAAATGCGTGTACCTGTGTAACCCAAACCCCTATCAAGATAGTCACCTCAGAAAATTCCCTCATACCCTTTCCCAGTTAATCCCTACATCATATATCCAGAGGCAACCACTCTTAAGGTTTTTCTCCACTGTATATTAGTATTGGCTATTGTAGAATTTTGCTTAAATGGAATCTGACAATATAAATGAACTCTTGAGTAAAGCTTCTTTCGTTTAACCTAGTGCTTTTGCAGATTGTTCATGTTGTGTTTATCAAGTTTGTTACTTTTTATTGCTAAGTAGTAGACTGTCATATCAATATATAGTCATGCGTCGGTTAATAACAGGGATCCATTCTGAGAAATGTGTTGTTAGGCAGTTTCGTCCTTGTGGGAACATCATAGAGTGTACTTACACAAACCTAGATGGTATATAGCCTACTACACTCCTAGGCTATATGGTACTAACCTCATGGGACCACCAGAGTATATTAAGTCATTGACTGAAATGTCCTTATGCTGCGCATGACTGTACCATAGTTTATCCATTCTCCTGTTGATGGAACTCTAGGCTGTTTTCAGTCTTTGGCCATTTTGAATAAAGCGTCCTTGAACATTCTTATACAGATCATTTTGGGATATATTTTTCATTTCTTTTGGGTAAATACCTAACAGTGTAATTGCTGGGTCAGAGAGATTGTGTATGTTTGGTTTAATGAGAACCTGCGGGACCTTTTACCAAATGGTTGAATATTTTGCATTTCCAGCAATGTGTGAGAGATCTTGCTCTCACCAGCATTTTATGTGGTCAGTCCTTTTAGCCATTCTGGTGGTTGTATAATATCTTATTGTGGTTTTCATTTGAACTTCTGTGATGGCTAATGATGCGTAGCGCTTTTTCATATCCTTATATGCTGTTTGTAAGTCTCTTGTGAAGTACCTGTTCAAATCTTTTGCCAATTAAAATTAAATTATTTAGGAGTTCCTTGTGTGTCCTAGATACCCTTCCTTTGTCAGATATATGTTTTTTGCAAAATTTTTCGGTCTTTAAATTTTCTATTTACCTAAAGCTATCTTTTCATGAGTAAATACTTTTTAATTTTGATTAAATCTAATTTATCAATTTTTTCTTTTATAGTTATTGCTTTCTGTGTTCTTAAGAAAACATCTTCACTACAGATTGTTCAGATATTCTTCTGTGTTTTCTTCTAGAAGCTTTATAGTTTTAGTTCTTATGTTTAATCTATAATCTATATAAAATTAATTCTTATGTGTGGTTTGAGATAGGGGTTCAGGTTTTATTTTTTCCCCCATATAGATATCCATTTGTTTCATCTTCATTTTTGGAAAAGACTTTCCTTTCTCTCTTGGATTGCTGTGGAACTTTTGTAGAAAATCTAATGTTGCATAAGTGTTCCATGGAACACTTGTTCAATGGAACAATCCTGTTCCATTGATCTATTTGTCATTCTTTTTTTTTTTTGAGAGTCCAAGGAAGCCCTTTAATAGTTACTATGGAACAACATGCCGAAACGGGACCATTCTGGGCAAATTGGTATATACAGTCCCCCGACATGGATCTTGGGTCAATCACTTAACCTTTTTGAGCCTCGGTTTCATCAATTTTTTTTTTTTTTTAATTTTTGGTTTATTGCAGTAACATTGGTTTATAACATTGTATATATTTCAGGTGTACATCATTATAATTCTATTTCTGCATAGATTACATCCTGTTCACCACCAAAATACTAACTACAACCCATCACCACACACTTGTGCCGAATTATCCCTTTCGCCCTCCTCCCTCCCCGCTTCCCCTCTGGTAACCACCAATCCAATCTCTGGCTCTATGTGTTTGTTTGTTGTTGTTATTATCTACTACTTAATGAGGAAAATCATACGGTATTTGACCTTCTCCCTCTGACTTACTTCACTTTGCATGATACCCTCAGTGTCCATCCATGTTGTCACAAATGGCTGGATTTCATCGTTTCTTATGGCTGAGTAGTATTCCATTGTGTATATATACCACATCTTCGTTATCCATTCGTCCCTTGATGGGAACTTAGGTTGCTTCCAAGTCTTGGCTATTGTGAATAACGCTGCAATGAACACAGGGGTGCATGTATCTTTACGCATTGCTGTTTTCAAGTTCTTTGGATAAATACCCGGCAGTGGAATAGCTGGATCATATGGTAGTTCTATCCTTAATTTTTTGAGGAATCTCCGTACTGTTTTCCATAGTGGCTGCACCAGTTTGCACTCCCACCAGCAGTGTATGAGAGTTCCCTTCTCTCCACATCCTCTCCAACACATGTTGTTTCCTGTCTTGTTAATTATAGCCATTCTGATGGGCTTGAGGTGATATCTCATTGTAGTTTTGATTTGCATTTCCCTGATGGTTAATGATTTTGAACATCTTTTCATGTGTCTGTTGGCCATCCGTATATCTTGTTTGGAGAAATGTCTGTTCAGGTCTTTTGCCCATTTTTTAATTGGGTTGTTAGTTTTTTTGTTGTTGAGATGCATGAGTTCTTTATATATTTTGGAGATTAACCCCTTATCTGATGTATGGTTTGCAAATATCTTCTCCCAATTGTTAGGTTGTCTTTTCATTTTGTTGATGGTTTCCTTTGCTGTGCATCCGATTTGTTTATTTTTTCTATTGTTTCTCTTGCCCGGTCAGACATAGTGCTTGAAAATATGTTGCTAAGACTGATGTCAAAGAGTTTTTGTTTTAAAATCTATTTTGTCTGATATTAGTATTGCTACCCCAGCTTTCTTTTCATTGCCATTTGCGTGGAGTATCTTTTTCCATCCCTTCACTTTCAGTTTGTGAGTGTCTTTAGGCCTGAAGTGTGTCTCTTGTATGCAGCATATATATGGGTCTTATTGTTTTATCCAATCAGCCACCCTATGCCTTTTAATTGGAGCATTTAGTCCATTGACGTTTAAAGTAGCTGTTGATAAGTATGTACTTACTGCCATTTTTTAACTTTTTTTTTTTTCTCAGTGTTTTAGTAGTCCTTCTCTGTTCCTTTCTCCTTCTATACAGAATTGATGGTGTCTTTAGTTTGACCTCTGTCTGAAAGCTGTACTCTTTAACTCCCCTCCTCCCTCCTTTTATGTTTTTGGTATCATATCTAACCTCTTTTTTGTGCATTTGTATCCATTACCCTCTTATGATGGAAATAGATAACTTTTCCTATTTGTGGTCTTCTCTTTTCCCCTTAAATCAGTCCCTTTAACATTTCTTGTAGCACTGGTTTCTTGTTGATAAACTCCTTTAATTTTTGCTTGTCTGGGAAATTTTTGATCTCTCCTTCCATTTGGAATGATAACCTTGCTGGGTAGAGTATTCTTGGCTGTAAGTTTTTTCCTTTTAGCACTTTAAATATATCGTGCCACTCTCTTCTAACCTGTAAGGTTTCTGCTGAGAAGTCAGCTGATAGCCTTATGAGGTTTCCTTTGTATGTAACTTGACATTCTCTTGCGGCTTTTAGGATTCTCTCTTTATCTTTAATTCTGGGCATTTTGATTATGATGTTTCTTGATGTGGGCTTCTTTGGGTTTATCTTGTTTGGGGCTCTCTGTGCTTCCTGTACTTGGATGACTGTTTCCTTCCTTAGATTAGGGAAGTTTTCTTTTATTATTTCTTGAAATAGGTTCTCTGCCCCTTTGTCTTGCTCTTCTCCTTCCGGGACACGTATAACATGGATGTTAGTGCGCTTGATGTTGTCCCAGAGGTAGACTGTCCTCACTCTTTTTAATTCTTTTCTCTTTTACCTGTTCACCTTGGGTAATTTCTTCTAGTCTTTCTTCCAGCTCGCAGATCCATTCTTCTGTATCCTCTACTCTGCTTTTGAGTCCCTCTAGGGAATTTTTCATTTCCAGTATTGTATTCTTCATTTCTGATTGGTTCTTTTTTATATCTTCCATTTCTTTGTTGACATTCTCACTGAGTTCATCTATTCTCCCCAGATCAGTGAGCATCCTTAATACTCTTTGTTTGAACTGTCTGTTGGGTAGGTTGCTCATTTCTGTTTCACTTAGTTCCTTTTCTGGGGTTTTCTCCTGTTCCCTTACTTGGAATGTATTCCTTTGCCTCCTCATTTTGCCTCTTTCCCTGTGCTTATGTCTACATATTAGGTAGGTCAGCTACGTTTCCTGCTCTTGGATAGGTGACTTTTATATAAGTGATGCCTTAGGAGGCCTACAGTGTCCTTCCCTCAGTTCTCAATGTTCCAGGGGTGACCCCTATGTTGGCTACGTGTGTCCTTCTGTTGTGGCCTGCTTGCTCTCCCTGTAGGTGCCCAGGGAGGCCGAGTTATGCTCCTGGCCAGCTGTTGTAATGCTCAGCTGCTTGTAGTTGTTGTGGGCCCTTCAGTCTTTTTATCAGGTGTGGGGAGCCCCAGCACAGTTGGCTGAAAGTTCTAATAGCACATTTGTGTTGCAGTATTTCTTTTAAGTGAGTAGGCCCCCAGCATGGCAGGTTGTTAGGCCCAGGGGCTTACAATTGCTATAAGCCTCCAACCTTTAGGTCTCTTGTCAGCTCTTTGAGGATTGCAGCTGTGTGGGGCTGGCCTCAGGCATGGGAGCACCCAATTGTTTTAGGCTTTGGAAGGTGGGGAAAACCCCCTAATTTGGTCTTTGAGAAGCACAAGTCTTCTGCAGCTGACAAGCCTTGCCACCCCAGGTCCACACACACAGTCGACAGAGTCCTGCCCCCTGTGTGCGCCCCAACCTCCTGAAGTGGACCCAGTCTCTCCACGGCAGGATCCCCACACACTCCACCACCACCCCACATTCTCCACCCACTCCTTGTGCATGCCCTGCCCTACTGAAGTGGGCTGTTGCCAGGCTGCAGAGAATCCAGTCACCAATCTACGCAGGCCCACAAGTTGCCTGAGAGCTTGTTGTTGGGTGGGGCCAGTCTCTAGGGTGGGCTGCCTGCCCTGGCTGAGCTGGATTAAATCTGTGCTCTAGTGGGTGGGGCAGACCTGGGCTAGCAGGCCCCAGGGAGAACTCCAATGGCGTCTGTGTCAGCACGCCCACACCAGGCCACAACAATGGCTGCCGCCAATGTCCCAGTCCCTGGAGAGGTCTTACCTCTCACTGCAATGCACTCAGAGCCTATCAGGTGAGTCTCTTTTCACCAAAGCACTGTGCACCTTTCTTTCTGGGGATTTTTGGTTGCTCACTGAAACGGGTGAGTTTGTGCGTGGGCCCTGTAAGAGTTGGTTTTAATTTCTTTGTGAACCAGCTTTTCTGGGGGTACTCCCCAATGTTTTAGTAGCAGGCAAAGTCAGATGTTATGCCACTTGTCTCGATTGTGCTGGGTCCACAAAATGCCCCCAGTGGGGGCGCTCCCCGGCTCAGGGCCCCGCTCCTCCAGGGAGGGCTGCGTACCTGTGGGCTGCTCCCGGGAGGCCATGAAGCTGGCACCTTGTGAAGGTGGTGTTTTAGGGAGTTTCTGCCTCTTCCACCTCGATTAGGATTGTCCTTTGTTGCAGGAGTTCCTCTTATCCAGTTTTCAGTTCTGTCTCAGGGGTAATTTTTCCACGAGTAGTTGTAAATTGGCTGTGTCTGTGGTTGGAGGCGAGTTCAGAGTCTGCTTACGCCGCCATCTTGACTTCTCTCTCTCTGTCACTCTTTATGTCAGTACTAGGGTATCTTGATTACTGAAGCTTTATGATGAATTTTGAAATAGGGTAATTTGTACTGCCTCCACTTTTTTTCCCCCAAATGGTTTTGAATATCTTAGTTGTTGTTTCTTTTCTTGCAATTGCATAAATATTTTAGAATCCCTTGTCAGTTTCTATGAAGAGGCTTGGTGGGATTATAGATAGATTTGCATGAATGTATAGATTAGTGGTGGGGAGTTGACTTACAAATACTGAGTCTTCTAATTCATGAACATGATATATCTCTTATTTATGTAGGTCTTTAAAAAGTTTCTCCTGGCATGCTTTATAGTTTATAGTTTATAGGCATAGCATATTTTTGGTTACATCTATTTCTGAGTGTTTTTTTTTGATACTGTTGTAAATGGAATTTTTAAATTTAATTTTCTACTTGTTTGATTCTCATTTTTAAAAATAAAATTGATTTTTATATATTGATCTTGTATTCTCTGACTTCTAAAATCACATATTCATTAAATAATTGTTTTGTAGGTCACTTAATTGTAAACAATCATGTCTCTACATGTCCCTGTAAATAGACAGTTTTATTTTTCTGACCATTATCCCCTTTTTTTTTACCTTATTACGTAATCTAGGACCTTCAATACAATGTTGAACGTAAGTGATGAGAGTGAGCATCCTTGACTTTTTCAGGATATTAGGAGGAAAGTGTTCATTATTTGACCATTAAGTAGATGTACCATTAATATGTTAGCTGTAGGTTTTTGTAAATACCATTTGTCTGGCTAAGGAAGTTTCTTTTCTTCCTAGTTTGCTAAAGAGTTTTTATCAGGAATGGATGAATTTTGTCAAATGATTTTTCTACGTTGATTGAAATGCTTATGTGGTTTTTCTTATTTGTTATATTAATATGGTGATAAATATTTTTTTAACAGCTTTATTGAGGTATAACTTACATACATGAAATTCATCTGTTTTTAGCATATAAGTCAATGAGTTTTAGTATTTTTCCATAGTCATTCAACTATCATCATAATGTACTTCTAGAACATTTTCATCATCCCCCAAAGAAAGCTCATGTCCACTTACAGTCACCCCCTGTTCCCACCTCCAGCTTCAGGCAATCACTAATTTTCTCTCTCTATATTTGCCTTGTCTGGATATTTCATATAAATGGAGTCACACAACATATGGTCTTTTATATCTGACTTCCATCATTTAGCATGTGAACCTCATTTATGTTCCTTTTTGTTGACAAATAGTATTCCATTGTGTGGATATACCACATTTTGATTATCCATTTACCAGTTTATGGACAGTTGAATTGTTTTCAATTTTTATTAATAATGCTGTTATGAACATTTGTGTACAAGTCTGTGTGTACATGTATTTTCATAGATACCTAGGAGTGGAATTGCTGGGTTATCAGGTTAAGTGTGTTTAACTTTTTAAGAAACTGTCAAACTGTTTTCCAGATTGATTGTACCACATTACATTCCCACTGGCAATATTTCATTGATTTTTGAGTGTTAAAATAAACTTGCATTCTTAGGATTACTCTATGGTGTATTTTCTATCTGATATATTGCTGGATTTGGTGTGCTTACAATTTTTAAGTATTTCTGTATCTGTGTTCATGAGAGATTTTGGTCTGTAATTTTATATTCTTGCAATGCCCTTGTTAGGTTTTGATATCAGAGTTACCGTAAGTGGATTGGAAAGTGTTCCTTCCTCCTCTGTTTTGTGAATGAGTTTTATAGAATTCACCAATAAAAACATCTGGGCCTGTACTTTTCTTTGTTGGAGGGTTTTTTTGATAATGGATTTAACTTTTTAATAAATATAGGCTATTTGGATTTTCATTCATCTTGTGTCAGTTTGGAAAGTTGTGTTGTGCAAGGGATTTGTACGTTTTATCTGAAGTAATCAAATTTGTGGGCATAATGTTGTTCGTAAACATTTCTGTAATGTCTTTTTATGTCTGTAGGATTTGTAGTGATAATCCATTACAGATATTGATAATGTGTATTTTTTCTTTTCTCTCTCATTCAGTTGAACTAGTCATTTATTAATTTTATCAGTTATTTCAAAGAAACAAATTTGGCTTTGTTAATTTTTTCTATTGTTTGTTTTTTATTTCATTGATTACTGTTCTTTATTTCCTCTCTTCTACTTGCTTTATTCTACTTTGTTTAGTTTTGTAAAATGAAACTGTAGGTGAGTGAGAGCAGTTTTGTTTTATAACACTATGTAATTCTCTCTAAGCACCGCTTTAGCTCATCTCATAGAATTTGGTAGCAGGTTGGTGTTGTTTTTGGAGGTATTTCTGAAGTTTTTATTGTTATTGATTTCTGTTTTAATTCCGTTGTGGTCAGAGAACTGAGTGTAATTTCAATACTTTTTTATTCATTAAGACTAGTCTTTTGCCCCATCATATGGTGTGTTTTTGTGACAGTACCATGGACACTTGAAAAGAATGGTATTCTGCAGTTGTTTGTTGTAATGTTTTTCAGCTATCAATTGGGTCAAATTAGGGATAGTGTTGTTCAGATATTTTATGGTTTTACTGATTTTTTTTTGTCTAGTTTTATCAGTTATTGTGAGGGGTGTTAAAATCTCAATTATGATTATGGAATTTTCTGTTGCTCTCTTTAATTCTTTCAATTTTGCTTTATGTATTTTGAAACTTTTATCAGTTGTATATACATTTAACATTATTATGTGTTCCTGATGGATTGACCCTTTTATTGTTATGAAATGTTCTTCTTTGTTTTTTTTTTAAAAAAATGTGTACCTCAACCATTTGTTATTTAGTTTTTTTTTTTTTTTTTTAAATGTGTGCAGTCTTTTTTTTTTTAATTTTTTTTTTTGGTGGGGGAGATCAGCCCTGAGCTAACATCCGTGCTAATCCTCCTCTTTTTTGCTGAGGAAGACTGGCTCTAAGCTAACATCTATTGCCAATCCTCCTCCTTTTTTTCTTCCCCAAAGCCCCAGTAGATAGTTGTATGTCATAGTTGCACATCCTTCTAGTTGCTGTATGTGGGACTTGGCTTCAGCATGGCCGGAGAAGCAGTGCACCGGTGCACGCCTGCGATCTGAACCCGGGCCGCCAGTAGTGGAGCACGCGTGCACTTAACCGCTAAGCCACAGGGCTGGCCCTGTTATTTAGTTATGATTTAAAAAAAATAAGGTTTATAAAAATGAAAGCCTATATGTGAATTTTGCTGTTTTTTTTTTCCTTTTTGGATTGAACATCATGGGTTTGAATTCATTCAACTATTGTCTTTAAACCTCACAACAACACTATGAAATAGACACTATTATTATCCACACTTTACACATGTGGAAGCTGAACACAGATATATGTTTAAATAACTCGCCTAAGGTTATACATCCATGAGCTGTCAGTGTCTAGATTTTAACCCAGGCAGTCTATCTCAAAGTCAGACTCTTAACCATTATTCAGTGCTCATATTCACTAGTAATCAGGGCAGTGCAACTTAAACTGTGATGCCTGCCATCCATGGATATGTCTGTATCTATCTTCTTTTTGACCCTCTCTATATATTTACATCTATTTAAAATACCAACACATTATCTGCAGAGGCCTGAGATTCAGATGGATAGCACATTTCTTATCAGCAACATCGGATTCCATAAGACAGTGCACCGATAAAAGGGCTAGGGGAAAATAACTTTGAATCTAGAAATGTCCTATCCAGACAAATTAACATTTTAGAATAAGATAGAAATAAAGACAATTTCAGGCATACAAGGACTCAGAAACTATCCTGTCCATTGATCCTTCCTGAAAGAATTATTATTATTTTTGTGAGGAAGATTAGCCCTGAGCTAACAGTGCCAATCCTCCTCTTTTTGCTGAGGAAGATTGGCCCTGGGCTAATATCCTTGCCCATGTTACTCTACTTTATATGGGACACCGCTGCAGCATGGCTTGACAAGTGGTGCGTCAGTCCGCGCTTGGGACCCAAACTAGCGAATCCCGGGCCGCCGAAGCAGAGTGTGCAAACTTGACTGCTGTGCCACTGGGCTGGCCCCTGAAAGAATTATTAATGATGTCCTCTAGCAAGAAGAGCAGTGAACCTAGATAAAGTAGTGGGATACAGGATGTAATGATGAGCAAAGAAAGCAGTAAAACATGTTGTTAAATCTAAATATATTGAAAAAATTACGTGGGAGTTAGGAGGGGAGGAAGTGTAGAGGAGAACAAAATAATAAGCTATGGTTCTGTCCTGTTTGGGAGAAAGATAGATGTGCTTGCTAACATTAGATTTGGCTAAGAAAAAATAACTGCTAATAATAATACGATCTGCAATTTACTAAGCATTTAGTATATATTAGATACTTTGTAAACATTTTACATGGATTATAAGATATATCTATATATCTGTATCTCTTGAGTATGAACACACACTTGAGAAGGTATATAAGCCAGCCTTCGTGCGTTTATTTCCTTCAGTTTTAGACAACCAGTTTTTTAATTGTGCATTCAATTCTATATCAAACTGTTACTCTGAGGAGCATATCTCGCTGCCCATTGTTGGACAGTAGGGCTGTAAAGTGTATTTCTTGATCTGAAGAAATGACCATCAGCTGTCCAGATTGGTGCAGTATTGTCTGTTCTAGTTTTTTTATAGCACTCTTAGCATTTGCATCTACCACTGGGAAAGCAAAGCCCAGTCCAGAGTCAGTGTCTGTTCCTGTCAAGACCTGTTTGTAGCCTCCAGGGCTTCTGATTTGCCAGCTGTGAGGAAGGCCTTCCCTCTAGGGAATTTGTCACGTAGCCATCTGCAGTCTCTTCATCTCTTGGCCAAGAGAACAGTTCTTATCGGCATTTTGTGCCTCAGAGCTTGCAAGAGGAATGTGTCTAGATTCAGCCCATCTCTTCTGCATTGCTGCAATGTCCCCATGTCTACTCATTTCATGGGCCCAAGTGGCCAACTTAAGTGAGCCCATGGGGATATCTGCGTCTTGATTCCAGTCACCTTCTAAATCTGGCAGAGAGTTCTTCTGATGGGCATCAACATATCCTACTCTAAAGCACCCCTCAAATTCCCATAGTGATTTCCATAGGGCCATGCCTCATTTGGGCATCCCTTTAACAGGACAGGTTTCCATTGCCTGACCATAGGGCCAGGCCATTGGCCACTGTCCATGAGTCAGTAAAAACTCAAACATAAGGGCTTACTGTTCAGTTCTTCCATCACTGCTGGTAAAACGGTATGCAGTTCAGCGTATAAGGCTGATCTGTTTTTACCTTCTTGATCAGAGTGCTGCTCTTCCAAACAAGATATTGTCTGTCCACCTTGGAACTGCCATCCACAGACCGAGCAGCTCTTTGTCAGCCAGTCAAGAACTGTTTATAGGGCATTGTCCAAGTGACAGTAGAATCCAGCAGCTCTTCACACAGTTCCAGAGTCAGTCCTAGGAGAAAACAGGTTTCCTACTCCTGAGAATTTCCTCCTTGCATTCCCCAGGCAGCATGATCCTGTATGTAAACCATATCCATTTTATTATGTTGTTCTTCTGGGCACTGCCGTCTCCATTAGAGTGTGTCTCTGACATCATCCTAGATATTATGTCTATTTCAGGTTTCGTGATCATTTTGTGTCCTTCAGTCATAGGGCTAGATTCAGTTAATAATGTCTAACAGCAAGGTAGTAAATGCCCCTCAAATGGGAATTCTCTAGTCCAAAGCCCCTGTAGTCATTGCTGGGAGGCACTCAGGCTCTTGCCGTAAGCCCCAGTCTACACTCCACATAGGGCTGTCCCACAGAGCATTTGTCCCTACCAGCACTCCAGCTTGTTCCACCCTGTGTGGGTTCAGGCAGTCTTACTGGTCCCCATTTAGCATGTCTAGTTAATATTGCTTGAAGGGCAGTTGCACATGCCTTCCGTTTTACAATACTAGGTAGGGCAAGTGTTTCCCAGTCAGACACAACAGCCATCCCCATAATACAATCAGATAAAAGAGACACAACCACTTCACATAAAGCCTGTTCAGACATACCGATTGACCTACAGACCTTTACCCTAATTCTATCAAGTTTACATTCCTAACTGTAGCTTCTATTAGCGCTTCATCCACAGGTTTTGGTTTTATAATACTAGGTTGGAGGAAGTGTTCCCCAGCTCAGACATAATATCCATTTCCGTAGAACATTTGGGTAAAGTTGATACGACTTATTTACATAGTACCTGCTTAAACATTCCAGCTTTCATATAGTATTATATCATGCCATCCATTACATTTTTGTATTCTGTCAGTCAAATTTTAGCTCAAGTCAGGGCTTCACCAATGGATTTTGGTATCACAGTTCATGGGACTTCTGTATAAAGGAGTCCTGGAAACTTCTCTTTTCCACTCCCTTAATCATTTACCCACACTTGGGCAAAAGGCTTTTGAGTCCCCAGCGAGGGATTGAGTTAAAGGACCCTGCCCTTTTGTCAACCTTTATTTTGATTAATCTACCTAACCACTATCTCAAGGTATTGCAGGTCAGGTTTGTCGTTGTTATCTTCTATTCTGATTTAAAGCACTTCTCCAAAGTGAGATAGGGTGGATTTGTTTGGGACCCTTTAATGTTGGGGGACCAGCAAGGGGATCTCTTTGGCCCACCAAACCTTAGGCGGTGCTATATTAAAACCTCTGTTTTGGGGGCCGGCCCAGTGGCGCAAGCGGTTGAGTGTGCGCACTCCGCTGTGGTGGCCCACGCACCGACGCACCGCTTGTCAAGCCACGCTGTGGAGGCGTCCCATATAAAGTGGAGGAAGATGGGTATGGATGTTAGCCCAGGGCCAGTCTCCCTCAGCAAAAAAGAGGAGGATTGGCAGATGTTAGCTCAGGGCTGGTCTTCCTCACAAAAAACAAACAAACAAACAAAAAAAAACCCCTCTCTTTAACCCCATCAGTGTCTGTTTTATTCATTCCGTTTCTTAATAACCATCAAAAGATTTCCATCCTGCTGGGACAAGTCCCCTGACTCTCCCCTTCATGTTTCTTCTTTGTTTCACGCCTATCAATATCTGCTGTATTAACCTTATTTCTTAATAAGCGTTTGAAAATTTCCACCTTGTTGGAAAGAGTCTTTTTTGTTTGTTTATTGCAGTAACATTGGTTTATAACATTGTATAAATTTCAGGTGTACATCATTATACTTCTATTTCTGCATAGATTACATCATGTTCACCACCCAAATATTAATTACAACCCATCACCACACACATGTGCCTAATTATCCCTTTCACCCTCCTCGCTCCCCCCTTCCCCTCTGGTAACCACCAATCCAATCTCTGTCTGGAAAGAGTCTGACTCTCCCCTCAGCCTCTTCCCATTCTCTAATTAACCAGTGTTTTTATTAGCATCTGTAATACCCATGAGGGGAAGCGGAGTCAGCAAATTCAATAAAACTTGCAGCACTGATTTTCAGTTTTGCAGCAATAAAGTTATATGGGGTGCCTATGTGAAAGGGGCCCCCTTGACCACAGCATTTATCATGACCTGGGTAATGGGCATATTCATCAGGTGAATACCCCGGTCATCATAAAGCTAGTCCAACATGGCTGGCATGGGAAGCATATCAGCTGCTTCATCTGGGGTATTCCACTTGGCATTTGTAGGGCATGGTGGCCAGTCCCTATTTTCAGGGTAAACAGATCTTACAGTGGCTTTTATCCAGTGTACCATACTGGCTGTTCCCTCAGGAATAACCTCCTGTGTGTCTGGATTGCAGATGGCCGCCTGTGATTGTTCCATAGTGAGCTGTGGGTCCTGTAGACATGCTCTTCCACGCTGCATCATTCAAAACCAAAGACACTCCTAAATTAGTCCCTCTCATAATCCATTTTAGTAAAGGTTCTTCAGGAAGCTGATGATACTGATTCACAAAATGAAACAACTCCTTCACACTATACCCCTTAGTTTCAATACTTTTCTAGTTTTGTCCTCCCTCCATGTTGACTACCTTCTTAGTGACTAGAGGTCTTAGAGGTACTTTCTGTTGTCTCTGCATAATTTTTCCCTTGGGAAGGGGATTTGAGGCTAGTGGCTTAAGCCTAGACTGACTGAAATCTGAGTTTGATCTATCATCAGGGTCCGACTCAGCAGTCTTAATTTTATTTTAGCTATTACAGATAACACTAACCAAGAGATTGTATATTTTGCGTATATTTTGCCTTTTTCTTATTAGTTTGCATTTCCTGATATATGCAGTTAGCCAGCTCCCAGGAAGTTGGATCCATCTCTAAATTTCTTTGGTAACTTTTACCTTTAGTAACTGATTGCAGCGCGGCGGCTGCTCCATTCCATGGGTGACCGACCATGTGGCCACTCAGGAATCAGAGGTTCTTCATCCTCCCACCCTTTCATCCTTTCTCTTCCCAAACCACATGTTTCTGTGAGCCAGGGCCATTGTAGTAAATCCTGCTTCTCTGTCACCAACTACAATTCTGACACCAATATGGATTCTGGTGTCAAGTCTGATGTGTGTTTTTTTTCCCCATACCACCAAGCAGTTAACAATTCTGACACTACCTGTCTGGAGATAGTGTCAGATCTCACAGATTAAGGGCTCAGTCCTACAAGGACTGCCCCCCCCGCCACCTACCCCAGATGCCAGTTGCAAGTCCAGGTTGTCACTTCTGCTATATATTGGAGGTTCCAACAACCCCCTCTTTGGGTTTGATTAACTTGATAAAGTGGCTCACAGAACTCAGAGAAACATTTTACTTACTAAATTGCCGGTTTATTCTAACAGGATATAACTCAGGAATGGCCAGATGGAAGAGATGCATAGGGCAGGGTATGGGGAAAGGGATGTGGAGCTTCCATGCTCTCTGAGTACATCTCTCCGAATCTCCAGGTGTTCACCAACCCAGAGGTTCTTCGAACCCCTCCCTTTTTGGGTTTTTATGGAGGTTTTGTTGCTGAACATGGTTCGTTTTCTCCCGTTACCCAGAAACCAATGACCAAAATGACGAGATTGCAACAGAGAGAAGGTTTTAGTCGTATGGCAGCCAAGTGAGGAAGCGAGAGAACGAGTCTCAAATCCACCTTCTCTAAAATGGGGACTCAGGGATATTTGTAGGGAAGGGTGGCAAGGTGGTCTTTAGTGAGGAGATAGATGATTGGAGGTGAGGTACTTGATGATCTGCACAAGTGTAGTCAAATTTCATGCATCTTCATAGGATGCATGTTCACAAAATGGTGGCATTAGCATGATCTGAAGGTGGAGTTTTTAGCCTCTTGATGTCAAAAGGTCATTTATCAGCCACCTGCACAGGCCTAGTTGATGAATTGGTGGTCTCAACCGGCCTGAACTGGACAAAGGGTCCTAATGCTTGAAAAACAGCTCAAACATCTGTTACCATGGTGACCCAGGCGCCAGGGAGATGTTATTTTTAGGAACGTAGTGGGAGTTGGATAGTGTATTGCCTAAGCAGCACAGTTAACAATGGGTAGGTGAACAACTAGAAGCTATAATTAGTAATTGCAAAAAAAACTTTAGTTACTGGCTACCTAGTCATCAATGGCTGTTTACTGGTTTCAGCTTTATTACATAAGCATGATTGATGAAATCTCTGGCCATTGGTGATTGAACTCAATCTCCAGCCCCTCTCACCTCCTTGGAGGTGGGGTGAAATGGGGAGGGGAGGGCTGGACTGAAAGTTATAACCCTCTAATCACATGGTTGATTCCCCTGGCAACCAGTCCCCCATGCTTAGGTTACCTAGAGGCTTCCCCAAAGTGACCTTATTAACATGACAAAAGATACATTATTTTGCTCTCTTTACTTAGGAAATTCCAAGGGTATTAGGAGCTCTGTGCCAGGATTGGGGACAAAGACCAAATATATATTTCGTATCGTAAATCGAAATATCACATCAGATCAGCTCTTAAAAAGCATAAACTAGTACATTAAAGGAGAAAGAGACACATTAATAATTTGAGACTTGAACATTTTCCTCTCCATCCAAGACAGATCATATTCATGAAAAATTAGCAAGAAATATAGGATACCTTAAAGCATGATCAAGAGTGGATCTTATTTCTATCAAACTCTATACCCTGACATAGGGGGACTGTCTTCTTTTTAAGTGCAGGGGGACTATATCTTCTTTTTAAGTGCACAAGGAACGTTAATGAACATCGAACATATCAGAGGTCAACAAAAAAAATCTCAGTGAATTCCGAAGGATAGAAATAATAAAAACAGCATTCTCTGATCACAATGCAATGTATTAAGAATGAACAAACTCAATCCAGAAACAGCAAGAAAGGAGAAAAATGATTAACAGAAAACATTGGATAAATAGTGTCAAATTACGAAACTGAAACAATTTATTAATGAATTTGATGTCCTTTATTCAAGGTTAAACAGTCCATGGAATGTGGGCCTACAGTGCCTTACAAGCAGTGGAGCACTGTTCCCCAGGGATTTTGGGCAAGAGGGATTTTTATAGAGCATTAGTAGTGACAATATGGAAACAGGGCATGATTGGCTGGGGCTGCCTGTCAGACCTTATTTAGAAAGATTAAGAAACAAGGAATTAAGTATAGAGTCCAGAGTAGGCTTGGCATTTGGAGATTGGCCAACTGGATATACTGTTTCTTGCCAAGGGGAGCATATATAGGAACGTGAAAGTTCAGTTTGCTGATGTGACACCCCAGGCAGAAGTGGCTCCATCTCAGGCTTAGAAATTTATTTCAACAATAGGAAACACAAAGATGATAGAAGAAATTGATATATTAGTGATCAAAATAAGTGGCAGTGGATTGCACGTAAAAGTACATGACTGAGATTGTGATGTGGGGAAGAAAATAAAATTCAGGTATATGCTATTTACAAGAGATGTGTAAGTAGTAAAAGGATATAAAATGAGTCAGGTAATCAGCAGTCCTCCTCATTCCCCACCCCCAAAAAAAGCTAGGTAACTTAATTAAAAGTACAGTCGTGTGCTGTCAACGATGGACTGCATATATGAGGGTGGTCCCAGAAGATTTTAAAGGAGCTGAAACATTCGTATCACTTAGTGATGTGGTAGCTGTTGTAACACTGTATATCACTCACTTGTTTGTAGTGATGCTGATGTAAACAAGCCTACTGTGCTGTCAGTTGTATAAAAGTATAGCACGTACAATTATGTACAGTACATAATACTTGATAATGATAATAAGTGACAATGTTATTAGTTTATGTATTTACTATACTATTTATTGTTATTTTAGAGTGTACTCTTTCTACTTATTAGAAAAATGTTTGCTGTAAAACAGTATGCTGTGTTACGGCAGCAGCAGCTGCCTCATACATTTCCTGTTTACTGTCTCTTAATTGCATTATTTTCTCTTGTGCTTGATTTAATCTCGTGTTGTTTTGTTCATCATGGCCCCTAAGCTTACAAAAGCCACTGCTAATGTTGCCAGTAAGAGGCCACCTTGAGTGATTGACCTGGAAACGAAATTAAAAGTGATTAAGGATTACGAAGGTGGAAAATCAGTGATGGTTTTTGCTTCTCAGTCAGGCATGTCCCATTTCACCATAGCTATCATCCTGAAGAACGAGAACGAAGGGATGGAAGCTGTTAAATGATCTGTTTCACCGAAGGCAGTGAGACTAACAAAAATTCTAGAAGGACCTATACGAGACATGAGGAAACTTCTTATGTAGACCAGCCATAGAAGCGTTTTCCTCTCAGCACCGTGATGATCACAGCCAAAGCAAAAAATTTGTTTGCGATGGTGAAAGAAAAGGCTAGACCCAACTATGATGTTGAATATACTGCTAGCTCTGGGTTATTTAGATGATTCAAGAATCGTTATTTGTTACATAACGTGAAAGTGAGTGGTGAGTCTGTGTGTGCTGATGTGAAGGCAGCTGAAGCATTTTTGGAAACTCCAGATAAACTGATTGTGGAGGAAAATTACTTGCCAGAGCAAATATTCAACATGGATGAAATTTCCCTATTCTGGAAATGGATGCCTGAAAGGACTTTCATCCATGAGGAGACGAAGTCAATGCCTGGTTTCAAAGCTTTAAGGGTAGGATAAAAGTTTTGCTTGGAGGCAATGTTGCAGGCTACAAATTGAAACTCTTTGTGATCTGGCACAGTGAAAGCCCCAGGGCCTTCAAGCATATCAGTAGGCACACACTGCCAGTCTACTACAGGAGCAATAAGAAGTCATGGATGACCCAGCTCCTCTTCCAAGATGCCCTCCTGAATTGCTATGCTAGCAAAATGGAGAAGAACTGTTTGGAGAATAATGTATCTTTTAAGATTTTGCTTTTTGTTGATAATGCTCCCAGACATCCTCCTTTTATTGGTTATCTTCCTCCTAATATCAAAGTGGTGGTTCTTCCT
Organism: Ceratotherium simum simum; assembly: GCF_057802395.1. Lineage (NCBI taxonomy): Eukaryota > Metazoa > Chordata > Mammalia > Perissodactyla > Rhinocerotidae > Ceratotherium > Ceratotherium simum. Next base: position 69,434,509 of record NC_141909.1, on the reverse strand, counting down.
CTAAACACCACTTGTTTGCTCCAACCATTGGAACGTGGAGTGATAGTAGCTTTTAAGGCCTATTACCTGAGGAGGATCTTTGCCCAGGTTATTGCTGCAACTGAGAAGACACTGATGCAATTCTGGAAGGATTACAACATCTATGACTGCATCAAGAACCTTGCTTGGGCTTGGGAGGGTGTCACCAAGGAATGTTTGAATGGTGTCTGGAAGAAGACACTCAAGAGGTTTGTCCGTGACTTCAAAGGATTTGCCAAAGATGAGGAGGTTGCAGAAATCAACAAGGCTGTGGTTGAGATAAGCAACTTGAACCTGGGTGTGGATTAGGATGATGTTGAGGAGCTCCTAGAAGGGGTTCCTGAGGAATTGATTAATGAAGATTTGTTGGAACTGGAACAGGAATGCATAGCTGAAGAAGAGGCAAGAGAAAAAGAAACTGCGAGAGAAGAAATAGAAGAACCTCCAAGAAAAATCAGAGTGAAGGGTTTAGCAGAAGCTTTTGCAGACCTCAGTAAGTTTCTTAAAAAGTTTGAAAACATGAACCCCAACACTGAAAGGTTTTCATTAATAGAGAAGAATGATCATGGTGCATTATCTATTTACAAGCAAATCTATGGTGAAAAACAAAGAAACCAAGCAAACTACCATGGACATATTGCTGAAAGGAGTGACACCTCCTCAAGAAGAGCCTTAGGCAGATCTTTCAGGAGATTCCAGACGAAGGCATTTTTATCATAGGAATTGACAGCTCACGTGTGTTAATGTCCCTGAAGACCTTCCAATGAGACAAGATATGGAGACAGTGATATTGATGATCCTCACCTTGTGTAGGCCTAGGCTAACGTGTGTTTGTGTCTTAGTTTTTAAAGAAAAAGTTTAAAAAGTAAAAAAAAGAAAAAAATTTAAAAGCAGTAAAAAGCATATAGAATAAGGATATAAAGAAAGCAAATATTTTTGTACAGCTGTACAGTGTGTTCGTGCTTTAAACTAAGTATTATTACAAAAGTAAATAAATTAAAAAATTAAGAACTTTATAAAGTAAAAAAGTTAGTAAGCTAAGGTTAATTTATTATTGAAGAAAGAAAGAATTTTCTTATAAATTTAGTGTAGCCTTAGTGTATAGTTTATAAAGTCTACAGTAGTGTACAGTAATGTCCTAGGCCTTCACATTCACTCACCACTGATTCACTGACTCACCCAGAGCAGCTTCCAGTCCTGCAAGCTCCATTCATGGTGAGTGCCCTGTACAGGTGTACCATTTTTTATCTTTTATACCATATTTTTACTGTGCCTTTTCTATGTGTAGATTTGTTTAGATACACAAATACTACCATTGTGTTGCAATTGCCTACAGTATTCAGTAGAGTAACATGCTGTACAGGTTTGTAGCCTAGGAGCAATAAGCTATACCATATAGTCTAGGTGTGTAGTAGGCTATTCCGTCTAGGTTTGTGTAAGTACACTCTATGATGTTCCAACAATGATGAAATTGCCTAATGACGCTAACCACACATTCTAGTTGTTAAGCCGGGTGTGACTGTATACAAATTTGACTTTAATATAAAATGGATAGAGTCACTAAATTATTACATTTTAGTTCACTCATGTGGAAAGAATGTAAGTGATTTTAATTCCACCAAGCATATGATTGTTTGTATGTTCCCACATGGTTCAGGAACATTACACCTTGAAATTTCCATCCATGTACATTTTATTCCTTAACTTGAAATTTGGTCTGACTTAGATATAGTAGGATGCTTTATCTTCTGATCTAGATCATAAGGCTGTTTTCAAGTCTTTTGTGAATTGCAGGATGTTTGAAATAGTTTGCTGTGATGAAAATGGAAATTAAAGGGAAAAAAACAATGGACAACTAGACTTGGGTATGCCACTACCCCTGACAAACTCTGTTATTTCCTCTTGAATAGTTTCTTGTTTCATTAATGCCCTTTAAGACCCTAATGTCCCATTTAGAAAGCAGTCCTTGTGGGTTAGGGATATCGCCAGATTTTTGCCTCTATAGAAAATGTCAGTGTATTTATTTGATTTACACAATAGCTTATTTATTTCAGCAAGTCTACTATGGTATTCCCAATGGGTTCATGACCTGATAAAGGTGCTAACTGGTTGAAGATCCAAAATAAAGAGTAGTTAGAATAAACAGTGCTTGCCTAGACATTGGAAATTACTCATCTGAAAAGAGAGTAATGGGATAAACAATGTGAATTTGCAGAAGTTGATGTAATGCAATTATGCATGATAGAAAGAAAATAGAGTTGTCTTTATTTTTAAAAAGCTGAAGAGAATTAAAAAATGAATTAATGTATTATTATGACACTTATTGTCTTTCCAAATTTTTCATTACTTTATTTATTAGATATCTATCATGGATACAGCTAATATTGATTACCATCTTTGTGTCAGGCACTGTGCTGAGTGTTACAGGTAAAATGGTGAACTGTATTTTGGGAGATAATTATTCTTTTTTTTGGCATATTTTGTATCAGTGTTTGTTGTAGAGTATCTTTTCAAGGATTATGGTATAATAAATAGCCTTTAAAGAGATATTTAGGCATAGGGTAGATTTGTTTCCTAACCATGGTAATAAAGATATCTTTCTCTAAGGCAAAGATTGGTCAGGCTTGCTAGCAGCCCCTTTAAAAGATTGGAGTTTTCTATGTGTGCATCATCCACTTGGGTTTGCCTCTGCATCAGCCTTGTGGGACTTTGAGGGACAGGGAACCAATGCAAACATAAAGCTCATACAGCCTGCTGTGCTTAAGTAATGAAATCCTTTGACTCTGACCCAGGAGCCTCCTGTCTTTGCCAGCATTTATGAAACTGGCAGGCTAATTTGTTAACTTGTAAATAGGGGAAAATCTCAGATCCTTCATGGTTCTTGACCCGATAGAGACTGGGTTTTTGATCTTAAAGGATTTGTATTCTGGTGGAGGAGAAACTCCTCCTCCACTAGACTGTTTCACTGTGAAAGAGTTAATTACTGTACACAGAAATAGTTAATTACTGTACATTGTGATAATTGTTATCGTGAAGTACAGTTATTTTGGAAGCACCTAGCAGGAGCACTTAACACAGTTAACCTAGTTAAGGAGAGTCAAGGAATGCTTTCTGGATGAAGTGACATGATAAGAACTAGAGGATGAGAATCAGTTAGCCAGGCAAAAGACATGGGTAGGAAAGAGGTTATACTTTTTAAGATGTATGTACATAATTGCCTTTGGCTTTTCTTTGTTTTGTGTTTATGAATTACCTTACTATTCACATTTTAAACTCCTGGAAGACAGATACCATTTCATATCCCCCACAGTTCATTCTGTACTGTTTCCTCATGGTTAAGGTATATTTCTTCATTTCTTGTAAGCTGCATATAGTTGAGTTTTTGTTCTTAAAAAAAGTATATCCAGTTTGACAATCTTTGTCCTTAAATTGGAGTTTTTAGTCTCTTTACATGTAATGTAACTATTGGTGGATTTGGCATTGAAGGTACCATATTACCATTAGCTTTCTATTTGTCTTGTCTGTTCATTATGTTTTCCTCACCTTTCTTGACTTCTTTTGGATTTAAATATCTTTCATTATTATTCAACACCACTCTCTATTAACTTTTAGAAATATATTCTTTTGCTGTTCTTTTAGTGGTTACCCTCAATATTATCATGTACATCTTTGATTAATTAAAGGGCGAAATAAATCCATTCTTTTTATCCCTCTTTCAATTTCAGAGCTGTTTTCATTTATTTTAATCTTTTGTGTCTTTTAAACCCTCTTGGCATTGTTGTTATTGATGCATATAGTAAATATTTATTTAGATTTACCCATATATTTACCCTTTTCCTAATTTTTATTTCTTCCTGCTTCTCTAAGCTTCCATCTGTGATTATTACTTTTTACCTGAAAAGTACATTTTAGTATTTTCTTTATTGAAAATCTCTTGGTTACAATCTCTCTCTCTCTCTTTCTGTGTATATGTGTGTGTGTGTGTGTGAAAGTGTTTTATTTGCCCTTCATTTTTCAAGGATATATTCCTGGATATAGAATAAAAGTTAGTAGTTTTTTCCTTTCTTCACTTGGAAGATAAAATGACTTCTATTGTTATTTTCTGACTTCTATTATTTCAGTTTTAAAACAATGTTTTGCTCTCTCTTTGAAGGTAATGTGTTTTCTCCACTTTGCTACTTTTGAAGATACTTCTTTGTCTCTATTTTTTTTTAGCACTTTTCCTCTGATGTGCAAAGATACGATTTTTTTTGTATTAGTGAACTGAATGATAGATCAGAAGTGATTCTTGAATCTATAGCTTAATTTCTTTAAATAGCTTTGAAAATTTCTTTGCCAATATGTGTTCAAATAGGGCCTCTGCTTCAATTTTTCATCTTATCCTTCTGGAGGTCTAATTATACATATGATAGATCTGTTCATTGTATTCCACATCCCCTTTTTCCCTCTATTTTCATCCTTACTTTACTCTGTGCATATGTCTGAATATTTTCTTTTGATGTGTGTTCTAGTTTACTAATTCTCTCTTCAACTGTGTGTAATCTACTGTTGAACCCATCTTTGAGTTATTAAATTAAGTTGTTTTATTTTTCAGTTCTAGAAAGTACATTTTATACTCTTCAAATTTCCTGTTAGCTGTTGAAATCCTCAATCTTGTTTTTTAATTCTTTGAACATATTAGTTATGATTAGTTTAAATTCTGTGTCTGATAACTCCATGATCTAGTCATCTGTGTTGCTTTAGTATCTAGTCGCCTCTATGTTGTTGTTTTCCTTGACTTTCATTCCTTTGTTTTCTTTTAGTATGACTGGCTATTTTTGATTGAGGCCTGAACAAAGTACATGAAAAGTTGTAGAGGCTTTGGATGCTATTACCTTCCTCCAGAGAAGATTACTTTTGGTTCAGGCTGGCACCTAGGCTTAAGATCCTAGCAATCTCAGATTGTCATAATCCAAGCAGAAATTGAGATGACTTGAATTTATGCTTGGTCTCTGCAAGGGCTTGTCTCTTTCTTTCTTTTTTAATTGATATAAAATTTACATTACATATAATTTACCATCATAACCATTTTAAAGGGTACAATTCAGTGGTTTTTATTACATTTATAATTTTGTACAACCATTACCACTGTCTAATTACAGAATATTTCTGTCACCTCAGAAAGAAAGTCTGTACTTCCCAGCCCGCATCTCTCCATCCCCTGGCAACCACTAATCTATTTGTCCTTGTGGATTTGCCTATCCTCAACGGAATCATACATTGTGGTCTTTTGTGACTGGCGCCTTTCACTTAGCATGTTTGGGCTGGTTTTTTTCCACCTTTACTCCTGGGGAGTAGCTCTTCAGGGTAGCAGGCAAAAAGCCTGGGGTGTTTACAGGAATCTTTGCTTTGTAAGTTTCTGAACCATAGTTTTTGTCTCACTATTCCCATGGATAGGTTAAAATTTATGTTCAGATTCTCAACCTTTCGACTGTTGCTTTTGCAGTGGGCCTTTGCCTTGAGGGGAAAAATAGCTCTAATACTGGCTTTACTTCCCTGAGCTTTCTTTCTCTCTCGATCAGGCTTTACAGTTCTTCATTGTCTTGGTAGCTCTCTGATGTCTTCAAATATTGTTTTATCATATTTTGATCATTTTTTCTAATTCCTGGTGGGAGCACAGTGGGATTGGGCTGCGTAAATTTTGCTGAAGGACTAAATTCATTTATCCAACTAGTATTTATTGAATGGCAAATAAGTGCCAGGTGCTGGAAGTAAAGCAGTGTACAAAGCAAACAAAATTCTCTGCTCGCATGGAGGTGACATTCTAGGGACAGGTGGTATGAAATAAACACCCAGCTAAAATACATAGTGTATTAGAAGGTGAAACTTTCTATGGAGAAAATAATGTGGGAAAGAAGGATAGAGGGGGTCCTGGGGTATTGAGAGCTGTTTAAATAGTTTAGGGAAGGCCTGTCAAAAGGCAGCATCTGAAGAGAGACCTGAAGACTGAGTCATGTCGATGTCAGGGGAAGACCATGGCAGGCAGAGGGAGCAGCAGCAAGTAGGCACAAATGAGTGGACAGTGTCAAAACAACAGTATGGCTGGAGCAGAAGTGAGGCTAATAGATTAGATCTGAGAGGTAGAGGATGGGGCAGATCATGTAGAGTGCTGTACGAGTTTGGATTTTATTAGAACTGAGCCGGGAAGCCATTGGAGTGTTTTGAGCAGGAGAGAGACTTGATCTGCTTAACACTCACTTGGATTCTGTTAAAACTGGTGTTGAGAATAAACTCTAGGTGGTGAGGGTAGATGCAGAGAAACCACTGAGGTTCTTTCAGTAACCCAGACAAAAGATAGATATTGTTTCAGATCACGGTGGTAGCAGTAGAACTAGTAAGAATTGGTCAGATTCTAGATATATTTTGAAGGCACAGCTGATTGGATTTGCTAGCCATTTGGGTGTGGGCATGTGAGAAAGAGAGGAGTCAAGGATGGCTCTGAAACTTTTGGCCAGACTAACTGGAGGGTTGGAGAATTGCCATTGACTGAGACTGGGAAATTTGCTAGAGGATATAATATGTGGATGGGAGGCAGAGAAGATCAGGAGTTTGTTCTTGACCCTGTTAAATTTAAGATGTCTTACCCATATAAGAGGAGATGACAAGAAATCAATTGGATATGTGAGGTTGGAAATGATCTGAGCTGAAGATATACATTTGTGAATTAATGGTATTTAGTTGATATTAAAGGCCATGAGATTTAATTTAATGAAGTCATCCAGGAGTGGATATGGACAGAGAAGAGATGCAAGTAGTGGGACCCAGGGAAATTCTAATTTATAAGTCCTGGGGATGAGGAGGATTCAGTAAAGAGGAGTAGAGAAATAGGCTGTTGACTGAAGGGTGAGGTGGAGTCAATGATTTTTTTTAAGATGAGGTAGATTTTAGTGTGTTTGTATGCTGATGGGAATGATCCAGTAGAGGGAATGAGTCAGCCCCTGATGATGCAGGGACACAGATGTTGGGAACAATTCTTGGAGCTATTTTCTTGAAGGAGGGAAAGGGTATGAAATACGGAAGGCAAAGATGGAAGAGTTGGCTTTATATAGGAGCCTAGATGGTTCATCCATGAGAAGAGAAGGGAAGGCAGATTATATGGGTACACTTGCAGGGTTAATGTGATAGAAGATGACAAAGTTGTTTTCTGATCGCTTCTATTTTGTTAGTGCAAAAGGCAGCTAGCCATTACTAGAGTAAGGGTGGGGCAGGGGATCTTGGAAGTTTAAGCTGAGAAAAGAAGCTGTAAAATAGTCATAACAGAAAGTAAATAGACTAGGGAAATGTAGGGTGGTAGAGGAGTGCTGAGTTAACTTCACTTTCTCTTATATAAATTGAAAGAATTTAATTAGATCCATCTCTAAACTTTTTATTATTTTGTGATATTGTTGGAGAGAAAAACTTTTCCTCTGCCCTCTTAGGTTTAGTGACCTAGACCTAAAGAGAGGTTTTAACAGGAGAGATTAACAGGAGAAGAGGAATACAAATTTATTAGTGTTTTTACATGCATTGTACATGGAAAAGAAGTGAAACTCAAAGAATTTATATGCCCTTCTTAACAAAGGAAACAGAGATTGGGCTCCAAGGGATGATACATGGTGGGGAAGTGACTAGGCAATCCACGAGAGGACTAATGGAAGATAAGGGTTATTTTAGTAGTTTGTTAATGCAGACTCATCTTGTTGCCGGCTCTCCATCTTCAGTGATAAGGGTTGCTCTTCTCATCCTAGCACAGGAGAGATGGGATATTTTTGCCACTTTCACAAGGTAAATATGTCCTGCTTTTAGGCAGATAAAGGGAGGGCAGAGAACTCTTCCTGTATCTGTTGATTCTTAATTGCTTTCAGTTAAAAATAATCCTTATGCCAAAGTGGCATATTTTGGGGTGGCATATCCTGATCCTCTTCAGTATGAATAAGTAATTGACTCCCACACTCTGAATACTATATAGATTATTGCTGTTATTTGTTGCGACTTAGTTTTCAAACAGTAAAAACAACTCTTTGATCTAGATATAATATTAAACTGAATTCTCTGTGAATTATATAGTACATTAGTTGATGTAAATGTGACATAAAAATACAAACTTTATTTCTAATAAAAATTGTTTTGATATTGATTTCTGTTATAGTTTAAGCTATAGATCAAGGAAAACTGAAGTAATTGCCCATAGTTGAGAACTCCTGTATGAACTATGTACTGATCTTAATACTTCTAAGAATTTCTAAGAAATATTTATAGAAGCTGAGTTTAGGTATATATCTTCATTTCAGGGATTATTCATTTTAGGCTAGATGATGTTTTACTTAGATTTAATCATTAACAGTTATGGTATTGTATTTATAAGAGAAATTACTAATTTTTATGCCTTGTATATAATGGGTATTTATATTTTCTGAAAAGCAAAACACTTTCTTTGTGATTTTTTTACTATCTATAAGTTTTTGGTAATTTTGTTTTTTTAAAATAATGTTATTCTGATATTTAGTAATATTAATCACTTGTCATTTAGATCTGTTGATCGGCACATAGCGCTAATGAAGTTCAAGTCATGGATGTTATTTCCATGTGAACCAGTAAGTTTTCCTCCTTATTTTCTTCTGGCTGCCATCTCATACTGGAAAAATAGGGGAAATTAATGTTTATTGAGTACCTACTCTAAGCTGGTCACTGTTAGACATTTTACATGAAGTAGCTTCTTTAATTATCCAACTTCCCTGTGAGATAGGTGGTGTTATATTGCCAAGTCATGAATTTATTAAGTGGCAGAGTTGGGATTTGGTCTCAAGTTGGCCTGACTCCAGAGATTTGTGCTGTGATCAATTGTGGGTCAGTAAAAACCATTTTTTACATAGCATTTAAGAATAAAACAGTGGTTTTTAGCCTTGTGCTAGTGAATTGTTCCTTTTCTTCTTGGTAAGTGTCATCCTTAATCAATATCTTCCTGGATTCTATCACCTTGCTTTAATTAGCTTTTGTTTTATTTTCTGATTAGGAACTTGATAAATTTCCATGTTATGGAAAGAAGAGAAATTGTATAAGGAAAGGACTGCTTAGGATATTATGGAGTGGAACTAGAGGTGGGAAGTTGAATGGCATTAGGTTTGCTTCTGATTCTGTGCCTAAGCGATAGGTTATTTTTGTGGAAGGATTATCAGGAATTCTTTTATCAAATAGGCTAGAATGGATGACAGTCCCTTTCCAAGAAGTTGAAGTTTTGAGAGGTGTGTTCCGTGTTATATACACGCATTCTGTACTGCTAAAAGACAATTCTTAGGTTATTTAAAACTTTTTTTGTTCTTGCATTTTTTCTTTTAATTTTTCATCCATAATACAGACTGTTATTCCATGGGAAGGAAATTGTAAAGAAAAGCCTGGGAGAGGTGAGGCCTGTGAAACCTTGAGTAGTTCAAGAAAGTTGTTATATTAGGGGGATTTTAGGTAGTAGCTCACTACCCATAACCCGTGACTTGGATTAACACACTTTAATAACTGTTTAGTTTTGTAAAATGAGCCCAGTAGTACATGTAATTAGTGAATTTTTTATTTCTGAGTTCCAGAATTCCAAGATTATTTAATCATGACAGACATGAATAACAAAGTGATAATGAAACATAAAATAAAAATAACTACTTCCTACTTCTTTTTATTTAGATGTTTTTGTTTTCCTTCCCAAACTAAAGCTTTATTGCACTTATCTCATATGTGCACAAAATTTACTTTAAAAAGGCAGTTGTTTATTTCTGTGGCATGATTCCAGCTGTTCATGATATATGTTGGTTTCTGTATTTGATCTAAGGAATTCTTTTTTTTTTTTGTGAGAAAGATCAGCCCTGAGCTAACATCTGATGCCAGTCCTCCTCTTTTTGCCGAGGAAGATTGGCCCTGGCTAACATCCATGCCTACCTTCCTCTACTTTATATGGGATGCCGCCACAGTGTGGCTTGACAAGCGATGGGTCAGTGCGCGCCCGGGATCCAAACCTGTGAACCCTGGGCTGCCAAAGCAGAGTGTGCCACCTAACTGCTGCGCCACCGGGCCAGGCCCTGATCTAAGAAATTCTTAAAAAATAAATACCAAAAGCCAACAAATAATGTATATAACTACTTTTCACTCTTTTGCAATATTAGTTTTCCTTCATGTGAACTAAAGCATTATATTACTCTACATAACTAATGTCATATTAAATGATAAAACAATGAATGTGGTTTAATTCAAGTCATGTGGCTGGAAAAAACAAAAATTATGAGAAAATAAGCCTTAAGAATGACATTATGAAGATTAAGAATACTTATAATTGCAAAAATATTTTAGAATTTAAATTCTGCATTTTAAAACTTTTCCATATATATGAATAAGACCCATATTATAAAAATTCTTCTGTGTGCTCTATTAGAGAACTTACATAATAGCCTTTATTTGACTAAGAATATGTATAACAGTGATTTATGTGTGCAGAGTTTATTTATGTGCAGGTATATTTATGACTTAATTTTGAGATTCAGATAAAAGAATGGAATCTAGATTTTAGTTTTTCTTATATAATTGTTGAGTATCTTTTATCATCTATTTAAAAGTCATCATTCATTACACAGTTACATTTAAATTGAGGCAAATAACTAGAATAAATTTATATTTTTATATCAAAGCAGTCAACTCTTAAAAACCTCAGATATTCAATTATTATTTACAATTAGAATTTAAAAGGTTAGAAATGAAATGCATTGTGCTTTCATATAACTTTTGTGAGTTAGACTTTGATGTGAATGATTCCATATAATTTCTTTGTAAATAGACACTGCTGTATGTGTGTATGTGTATGTGTGTGTATATATATGTATATACACAAACTAAAATATATAATGAAGATTATTTGTGAAGGGATTTTTAAGTTTTATGGTGAAAAATGGAGTTGATTACTTTTTGTTAGAATCTAAGTATTAATATATCTAACTGCGAAATATACTTTGTAGTAATTGATTCGTTAGCTACTTGAATTCCTTGGACCTCTCACATGAAAGTTACAACATTATGTATCAGGCACTGAAGTAGGCACTAGGATCTATAATGGAGAGCAATACTAGGACACTGACTTCTAGGAGCTTATATTTTTTTATGGGAGACAAATAATATACACATAAATCAAGTATAGAGTGTAGTTAGTGTTATGAATGAAATAATGTGTTTTGATATAGAATAATGGAGACATACTTTAGGTAGAGTAGCCAGTGAATGTCTCTTTGAAGAAATGGCAACTCTGAGACCTGAAATATGAGAAAGACCTCGCCCTGCAAAGAGCCAGTGAAAGAGCACTGCAGACAAAGGGAACAGTGAGCCAAAGGCCTGGGAGTTGGGGGACACAAGACCTATTGAGGAACTGGTCAAAATCTGAGTGATTGGAGCCTGTAATGAGCAAAGGGGAGAGCAAAGTGAGATGAAATTGATGAGGCAGACATGAAGAGGTATTCAAGTTTTACAGACTATGAGAAAGAGCTTGGATTCTGTTAGAGGAGCCGTGGGAGGTTGTTGAAAGGCTTTCAGCTAGAGGAGTGACATTTATGTTTTAAAAAGATCATCTGGGTGCAGTGGAAAGGGGCAGGGGCAAAGGAAGTGAAAATCTGGTGTAGTGGTTTGTTCACAGTAGCTACACAGCTATTTTTTTTTTTTTTTTCTGTGAGGAGATCAGCCCTGAGCTAACATATGATACCAATCCTCCGCTTTTTCTGCTGAGGAAGACTGGCCCTGCGCCAACATCCGTGCCCATCTTCCTCCACTTTATATGGGATGCCGCCACAGCATGGCTCAACAAGCGGTGCATTGGTGCGTGCCTGGGATCCGAACCGGGAAGCCCCAGGCTGCCGCAGCAGAGCATGCGCACTTAACTGCTTGCGCCTCTGCGCCGGCCCCTTGCCAGTGTGTCTCTTTCCATCCTTTTGCTTTTAACCAGTTTCTTTATACTTTAATTTGGGATTGGCAAACTATTACCCATATACTAGCAGCCTGATTTTATAAATAGTTTTATTGGAATACAGCCGTACCTCTTCATTTATGTATTGTTTGTGGCTGCTTTCAAGTTACAAATGCAGAGTTGAATAGTTATGATGGAGACCATATGGCCTGGAAGTCTAAAATCTTTACTATATGGCCCTTTAAGAAAAAGTTTGCTGACTTCTACAATTTTTTTTTTATGTATAGACTATAGTTGGATTGTGTTATATATTATACATTCTTATAATCTCTGCCTTTTAAGTGGTGGTTTTAGATTATTTACATTTACTGTAATTATTAATATGGCCACATTTCAGTCTGCTGTCTTTGCTATCTTCTATTCATCAAATCTCATTTTTTGTTTTCCTTTTTCATATCTGGTTTTGGATTAGTTGAATATTTGTTGTGATTCCATTTTATGTCTGCTATTGATTTATTAACTATACCTATTTGTTTCTTCAAAATAATTTTTTTAATTAGAACTTTAACTTTTTAGAGTAGTTTTAGGTTCACAGCAAAACTGAGAGAAAGGTACAGAGATTTCCCATATACCTCCTGCTCCCACACTGCATAGCCTCCCCCATTATTAACATCCCCCAACAGTGTGGTGCGTTCATTACAACTGATAAACCTACATGGATACATCATAATCACCCAAAGTCCATAGTTTACGTTACGGTTTGCTCTTCGAATCGTACATTTCTATGCATCTGACAAAAGTATAATGATATGTATCTGCCATTATAGAATCATACAGGGTATTTTCACTCCCCTAAAAATCCTCTATGCTCTATTTATGCCTCCCTTCACCAACCCCTGGCAACCACTGATCTTATCATCTCTATAGTTTCGCCTTTTGCAGAATGTCATCTACCTGAAATCACACAGTATATAGCCTTTTCAGATTGGCTTCTTTTCACTTAGTGATATGCAATTAAGTTTCCTCTGTGTCTTTTCATGGCTGCTGGCTCATTTCTTTTTGGGACTGAATAATATTCCGTTGTCTAGATGTATCATAGTTTATACATTCACCTACTGAAGGATGTCTTGGTTAATTCCAAGTTTTGGCAATTATGAATAAAGCTGCTATAAACATCCATATGCAGATTTTTGTGTGGCATAAGTTTTTAGCTCCTTTGAATAAATACCAAGAAGTGCAATTGCTGGATCGTATGGTAAGAGTATGTTTAGTTTTGTAAGAAACCACCAAACTGTGTTCCAAAATGGCTATACCATTTTGCGTTTCTACCAGCAATGAATGCAAGTTCCTGTTTCTCCACATCCTTGCCAGCATTTGTTGTTGTCAATGTTCTGGATATTCACCTTACTAATAAGTGTGTAGTGGTGTCTCATTATTGTTTTAATTTGCATTTCTCTGATGACATATGATGTGGAGCATCTTCTCATATGCTTATTTGCTACGCTTATATGCTTATTATATGCTTATTATGTTTGCTTTAGATAGTTATCTTTTAAGGAGTTTTCAAAATGAGAAAAAAAATCCGTATTTAAAAATAGACTTAATTCTGGCACTCTTCAATTTTTTATGTCATTTTAGATTTCCATCTGGTATCATTTTCCTTCTGCTGGAAAAACTTACTTTAACATTTCTTATAGTAAAAAATCTGCGGTCAATGAATTCTCTCAGCTTTTATTTGTCTGAAAAAATTCTTTGTTTTGCCTTTGTTTATGAAATAGATTAGGGTTTTCAGTGTTTGGCCAGGAGTTAGAATTTAAACGCATATAGTAGTTTGACTATTAACACTTTAATTTTCACTTCGTTTTACTCCTCAGTTGGCTGCCAGCAGCCAGATATACTTATCATATCTGTTTGTTATAGTCATAAAAGTGGTTATACTGCTTTTGATAAACTGCACGTTTAAAATATATTTTAAAGAAGGCACTTATTGTATGATAGGGAATTGTTTTCTCCTTCCTTCCCTAGAGTTTTTATGGTCTGTATTTGTAGCAGCATTTGTTATACTCTTGGGTATAGTTATTTCTATACCGTAGAAAGATTGCCAATATGAACTGCTTGCAGAGAGGACTGGTGTGAAAGAAATAGGAAAGAAACAAGTAATTTTCTGTTTTTCTTGCCTTAGTTTGTCAGCTGGCTTTAGGATCATTAACTTTTATTATGTTTATGTCCAAATTATAAAGTATTTTCTTGTTATTTACCAAACACTTATATAAAAATCATTTATTATGCATGCTGATGTTTAACAGCAGATCTTGAAGGTTAGATGACTGGTGGAGGTATATATTTATGTCTTAGGGGTGGTCTGTCTGATATTGATATACTTCTTAATTCTTTATGATATTGACAAGACAAGACAAATTCTGATACTGAGACAAGTTTTGAGACCTTGGGCAGATTACTTAACATGCTAACCTCAATTTTCTTGTTTGAGATACTCATCTCACAGAGTTATGAGAATTAATTGAGGCCATATACATAAATTCTTGAATTAATAATTCAAGAGCTTTATAATTTAGATTATCTTCTTCTAAAAGTAATTTGATTGGCTTATAGTAAAAGACATCTGTATATTAAGAGAAAGAAAAAACATAAGCAGGAAAACAGAATAAAGGAAGGAGATAATCAAGACAAATGTAGTTACCAAGTTTTGAACAGTAATTTTTTCTCATAGATGGGCCATACTTGTTTCTTTGCGTGTCTGATAATTTTTTTTTTTTGAAAACTGGACATTTTGAATATTGTAATGTGGAAACTCTGGAAATCAGATTCTTTCCCTACCATCCTTGTGTTGTTGCTGTTGTGGGTGGTGGTGGTTGTTTGCTTAGGGACTTTTCTAAACTGTATTCCTAAGGTCTGTACTCTCTGTGGCATGTAGTCATTGAAGTCTATGTTCTCTTAGTTTAGTGGTCAGCTGATGTTTTGACAGAGTTACCTTGAATGCCTGGAGCCAAGGAAAGGAAAAAGGAAGAAAAAAATACTCTCCCCATCTTTGCAGATATGATCTATGTTGGGCCACTTCTTCAATGCTTAGTCAGGCTGTTTACAACTCTGCCTCAGCTGTTACTTCCAACTTCTGTAGAGCTTCAAGGCCAGCTACAAGTGAAGCTTAGGGTCTTTTCAGGCCTTTTCTGAACACGCAACCTGCCCTGGGCATGCATGTGGCTTTCTTGCTTCCCCACTAGACATGAGAGCTTTTAAAAGACCTTATAGTCACACATACCTCCTTTCCCCACATCTTCCTTCCCAAGCTTCCATGTCTGTCTATTGCTTGTTCCAAGTGTTGTGTCTTGCTCCAGGCTGCTGCAGCTAAGACCTGTGCCCTTAGATGCTTTCAGCAAAAGTATCCCAGCCCCAGGGATGTTCTGAGTTTGGTGAAACAAAGACAATTCTTTGTGCCTGTCCTTGAGGGATTTGCCAGACAGGCTGAGACCCACAATCACAATTCTTTGAGAATAAGGTCCTTACTGCTTCCTCTGGAACTAGCAACCGTCACCACTAATGCAGGCTACCATCCTCATGACTGTTGCCAATCTGGGATGGGGGGATTCTAGTGGGACAATGTTTTTACCACAAAACTGTAGCTGCTTCTTCACTAAGTCCTCCACTGCTTGTCTTATATTTTTGTCTTTGTTCCAGAATTCTTCAGAAGTTGATTCTGACAGTTTTTGCCAGCTCATTAGTGTTTTAGGGAGGTGATAGCCCTGGAGTTGCCCACTCTGCCATTTTTGATGACGTCACTCGCAACATTCTTTTTCAAAGGAAGATGTTCTAAACTGATTTCACTTAAATAATTAGAAACTGGAAGTGGACATATAGTTAAGCCTGATTTTAATAGCTAAAAATTGTGTGTAGTGTACTTAGTGTCTTACTGAGTCAAGAATATAAGCCTCCTAAATTTTACCTGTGAAACCTTACGTATTTTCCAAGTTGAAGTAGAAGAAAAAGTAAGGCAACGGAGGAGTATAAACAGGAATGAGAAAACATCATCTTTGGCTTTGTGTTCATCTCTGGAGCATTAAAAAAGTTATATGGTAACAAGAACAATTCATTGCTTAAGGAGAAAAGTAGAGTACAGTAGAAAGTCAGGCTTACAACTTGATGACTGACCATGAATTAGTGAAGCCTGCCTGCCAGCCTTCTTCCCTCCTTCCTGTCCTCCCATCTTCCCATTTCATGTTAAATAGTGAATTATTGTCATGGGCTTAGCACTGTGCTAGTGGTATAGATATAGTGGATAATTAGATAGAAATGATCCTTACCCTTGCAAAGTTTATTGTAATGTGGAGGATAGAAATCTGTAAACATCTTGATATCATGCAGTGATTGCTATGGTGTGCATGGGTTGTAATGGGAGTTCAGAGAAAGGCCATCTTTGTGGGTACTGGGAAGGCTTTCTGGATTAGGTGGTCTCTAAACTTGTATTTGGAGGTTTAATGAAAGTTAACAAATTTAATGGTTGGGAGAAAAGCCTATGTCATGCATAGGGAGTAACATATATGAAAAGTTTTAGGTGAAGTGAGAGATGGCATTGCAGAAACATTCCTTATAACAGTAATTAGAAAATGACAAGTAGAGGAAGCTGAAGCTGGAGTGTTAAATTGTGGCGTTATAAGCAGTGTTATCTAGTTTAGAGTTTATCCAGAAGAATAAGTTGCAAAGAAATCCAGACGGTTAATAATTGTCCACTTGGATCTGATTAATGAAAACTGAATTATCCCATATGATCCTAACTAATATTCTAAGATTTCAAAATAAAGATGTTTAAAAACTGTATACTTAAAAAAGAAACAAAAGATACTGAAATTGCTAGTAATTATAAACCTTAGTACTTCCAGAAGACAATATTTTCCCGTCAGCATTTTATATTACAGCTTTTTATATAGTAAATTTTATTTACTTTATGTGAATAAAAGCTATTACATTAAAAAAGCTCAGCTATGATATTTATTTTATATACATTCACTTATGGCCGATTCTTGAGTAGGGAACACATTGTGGATGGACCACTTTTCTTGCAGCAGCAACACTTTTTAGAATTTTAAGGAGAAGGCCTGGAGGAAATGAGCACCCTTAACTGTGCAAATAGGGTGTCACAATGACACATTCAGATTTACAGGAAGTCTCAATTGATTTATAAATCTCTTTTATACTGTGGTAACAGTGATTTTAGCTTTTTTATTGAGCTTTTTTAACTTCGTTGTGTTGCTTTCATTGCTTTTTAAACCGTTTTCCTATGAGTGTTCTTTTTTAGTATTTATTGCTAATTTTCCTGTAATTGAGCCTTCAATATCATCATCTTTCGTGCTGAAATAACTTTAAATAAATTGGTTGTTTTTCTTTATTGTGATTTACTACCTCTGGATGTTCATTTTTTACCCACAGAAATCGTTTTGTCTTTCCTCCTTTTACCCTCTACACTGTTCATAAAACACTGATTTCTACATAAAGCTACTATGACACATCCCATCTCTGTTTTTTAAGTCTATACCTCTGACTTCATAGCAGGGTGTTTAGGTGCATTTTCTAGTGTACATTAGAATCTTGGATCTGCCACTTGCGTTGTGTGTGACCTTGGTCATGTTGCTTAATCTCATTTGTCTTCAGTTTCCACCTGTGAGGAGGACAGTTACACCTTTTCCTCATAGGATTGTTAGAGAATTGTTTAAATAATAAAGGCCGATTGTTTCTACTTTTTCTTACATAATTTAGTTGATAAATTTGAACCACTCATTTATAAGTGAGGAATAAATATTTCCTAATCTTGGAATGATAGTTTCATAAGTAATTAGCCTCATTAACACTAATGTATTAAAAGTTATAATAAAGATTAGAAAGACCATCAGAAAACACAGACTCGCTCTACAACATCTACAATAAATGTTTTTATGGCTTCTGGCAAAGAAATCAGAAAGCCGTAACTGTACTTTTTTATAATTGAATGATATATTAAAAGGGGCATTGTTTTTTTAACTGTGATAGATGGAACCTTAGGCTTCACATAACAGAGCCTGATTGTTAGAATTACAGACATTAATTGTTAATTCCTTTAAAAGCAGAGTGTTTTTTCTTCCCACTGTTATTTACACATTTCATAATGGTTGTTGGTTTCACCAGACTCTACTAAAATACTTACAACTCATTTAGGAGATTAGTCTAAAAAATTCTTCATAGTGCTGCCATTTCAGTGTATAATAATTCTTACACAAATTTATTTCAGAGGCTCATAGGCTTAAACCTCAGTATCTACTTCTGTTAGTTCGGTTGGTAAGTGTTCAGATCATTGATTTTCAAACCTGTTTATTTCTCTATGTAGTTCATTTCTAGAGAGCATCTTAGTTACTGATCACTGGTCTTCAAGTTCATTGTAGTGACAGAAGTCAATTGGACATATAATAATGAATAAGTAAGCAGTTCTTTGGTAAGACCCTGGCATGGTGAAAATGATGTTTGAGTTAGTTTTGATAGATCTGTAAGTAATATCTAAGATAGTACATGAGCCACAATAATTTAACGTTTGCTAGAAACATAAGGCTTAAGCTGGCTGTTTCATGGTACTTTAGATGTATGTGATCAAGTGACTATATTTTTTAGCTCAAAGCTGGGGTTGTAAGAGAACCTGATAATAGCTAACTGAATGCTAGCTATATGCCTGACTTTGTTCCCAAGTGCATATAACCCAATTACTTTATTTAATCCTCACAACAACCCTATTAGGTAGGAACTTTTATTCCCCTATTTAGATGAGGTAACTGAGGCGAAGAGAAGTAGCCTCGTTAAGGTCACACAGCACGTGAGTGGTACAGCTAAAATCTGAATCCAGAAAGTCTGAATTCAGAGCCTCTCTCTTAACCACACTTGTAGCTATTTTTTAAATAAACCAGAAGTAGTAGGAGGAATTGAAGTTGTTTCATACACAGAAGTAAAACCAGCCTTTAACCAGAGAGAATATCTAGGTCAGTAAAAGGTCACTAGGTAGCATAAGATCTATTTCTTATAAAGTTGAATTTTGGAGCTGTTACAGCAAAAATATATAGAGTATAATATTTTAAAATCTGAGAATATTTTGGTTTTAAATTCTTAAATTTTAGAAGACTTTAAAAATATTCTTAAATGAGATTTTATTGCTTGTATGGACTTGTATGAAGACAAACTTATTAGGTTTCAGTTCTGGGTCCTCTACCTACTAGTTTTATGATCTTTTGCAAGTTACTTAAACTTTCTGTGCCTGTTATTCTGTACCTGTAAAATGAAGATAGTAATAGCTTCTTTCTCATAAGGTGTTGTGAGAGTTAAATTATTTAATATATGTAAAGCACTTAGAATAGTACTAAATGGCATGTAAGGTTAGGTGGTGGTGTTATTATTATTATTTATCCTATTTATCCCATATCATATGGTCATCCATCCTTATTAATGAACATCTTTCATTGATGGAAAATTAATTCTACGTTTCAAATCTAATTTTTAGTCCTTATCTGTCTGTAATCTTATTTTTCCTTTGCTTCCCCTTTCTCAACTACTCACAATTTATGTCTTCTTTTATGCTTTATGTAACCCTTTTTTGGATTAAGGGAGAGTATACAGATGTGTATACATATTCCTGGAATTTAGCACCTAATTAGTGCATGGGCTTTTTCTTGTCCATGGATCTATCCCTAGTTCCTAGAATAGTAAGTTCTAGTTTTTAATAAATAAAATATTTGTTGAATGAGTGAATGAATAAATGACTTCAAATTTGTCAAGCATTTTGTATATGGCTATTATTTTTTTCCTAAATTTTCCATTCTCTAGACCAAGAAGATATCCAGTTTGTCAATGTTCTTCTTTAAGAATGGTACTCATAACTGAATATAATAAGTAATATGTGATTTGATCAATAGAGAATAAGAGTATCATTATACTATATCTTTTATTCTATATGTATTTTGCTATCACTATACCTAAAGTAGCATTTTGGAGAGACAGTAGTGCCTTTGACTCATTTGCATAATGCCACAAGTCAAATATGTTGCCATTAAATCAACTTGCTTTATCAATTTTCGTATTTTTTTTAAAGTATTACAAGATATTAGATATTTCTTTTCTAAACTTTTTTTTAACATTGATTCTGTCATTTCAGCATTCACTGTAAGTTTACCAAATCAGTTTCATATTTCTTTTTTGTGTGTGTGAGGAAGATCAGCCCTGAGCTAACATCCATGCCAATCCTCCTCTTTTTTTGCTGAAGAAGAGCGGCCCTGAGCTATTGCCAATCCTCCTTTTTTTCCCCCCTTTTTCTCCCCAAAGTCCCAGTAGATAGTTGTATGTCATGGTTGCACATCCTTCTAGTTGCTGTATGTGGGAGGCTGCCTCAACATGGCCGGACAACGGTGCGTCGGTGCGCGCCCGGGATCCGAACCCGGGCTGCCAGTAGCGGAGTGCGCGCACTTAACTGCTAAGCCATGAGGCTGGCCCCAGTTCCATATTTCTGTATCTTCTACATGGAGATTAGGCCCAGCTAGTCTTTTTCTGTTACATCTCTTTTATTTGTGAGTTTGGTAATATCATAGAAGAAAGTGTATTTCATGTCTTAAAACTTATCCTTAGTGAACTCTGCATCTTCTAGTGATTATCACTTTTAAGAGCCAAACCCTTTTTTACAGGAATTTGTCCTGAATCCCCCCCAGTCGTCATATGCTCTATTTTGCTCCATTCTTCTAGATTTGAAATTGCCTTTTTCATTTTTAAAAAGATTAGATTTCTCTTTGCTAGTCCCCCCCCCCCGCTGAGGTAGATTAGCCCTGAGCTAACATCTGTTGCCAATCTTCCTCATTTTTTGCTTGAGGAAGATTAGCCATGAGCTAACATCTGTGCCAATCTTCCTCTTCTTTATATGTGAGTCACTGCGACAGCATGGTTGACAAGTGGCGTAGGTCTACACCTGGGATCTGAACCCATGAACCTGGGCCACCGAAGCAGAACACGCCGAACTTAACCACTATGCCATGGGGCCAGCCCCTTTCTTTGCTAGTTTTGATTCTTACAGCACCTTTCACTTATCTGGAGCTTTCAAGTTTTTATCAAAATTAGTTTTAGACTAGAAGACTTGAAATTTTTTGGTGTAGCTGTGCTTTCTTGCTAGTTGAATTTTTGGTATTATTTTATTGTTATAAATAACCTCCAACTTTATCATTAGTTATTGTTTCTGTTTATTTTCAGCTGGTTGGTGGAGAATTTGACTTGGAGATGAACTTTATTATCCAAGATGCTGAGAGTATAACATGCATGACAGAGCTTTTGGAGCACTGTGATGTAACATGTCAAGCAGAAATATGGAGCATGTTTACAGCCATTCTACGAAAAAGTGTTCGGAATTTACAGACTAGCACAGAAGTTGGGCTAATTGAACAAGTATTGCTGAAAATGAGTGCTGTAGATGACATGATAGCAGGTATGAGGTTATCTGACAGGAAAGTATAACTTAAGTGTTTATAAAGATTCATGTTCTTACATTTATATTCTATAAGTAATACAGATTTGTTGAAACTACCTTGATTTAAAATAGATAAATAGAAATGTATGAAAAATTTGCCTTATATTAAGGGAAAACCTGAAGAATGGAATGATAACTTCTGTATTAGACAAATGTAATTACTAATTTTGCTTTTCCAGGCTTTAGAAAGTCTCATTAATGTGGAATAAGTACTATGAAATCTATCAGAAAAATAAACAATACTTTTCTATGTAGTATTTATTTAAACCTTTACATAATTAAAATATTAAAATACATATTATAGTTCTGTATAATGAGCACTTTACCAAATTCTCCGAGCTCCATGCTCTTCAATCTGGCATATATGGAACTATGACAGGAGGTACTAAAAGCCTTAGAATAAGCATGTTGTAGTTTTTGGAAGTGTCCATTGATATTTTTTTGAGAAACTTTGTTTTAAAATAGAGCATAAAATTTATATGAATTTCAAGATAAGAATATTAATATTTGTGCTTATTGTGTTATTTTAAATAACTTTGAAATCTATGATTCATCACTGCAAATCCTTTACCTCCCTGCAAGTTCAGTAGAAATGTTTTGAAAGGTGGTCCCAGAGCAACAGTTATTCCCAGAAAATTAGTTTAGAGTTTGAAATGTCAATTTTCTTAAGCCATGAATCTTCAGCATAAGTTTCTTCTGACATAAAACGGTTTTCATAATTTTAAAAGTGCTAACATGACTCCTCACAATATCGTATCTGATCCTTAAAAGTAGTTCAGATTCCAGAGAATCCTCTGTAATATTTTGATTTATGCATTTAATTAATTTTAATACTAGTAGAACAAAACATTAAACGAGAAAGAATGGAATGAGTAGGTTAAAGATGAATGGCTTTTAAATTTAAATACAATACTTTGAAAATTGTGTTTTTCTTATAGAGTATATTAAAATATATAGAGGTAGATGTCTTCTATCTCTATTTAGAATGTTTTAGCATTCTCTGTATTAGTTACTAAGGGTTGACTTGATGAAAAATGAGATTCAAACTTAAAACATCTCTTTAACGAAGATGGTACTAATTCTGTAAATTCTAGCATTGTTTAACAAGAATCTATTTGTATAAACTTATATGTACACATGTTATACAGAACGTCACGCGATCTTTGAATCCTTACATTTGGATTTAAGCCCTTAAATTTTTTTTTTTTTTTTTTGTAAATAAAGTAGCTACCAGTTTAGGGAGTGCACCTTAGAAAATGAGCCACGATTACATACATGGTAGTTTACTGGCACATAGTTCATGAGCACTGAGATGTAACGTGATAGTAAGCGTGATAGTACCACAGAAGTTCCTATCTTCACATTTTCCATTATATAAAGTTAGTTAATTATTTTTTCTTCTCAATAATAATAATACTGACAACACAAAACTTTCAATTTTTATTTTAAGCATTGAATGTCAGAAAAATATCTCTACTTTGCTTTTTAGTAGAGAAATTAAAATTTACATGAAATACTAGTGAAGCACCAGTAGCCACCAAAAAACACTGCTAAGTTTTCACTCTGAATGTTTTATAGCTTGTTATGTTCAAAGAGGTACTTTTCATTTAATAATGTGAAGATGTTACTAGAAGGTGGTTAAACATTTGTAGTAAATTGATAAGAGAATTTCATAATCTTAGTATTTTTTCTCCTCTAAAAATCTTGTACAGAAAAGAAGACCTGTTATAATAAAAATTAAACTGAGCTTCTTGGTTATAGGTACAATAAATAAAAATTATAATAATTATGTAATTAAATAAAAATTTTATAGATCACTTTTTGTGACATACATAAGAAATGAGGTAAAAGTTTGGAAATAGAAGTTCAATTTTTTAAAGAAGTGTTTGTAGGTAAACCTTTAAGAAATCTTCTATGAAGGTTGCCATTGCAGCTAATTGCTTAAAGCTGCTTCGTATTAACTTAGGGTTTTAAGGTGCTTGATTTTTGTCTAGACTTCTTTCTTAGAAACAGATCTTCTGACTAATATGTGGTAACTATGAACATTTTTGTTACTTGAATGATGAAACATTTTATTTCATTAAAAGATCTCTCTCAAAAATGGCATATCCATGGTCACAATTTTATCATAGGATTGCTTACTTGTTGTGGCATTAAGTAAGAATTAGTCAATTATTTATTAATGAAAATAACCATATTAAATTTCTATTTTTAAATACATACATAATAAATATTTTTAAAGTCTCAAATTCCAGCTATTAATCTGTGATATTGGATAATATATATCAATAACTAATAATTTCAATTTATTCTAATCTAACCTTTTTATTAATTGATGATAAATTGTTTAGAATGTGTATTGTGTCTTGATTGTAATAACTTGTGTAGTATCTTTAATTCTTAGGAAATGCTTTAGAAACTGAGAAAATGAAGTATAAATATTTAGATGCTTAATTTCTTGCTAAGAATGGTTGATAGAGGTAATACAATGCCTACAGATGAGAAAGTAATCAGGGACAAGAGAATAAATGTTCGATTTTTCTTATCATTTTGTGAGCTGATGTGTCTCTTATATGCACATAAACACATTAATGTAATGGATTTCACTCGTAATGTGTTTAAATGATACTTCCATTTAGAGACTATTGGGTAAGAGTGAGGGCTCTGGAGCTGTACTGCCTAGGTTTGAATCCTGATCTACCTCCTACTAGAGTGTGTTCTTGGGCGATGTGATTAAGGTTTCTATGCTTCACTTTCCTCATCTTTAGAAAGGGAATAATAGTACTTACCTCATAGGCTTGTTATGAAGATTTGTGAAGTTAATGCATGTAAACCACCTGGAATAATGCCAGGCAAGGAGTAAGTGCTCAAAATTGTTGGTAATGGGCCAAGGAATATTTCAAGAATATATTTTATTAAGAATAGATAATTCTAAAAGAAAATATGGTCAACTATCACTTTTTCATTTGAAAATAACTAATTAACAATGTTAAATCATTGTACCTTTGCATATTTTTGCCTACCTTTCCCTGCATACAGCAGATTTGTGTGTGTGGGGGTGTGTATTCTGGGAACTCATAAAATCTGTTTTATGTGTTTGCTAAGAAAACTTAATTGGAATGGTAAATCTGATAGGGAAAAAATCTTAAAATTCAAATATAATTTTTTTGGTTATGTGATGAATTAAAAATTGTTAATTAAAATGGCTTTTCATGAGGACGTTTAGCTATATTAGATATAAATATATATGTAGAAATGACAATTGATAACTTTTGCTCTTTCAAAAAGCATATTACCTTGACAGATGGCAGCTCATGACTAGAGTTCAGAATAACTTTATTTTCCTTTGAAGATCTTCTAGTTGATATGTTGGGGGTTCTTGCCAGCTACAGCATCACTGTCAAGGAGTTGAAGCTTTTGTTCAGCATGCTTCGAGGAGAAAGTGGAATCTGGGTAAGCTGTGGTCAGAGGGAAAAGTATTCAATATCAGTGCATTAATACTTAATGTTCAACAATTTGTCTCTAGAGAGCTATAAACTTGAATTCGTAATGGAAATTGTTCCTCTTAAAGAGTTTAGTAAATGATTTAAAATTAATTTTCTCTCTAGTTAGAAAACAGTCCAGTGGCTAACGGGATATATTAGATATTTTTACTAAATTTGTACAATGACGTTTCTTTTTCTTGTTTCCTCAGCCAAGACATGCAGTAAAATTATTATCAGTTCTTAATCAGATGCCACAAAGACATGGTCCTGATACTTTTTTCAATTTCCCTGGTTGTAGTGCTGCGGTAAGTTTTAAATACATGTGTTTATTTTTAAGTCAGCTCTATTAAGATATAATTTATATACTATGAAATTTACCAATTTAAAACATACAATTTGATGAGTTCTGAATAGTTTTGTAACCACCACCACAATCATGATTTAGAACAAATCCATCATTACCAAAAAGCACCTTGTTTCTGTTTGAAGCCAATCCCCTCTACCCAGCCCCTCTTTCTTACAACCTCTGATTTATTTTGTGTTTGTGTAATTTTGCCTTTTCTAGAATTTCATATAAATAAAATCATACAGTGTATAATCTTTTCTGTCAGGCTTCTTTCACTTACCATAATGCTTTTGAGATTGTCCATGTGTAGCTTATCAGTAGCTTATTTGATTCCTTTTTATTCTGAGCAGTATTACATTTTGTGGATATACCACAGTTTATTTATCCATTCCCTAGTTGATGGATGTTTGGGTTTTCAGTTTTTGGCTATTGTGAATAAAACTGCTGTGAACATTTGAACATAAGTCTTCTGCAGGCATGTTTTCTTATCTCTTGAGTAAATACATAAGAGTGAGGTTGCTGGGTTTTATGGTAAATCTGTATTTCATTTCATGAGAAACAGGCAAATTGCTTTCCATAGTGGAAAATTTTAATTCCCATCAATAATGTATGAGAATCCCAGTTGATTTGCGTGTTGGACATTGTCCATCTTTTTAATTTGCGGCATTTAAATGATTATATAGTGGTACCTCATTATAGTTTTAATTTTCTATCTATCTTCATGACTGATGATGTTGAGCATTTTTTCATGTACATCTTCTTTTGTGGTGTTTGTGTTCAAATCTTCTGTTCATTTAAAAAAAATTTGGTTGTTTGTCTTAAGATCCTAAGAGTTCGTTATATATTTGGGATATAAGTTAATTTGTCAGATATGTATTTGGCAAATATTCTCTCCCAACCTGTGGCTTGTCTTTTTATTTTCTTAACAGTATTTCTTCAAGTACAAAAGATTTTAATTTTGATGAAGTCCAATTAAAATTTTCTTTCTTTTAGGCATATTCTTTCGTAATCTAAGAAATCAGTATAAACCAAGGTCACAACATTTTTTGTCTTACACTTTCTATTAAAAGTTCTGTTGTTTTAGCTCTTCCATTTAGGACTGTGATCCTTTCTATGTGAATTTTTAAAATATGATGTGAGAGAAGGTTGGAGGTTAAGTTTTATTTGTTTGTTTTGCCTGTGAATATCGAATTTTTTCGTAACCATTTGATGAAGTGACAGTCCTTTCACACTGGATTACCTTGGCACCTTTCTTGAAAGCTATCTGGCCGTGTTTGTGGGAATCTATTTCCAACTCTCTATTTGGTTCCTTTGTCCTATATTTCTATTCTCATGCCAATATCACTTTGTCTTGATTATTGTAGCTGTTTAGTAGTTCTTGAAATCAGGTAGAGTATAAGTACTCCAACTTTATTCTTCCTTTAAAAAATAATTTTGGCTATTCTAGATTGTTTGCATTTCCATATATATTCTGAATAAACTCATTAAGTTTTATAAAAAGCCTGCTATGATTTTAATTGTATTATGTTAAATCTATAGAAAAATTTGGAGAGAATAGATATCTTAACATTATTGAATCTTTGTTCATGAACACAGTATATCTTTCCCATTATTTAGTTTTCTTTGATATTTTCAGTGTTTTGTAGTTTTTAGCATACAAGTCTTAAACATCTTTTGTTAAAATTATGCATAAATATTCCATATTGTATTTGCTAGTATATAGAAATGCAATTGATTTTTTTGTATATTGACCGACCTTATATCCTGAGACCTTGCTAAACTCACTTATTGGTCCTAGCAGTTTTTTAATAGATGCCTTAGAATTATTTACAAAGATAATAATTTTATCTGTGAATAAAGCCAGTCTTATTTCTTACTTTACAATTAGTGTGCCTTTTTATTTCATTTTATTGCCTTATTGCACTGGCTAGGACCTCTGGTGCAATATTGATTAACAGTAACATTCTTTTTTTTTTTTTTTTTTTTGTGAGGCGATCAGCCCTGTGCTAACATCCGCCAATCCTCCTCTTTTTTTTTTTTGCTGAGGAAGATGGCCCTGGGCTAACATCTGTGCCTATCTTCCTCCACTTTATATGGGACGCCGCCACAGCATGGCTTGACAAGCAGTGTGTCGGTGCGCGCCCGGGATCCGAACCAGCGAACCCCGGGCCGCCGCAGCGGAGTGCGCGCACTTAACCACTTGCGCCACCGGGCCGGCCCCAACAGTAACATTCTTGATTTATTTTCAATCTTAGGGAAAGCATTAAGTATTTCACCATTAAGTATGCTATTAGCGTTAGGTTTTAAGACACCCTTTAACAGGTTGAGGAAATTCTTTTCTATTCCTATTTAATGGGAGTTTTTTAAATCATTAATATGTTGATATCAGTACTGAATTGTTTCAAATGCTTTTTCTGATTTTATTAAAATGATCATATGGTGTTTCTTCTTAATCTTTATTAATGTAGTGAATTACAATGATTGGTATTTCAGTGTTAAAGCAACCTTTGTATTCCTGGGATAAAAACTACTTGATCACTGTGTATTAACCTTTTCATCTACAGCTGGATTTGATTTGCCAACATATTGCTAATAAATTTTGCAGTTATTTTTATGAGTGATTTGGGGGTATATTTTTCTTGTAATATCTTTTTCTGGTTTTGGTCTTAGGATAATTCCTCATAAAATGAATTGAGAAGTATTCATTTCTCTCAATTGAGGAGTTTGTGTAGAAATGATATTACTTATTCTTAAATGTGTGCTAGAATTCACTATTAAAGCCATCTAGGCCTGGAGTTTTGCTTGTGAGAAGGTTTTAAACTATGAACTTAATTTCTATAATAGATATAGAGAAGTTTTCTATTTCATTTTGAGTGAGCTTTGATAGATTATATCTTTCAGTAATTTGTCCAGTTAATCTAATTTGTCAAATATACTGGCATAAAGTTGTTCATCATATCCCCTTATTATCCTTTTAATGTCTGTAGGATATGTAGTGATGTCTCCCCTTTCATTCTGGATACTGGATTTTTTTTTTCCTGATCAATCTAACTGGAAGTTTATCCATTTTGTTGTTCTTTTCAAAGAACTAGTTTTCTCAATCTGCTTGATTTCATCATTTTTGTCTACATGATAGAATTGTAGCAAGTACGTATAATTTTTGGCTAGAAGAACTGGTTTTGGTTTCTGGATCCTCTAGTTCATTATTGTGGAGGACTAGTCCCTTAATGTTTCTTGGGTTACTTTCATGTAAAATATTAGTACTTTATCATGGAATAGGGTTATTGTGAGCCTGTAATGAAATAATATACAATTAAGCATTATATTGGTTGTAAAACATCATGTAAATATTTGTTACTCTCTGGTTATTATTAGTACTTAAATGTCCTTGCAATCTGCCGTTTCATCAACCATTCCCCTAATTTTATGTTTTTTCCCTTAATGTTTTTTTTACTAACTTTTTTTTTAAGTTCCAGTGTCCCCCAATTGTGAAATGATAATACGAAAGTTAAAAATTACTTTCCAGATGGAAGTTAATCATTTTATATATCAGATTGTAGGGTAGAACACATATAAAATGTACATTGTGGTACTTAGCAGAGAAAAACTGTCACTGTCCCTAAGACAGAAGGGGTTCCTTTAGATGTAATAATTCTATTTACATACATACATATATATGTATATTTTAATATATTTTACAAAACTGCCATTGATCTGACATCTGCTAGATAGTCTAATGGATGGGAAAGAAGAGCAAAGTGTTTTGACAGAAATATAAGCAAGATGCTTTCTTATTTATGAATTAAAATTTAGCTAAAACAGAGTGAATAACTGTTTTAATAAATTGTCTGAATTGCCTCAGTAACGTTGTGACTCATCCTGTTTTTGGCCATTTGACCATCAATTACGTGAAACCTGCAAATATTTTCTATCAATAGGTAACATATTTTACACAAATACACACAATTTTATTTATATGTTGTTAGTAGTTATGTTTGAATTACTTTTGTTCAGGGGATTTTGATGGACTTATACATACTATTTACTTCCCCTTTTCTGGTTTTCCCTAAATCACTCATTTTCATGAAGGGTAGTTTGGATCAAGAATATAAATATATTCTGTATAGAGGAAGAAGCAGGGAAGGAACTAGAACTTTTACAACTATTATTTTATTTGAGTCATACGAGCTATATAATATAAATGTTATTATCATTGTTACATCAGTTGAAGAAACTGAGCCTCAACAATGTAACATTTTTCAGGGTCGTAAAGCAGAGTCACAACCTGAAGCTAAATTTGCCTGAACTTAAGTCCAATGTTTTATTTAACAACAGATTGGCTTATTTCCAGGCATGTTACTCCTGCTATTGAACTGCTGAAAAATTGGGATAGAAACTGATTTTAAAATCCTTACTATTATAGTGTTTTTGATAATCTGCTTCTGGATGAGCATAAACCAATGGCATCTTAGTAACTAGAGGGTACGTACTGTTTGGACCACCACTAATAGCAGTGCCTTTGGATGACTAAAATTGTGACACTGCTTACTTTCCCTCCAAAACAACAATATATACTAGGCCTTCTGAATTGTATTTTGTATTCTGTAGATGCCTCTCCGTGAGCTATGCTGCCTCCATATGACCAGTTGGTAACATTTACTCATTCAGAGAGTTAGTTGAATTCCATAGAGTGATTCATGTAAAGAATGACAAATGTAAGATGGCATTTTATATGCTCTGTGATTATGGATATACTGTTTAGATTTGCCTTTCATGATTATTTTCTATTTCATGAATCTGCTTAATTTATCAAATGGTGCACTTTTCTATTCACTGAAATAGTTTACTGAAAGCACTCTATCTGAACATCAGCATCATTTCTTTTGCAAATTACAATAGATAAGAACATAGATTTTGGAATCAGCTAGACCAGGAGATAGTGAGGGATATGGATGTTGGAGAACTCATTGGACGCAATGAGGGACATCCAATTGTGGGTACCAAAATATTGTAGAAGGCAATATGAAGGAAATGTGAAGGCAGCTTAAATTCAAAATCACAAAAGTAGTCCAAAGGACATGGCATTAAAACCATGGGATTAGAAGGAAATATAAGGAATCTAGGGAATGGATGATGAGATCAGGCACAAATGATTTGGGAGTAAACGGACTTGGGTCCAAATCAGGCAGTACTACGTGAAGTTAGCTTTTGTGCATTAAGGGAGGATGTATGCATTAGTTAAAAAGAGTTGAGGGCCGGCCCCGTGGCGTAGCGGTTAAGTGCGTGCGCTCCGCTGCTGGCGGCCCGGGTTTGGATCCCGGGCGCACACCGACGCACCGCTTTTCCGGCCATGCAGAGGCCGCGTCCCACATACAGCAACTAGAAGGATGTGCAGCTATGACATACAACTATCTACTGGGTCTTTGGAGGGAAAAAATAAATAAATAAAATCTTAAAAAAAAAAAAAAGAGTTGAAAAAGGCTAGAGATGCAAGGTACGCTTTATAGAAGGCTTTGGTTGGTACATAAGTAGGAACAGAAGGTTGAGTACCTTCTAGAAATGAGAGATTTCAGGTCCCTACATCATTTATTCTATCTGTTGTACATTAAATTTAAAAGAATGTCCTTGAGTAACGGTAACTATCTTTTTGAAGAGATTGGCCATAGTAAAGATCCTCATTTATCCATAGAATTATTGGAAGTCCACAATGAAACAGAGGAATATCCTATTTTAGAGCTTTCCAGGTGTTTGGTTCCAGTTGTAGCAAGAACAAAGATTATTATTTCATTATCACTCAAGCTTAGATTTTTCTTTTGTAAGATTTTTCTTTTTTCTTCTATTTTGGTTCACTAGTGTTTGCAACTGTATGTGATTTAGGGCTTTCTCAGTCCTACCGTGGGCATAATAACAAATGAATCTCTTGGACCACATGTCTTTTTCTTGGTGGAAGAGTAGGTCTGGAAAACTTGAAGGGCAGCTTGTCTGAAATTCTTTCCTGTATCTCTTAGTTTAATGCAGTGTTTAAGTTCTAATTTAGGGCCCAGTAGACTGGATGATGAAACTGATGATACTGAAAGTGCTAGGCCATTGGTTTGGGGTGAGAGATTGCATGGGTGTATGGAGTAATGGGGGAAAAGGGAAAAAAGTAAGCTCTCCTGAATGCTTTTTAACACTCCAATGATAGTGCTGTAATGAGCCCCTGTTGCTGATGTGAAAGTGCACTTGAGTATGCTGGTCTTGGCAAAAGGTTGAAAACCATGAATATAACCCTATGCCAATTGTGTTCCACAGGCGTTAAGAACAAATTAACATATTTATTAAGTAATTTATATAATTCCATAGATTTATTTTACTATTCAATGTCCTCAATAAATATTTCTCCTGTTTACCTTGGTACTGTGAAGCAGCTATAGTAAGTGAAGTCTGAGTTAGTGAAATTTTTGGAGTTATTAATCAGCAGTAAACTTGGCAAAAATTGCCTTTTACTAACAAACAGCATCAAAAAAATAAGTAAAATACAATATTTCCTTTTAAAAAGTTAACAAAAGTTATATTCACAATTAAACTGCTTGAACTAATTGCTTAAGCATTCAAATCTGAAAGGACATCGTATGGGAAATTTTTCTTTATTTTTAGGGTTTGATGCTTCATTTGAAAGTGTGTGTGTGTGTGTGTGTTTGTGTATTTCTGTACACACAGCTTCTGTAGATTTAGGTGCTAAGTTCTATAGAAAAACAGTGAAAAGAGATGGGGTGAAGTCCAGGAAAGCTTCACAGAAGAGGGACATACTAGCCTGGTATTGAGGAATAATTGGGATTTTGCTGGAAGAAGTGTTTTGGACAAAAGCAAACTCACGTACGAAAAAGGGAGCTTTAACAGAACAAATGGAACAGCTGGTATATTTAGGAATGTGGGGTAAGGTAGTAGAATAGAAGATTGAAAGGGTTTGTTGGATCATAGTGTGTGTGAAGAGGCTTGTATAACCTGAAGAAATTGAAACTTTATATGCAGAGGATTTTTAATATGGGAGCTATATGTTATATTTGAGAAAGGTCATTATCAGCAAGATGAAGGCTCTGGGGGAACAGATCAGTTATAAAACATAATGGATAATTATCTTTTATGTGAAGGAATTTAAATATCTCATAGGAAAACAAATATAAATCCACTCAGATATTTCTTGACATCACGTAATCAACCACTTTCTCATTTTTTCCTTCGAATGGCTGAATTTTTTTTGATTACTATTATCAACTGATTTCTGTATTATTCCTTTCCTATTTATGAGTGGATCGGAATCCTTTTTGGTCATAAATTTCAGTGGTTAAGTTTCTGAATAACAAATCTCATGCTTTTCCATCCTTTGTTTCAGTATTATGAGCATTATGAACATCATTTCTTAATACTTATATTTCTTTAATATTGATTCCATTAACATTCTCTAACACAGTTGTTTTTGGATTTAAAGATTCAAGCTCTTTTAATCAAATGAAATATTACTAAAAACCTAACATAAGCCACAGAAAACTGAAAATTCTGAGGCATGTGTATTAGGGACTGCATATTGGTCAAACTGGAGGAGGACTTCTTGGAATACAGTCTGAAACCTACTGTGTAACTTAGAGATGAAACTTCATTAACTGAGTGGTATTTGAAAACGTAATGCTTCTATAGTCAACAAATAATATTTATAGATTATTTTAATACGATAATAGTTTCTATTTTTTATATTTGTCCATGATTTTCTGATATTTATACCTTCACTGTTTTTTAATCTGTAAAAGGCATATTTGACTTTGGTTACTATCACATTTTCTTTAACTGATACTTTTGTATCTTTTTTCATTGCCTTGTAGGCAATTGCATTGCCTCCTATTGCAAAGTGGCCTTATCAGAATGGCTTCACTCTAAACACTTGGTTTCGTATGGATCCATTAAATAACATTAATGTTGATAAGGATAAACCATATCTTTATTGGTAAGTAATAAAATTAACTTTAGTACTTTTGTCTTAAGTATTCCAATTTTGTAAATAGGTAGTCATATTTAGTGTCAAGGCAACATATTAAATAGAATATATATATGCTAAAACTATGAAGACACAGTTAAGTCAATTTATTTCATTTATTTTTTGCTGTTGATTCTAGGCCACTTGGCTCACTATTTTCTTTTTTTTCCAATTATAGTTTAAGAGTCAAGCGTTATAGGCCTTCTGTGTTTAATCTGCCTCAATATAGATCAATTGTGGGGTTCTTAGTGAAGATGCTGGTCCCTGATCAAGGAGAGAATAAATGAAAACTCGCACCAGAGTTCATTCCCTTTGCCTTTTTGCTTAGTTTGTTCTGTGAGCATAATTAAGATATGCTTTAAAAATATTAATAATAATAACCATGTAAGAAATTGTAATCAGGTAGGATTAATTATTTGGTCGATAACTAACAGAATGGATTGATCAACCCAAAAATAGATTGGCCTATTATAAGGACTGAGAGCTTGATAATTTTAGTTTACCAATAATGCACAGTAATAAGAACATCAAACTTTCATTGATTGCCGTACTATATATGAGGCATTGTAAGTGCTTACATGTATAAACTCATTTAATAGTTGCAGTGCTTTGAAATAAGACTGCCTGAGTTTAAGTACTGTCTTCACCACTTACTATTTATTCTGTGCCTTGGTGTCTTCAGCTGTAGAATGAGAATAATAATAGTACCTATCACATAGGATTTAATGGGGGAATAATATTTAAAGTGCTTTTTGTACAATGGCTAAGAAATGTGAGTGCAGAAAATGTGAGCTATTATTAGCTTGTAAGCTCTGTTACAAAAGATTATATATGGATAGTAATGAGAGAGAGTTTTAAACAAACATCGGAACTTGGGGACGTAAATGGGGTTGAACTTTAGATTGGTCATTTTGGGAGATCATACATTTATTTCAATAATACCATCATTTTTCAAAGCATTTATTATTTTTTTATATTGTGATTGAATTCACAACTAGGAGCAGTGCCCCTCTAGAAGAAATTTTGTATTTTGTAGTTACATATTTTTTATTTTTGACTAAAAATTTACTGCTTTGCTGGATTACCTACATTACTTACCAAACTTAGCTCTTTTTGTTTTGTAATTTGTAAGCATTTTCAACGGTATTAGAGAGCAAGTTGTTTTTGAAAACATTAACTGTGTAAATGATTTCTGTATTTGCTAATTCCAACTGGTCCTTAAAGGTAAATGAAATATACTTAGTAGGCTTTTGTTGGCCATTAATTTGTTTTTATGTATTTGTGATATTTAAATTGAAATTTTTAAAGGTTCTATAGTCTTCTATTTTCCCAAGTGTAGCTCCTTCTTTTAGTTATCCTAAACCTTTTATGTTTTAGTCTTTATTTGGTACATGTAATAACCCTTCTCCTCTATAGGGGAATAAGTTTTATTTTTTAGTTTTTTTTGTGTGTGTGAGGAAGATCGGCCCTGAGATAACATCTGCCAATCCTCCTCTTTTTGCTAAGGAAGACTGGCTCTGGGCTAACATCCATGCCCATCTTCCTCCACTTTACATGGGACGCCGCCACAGCGTGGCCTGACAAGCGATGCGTCGGTACGCGCCCGGGATCCGAACCGGTGAACCCTGGGTTGCTGCAGTGGAGCGCACGCACTTAACCGCTTGTGCCATCGGACCGGCCCCTAGTTTTATTTTTATAATATATATATATATATATTTTTTTTTTTTTGTGAGGAAGATCGGCCCTGAGCTAATATGTGCCAATCTTCCTCTTTTTGCTGAGGAAGACTGGCCCTGGGCTAACATCCATGCCCATCTTCCTCTACTTTATATGGGATGCTGCCACAGCATGGCTTGACAAGCGGTGCATTGGTGTGCGCCTGGGATCCGAACTGGCGAGCCCCGGGCCCCCGCAGCGGAGTGCGCACACTTAACTGCTTGTGCCACTGGGCCGGCCCTTTATAATAATGTTTTATGTTATTTATATAATAATATTTAGATATAAAGTTCTTTGTATCAGAGGATATTACGCTATTCTCAGTTTTCTTTACAGTTTTCGTACTAGCAAAGGAGTTGGTTACTCTGCTCATTTCGTTGGCAACTGTCTAATAGTCACATCACTGAAGTCCAAAGGAAAAGGTTTCCAGCACTGTGTAAAATACGATTTTCAACCCCGCAAGGTAGGTCTGAGTAAATTATTTCTGTTGAGAATGACACAATTCACCATTCCCACTGTCTTAAAACTCACCTATTAGGACTTCTGTAATATTCTCTTTTATTGGTTTTCTTATAACTCCTAATGCTTTTCTCTTATCGTTCTCTGCATTTTCTTTCTACTTTTATGTCTAACTTTTGACATAAGATCAGGCTCTTGACCTCTTGCAGTGTCTGTCTCTCTCACTCTCTCATTCTCTCTCTCTCGCTGTGATCTGTTCTGTGGCATTCTTTCAGTAAATACGTCTTGAGTATTCACTGAGTACCAGACAATGTTGTAGGCACTGGAGATATGACAGTAACAAAACAGACAACATCCCTGCTTTTATGGAGCTTTTATTTTTTTGGGAATTTTTATTCAGTTTCATGATCGCTTTCCGCTCTTATTCTTATCTCCAGAGCTCTATTCTTATATTCTTATCTACCTGCGAGGTATTGCCATGTGGATATCTTTCTGGCCCCTCAACCTCAGAACATGTAACCATCTCCAGCCCCAAATCCGCTCATGTTCTTAGGGCCCCTGTTTTCATTAAGAGGCCTACCGTCTTCATAGTAGTGGGGACTTGACTCCACCTTGTTCTTCATTCCCTTTTTGATCTTTATATCCCTTTAGTTTTCAAGTCCTCTACTTTGTATCTCTGTAATATATCTGTCTCCTTTTTAAAAATCTTTACGTGCTGCTTAAATTCTTCATATTGTTCTCTCTTTTATCTTGGATCCTTTGTTTCTTCCTCTTCCAAACTATTTTACACACTAATATCTGATGTCTATTCCTGATCACATTATTCTACTGCTCAAACCAGTTGTTTGCTTCTCACTAACCATGGAACAAATTAAAATTTTTAGCCTAGTCCTTCATGGTTTGGATTTTATTTTCAGCTTTTTACTTATACCCTTTATTTTGGCAAAACTGAGCTAATATACTGTTTTACTTTATCTTTTCCTTTTCAAATGTTCAATCTCTGGCATGAACTACATTTGCTTGTCCCCTCGCTCACAGCTCTAGATGTTTAAATCCTATCCCATTATTATGTTCCATTTCATATAACACCATTTCTGTAGATTCTTGCCCAGATTTGCCTTGCTCCCCAGATATAGTCTCTCTCATAGCATATTATTTCAGTATTTCTTATGGTAATTATTTCTTTTAAACCTTTATCATTCATTTATATGTGCATTGTTTAGTAACTATTGAGACTAAGATATGCATTGGATTCATCTTTGTATTTCCTTATATGCCTGCCCCACGGTATTGAACTTGGTAGACTGTCAATAATATATATTGGATAAATGAATAAAATATGACTTTAACAACCAAAAATCCCTTTTGTTTCCTAAAGGAGTAAGTTACATTTATCTGGAAAGCTAATTTATACTGAGCAATTTATTTCCCAGTAGTATGAAATAAATGAGGTATTACTATTGAGAAAGTGAGAAAGAAGGCATGGGCCGTGTCGTGGTCAGTGCTTCTTTGTAGATAAGTACGCCAAGAACCGTTTCCATGTGGCAGGAAGAAGAAAGGTAGTCGTGGCACTAAAGACAAATAATTTAGGTTGTTGCTATGTAGTAAGCATTTAAATTCTAAAGCTTACTAGCCTTTTCTGTTGTTGTTGTTCCAGCACAATAATGTATACTGCAAAACTAACTTAAGTTAATTTTTGGAATTGTAGCGAATTAGGGCATTATCCATGAGCATTAAGAGAGATTTTATCGTTTTTGAGAGAGTGTTTTGCACAGGTTTGATGGAAAACAGGGTGTTACTTAGAATGCCAAAAACTGACACATTCAAATATCTTCATTCTGATCTTAAAATTTTTGTATATATTATATATAATTTATTTATAGTATACCATATATGATAATTTATGTATAATATGTAAATTTACTATATATTATATAGAAATTATGTAGTGTCTTTAATTTTCTGCATATCTATGAAAGTAATATTCAAGTATTTTCACAATTATATTATTAATTCAAAGATTATTCAAAGACAAATGTTTATCTGAACTTTATGTTACTTCAGTTGTAGGTCTGAGGAATTATATTTGAAGAACGTTTGCAGAAATGTTACTTTAATTACAATTCTATCTTTTTCTCTCCATTTTGTTCCTTTTCCTCCTCCTTCATCTTTCTCTCCTCAGTCCTTTACCTCCTCCTCCTTCTCTATTGTTCGTCCTTTTCATCTTTCCCTTCCTTGCCCCTTCTCCTTCTCCTCTTCTCTTTCTTCCTCCTTTCTTGTTCTTTTTCCCCCTTTTTCCTCTAACCTCATTTGGTTTAGATAATAGACCAGTTTTTAGACTGGAGATTCAGACTTCAAAATAGTTTGTGTAGCTGTGTGTATGTCATGCACTATGGATTTATAGATAATTAACTCTTTTTATAAGTCAAATATTAAACTTCCAGATTTGGTAATCTCTTGAGGGAGATTTAGCTAATCCTAGTAGTCCTGACTGTTGTTTCCTGAGATTGAACTTTTCACTAATTTCTGCTTCGTCAGTAATGCTGGCTTCAATTAGAGGGATGTTGTCTCTTGTTAATGTTTTGGCCCATGGAGTATACCTATGCTTAATATCCACTAGAATATGGATATTCAGAGACTAGGTTGAAACATTTTTAAAGTCTGCTTTAGGGGCTGGCCTGGTGGCATAGGGGTTAAGTTCGCACGCTCCACTTCAGTGCCGCAGGGTTCATGGGTTCGGATCACAGGTGCAGACCTACACACTGCTCATCAAGCCATGCTATGGAAGTGTCCCACATATGAAATGGAGGAAGATTGGCACAGATGTTAGCCCAGGGACAATCTTCCTCGAGCAAAAAGAGGAAGATTGGCAGCAGATGTTAGCTGAGGGCCACTCTCCCTCACCAAAAAAAAATAAATAAATAAAGTCTGCTCTAAAGATGAAGAAAAAGAAGAGAAAATGCAGAAGAATGTGCAGCTATGTAATTAGATTATAAGATGTGATTCACTCATCATCATCTGGAGATTTCTAGAGAGATGTTCCTGCCTATTTACTGAACTCCATTTTGTGTCAGAGTAACTAACCATTTGAAAGTCCAGAGTCTATAAAAACAAGGGACAGAGTATAGGAGTTCCCATTCACCTATGTTTAAGCCTGGTCCCCCATCCAGCTTCAAGGGTCTTTCTTGAAGATATGTGGAATAGTCCACCTTCTTCAGGGCACACTCTACCTCTATTCCACAGGAATATTTATCCACAGGAACAGCCATAAGAGATATGATGAGCCTGCATATGGTGGAGGGAATGTCTTCATTTCTTTTTTGTTTTCTTGTTTGCTTGTGATCCCATGTGTGTTTTGCCACATACTGAAGAAAATACTATTTTGGATGGGGTTTTCAAATATATATATTTTTATTTTACATGAGTCTAATAAAAAATCTTTGCTTTATGTTTAAGTATTATGTTTATGTTACATTTAAACAATTTATAGTAATAATTGTTTCTATTAAAAATATCAATTTAACAATATTCATTAATATATGCTTGGAAAATAGCTTAGAACGCAATGATTCTAAATAAATTTAGACATTAGAGTGAGGGTTCACTTTTTTCTTGGTAAAAATCCCAGTTATTTTCATGTAAATTCCATTGCCTCTCCTCTGAAAATTCTGATGTATTAGATTTGGGATGAGACTCAGGTAGAGTTTGCCAAAAATATGCCAAATTATTTTGAATCTCAGTGGGAACTTCTAAGAAATATCGATTCTTAGACTTATACTTTTCACGTTAGGAATATTTGTTTTTAACAAATGTTGGAGGTGATTTTTTCGCATCAGACAAGTTTAGAAAATAGAGATTTAAAGAGTGTAAATAAGAAAAATTTGAGTGAGGTTAAGAACCAAATAAAATTGTCATTAACCAATAAAAAGCAATTTAACCCATTTGCTCTCTCTCTCTCTTTTTTTGTCTTTACGCTTTCCTTATAAGAAATACATTCCCATTTATAACAGTTCTATATACAGTGATTCTAAGGGGTCTTTGTAGGAGCAGGGCCAGGGAGTGATGTGGATTTTAAAAAGCCATCTGTAAAGATTCTCATAAATCTTGAAAATCATTATTATTTGATTTTACTGTTTCATTATTCAAGATAAATTCATTCTCCATTTTTTTTTTCTTTCTTTAGTTTTCCAGCATGCTCTAGCTAAGTTATTATCCTTCCTAATAAGGGGTTTAACTAGCCTTTCTAAAAGAAATCTTCATATTTTTAGGAAACTTTGCTTTCCTAGCTGTAGCGCCTGATGTTTGCTTTGTGAAAATGGATGTAAACCATTAGCATATTACCTAATATGTAGTAAATGCCCAATACATGTAAGCTACTATTGATATTTGTATAATATCATGTTATATTTTTCTTATGAATTCTTTATACGGGTTTTTTTTTTTTTCTTGTTCTTGTTGATGTCCATCTTTTATAGATCTGTTTTTGGGTTTAAACTAAATGCAGACCTTAGTATACATGTACAGTATCATATGCATACATAGTCTTCAGGTTTACTTCCATTTCCTTTAGTCAAAAGAAATCAAGTCAAATCAAGGGCTGTTTTGATTGAAAAAGCCACTTGTGTATTATCTGTGATGTACCAAGGAAAGAGAATAGAAAAGTTAGTTTTCCTATTAGTACTCTGACCTTCACTAACATCAGTTCATTCATTCAACTATGTATTCATTTATTCATTCAGTTTCATTCATATATTAGTATTATGACCAAAAGCAAACTCTTTGTAACTCCAAACCTGGTTATGTTGCTAATTAACTGGCTAACTGTATTAATTTTCTTTAGTTAATTGTACCACTACCCATTTAAGTGAAAAATAGGGAACCATCTTAGGCTTCCCTTTTCTATATCAGCACTTCAGTCAGTTCTGTTAATTATCTCCATCCCCTTTTTTTTAAATTACCAATGTCTTTGTTACTTAGTTTAGGCTCTTACGGTTTTCTCATCTGAACCTTTGCAGTAGTTTTCAAGTTTATCTTTATCTACATTTGCCTAACTATCCCGCTTCCTCACTGCTGCCAGTTATTTTCCCAAACGCTGGAGATGATCACTTCACTTTCCCGCTCAGAATTCTTTAGTGATACCACGCTATGTGGTATCACTTACGGTTTTCTCATCTGAACCTTTGCAGTAGTTTTCAAGTTTATCTTTATCTACATTTGCCTAACTATCCCGCTTCCTCACTGCTGCCAGTTATTTTCCCAAATGCTGGAGATGATCATTTCACTTTCCTGCTCAGAATTCTTTAGTGATACCACGTTATGTGAAAAACAAAAGGCTGATCACTAAAGGTGTCCTATAGATCTCTTTACAATCGGGTCTTTGTTTCTCTTGCTAAACCTAAACACTGAGAAAAGTTTTGTCAAGCCTCGGTGCTGTGTGTACCATATTAAGATTTCTCTGCCTGGAATGTTTCTTTCCCCCTGTTTACTTAACAATTCCTATTCATCCTTCAAGCTTAGTCTTAAATTTCATTTTACTCTTTTAGTGAATTCTTCTCTGTTAGCCTTCCTTCTCCATTTGTCTTTCCTTTCCCCTCTACGCTCAGTTAGTCATTACTTCTTTTGCTCCCAGATCTGTATTCTAGATATTCTTCATTGTTTTACAATTGTTTTCATGTTTGTTTCTCTAGTGAAACCTCCTTGAGGCTGTATATATTGTCTTTCTTTATATGCCCAGAATCTAGGGGGTACTTGGCATGAAATAGGCTCTCAGTAAATTTTTTGAATGAGTGAATGACTCTGAGGAGTAAATAATCTCAGTTGTAGCAGGAAAAAAACTCATCATGAGGAAATAGTAGATAAAAAGTAAATAGTAATTTAATTAATGATATCTTATTTATGAGTGCCACATATGTATTAGGAACTGTTCTTCATAGTTTTTATACATTGTCTATTATCTATAATATTCACAATCACTCCACTAAGTAGGCATTATTACTTCTCTTTTTTTAGAGATGGAAATAGGTTCAGAGAGGCTAAGTAATTTGCCAGAAGTCATAGAGCTATTAACCTGGGAACTCAGTTTATGTCTATATGAATTTAAAGTTCATCCTGCCTAGTACACTAAATTATCTGGCACATAGTAGTAAGAACTCAATAAATATTTGTTGAATGAGTGCTTTTCTATATTAGGTATGTAAACAACTATAATAATACATCTAATATTATTTATCTTAAAATTGTCTTTGGGCAGTAGAAAATCCTTTTCTATTTATATCTATTCTACTTAGAAATTTAAAATTTCAAAAAATTTTACTCCAAAATATAAAGATTGTATCTCCTGTGTTACCTAGATGGCATTCTGGTTGAAAATTGTCAAACTGAGTGAGGGTAATATGGGTAAATTTTCATTCTTATACATGTAAAATTCTATAAAATTTTTCTTAAATTTATTTGAAGCTCGGTTTTTATGACTTCTTGATAATTTTATAATATTTAAAACATGAGCTGTTAAATAACTAACTTTAAAGATTTTCTTCTTCTGATTTTAATCAAGACTAGCATATATGTTGCTTTCTGATCAAAGAATAAGTTTGTAATAAAATAGAGTTAAGATTACCTAGAATGAAACAACTTAAAAAAAAGACATGTGATTTAGGGGTTAAATGGTTTGACCTGACATTTTTTTTTAATTAAGGAACAATGTTGTTTTGTATTACTGTCTCCTATGAGTTGTTCAGTGCGCTATTTTTATTTTCTAAATTGAAACGAATGAAATTGAATTTTGTTTAAAGTATTTCAGACACTTGGAAATAACTAATATCTTAGTGGTTGAGAATTACTATTATAGTTTTATATTTTTCAAAATATATATGAAATAATTGAATGGTGCTTTTAAGTAATCCAGACAACAAAATTTATGCTTTATATTTTTATGTTTTCTGGGGAAACTAGTCTAATTTCCTCCCTTTAATCACTGAAGGCATACTTGTTTAAATATTTATAAATCATTTGTATTTTTCTATGTTTTAGAAAAAATATTTGTATAATCTCTGCTTTAGTCTATCAACTTTGAAGAGACTAAGGGGTAGATCTACAAATTTTTACAGAACTTAAACCATCCCATATCAAAATAGACACTTTTTGTTGACCCTAGTAATTATAAAAAATGAGAACTCAATATAAACTCATTCCTTGATTCTTAGTGAATATTCATACATTATTAAGTTAAAAATATATAATTATTTCTGGATTTAATTAAATCTAAATTTTGGAATTGAAACCACCTAAATCTTATTATAATATTGTTATAAAAATGTTCCTTTGACAGGTCTTTCCTGACCATGCAATCCAAAGTATTCCTTCTCAGTTACACTGTTCCTTTTTCCCCACAGTAATCATCGTGATTTGAAATTCTATATTTGTTTCCTTGTCTAATGTATGTCTCCTTCACTACACCATAAATTTCAGTATACCTACACCTCTGGTCTGTCTTTGCAATGCCTGGTACAATGTAAATGTTATTAAATGAATGAACACAAATATATTTGTATTTCTACAATTTTTGGATCTTGGTATAGTGGAAGGAGTATTATTCTAGAGTTCAAGGGTTTCTACCTCTGTCTCCATCACAAATTTATTTTTATGAGTCACTTCTTTCATCTGCAAAATGAGAAATGGGAGGGGGAACTTGAGAAAATGGGAGTGGATGATCATGAATATTATTTAAAGCATTTTTTTATGGTATGTTATGAATGTTATGATTGCTTTTTAGACAATGATAACTAAACATTGCATATGGATGTCTTTAAATTTTTTTTCGTTTAAGTGGTACATGATCAGCATTGTCCACATTTACAATCGATGGAGGAACAGTGAAATTCGGTGTTATGTTAATGGACAGCTGGTATCCTATGGTGATATGGCTTGGCATGTTAACACAAATGATGTAAGTGTTTTTTATTCTGTGTTTTTAATGGATTTGAGTGTATGATATACCTGTTTAACATACATTGAATAATAAAATAGTTTGGTAGAAACTTAATAGTTTTACTTTAAAAGCTTTTTTCTATTAAGTGAATTTTTAAGTCTTAAATTTAGTATAATTGCTAAATGACATGATTCATGATACAAAAAAGGAAAATTGCTTGGCTAAATTATTAAGTATTAGGTCAAAAACTTCAGTGCAATGTTCTGTTCTTTCCAGAATCTCAAGCATTAAAAAATGTGCCTTACACCTTACTTGGATGTGAAAGGAAGACCTTAAACAGAATGAATAAATAACATGTAGTCACTATTATTTATTAGATAAATGGTGATAAATGCTATGGTGAAAAATTAAGTGGTAACAGGTATAGAAAGCATAAGGTAGGGAAGGGAGAAGCCACATAGTGCAGAGATGATCTTAGTGAGAAGAGTTGAGAGAGCAAGCCATGTAGATATTTGGGGGAAATATCCCA
Organism: Ceratotherium simum simum; assembly: GCF_057802395.1. Classification (NCBI taxonomy): domain Eukaryota; kingdom Metazoa; phylum Chordata; class Mammalia; order Perissodactyla; family Rhinocerotidae; genus Ceratotherium; species Ceratotherium simum. Next base: position 69,390,545 of record NC_141909.1, on the reverse strand, counting down.
TGCAGGGAAAAGAGTCAGTGTAAAGGCTTTGAGGCAGAACTACAAAGTTCATTAAGCAACAAAGCGGCCAGTTTGTCTGGAGGAGAGGGAGGAAGGGACAGAATAATGTTCAGAGAAGAGGTTAGGCAGATAGTAGAGGGTCAAAAAAGAAGGGTCTCATGTGCAAACATAAGGCTTGGGCTTTCCCATCTTACCTGGCATAAAAATCTTTGGAAGGTTTTGAGCAGACAAGTGATGTGATGCTGGCTCGTATTTTAAAACCATCAATCAGAGACAGTATTGAGAATATTCTGAAGGGAAACAACGACAGAACCAGGGAGATGGGTTAAATGACTTATTGCAATAATAACAAAGAGATAAGAATAGTTTCGACAGCATGTTAGCAGTGGAGGAGTCACACAGTTGGATTCTGGAGAGAGGATGTCTAGAGTTAAAACCTCAAGAGCTCTTATTTCTCTATTTTGGACCTTCCCTTGTCTCCATCCTGGCTTGTTAAAGGAAAAGTAAAAGATGTGTTCTAATGCCCAAAGTACCTCCAAACCCAATAATATACAACTATTCCAGCATACCTAGTTTTATAAAAACTTGCCTCT